>NC_089587.1:128151036-128868322 GCF_019320115.1 Miscanthus floridulus
CTTCCTTTTCGCTCGGAAGGAGGGGTGGAATGTGCCACGCTACCCTCGGTGGGCGCGAGCGATGGCATTTCCGGTGAGCTGTTATCGGGTAAGTCCGAGTGGAGGCCCGTACCCCGTTCGCTGGGGGTCAGCTAGCGGTCTGGAGACGTGCTCCAAGAGTACCGGAGGGTTTCTCTAGTGGGTGCCGAGGCCGTTCGCTGGGCCTCGGCGGCTCGGTGCCTCCCTACGGTGGGATCCCATTCGGAGACCTCCCTGCCAGTCTCGGACACGACACAGGGCGTCCCAAGCGTTTCGCTTGCTTGGGCCTCGGCCTCGTACAGGCTCGCCCATAGTCGCCCCTGACTCTGTTGCCCTGGGGCGGCTGTCGAAACCCCTAAGGGCCCAGCCTTTGAACCCCTGGACCGTAGTGGGCTCGGTGCCCAGTTCCTTTGCCTGAAAGGAATCGGGTGGTGGTTATTTCTCTCCCTACGGCTAACAACGGCAGGCGCGTCTTTTGAGGCGGCTTTTTCGGGGAGGCGAAACGGCGCCGGCTGCTGCCGTGGTTGGACGCGACGTGGTGTCAGCCGACGGGACGTAACCGTACGCGCAATTAATGAGGAGGGAGTGGGTGCGCGGGTGGTAAGACCAGATCTGGATAACCGCAACGAATTTTTGGGGGAAACTTCCCTGATTTCATCGCCCACGATTTGCTCGCTTCCCTGCATAAATATGAAACGAGCCTCGCCCCTTCTCCCCTTACCTTGCCTGTGTCTGCCTTTGCTGCCTTCTAGCTGTTGCTAAAGAAAAACAGAGAGCACCGGGAAGAAGGGAGAGAGGGGGGAGTGAGAGGCAGAAAGCGAGCCTTACCGCCGTAGTCGCGACCTCCACCGCACGCATGGCCAACGTCGTGGTCCTCCCGGCGGACCCATGGGATCGGTCTGATGTGACCGTGGGAGTGCTGCAGTCGCTCATCGACGACGGTCTCCTCCGCTCGATCACCGATCCCAGCAGGCCGGAGTGGATGGCTCCGGGAGGCGAACCAGAGCCGAGGCCTTGTGACGGCTACGTCGTGAGCTTCGTGTCCTTCCACGAGTGTGGTTTCGGCCTTCCGGCGGATCGGTTCATGCGGGCGCTCCTGCATTACTATGGCATGGAGCTCCACAACTTCAACCCCAACTCCATTGCGCAGGTGGCCACCTTCGTCGCCGTCTGCGAGGGGTACCTGGGAATCCCTCCCCATTGGGAGCTGTGGCTTCACCTGTTTCGGGCGACGCATACCACCAGGCCGATGGGTATGATGGGCATGAGGAAGGCGACGAGGACCGGTGGCTGCACTCTCCAAGTGCGTCAGGACTGGCTGAACCTCTACATCCCAGCCCAACTCACGTCGTCCAATCGTCGCTGGTACTCCAGCTGGTTTTACTTCTGCAACGACGACGGCGGGCTTCCTCCTTATACTGGGAGGGTAGTGGAGGTTCAGCCGGAGCACTGGCGGTATGGCGTCCCGAGCGAGGAGCAACACAGGCTGCGGCCACTGCTGAAGGCGCTGGAGAGGCTGCGCGATCGTGGCCTTACAGCGGCAGTGGCGATGATGGCCTTCCATCGCCGGAGGGTGCTGCCGCTGATGGCGCGGCGGCGACGTTTGTTCGAGATGATGCCGGACAAGCCGATTGACGGCATCCGGATGTCCGCCGCGCCCCTCTCCGACGAGGAGGTTCTGCGCCGGGTGAACGAGGCGGTCGAGGGGCGGCAGAAGATCGGCGGCCTGTCCCTGTTCCCGATGCGCCCGACAACCGGTGTACCTTTCCCTGGTGAGTCGTGTACGGCTGCATGCCTCCGAGACCTCCTTGTTCCTCTCCTTGGCCTGAGCCCTTATTCGTATTCGTCGTTTTTTGCAGGGGATGAGGGACATACGAGCCTCCCCACCACCCGTCCCTGAAGACGCACAGCGGCGGGCGGTGAACCAGGCATACGCGGAGGCCCAGAAGAAGAAGAAGGATGCTAAGACGGCAAAGCGTAAGAAGAAGATCGTTGAGCGCAACGCTCTGGAAAAGCATCGATGGAAGCAGAAGCTCGAGGGTCTCCCCGTGGAGGCGTCTCCGTCGACGTCGGTGGAGGGTTCGAGCGGCGACGATGGTGGTGAGGGGGGGGCAGGGTCCCCTCAACCACCTCCCTGATGTCAGGGAGATGGTTCTTGGGGCGTCGGCAGGCGGTCCGGCGTCCCAAGGAGGAGGAGAAGACGGCGACTCAGGGCAGATGAGCGCCCGCCCCATGGCCGAGGCCGATACGCCCGAGACGAGGGCATTGGGAAAGCGCGCCGTCAGCCCGCTGGGCTCGACGGTAGAGGTGGAGCAGGCGGCTGTGGGGCTGGCTCCACCGAGGGTTGAGCGAGCGCCGGAGTCCGGCGAAGGTCGGCCGGCCTCGGCGGACACGGGGACCGCGCCACCGCAACCATTGCAGAGGAGGGACGCGGTGAAGAAGCGGTTGAGCATCCGCTCAGGGTGAGTATTTCGCTAGTGAAGTCTTTTAACATCTCCTGCTTTTGTTTTGGTCGCGGGTCTGACCGTGTTTTGCCCTCAGCCGGAAGCGTCAGGCGGAAGCGCCTGCCTTTGCGCCGCGCAAGGCGCTCAAGGTGGGCACGGGTTCCATCTCCCCAGGGGCGGTGGAGGTACAGGAGTTGGTTGCCCAGGTAGGGGCTACCCAGGCGGCCGTGGGGCAAGAGGAGGAGGAGGAGCCTACACTCCGCGAGGCCGTAGGACCTGCAGCTGTCGAGGCCACTGTGGGTGCGGCCGAGACCCCCTTGGCCGTGGAGGCCACCGAGGGTGAGGTCGAGGTCGAGGCCCCCTCGGTTGTCGAGGCCACTGAGGGCGAGGTCGAGGTCGAGGCCCCCACGGTTGCCGAGGCCCCCCGGACCTCAGGGGCCGAGGTGGTGGAGATCGCGGCACCCAGAAACTTCGGGGCCGAAGTGGTGGAGGCCGGAGTGAGCGTGGCGAGGGCGGCGGACCTGGAGGTGGAGACGGAGGCGAGGCAAGCCTCAACCCTGCCGCCAATTCAGAGCGCGCTTCCGGTATAGGGGAGCGCCCGGGAGGCGGAGGTCCGCCCGATCCCTGCCGACAATGCTTCCCGGGGGGAAGGGGGTGGCCGACGCCGGGGCGGCCAGCGCCGTGGAACAGCCGGCTTCAGCTTCGGGCGAGGGAAGTGTGGCCCTCGTGTGAGTGCGGCCTGAGCCGTACGGGTGGGATCACCCACGCGTCTGGTGGCGGAGCCGGGACGACCCCAAGGGGGAGCCCATCTTTGCACTTGAGGACGTGGCCGAGGGGGGTTGCTGGGACACCCTCGAGCAGTGCCGCAGCCTGGCGGAACGGTCGCTGCGGACAGCGCTGTCCGTCGTGGCCAATGACCTGCCCGGGGTCTCGCAGGTACGTATCCCCCTTTTCTCGTGTGACGTCGTCTTTCTCCGGGTTTATTCGTAGTGCTCAACTTGTGTTCTGCCTATCTAGGAGCTCGAGGCCCGGTCCTTCAGGAAGTCGCTGTTCCTTCGGCGGGAGAGGGGCATCTGGGACGAGCTCTGTCGGCAGAGGGAGCTGCTCGCCCACGCCAACGAGCTTCTGTCGGCGTGGAGCGCGGAGGCGGAGGATCTCCGTCTTCGCTGTGACAACCGGGAGGCTGAGGCGGCCCCGGCTCAGGGGCAGGTCGCCCCTTTGGCGGCACGGGTCAAGGAGCTGGAGGAGGAACTGACCCGTGTGGCCGACGAGCGAGACGCCTCCAACTCCCGGGCGGAAGAAGTGAGGGCCACCGCCCTAGACACCGCCGGGCAGCTGGGTGCGGAGCAGCAGGCACACGAGCTGACGAAAGGTGCCTTGGCAGAGGCTACCAAGGCGGCCGAGGCTTCCCAAGGCGAGGCCCTAAAATGGAGGGAAAAGGCCGAGGGTGAGTCATGTTCCCTTTGTTTCGTTTGTCTTTCCATGCGTTCGACACCTGACTTCCTGTCGCGACGCAGAACTGGAGAAGGAGGCTTCCAGGGCAGCCGAGGCCTCTCGTGTCGAGGTCTAGCGCTGGAAGGAGAAGGCCAAGGGTGAGTCCCGCAGGCCTCGCGCCCCCGTTTGGCTTGTTTTCTTTGACGCTTAATCCCATTTTACTTGTTTTGGCGCAGGGTTGGATGATGAGGTCTCGCGGTTGACCGAGGCCTCCGTCGCACTGCAGACAGTGCTCGATCGCGAGATCGAGGAGCATGAGGTGCTGCAGAGCGCCGCTCGCACCGTCTGCGAGGCCCTGGAGATGGAGGGGTTCAATCGGGCAGCTCCCTTAGGAGCCGTCTGACTACGTTGATTGGCCAAGCGCGTCAGCGACTGCGAGAGGCGCTACACACAGGCGTCAAACGCGCCCTGGCCGTCGTCTCCTCGCACTACGCCGGTGTCGACGTCGAAGGCATCAGTGATGGCTATGTCCTGTCCGAGGATGCCGTCGAGGCCGAGGAGGAGCTGACGAGGCTGGAAGCGGCAGTCGAGGGCCCCGGCACGGCGTTGGCGAAGCTATTCGAAGAGGAGGTGGTCCCTCCTTCGCCATCTGCCGACGCGGGAGACCCTGCGCCTTGACCTAGGCCGAGGGGGCCATGTAATAAGTTAGATTTATTACTGTATCATGACATTTGTGGCCGTCGAGGCCTTTGTGAGGTGCTTGTATATATACGTTTTTTCTAATCGCTTTATTGTATTTCCGAGCCTCTGTCTTCTGTCTCGCCTCCGAACGTATCATCTGTAAAAACTCCCTTGGAGCCTAAGTTGTCCCTTGGGTAAAAGGTGGTGAGGGAGTTGCCGTAGCCCAGAGGCGTAGGTCGTTCTCACAGCTCGGCCGGCCTTTTAGCCTTGAGACATACTTTTGGTCCTTAGGTTCTTTACAAATGATCTGTTAGAGCGCGCTAGAGAGAGTTTGGCGTAGGAATTTAACTAAAAATCGAGTAAGAAATGGTGTCCGGGACTTAGGGGGGTTCCCCCCCTTCTAGCCCCCGAGGGAGGCTCGGCCCTGCGGAGGCATGGCCGAGTCTCCCTTGAAGCGTTATCGTAAAGCGTTTTACCTTTTGTTCCGATTTCTAGACAAGTCCTTTGAAAAAACCCTCTCGGAGCCTGGGCTGCCTCTCGAGTGAAAGGTGGTGAGGGAGTTGCCATAGCCCAGAGGCGTAGGCTTATCTCTTGGCTCGGCCAGCCTTTTGCTCTTGAGGCGAACCTCCGGTCCTTAGGTTTTTTTTTGTAATCGACTTGTCCTAGTACGGGACAGGTTCCCCTTAATGGGGGTTTCTCGAAAAATTAGAACAACTAAAGACGCTTCTTTAATGTATTTCGAGAAACAAAATATACAATGCTTGGAAATTTAAGGGTAGAAACGACGTAGCTGTTCTATGTTCCAAGCGTTGGTGAGGACTTCGCCCTTCTCGTTGGCTAACTTGTAGGTCCCGGGCTTCAGCACTTGAGCGATGATGTACGGCCCTTCCCAGGGTGGGGTCAGCTTGTGGCGGCCCTTGTTGCTCAGCCTCAGCCTCAGCACCAGGTCGCCCACCTTCAGGTCTCGGCTTTGGACGCGTCGGGCTTGGTAGCGTCGTAGGGCTTGCTAGTACCTGGCTGAGTGTAGCAGCGCGACGTCTCGGGCTTCCTCCAGTTGGTCGAGGGCGTCTTCGTGGGCAGTGCGGTTGCTTCTCTCTGAGGTTGATGCCCTTCTCTCTGAGACATGTGAAGGCAACCTTCAAGTCGCCGATGAGATCACCGGCCTTCCTGGTCTTGACTACGATGTCATCCACGTAGGCCTCGACGGTTCGCCCGATGTGTTCGCCAAAGACTTGGATCATGCACCCCTGGTAAGTAGCCCCTGCGTTTCTGAGGCCGAACAGCATGGTTACGTAGCAGTACATGCCGAATGGAGTGATGAAAGAAGTCGCGAGCTGGTCGGACTCTTTCATCTTGATTTGGTGGTAACCGGAATATGCATCAAGGAAGGAGAGGGTTTCGCATCCTGCAGTGGAGTCGACGATTTGGTCAATTCATGGTAGTGGGAATGGGACCTTCGGGCACGCTTTATTTAGACCAGTGTAGTCTACGCACATCCTCCACTTGCCACTTTTCTTCCTGACTAATACAGGGTTAGCCAACCACTCTGGATGGAATACTTCCTTGATGAACCCGGCTGCCATGAGCTTCCGCACTTCTTCGCCGATGGCCCTGCGCTTCTCCTCGTCGAACCAGCGCAGGCGCTGCTTCGCCGGCCTGGAGCCCGCCCGGATATCTAAGGCGTGCTCAGCGACCTCCCTTGGTATGCCCGGCATGTCCGAGGGACTCCACGCAAACATATCGATGTTCGCATGGAGAAAGTCGATGAGCACGGCCTCCTATTTGCTGTCGAGGGTGGCGCTGATCTTCAGTCCTCGGCCGTTGGGGACGGTGGGATCGACAGGGATGAGCTTGACGGCCTCCACGAGCTCGAAGGTCCCGACGCACCGCTTGGTGTCGGGAACCTCGCTACCAAGCTGGTCGAGATTGGCGATGAGGGTCTCGGCCTCCACGATGGCCTCGGCGTACTCGATGCACTCGACATCGCAGTCGTATGCATGTTCGTACGTGGACTTGATGGTGATGATGCCGTTGGGGCCTGGCATCTTGAGCTTGAGGTAGGTGTAGTTGGGGACCGCCATGAACTTGGCGTAGCACGGTCGCCCCAAGATGGTGTGGTAAGCCCCCTTGAATCCAACCACCTCGAAGGTGAGGACCTCCTTGCAGTAGTTGGAGGGAGTGCCAAAGCAGACGGGTAAGTCGATGCGCCCGAGGGGTCGTGTGCGCTTTCCTGGCACGACGAAGTGGAAGGGCGCGGAACCGCCTCGGAGCCGTGACTGGTCGAGCTCCAGGAGCTCCAGAGTGTTGACGTAGAGGATGTTGAGGCCGCTGCCTCCGTCCATGAGCACTTTGGTAAGCCGGGTGTTGCCGACGATCGGGTCGACGACAAGCGGGTACTGCCCGGGGTTTGGAACATAATCGGGGTGGTCATCCCGATTAAAGGTGATTGCCTCCCGAGACCAATCGAGGTACCGAGGGGTGGCCACCTTGACCGAGAAGACCTCCCGGCATTCCCTCTTTCGCTGGCGTGCCGTGAGGCATGCCGAGGGTCCGCCAAAGATCATGAAGGCGTTGCGTACCTTGGGGAACCCATCATCTTTATCGCCGTCCCTCTCGCCGGCGCCCCTTTTCCTGGCGTCATCGTCGTCGGGGAGCCCAAGCCTGGCGTAGTAATGCCAGAGCATGGTGCACTCCTCGAGGGCATGCTTCACCGGACCTTGATGGTAAGGACAGGGTTTCTTAAGCATGTCGTCAAATAGCCGGGGCCCTGGGGGCCTCGGGGATTCCTGCGATCTGCTGTGGCGACATGGCCAGCCTCGAGGACCTCCTACCTCCCTGGGCGACCCTTCTTCTTTCTCTTGGGGACGCGGGTGGGTGAGGCCTCGGGGGCCTTGTCCTTCTACTTCCCCTTGGCGTCGTTGTTGGGGAAGATGGCCCCAACCGCCTCTTCGCCCGAGGCGAAGTTGGTGGCGATGTCGAGGAGTGCGGCCGCTGTGGTTGGTACGTTCTGGCCCAATTCTCAGACCAAGTCTCGGCAGGAGGTGCTAGAGAGGAATGCTTGGACGATTTCCGAGTCACCGACGCGGGGCAACTCGGTGCATTTCTTGGAGAAGCGCCGGATGAAATCTCAAAGCGATTCGTCTGGCTTCTGGCGGCAACCTTTGAGGTCCCAGGAGTTCCCGGGGCGCACGTAGGTGTCCTAGAAATTCCCGACGAAGACCCTCACCAAGTCGTGCCAGTCGTGGATCTGTGCGGGGGGAAGGTGTTTGAGCCAGGCTCGCGATGAGTCTGACAAGAACAAAGGGAGGTTGCGGATGATGAGCAGGTCATCGTCCGCACCACCTAGCTAACAAGCCAGGCGATAATTGGCTAGCCATAGCTCGGGGTTCGTCTCACCGCTATACTTTGTGAGGTTGGCAGGTTGCCGGAACAGGGCTGGGAAGTGAGTGTTGCGGATGGCTCTACTAAAGACCCGAGGGCCAGGTGGCTCAGGAGGAGGACTGCGGTCCTCTTCGCTGTCGTAGCGGCCGCCTCGGTGTGGGTGGTAGCCCCGGGCGGCTCCATCGTCGTGGCGCCGTTGCCTGCCAACTACTTCGTGGTCGCCTTGTGCCTCGCGTTGGTCTCCAGGTCGATCGCGCACCGAGGGGGCCCTGCTGGCCGTCGGCGCGCGAGCGGGCTCGGGACGGACCGAGGCATCCTGGCCCTGGCGAGGTTGCGCCGTGGGTTGCTCTGAAGTGCCTCCGCGCCGGCGGGAGGCGGAACTTTCGGCCTGCTGCACTGCAGCGGTCTCGAGGAGGTCGCGGAGCTCTCCGTGGACCCGTCGCCCCTCGGTGGTGGAGGGCTCGGGCATTGCTCGGACCAGCATCGCAGCCGCTGCGACATTCTGGCTAGCACGATTAAAGATTGGGGGTGGCTCTCCCCCCTCATTGTCGTTGATGCGGTGATGGACGTCGTGGGCCCTCCGTCAGGCTCCTCCGCCCTCACCGCGCCCTTGCTGCTCCTGCTCGAGAGTGTCCCGAAGCTGTTGCAGAAGGAGTTGGTCTTGTTCGACCTTGGCTTGAAGCTCGCGGAGCTGCTCTAGGTCTGGGCGTCGATGCTCCCCGCGGACAGGATTCTCATTCCGTGCTGCCGGGGCTTCGAGACGCGGAGGTGTGGCATCGCTCGCCCCTGCCCGGGGCGGGGAATGGTTGCTTGTCCTCTCGTCCTCTTCGCCCGCCCTTGGCATCCCGTGCCCGACGTGGAAGCACTCACGAGACGGATCGTATGTCCCTTCGTCGTCGGAGTCGGAGTAGCCGAAGCAGTAGTCGCTTGCAGTCATGAAGCGGCGCATGGCTTCGGGGTCACAAAGAATGGAGAAGTCTGCTCCGGCCCACACCTCGTCTTCTTCCGAGGAGTCGGCGTGGGCGTGCGCCGATGTTGCGGGGGAGAAGTCGAGGGCGAAACGTTGGTGGAGTCCTGAGGGCTCTGCGTGCTTGGAAGCGTAGGCGGAAGCAAAGGTGGCGGCGGCGTTTATCAACCCGAAGGGGTACAGGGATGGTGCCACTACCGGGCGCCGCTCCGTCGAGGCTGGCCCCTCAGGAGGTGGCGGGACAGAGCTCGATGACGAGGCATCGCCGTGCGTCGCCGGAATCTTTTCCTTGCCCAAGCTCAGGTTAGATAAGTCCCCGACCAGGGACTCTATACCAACAGCTGGGCAAGGGATACCGGCAGAGCACGGCGCGTTGCCCCGAGCTTGCGTGGTGTCGGGGCAGTCCCGCTCGCGTCGCGCCTGGCGAGTGCTACGGGAGCCGCGGCCCGGACACTGCCTGCGCCTAGGCTGCGGGTCTGTGGTAACGTCGTCGGGCAGTGGAGCTCGGGGTGCGAGGAGTACCATATCGTATCCACATCCTAGAGACATGAACTCTAGGCTCCCGAACCATACCACCGTGCTGAGACGCAATGGTCGTACGGGGTCTGCCATCCGGAACTTGCTGGGACGATGAAGCTAACACACAGCGTGCCCCTACCTAGCGTGCCAACTGTCGGCGTTTCAGACCGGGGGGGGTCCTTAACCAATAAGTGAATTTGTGCTGCGTGCCCCTAATCCCCGATGGTGATGCAAAGAGACACAAGGTTTATACTGGTTCAGGCAATCGACGCCCTACGTCCAGTCTGAGAGATCGATCTTATATTCCTTGCACCGGAGTGCTCGTAGTAGGGGGTTACAAGCTAGGTGAGAGAGGGAGCTAGCCCCAGGTCTCGGCGGGGGTGGTACGGGCTGCTTGAGGCGTTGTTCTCAAGCAGCGTAGAAGTGTGTGGTTCTATTGGTGAGTTCCTCTTTCTGCTCGTTGTTCTCCTGTCCCTAGAAATGGCCCCGGTCCCTCCCTTTTATACTCTAAGGGAGAACCAGGAACGTACATATGTTGCTACATAGCGTTCTATGAATGGGGATGGCGTGTCCGAGCCCTGCAGACGGCCACTGTTGTGGTATGGTCGATGGAGTGGCTCCGTCCTTGTCGTGCAGAAGTGACGTGCCGATCATACTTGATCTTGTGCGTCGTGGGGCTCCAGTACAGCTTGAGGCAGGACATGGCGGGTGATGTGCCGGTCATCGTGCGATGACATCGTAGGGAGCCGAGGCTCTGCAGATGCCGAGGCCGAGCCATCGTGGGGGGCTCGGCGGACATGGATCCTCAGGCTGCCGAGCCCCTGAAGCAAACTGCCGAGGCTTTGGAGGGAATTATTGGTCCTGGGTACTGATTCCGAGGCCACAGTATCCTGGACGTGGCTCCCCACGCCACGTTGTTCTCGGAGCAGGAGTTGGCAGCACAGTGAGGCATGGGCGTCAACCATGTGCATAGCGGTGGGCACAGTGGCGGGTAACCCCCGCCTAGTCCTGCCTCCCGTCCCGTCAGCCATTCCGCTGTACTATGCTGAGCGTGCGGCCGATGTCAGTGGCAGCAGTTGGCTGAGTTAATGCGACGCGACGTTTTGTCAGAGGGACAGGTGAAGGAAGAGGCAGCGAAGTGTTGCCGAGCCCGCCTCCCATGAGGCGGAGGGTCGGCGACCCGGCCGAGGCCTGCGACGAGAGGGGGTCGGTCGAGGCCTTCGGTGGGGGATCACCCAAGGCCAGCGGTGAGGGGGCCTCGAGCGATACGGAGAATTGGTCGAGGCCAGCGGTTGTTAGCTAGTTTCGATCTTTACGAAGTCTAAGCAGTCGTTTTTTGGTTCTTGCTTAGGGTACCCCTTCTCACGGTATCCGACACCTAGGTACAGAAACGCAGTTGAACAGTTTTAGTATACATACTTAATACCAAATGGCTAACAAATTATACCATTCAAGTATCTTACCACGTATCTTTGTAGCGGGGCTCTCTGTAGCTGTGTGTCATCTCTAGTGGCAACATCATACACATTTTCGATCACATCTTCCTCCGAGTCCTCGTCAATTGCCTCCTCAGTGTACGGGGGCTTGATATGTGTCCTCGTAGACCTGTGAAGCCAGCGCATGTACTCATCGAAGGTGTGTTGGTTGTGTGGAGGACCCACATGGACCGGCTGCCGCTCCCTGGTTTCCCACAAGTGGATTTGCGCGTTGTGTGTCACGCGTCAATCCTTGGTCTTAAACATCTTCCTACGGTCATACCTGCAACAAAACGATGTTAGTTGTACCACACACACCTCTAAATTGTAGCTTTGTTATTAATCGATAACGCACCCGTGCAATCCTTGGTTGGTGGAGTAAAGCGATGGTGGGTAGCCTATCATTCTTCTAAACTGTCTGCAGACCCTGACGGGCAAGTGAATCTCTACCATGTGGAAGAAAATAAGAGGGGCGTGACAGGACTGAGATAGTACTGGAGCTCCGGAGCATCCTAAGGACACCAATGCACCTAAACATTTCGTAATTGAGTTAGGCTGTGATATAGTGTAGATCGAACAAGACACAGGTATGATAGTAAAGAGAGCGTAACATGGTGTTGTGTCAGGACGTCGAGATCGTCCGTGTACTCCCTGTACTTGCGCCTTGCATTCCCTCTAACTAACTCTGATTCCGTCCAGATAAACAGAGTTGTAGGGATTGTATCATGCCCGTTCCATTGCTGCATTGAACACAATAATGAATTAGCCATTAATAAACTCATCATATGTAACCATATCGAAGAATATAATGAACCGAAGTACTTACCGGTAAACCAGTATTAAGGGGCCTCCCAACGGGCCATCATTCCCAACACCAAACCTGGAGTAGGTACGAGCAACCCCCAAGGTTCGCATACCCTGAGGTGCGACGGCAGGCAACACATAGCTATCGATACATCCATGCCAGAACTGCGTTGCCCCAGCTATACGCCGCTATGTTCTCCCACGGTAGGCGTAGTATGTCAAGGAAGATCCAGCTGATGGTGTTGCCTGAGGCGTCTGGGAAGAGGAAAGCACCAAGAAAGTGCAGAGCCACACTCGAGCGAACATGTCGATCTGAGCCTCCTCAGCCTGTGGGTCCAAGTAATCAAAGCGCTCCGTGATCCAGGACGACGAAACACCGGAAGTTTTCTTGAAATTGACCAAAGAAAATGAGACCCGATGGCTGTAGGAAAGCAATGCAAGTATTAAATAGGCTTGAATTTCTCACTTATTTTCTTGGAAGCCTCGTCGTCTGGTGAAAGAAAGCCATTAAACTGAGCCACCAGCTCCCTCCAGTGATCGTTGTCAACTATCCCTGTCACAGAAAGTCCCCTCAACCGAAGGCCAAAAATAGCCTTCACGTCCTGCATGGTCAAGGTCATCTCGCCACAAGGTAGGTGGAACGTGTGAGTCTTAGGCCTCCACCTATTATAAGAATAGAACGACTGTTAGTTGCCTCAAATTTGTTACAAGAAAGTTTACGTACAAAGAATGCACTCGCACCTGTCTACAGCTGTAGTAAGTAGTGCTGGGTCAAGGGGCGAAAGACCGTGGTCGACAACATGGACAAGCTCGAGGAAGCTAGCACGCCGTATGTACGGCGCATAATGCTCGTCCCACTGGTGCGCCCTGGGTGTGCGTGCGGGGCTTCAAAGTAGGCAAGGCCACCCCTGCGTCGTTGTCACTCAAGATGTGTGCTCGGTGCTGGTCGTCGTACTCCACCTCAAGAATGGGGTACAACGGGTGCTGCGTGGGAGGAGTCATCCTGTTACAAATTGATAAACAAAGCGTTAGAGTATTCAAATTAACAAAATATAAATTAACATTACATAGCATTACAAAATTTGAACTACTTGTTATGCAATACGAACACAATATGAAAGCACATGTATATATTCAAAATAACATTAGCAGACATATCACGCACTAGTAACATAAACAACTTCACTAGGAATATAAGCATTTGACGAAACTTCATGAAGTCATCAAAATCGACGTATCACACACTAGTAAGTACTGACATTTGTAAACTAGTATCTATACCCAAAATCCCTGACTAAATAACTAACTATAAACTAAATAATAAATACCTAATCAATCCCTAAACCCAAAATCCTAACTATACTGGAACACACAACCTTAAACCTAAAATCTACCTACGTAAATCACAAACAAATTCACTAACCTAACTATCCTAAATCACTAACTATCATAAATCAATAACAATCATGAAACCCTAACTATCCTAAATTACTAACTATCCTAAATCTTTAATTATCCTAAATCAATAATAATCAAAATAACTTAAAATCGAGAGGGAGGTACCTTAGGAGCGGGCGGCCCTGACGCGCCGGCGTTTGTGGCGCGGCCGGCGCGAGCGCTGTTTGGGGAGTGGGCGGGCGCGGCGTGGGCGGGCGGGCGCGGGCGCTACGCGGTGGCGGGGCGCGTGCGGCTGGCGGCGGGCGGGCAGGCTGGCGTGCGTGCGGGCGAGCGGGCTTGCTCGCGATATTTATTTGGCCCTGCCGCGCCATGCGCCGTGGCGCGGCACTGCCGCGCCAAGATCGGTGGCTCGGCAGAGCCCTGCCACGTCAACGATTGCGAATCCAGTCGCCGCCACGTCAGCCCTCTACCGCGCCACCATGCATGGCGCGGCACAGGCATTTGGCCGGGCCAGGGCAATAGACGCGGCCAAAAGTGTTAGTTTTAAAAAAACAGACAGTGTTAGATTTAGGGCCTCTTTGGCACGGCTTATGCCGGCTTCGGCTTCATCTATTTTGCGTAAATCGAGGCACTGTAGCGTGAAACCGTTTTGTAAGCCGGGGTTAAAATGAACTAGAAGCCGGAAAAAACCAGTTTTTCTGGCTTCACCGGCTTTGGCTTCACCGGTGAAGCCGTTTTGGATGAGCCGTGCCAAAGGGGGTTTTAAAATTAGTTTTCAAAAAATGTTAAAATTAAAAAAAAAATTCTCTCCAGGAGCTGATGATGAGGCTCGTCGACAACAGCAGCAGCCGTCGCCTGGTTAGTACTACTAACTTGATGGGCCACCCCTTTGTTTTCGATATATATTTTTGCCTGCCATTTATACTGAGGACGTACTACTAACTTGATAATTGAGCTCAATCGACACACGTGCATGCATGGATGGATATTCGTTATCGCGTTTCCATTTCTTTTGCTGCAACTTTTCCTCCCACTCATCAGCACTCTTAACTCTTTGCTGCAGCAGGACTGCAGGAGAGTATCGCTAGCTGCTCTTTTCTTCTCCGATCCCCTTTTCCTATTCAAAAAGTTGCAGAAAAGCTGCTTTTATACATATTCCTTAATTTAAAAGTAGGCTAGCTAGCTAGATACTGGCAGATGACGGCCCCTCTAGCTACTCCAAGATGAGAAGCAGAGCTCCGAATCCGATAGGCTCTGCTCGCTACTCAGTGCGATTTTCCCTATCCAGGGATCGAGAGCAGAGCGTAGTCACCTTGAGATTGGAATTGGATTCCTATATTTCTGATGTCTTCCTTCACTGAAATGAACAGCAGTCACCCTATAATAATTCATTCTCGTTGGCTTGTGCGTGCATGCAAAACCAGCGGCTAAAGCAAAAGGTGTGGAGACTCCAGTTCAGGCGCCCCATGGGAAAGTATCTTCCATGCAAGCTCATCAGACACCCAGTGATGAATGCAACACTGCTGCAAGGATGTGAACCAACAAGTATATACACGCAGTGATGAATACATATTTTCTCAACTTTCATATACGTGTTTCAGAAATAATATATATATACTAGTGTTAACTAACGTATATACGCATTTCTTTTTAATCAGAGAAGAAGGGTCTCTCTACCTATAACTACGGCGTTGAGAGAGATGCGAAAGGAGAATATACATGAATGCATGTCCGTCAACTACTAAACATATATTCAACATAGTCGTCCATAAGATAGATAAATGCAAGTTATGTTATTAATTAGGTGTATTGGTGAATTGGTTTATACAGTACTATGTACATGCATACTACCTCATGCTGTTACCAAAAATAATGTATATACGGTTCCTACCATGAATGAAGGAAAACACACACACACACACACACACACACACACACACACACACACACACATATATATATATATATATATATATATATATATATATATATATATATATATATATATATATATATATATATATATATATATACTATGATTCATATACGGGCACACATACTTTGGAGCTGAACATACAGGTGTGACTTTATTATTAAAATAATGTGGGACGAAAAACCATACACATACGCGCTTTGCTCCATGACATTCATGGATTAAGAAAACCATAGTTTGATTCGGTTGATGATCGAGTTGACGTACAGCACGAACCAACTAGGTTTCGTTCTGTATACAAATAAAATAATGACATCGTTCCGCATAGAGACAAATTGGGTAGGTGTTTCGGAATTTTCGGGGATGCTAAGGCTCACGCGGACCTTCGCCGTGAGGGAGTGGACGTTAGCTTCGGTACGTGTCTTTTGCTGCAACACAGCTTACACAGGGGAGCAGTGATGACGAGCGTATGTCAAACATGGCCAGCCCGTCTTGGACGCGCAAGCACCAAGCATTGCGAGCCCTACACGCGTACGCTATTAATTGCCTGCAGAATTATTAGCTTGTCATCAGCAAAAACGAAATGACATAGACATGTGCATTTACAATATCACTACCGATTAATGCTATCACCCGGTGGTGATATAGCCCTCCAGTTAAGGCACAACCGGACACTGAAATATTTCATATCACTGTAGGTTTTAGTTATGGACCATTAGTATCAGTTGTCTTCGGCCATTAGATCTATCTAATTATCACAATATTGATTCCCCACCGTTGATCCCACCTACCACCATTGGCTCGGGTTATAAAAGCGGCATCATGATGCCTCCACGGTCAAAAGAGGAGGGCCACCACCCCCTCACGGGCCGCCCTAAGAGGTGATTTTGTAGTATGCAAGATACTCATTGAAAGAATCAAGATGCCCAAGAGGAAGGGTGAATTGGACTAATTCTAAATTTCTTACAATAATTAAACTCTACACTTAGCCTATTTCACCCCTTGTGCCCAAAAGTGTTTCTATTGTTCTACCGCACAAAAGTTTTAAACTCTATGTTTCAATCCTACTCAAGCATGACAATTCTAATAATATAAAGACATGAATTGAATTACTCAAATGTAAATGCTCAAAATAAAGAGAGGGAGATGAACGCGGCGATGTTTTTTTGGGGTATCGGAGAGTCGCCACTCCCTACTAACATTACACCACAACCTTTAAACTACGACTGATTTGGAGTTGCTGAAAGAGGTGTACAGCGATAAAGGTTATAGCGACGAACCCCTACAGTTGCTAATGAAGCCATCGTTATATGTAAACAGCGACGAACATCATCTTTAGCAACGGACAGTTCGATGGTTCAACTTTTAGCGACCGACAATATGTTGAGCTTTTAGCAACTCACGGTCCAATGCTATAATAACTTTTAGCGACCAACAGTTGGATTGGCTCAATTGTAAACAGATAAAAAAAGCTGGTCTGAAGGTATTGCTGATGATCAAACATTAGCCATACATTGATTCACGTACACAAAAGTGATCACATTCAAAAGTGATAACATTATCCATACATTGATTCATGTATTGAACAAGTACATTATACATGTAATGTCACTTGACATCAAACTAGTCCTTGTTTTAAGTATCTGCTGATCAAAAGCAAGGCTAATCCTAGCTGATGATCAAAAGTTTAGCATAGCACATGTCAATGAAACCCAACAAGCTGGTGGCAGCATCCAAAAGTTCCTGAAAAATGATAGAATCAGTAGCCTAATGAAGTACAAGTTCCAATGTACAACTTATAAGGGAGTGAGAAGACACAGTTTCACGAATATAAATCACATTCAGTTAGCTACTGGATCATGCAGTAATACATGCAAATACAAGTGCACAACATTAAGCGAAGCCAATACAATAAAACATGACAATATATAATAAAATTTTGTTCAAACCCGTATGTTGCTATGTAGCACCCGGTTTTAAGAACAAAACCAGATACACACCATATGTGAGCCCAGAAAGTCAAATCTCACATATAGCTACAAATAAGGGTAATATCAAAAGGCAATGCTTAAATACATAGCGTATTAGTATAAAGAATATAACCTCAGAGTATAGACAGCGAAAAGACAACTCCGATCTTTAGGCGAAGACTCCAATACCACAGGGACAACTAACTGGTTGATCACAAGCCTAATTCCTCCAAACTCTAGCAATCTGGTACCCATCTGGGATTTTTATCCAAATATGTGAAAAATAGAGCAAGCGTAAGTACATGTCGTACTCAACAAATATAACATGGGGTTCATGAGGTTCAAAAGGCTGACACTGGTTTAACTGCATTTAGCTTTTAATTAATCATCTTTTAGCAAATGAGTAGCATCAAATTGTATCACAAGCCCATAAACACATGATCAGGTAAACAAGAGTAATGAATAGCATAAACAATAATCATTAATGAGCATATTTATCATCAGTATCATCAGCGTCCATCTTCTATTCCGTAAGGGTTCTAAGGCCACTCGTGACCGTGAGCACGGCTGATATACCAGTTTTACACTTTGCAGAGGTTGTACACTTTCACTGTGAGTCGTGATTTACCCTTTCGCCCGAGGTCGCGAGCCTCTTGACCCACTACCAAGGAAGGTTGGCAGGGTTCACTATGAAGCATTTCAAAGGTTCGTCTAACAAGTTAGGGCCGCTAAGGTTTCCCCATCAATAAGCATGAACACCCCTCCAAGGAGTGACTAACAATATACAAAGAAACCAAAGTGCACTCTCTTGGCAGGCCAAGATCATACAAACTGGAGCCCCTCTCGTGCCATAAAGGTAACCTCTAACAAGCTAGAAAAGGTCCCCATACTGAACTAAAGCCAGAGCCATATAGCCCTCACAACTGTACTGTAAGTCCCGGATGATCACTTACAGATAAGTCCTTAGAAAGAGGAATCTAGAGAAGCATAAAAACAGCCCAATGCTCTAGCCCCCTGATTCCATGTTGCTAAAAAGCATCTTTTAGTGTTTATTGCATATACCATTAGTCAAGTTACAAGATCATGGTTGTAGTTGAGCACTAGCATAGCTACCCAATGCAATAACCCAAAGGCATCAAGGTACAAGTACAAATTATTAGGAAATCTTTAGTCGTAGTCAAGGTAGACACATGCAGTATGATTTAAATGATTAAAAATGTATAGGACAACAAGAAAGATTCCATGCTATACTTGCCTTAAACACCGATCCTTTGGTAAGCTTTAATCTTCAACGTTCTTCTTCTTCTTCTTCTTCTTCTTCTTCTTCTTCTTCTTCTTCTTCTTCTTCTTCTTGATCACCACGTATATCTCACTGACTGGACGTAATCATAAAGCACCACATAAGCATCCATACAATCATACATGAAGCAAACAATAGACCTAAATTAGAACAGTACACCAAACATAAAACCAAGATGAAAAGTTTGTAAAATGAATCTACGTCTCGCTACGAACACACAGACGTGAGAGGCACGCTAATCGGAGCTACGGTTAAAAAGATACAACTACCGAAAGATCTACTCATAAAACTATTAGCTTCATGTGGTTTTAATTATATAAAAACATATATAAGATATTTCATAGGGATCATAATTTAAGTCAAATTTAGATTCGAATTATAAAACTAAAGTGAAACAAATCATATTTTATTTATAAAATCCAGTTGCATAATTGTTATTTAAGATATGATTCAAACCATGAAATTCTAGTATTAGTAAAATGATAAACACTGTTACTAACGCGTAGATCTCGTTGCTATGAATCTAACGCAACTTGAATGGGCTAGAACGGAGTTAAAACACAGAATATATGATTTAAACAAGATTTTCTTTAATAAAATAATATATTAAATCTAATCACTAATTTTAAAAGTTGCAAATATATCTAACAGTAGTATGAACATGTGGGTTATGAAATTATGAAATTATGAACCTAACACAATTTGAACGGATCAAATCGGAGTTAAAACGGAAAAGTTATGGCTAAAACAAAATCAGTGGCAAATCTGTAAATAAGTGAAAACGTATTTTGGATCTAAACCGACGAAACTACGCTTTCCAAAGAAGAAAACGGAATCGGGAAAAACGTTTTGGACCGCGGGTTAATTTGTCAAAAATAGAGGGGCTCTTTAGCAAAAAGAACAGCGAAGGGGTATCTTTGCTTTTGGGCCGTCGGATTTGATTTGGACGGCCGAGATGAAATCGAGCGGTGGAAAAAAACGAGGCTGGCCGGAACAGTAGCCGGCACGGTGGCACGCCGTGGCTGGCGGCGAGGAACTTCACAGCGAGCTCGGTTTGGGCAAATCTGAGCCCCATGAGACACGGGAAGAGGACGGGGAGCAAGAGGAGAAGATGGCGAACCCGATGAGGGCATCGGGGTGGCCCGACGTGACATGGTGGCGAGCTATCCGCGGCGGCGCCATGGACGGGCTCGGCGGCATTCTACGGGAGGAGCCCACAGTCCACTACCGAGAGATCCAAGGACACAGGGAGAGAGAGAAGCTCTAGGCGAACTCACCGAGACCAACAACGCGGCTGGGGAACCAGCGACGGCGCGCAGCAACGACTGGAACCCGATGGCGCGGCGATGACGCTAAGGCGAGGCAGCTGTGAGATTTTAGGGGAGATGGAGACTTGCTCCAGGGCTAGAGATTGGAAGCGGCGCTAGCTCAGGCATGGACTTTATAAGGCGAGGCGACGTGGCGAGCACGCCACCGCAAGGGAGTAGCGAAGGCGGACTCGGCGGTGATGGTGTCCATGCCAGACATGAGACGGAGGTAGAGGATACGCTAGACGGGTAGGCCCAGGCGGTCAGCGAGACGGAGGGGAACCGCGCTGCGTGGCCTGCTTGCTAGGCGGGCCGACCTGCTGAGCTGCGCGGGGGAAAAGCATTTGGGCCGACTCAGCCCACGCGGGGAAAAAAAGAGGAAGTGAAACAGGGGGTCTGCGCGGAAGAGCGGAAGGAGAAGCTGGGCATGTGCGCGCGGCTGGGCTGCGGGAGACAGAGCTGGGCCGCGGAAGGAAAAAGAAAAGCAGGCCTTCGGGCTAGATTGAAGAGAGAAAATTTTCCAATTTCCAAATCTTGTTCTTTTTCCCAAATTTAAATGGAAACCAAACCAAATCCAAATGGGGTTCCAAATATACTTTTTCAACACAAGTAAAAATAAGGAATTTTAGTAAGTCTTCCCAAAAATTATTTTTACATGTTTTTTAAATTCTTTTATTTTCAAATTTTCTTTTCTTTTACTTCAAAACCATTTTCAATTTCATTTGCAAAAGCAATTTAACCCATTTTGAATTTTCAATCAAACTACTCAACCAAATAAATCAAATTCAAGGGCATGTATGCTCAAACATGTTACTAAACCATATGATGAAATTTAATTTAATGAAAAAAAAGGTATTCTTCTATTTTTCATGAGCACAAAATTCCAAATTAAATCATTTTAGCTCTATTTTCAAAATTCAAATTTTAGGGTGTTACAATTCTACCCCCCTTAAGATGAATCTCGTCCTCGAGATTTGAAAGATAGCGATAAAAGAGATATGGATACTCCGCATTTATTTGATCCTCATTTTTCCAAGTTACATCCTTTATTAAGAGCCATTCTAAGATCCTAGTTGGCTAATCTGCATAAACATGATCGTCTCTCGTATTGAGATCCTCCAATGGTATTTGCTCCTTTACACTGACATATGAAAACTCACAGTCCACTTTACTATCCTCACAGGATGCACCTTCTAATAGGTCATTCTCGTATTCCTCAGGTGCAGGTTGAATACCTTCATACTCAATTCTTTCTCCTGACAGTGTGGTTAGAAGCACCGAACGCTGGGCATACTTAATCACTCCTTTACAAGCGAATAACCATCCATTTCCAAGGATAACATCAATGTCCATTAACTCCAAGACTATAAGGTTTGCCTCGAAGTTCTTCCCTTTTATGTTAAGACTAACTTTCGGGCATAAGCGGTTTGCCTTCTTTTCTCCTCCTAGAGAGTTAACTATTAGGGGTTTCCTCATCGGAAGCATAGTCATCTTATGTTCTTCCACATATTCCCTAGAGATAAATGAATGTGAAGCACTGGGGTCAAATAACACCATAGCAGTGTCTGAACTTACTGCAATCAAACCATAAACAACCTCCTTAGCTCCATGAGTGGTAATCAAATCCATATTGTTCAACCAGCCTTGAACATAGTTTCGCTTTAGCTTATTGCTTTGCACCTGCTCCTTATGGACGTTCTGTTCTGACTCCTGTTGTTGTTGATTCTGGCTTTGATTACTCTCAGCAAACTTCTTAAAACAATCGTTATTATAGTGTTCCATCTCACCACAATCATAAACTTCCTTACTAGTAGAAATATTTGTCATTGTCAAGGTGATAGTGGGAGATGACAGACATGGCTCTTGAGAACTAAAATACCACACTTCATTATTAGGTTGATGATACTAATCTTGATCATTACTTTCAAGCAGATCCATAGGGTGTGACTGATTTTCTGGTTGTGTAGCGAAACGGAGACGAGTATTTCTTAACTAACGTTGAAGGTCACGTTTTCTCTTCATCTCTTCCATCTCTCGACGCTTGTTCTCAATTACAATTGCTCTATCCACCAATGTTTGATAGTCGGCATACACCACGGTCATCAGCTGTAGTTGCAAACCATCATTAAGTCCTTTCAAAAAGCGTTTTTGCTTTTTAGCATCACTATCCACCTCTTTTGGAGCATAGCGTGACAATTGAGTGAATCGGTTACGATACTCACACACTGACATAGATCCTTGCTTCAAATTGAGGAACTCTTCTTGCTTAAGTTCTACCTCGCCTAACGGGACATGGTAGGACCTAAAATTCTTCTTGAATTCCTGCCAGGTGATAGCAGGAACATTGTTGGGATGCCCATACTCAAATGACTCCCACCAATCTTGGGCAGTTCCTCGTAGTTGCCCAAAAGCATAAAGCACCTTTTCATGGTCATCACACTGAGCTATGTCCAATTGTTGCTCCACAGCTCTAAGCCAGTCATCAGCTTCTAGTGGTTTGCTTGTACGAGAGAATGTCGATGGATGTCCCTTCATAAACTCACTACGCTTGTCAATAGGTGGCACTTGATGCGAGTTGTTCAACACATTTTAAGCAATAGTCTGTAATAATTGAGTCTGTGTTATCAAAGCTTGCTCTATAGATGGGGAATTGGATGGCGGTGGATTAGAATTGGTAGCATTCCTTCTGGCACCTTGTGAAGCACTTCTCCTGGTAGCAACCATCTATTTTGAACATGTATGAATTAGAACTCAGTCATTCATAACATTCTTAATTGTAGCTTCAAGAGACGACAAGATAGGACTGATGGCAATTGAGATAGGAGAACACCAAACCCCAAAGATAACTAATACTTCCAAACGCAACGCTAGAATGTAAGAAACTTCATCTTACAAATCCTTCAACTTAGCTACCCCCCTTAAGAAAGGATCAACTAGGGAACACAAAAAGGGTAGCATGCACCTTCTTCCAGATGATCTAACTAATATCAAGACGTTCTGACATCCCAATAATACTCTTGTGTATGGGCAACAACAAAAATCTGAAATTCCTCGCGAGCAGAAAACAGCAGTGCGGTAAAACAACTGTAACTCTCATTCTGTTAATCCAATGAAGTTGTAGCTTATACCGTTGGAAAGCATATAAAATTCTCCACAACTTCCTTATAGAATACTTTTCCAAATTTTGTAGTTAACTTGGTCGAAAATAGTGCACAACAGAAACTACTCCAGATTCCAAACAGCATAGATGCATCGCCTTGTGATTTTCGTATCTCCATAACCAAAATGGCTATCAGGCTTATTCTTACGCTCAGAGAAAGATATTGAAGTCTACTATTGTCCAGAATTTTCTCATGATTTTTGGTTGTCCAAGAATAAAGATATAAGATGAAGAGTGCAGGCTGCTCCAAAAAGACAGGATAGAGGAAACAAAAGAATACCATAACTCAACTATTTATTGCACTGATCCATATACCTCAGGCCTATAAACTAAATGAAATCGTGGGCAAACCCAACAAGATCATTACAATCATTACAAAGATCTAAAACAAACATAAACATAATGATAATTCAACAAAGCAATAAAGATGCACAACTCAATCACTGACTCAACTTGCGATACTATCATTTTTATTACATAAAGGGCACCGACTCCTATTCCTTAAACACGGTGTGGTTACATGAGCATCTAGGGCAGCATCTCTTGCATGGGAGTGAGAGCGACACATCATCCACTTCATCAATTTCATCATGGGCTTCCTTCGTGTTGCGTGTCACTTATCACTTGCTGATGTAGTTCGGTAGTGATCTGACTCTGGCTACTTCCACAGTACAACTGTTGATTCTTCCGTGGGCAAAATTTAGCATAATGTCCTTCTTGTTGGCAATGATAACACATGATCTTTTGTGGTGTAAAATTCCATAGAATTATTGCTTAGAGTATTGTCAGCTTGCTGACTCTGAAGGTCCATCTTTGTTTGAATTGACCGCTTTTTAGCTCGCTTGATCTTTCGGGGTTGAAACTCCTTATAGGTGATCGTCCACCCATCTATGCATACCTTCGATGGAAAGAGTGGAGTAGTCTTAGCTTGAGAAACTTCTGACTCTCTAGAGTCTGAGTTTATCTGACTATGGGTTGGAGCTGGATGTGGCAACATAGTAGAACTCGAATGTTGATTGCTTCCCAATTTTAGCTCTGATGAGACCGCCCTTCTCTTCTTATCCACATTAGCTTCACAACTCGGGTTCACCATGACTTCCCTCTTATTAGACTCATTTTGAAGACAGGGAAGACCATAATGCTTGCAGCATTGACATTGATACTGAACTCTGGTCGTATTACTATGAACACCTTCATTGATCTTCATCTTCTTCCAAGCTTCTACCACCTGTCTCTTCACTGGTCCCTTAGGTATGTTGGTTTGATCCTGTGGCAAGCACTGTTGAAAACTCCCATGTTGAGTCATTCGTTCTAACAGTTGTTGTTGCATAGCTACAAGCTTCTCCTTGTCGAATGCGCTTACGAACAACATAGCTTGGCCCTCCTGACCTTTGATGCTGGTGGTCTCCTCATTACGACCCATCTATATAGAAGAAGAGAGAAGGTTCAGAATAGAGGTAAGGTTTTCATAACAGAACAGAGGCCGAAGTGAGCATAACTTTTAGCAAATAACAAGGATAAAGAAAAAGCAAGAATTAAGCAGAGATGACAGCATGCGAAAATGTCCAGTTCTATCTAGGCTTGCGTCCTACAGCCAGCATAGCTCTGATACCACTTTGTAGCACCTAGTTTTAAGAATAAAACCAGATACACACCATATGTGAGTCCAGAAAGTCAAATCTCACATATAGCTACAAATAAGGGTAATATCAAAAGGCAATGCTTAAATACATAGCGTATTAGTATAAAGAATATAACCTCAGAGTATAGACAGCGAAAAGATAACTCCGATCTTCAGGCGAAGACTCCAATACCACAGGAACAACTAACTGGTTGATCACAAGCCTAATTCCTCCAAACTCTAGCAATCTAGTACCCATCCGGGATTTTTATCCAAATATGTGAAAAATAGAGCAAGCGTAAGTACATGTTTGTGGGGTGTACGACCCCGGATACCCATGGCCGACCACATGGGCTGCGCCCCTAGGGGTGGCCCAGCCCACAAGAAGAAGCCTTGCAGGGCATGACTCTGCTCGGCGCCTTCCGCAAGACATCGGGTAGATATCCTGAAGATACTACGAGATTTGTTAGGATATGTATGATCCCAAGATTCCTGTAATCAGTTACTACTTTTCGGTTATCTCTCAGATCTAACCGACTTGTAACCCTGCCTCTCGGACTATATAAGGCGGGTAGGGACCCCCTCTAAAATCACGGCATATCATACGATAGCTAGTACAAACCAACAGACCATAGGAGTAAGGTATTACGTCATACTGACGGCCTGAACCTGTCTAACTCGTGTGTCTCTGTTGCCTTCTTGTTCTTGATCTCGCGCTCCCCTGCCGATCAATCTACCTTCATGGGATACCCCTCGGAGTACTGCCGACAATATTCTGTCGACAGTTGGCACGCCAGGTAGGGGTGTGCGTGTTGTTTTCTTGTCGAACAAGATGGCTTTTCCGTAGGCTCTTCGCCCCTTCCGCAGCCCGGCCAGATCTTCATGGTCGGATCCATCTCGTGGGTCATTAACGCTGACGAAGTCGGAGAGCTCCTTGAGCCAAGGTAGATTGGTTCTACGCCGATCACCCCCGCACCTACAACTGCAGATCTGATCTCAAAGCTGATTCTGAGGTCTCCTTCGGTAACAACTCGCCATCCGCTTCCTCGCTACCAGAGGAGGCCAATCAACAACGACGATCTGATCGAATCCATCGATCGGGTTGGACTGAAGCTCGCCGATTGTCTCTCCGTTGCCGAATCGGCACTGGACACTCTGGTTCAGCGCTGACCACCCTCCGATCCAGATCTATCGGAGGGTGCTTGGGAAACTGCAGTGGCTATGACCCTACCCTTTGGGTTCTCCAACGCCGCCGCCGCTCACCAACATGCCCTGAGGGGCAAACTCGCCGACCAGGTCGCCGTCTAGCTTCCGCTAGCCATCAACACGCTACACTTGGGCCGGAGCCCTAGGGCGCACCTCCAGACCATCCCGGAAGAAGCTCTAGCCTTTGAGTCTCAGGGCTCTATAGAGATCCTCGCCGAAACCTTCCCCAATCAATTTCTCCTTCCACCCTTCCGAGGTGGCGCAATCTTCAACGTCAGCATCGACAGCCCTCCCCGGAACGGCAAAACCAAGGAGGAGCGCGTTGCTTGGGAGAACCAGAATGTCAACTGCGCGCAGCGATGAGAAAACGAGGCAGCCATCGCAAGGGCCGAGGCTGCTCGGAATAATCAGCTTGACTCTTAGGGAAGACCGCTCCCGCTCTACCGTGACCTCGATGAAGAATTCCTCCACGTTGACGGCCACGACGTCTTCAAGACTCCAAGTGCCAATTTGGCAGTAGCCGCCAACGAGCTCACTCGTTTCCCTTAAACGCCCGAGCTCGCCAAGATCCCCACCATGCTTAAAGCGGCTCACTGTCAGGTCAATGAGATCCACGAGGATCAGAGACCTTCGTGCTCTATGAGCATGATTCACCGATCAGTTGTGCCGAGGTCCAATCGCCGCCGAAGTCAAAGCCGTTTCACCGACCAATCGCTACCTCTCCAGGGGGGACCTAGGGGGCATCGTGCCGAACATCGTCGCCAACACGACCAAGAGGTCGAACAGGATGCTAGAGTACATCTTAGCAACCTCCAGGATGCGTGGTGGCGTATCGAGCAACGTTGCTTTGGTCGCCATGAAGACAAAGTGCGTCGCCGCTAGGATTACGAAAAGGAGTATGGCAACCCGGACTCAGCTCTCGAGCCTATCCTCGACCACAATGCCATAGACTATGGTGTCGACAACCCTGAGGGGCCTCTGGCTTTCACAAGGGCACTCCAGACGCTTCGATGGCCCCGTGGTTTTAAGATCACCGAGGTCGAGCCCTACGAAGGAAGAATGAACCCAACTCAGTGGCTGCAGGCTTACGCCACTGCCGTCTGTGCCACAGGAGGAGACACCAGCATCATGGGAAATTATCTCCCCATCATGCTCACGCCACCGGCCATGAGCTAGTTCACCAGCCTTGCGCCGAACTCCATCGGCTCATGGAAAGAATTGAAGAAAGTCTTCACCGACAACTATATGGCCACGTGTACTCGACCTGGCACGAAGCATGATCTCAGCCACATCAACCAGAAGCCATTTGAGCTCCTCTGTAGCTACATCCAGCGTTTCTCTGAGATGAGGAACTCTATCCCCAACATCACGAAAGCTGAAGTCATCACCACCTTTATCCGAGGACTCCATCGCGAGCTTCGCTCCAAATTCAACCATAAGCCGCCGACCGGTATCGGTGAAATAATAACTACCGCCAACCAGCACGCTAATGCAGAGGAAGCCGAGGTGCGCTTCAACGAGGATGCAGGCACTCAGCGACCACCTCACCGATACGACGATCGCCCTGACGACCGACGTCACAGCGACCGCCATCCCATTGACCGCAGCTATCATCGCGATAGCGGCCGTGAGCGAACAGGAGGACATAGGCCTAGCCAAAATCACCGCCGTTGGCCAGAACACATCTTCGCCGCCGTTAGTCAACCTCACGCCAAGCGTAACTACAACAAGCAGTACCAAAAGATCCTCGACGGCATGTGCCCTCTTCACAAGAACGCCAAACACAAGATGAAGGACTGCATTGGTCTGGCCAGGGAGTTCCAGGACAAGATTCTCGATGACGATGCAAACGATGGAGCCGGAGGTCGCCGACCACCTGGGAACAACAACAACGCCTTTCAGGACCACGATAAGGTGGTCGCCACCATCTTTGGGGGCCCTGCCTCCACTGAGAGTCGAAGGGAATGAAAGCTTGCCGCTCGATGAGTGCATGTCATCGCTTCAGAAGAAACTACCGCCGACCCTAGCTATCGCCTATGGTCCAAGGTCCCCATCACCTTCAGCAGGGCCAACCAGTGGGTAGACATACCATATACAGGGTGTTTCCCCCTCATCCTCGACGCAACCATCCAGAAGGTGCTCTTCAGAAAAGTCCTTGTTGATGGTGGCAGTGCTTTGAACCTACTCTTTGTCGGAGCCCTAAGGGAGTTGGGCCTCGCGATATCAGATCTCACACCCTCGGACTCCTCCTTGTGGGGTGTGGTACCTAGAAGGGCATCCAAACCACTTGGAGAGATCACCCTACCAGTACAGTGAGGCACGGCAAGCAACTACCACGTCGAGCATATCAACTTCTACGTCGCCGACTTTGACACCGCCTACCACACCATAGTTGGCTGGCCAGCTCTGGCCAAATTCATGGCTGTACCACACTACGCGTATCTGGTGTTGAAGATACCTTCGCCTACAGGAGTCATGGCTCTATGGGCCAACCTTTCCATTGCCTACGCCTGTGAGACAAAGAGTCTCGCTCTCACCGAAGCCACCAACCTCTCCATCCAGATGGCTAGCGTGGTCGCCGAAGCCAAGACAGTACCCGCCGATGACATGGAGATTCCAGAGCTAGAGCTTCCCCACGCCTCCGCCAAGTCTAAGGAAATCAAGGAGGTCGGCCTCGGCCTCGACGACACCTCCAAGACCATGAATATTGGGGCTCACCTTGACCCCAAATAGGAAGGCGCGCTCGTCTCCTTTCCTATGTGCCAACGCCGATGTGTTTGCTTGGAAACCTGCAGACATGCCGGGGGTACCACGGGAGAAGATCGAGCACTCCTTGAATGTCTCGCCGACCGCCAAACCGATCAAGCAGAAACTCCACCGATTCGCGCCAGACAAGAAGGAGACTATTATGGTAGAAATAAAATGGCTCTTAGCTGCCGGGTTTATTAAAGAAGTGTGTCATCCAGATTGGTTAGCAAACCCTGTTCTCGTTCGAAAAAAGAATAAAGAATGGAGAATATGCGTTGATTATATTGATCTCAACAAACACTGCCCTAAAGACCCCTTCGGCTTGCCTCGGATAGATGAGGTTGTAGACTCTACCACTGGCTACGAACTACTCTCTTTCCTTGACTATTACTCCGGCTATCATCAGATCTCCCTCAAGGAAGAAGACTAGATAAAAACGTCGTTCATTACACCTTTCGGTGCATACTGCTACAAAACTATGTCCTTCGGACTCAAGAACGTCGGGACTACCTATCAAAGGGCCATTCAGATGTGCCTCGACCAACAGATCGACCGCAACATCGAAGCCTACATCGATGATGTGGTCAAAACCAAGACAGCCAACAACCTTATCGCCGACCTTGAAGAAACCTTCACCAATCTGAACAAGTACCAATGGAAGCTGAACCCTTCAAAGTGCATCTTTGGAGTTCCATCCGGTATATTGCTGGGCTACATTGTCAGTGCTCGAGGCATCGAGCCTAATCCTGACAAGGTCTCTGCCATCACCAATATGAAATGGCCAACATGTGTCAAGGATATACAAAAGCTTACAGGTTGCATGGCTGCTTTAAGCCGCTTCATATCACGCCTCAGCGAAAAAGGGCTATCTTTCTTCAAGGTCCTCAAGGCCTTCGAGCACTTTTCCTGGTCGGAGGAGGCAGACTTAGCTTTCGAGCAGCTCAAGTTGTTCTTAACAAAGCCGCCGATCATGACAGCGCCAAGGCCAGATGAGACTCTGCTAATATACATCACCGCCACTTCTCACATCATGAGCACAGCTATCGTCGTCGAACGCGAGGAAGTCGGGCATGCTTACAAGGTGCAACGTCCGGTCTACTTTATTAGTGAAGTACTTAATGAGCCAAAAACTCGTTATCCTTAGGTACAAAAGTTGTTATATGCAATTCTGATTACGTCGCGCAAGCTCCGACATTACTTCGAATACTACAAGATTGCCGTGGTCACTAAGTTCCCCTTGGGGGACATTCTTCGCAACAAAGAAGCCAATGGCTGCATCATTAAATGGGCTGTTGAGCTCGGCACCTATTCCATTGAATTCAGAAGTAGACCTACCATTAAGTCACAGGCGCTCACTGATTTCATCACTGAATGGACCGAGATCCAAGAGCCCATCGCTGCTGCTTGCCCCAAACACTGGGTGATGTACTTCAATGGTGCCCTTAACATCAACGGTGCTAGTGTGGGCATTCTGTTCATTACGCCGACCAAGGATAAGCTACGGATACACTTCTCGGTCTCCAACAATGCCACGGAATAAGAAGCATGTCTACATGGTCTTCGTATAGCCGTCAAGCTTGGTGTCAAACGCCTAATGGTGTACAGGGACTCCTCATTGGTTATCAACCAGCTTAACAAAGACTAGTCCTATTCCAGCGAGAAGATGGATGCTTACTATGCTGAAATCAGAAAGCTTGAAGGAAAATTCTATGGTATCGAGTATCACCACGTGGTACGTGACCAAAATCAACTTGCCAATCACTTATCCAAGCTTGGTTCTTCTCGCGCCGCGATTCCACGGGGGGTTTTTTATTCAAGATCTCCTGGCGCCATCCATCAAAGAAGATAAGGAAGTTGAAGAAGTTCCCCCTACCGAGAAGTTGGTACTTGCGGTACTTTCACCAGTCGCCGATTGGAGGGAGCAATTCATCAAGTACCTCACCAGCGCCCCCGCAGACAAGATTGAAACTGAACGCCTAGTTCATCGGAGCAAGCTTTACGTGCTGGTGGACGGCAGCTTGATGAGAAAAAGTGTCAAGGAAGGGATACTACAGAAATGCATCACCCAAGAGGAGGGAGCCAAGCTACTTCTTGAAATTCACTCTGTTTCCTGCAGCAACCATGTGGCCTCAAGAACATTGGTCGGCAAGGCTTTCCGAGCTAGTTTTTATTGGCCCACAGCCATCACTGATATAGAAAATCTCATCCGATGTTGTGAAGGATGCCAATTCTTCTCTAAGCAAATACACGTGCCCGCGCAAGAGCTGCAAACCATCCCAGCTTCCTGGCCCTTTGCATGGTGGGGACTGGACATGATCGGGCCTTTCAAGCCAGCACCAGGTGGTTTCTGGTATGTGTATGTCGCCATTGACATGTTCTCCAAGTGGATTGAATATAAACCGCTCGTCTCGGCTACTGCAAAGAAGGCAGTTGAGCTCTTTGAAGATATCATCCACAGATTTGGTCTACCAAATAGCATCATCACCGATCTCGGAACTACATTTACTAGACATCACTTCTAGGACTTCTGCGAAGACCATTGCATCTCCATCAAATATGTTTCTATTGCCCATCCAGTAGCCAACGGTCAAGTCGAACGGGCGAACGGTATGATCCTTGATGCCCTAAAAAACGACTGTATTAGAAAGAAGAAAAGCACCCGGGCAAATGGCTCAAGGAGATTCTAGCTGTAGTCTAGGGACTACGTACTTGAGCTAGTCACAGCACCAGCGTGACTCCATACTTTTTGGTCTATGGCTCAGAAGCCATACTACCAGCGGACGTTACTTTCCGAGCACCTAGAGTGGAAAACTATGATGAAGAGCAGGCCGAGGCTGTCCGGTCTGAGGACGTCGAGAGAGCCGAGGAAGAGCGCCTAATCACCTGTGTCTGTATAGCTAAGTATCTAGAAGGCTTGCGGAGGTACTACAACCGAAATGTCAAAGGTCATTCATTTACTGTTGGCGATCTCGTTCTCCGTAGAAAACAAAAGACTGACGGTTTGCACAAGCTCTCTTCCCCCTGGGAAGGGCCTTATATCATCAAAGAGGTTACTCGACCAGGTTCTTATCGCCTAAGTGACTTAGAAGGAGTCGATGTTCCCAACTCGTGGCACATCAAACACCTTATACGTTTCTATACTTGAAACACTACAGATATATACTCTACAAATTTATATTCAGTAATGTTTTTTGGTCTCCATAACTTGTCTCCATTTTGTATCTATTGTGGATTAACAATGACTTATGGTCGCCAAGCTATATGCTACTTCATAACGAACTCCAGTACGTAATCACCGTAACTACGCCGACCACGTTTTCTCCAAATCGCCGAACTCGTTTTCTCCAAAACGCCAAATACGTTTTCTCCAAACCGCCGAACACGATTTCTCCAAAATGCCGAATACATTTTCTCCAAATCACCGAACACGTTTTCTCCAAATCGCCGAACACGTTTTCTCCAAATCGCCGAACAAGTTTTCTCCAAATCGCCGAACACGATTTCTCCAAATCGCCGAACGCGATTTCCCCAAATCGCCAAACATTTTTTGATTGAAGAGCAACATGCTTTCTTTTTTCTGATCTCTTTGGAGATGACCCAGTCTCTGATTTCTCCCTACATGTGCTACGAGCTCCATGCTCTGCGTTATGGGTGGTCGGCTGCGGTCCCTTGGTCACATCCATTTTTCCTACATGTCTACGGGCTCCGTGCTCGACGTTATGGACTATGGGTCAGCCAAGGCCGAGAGTTCAACATAGGACTACTTGCTCATACTCCGCCTATATGATCTATATCTCCAAGTTATTTCGATAACCGCCGAGCAGTACATGTTCTGCTTTTTTCTTACTATGGAGAAGACCCAGTCTCTGATCTCTCCCTACACGTGCTACGGGCTCCACGCTCTGTGTTATGGGTGGTCGGCTGTGGTTCCTTGGTCATGCCTGTTGTTCCTACACGTGCACGGGCTCTGCGCTCGATGTCATGGACTATGGGCTAGCTGAGGCCATGGGGGTCAGTAGCGAACTAACTGCTCGGACTCTACTTATACTCTGTATAAATACCTTATGGTCGTAATTACGAAGATTTTTTTGCCGAAATACAATTTGACTGCATACACATGCACTTTATAACAGTTATCATCTGTATAAGTATTATCCATGCTTTCGTGCATTCTAACTATACTGTCCAAAAATTACAGATGATATCTACCAAGGAGATCATTATGCTTCGCCACTGCCGTTAGTCTCTCCGAACAGGTCTGTATCACCGGCCAACTTTTTCGCCGTGTCTTCCACCTCATCCTCCAGTCGCTGGGTCTTTGCTTCGCTCAGCCCCTTGGCGTACCCGCCCCCTATCACCTCAAGGTCAGTGGCTGGATAGTGGGACTGAACAACAGCAAGGGCGTGGGTAGCGTCGGTAACAACGACGTCGCGGTTGAAGCTCTTGAAGCTTTCCCATGCCGTCTTGCATCTTTTGACGATGATGTCTGGGCGCGGCGGCCTACCGTCGGGCTGAGGAGCAGTTTCCGGTTCAACACAGTCGAGCACTGGGTTGATTTCGGCAACTACGGCGTCAAATTTATTCCTCTGGGACCGAGCTTCTTGCTCTAGCACATCGAACTGTGCCTTGACCCTCTAATGATAGTCTGTATGCATTTTGAAGTTCCATCAGTCAAGACAAATGCTACAGCAGAAAACCCGACCAGGGGGTACTTACCATTCAACTCCTTGGTCAGTTTGTTTGCTCATCCTGTCTCCTTCGCTTTCTCCTCTTGGAGTTGCTCGAGGGCCTGGCGCAGTTGGCCGAGCAACGTGTCTTGTTCTACAAGTACATCATTCATCACCAAAAGTAATCATATCTAACTATGCGAGGCATTTTTGTGGATCGTACGCACCTTTCTTCTCCTCGAAGACTTTCTGCAGCTTTTCCAATTGCTCGGAAGCATCTTTAAGTTGTGTAGAGGCAGTGGCCAGCTGCTCGGACTTGCTCCGTAGTTGTTCTTTCACAGTCGCCAGGTGCTCAGATAGGACCACCTTCTGGTATTCTAGGTCCCGCGCGTTGGACTCAACAAGGTCTCGCTCGCGATGGGCCCTTTGGATGTTTTTCTCTGAACGATTCATCGCCTCCTTGAGTTTTTTGTTCTCCTCGACGAGGGGCTCCATCCTCTTAATCAGCTAGTAACGGTGCTCGGTAGTTTGAGTTATCCCCTGGAAATGCACAACGACAATGACAGAAGGACACCACCAATGTCAATGAAGAATATTCGGGATTCAGTATTAACCTCGATTTGTTTTACTACTCCACCTAGGGCGGCTTTCAGCCTCCTCATTTCTCTAGGGGTGTCCTCTTCCTCAACAACTACCACTTCGTCACCGCGCTTGTGAAGGATTTGAATGGATTGGGTTCGAGGCTCATCATGAACGATCTCCTCCACCTCGTCCTCCTCTTCTGCAGCAGTAGGGGTCACCGCAGGGGGGCTCTGTGGCCGGACAGTGAGTCTGAGCATGACCTACGACCCCTCAGGGGGCACCATTAGCTCCTCGGGCACCCCTGGTCTCGCCGACCCAGATTTTGTTGCTTCGCTGGCAACTCCAGTTTTAGCTCCCAAGGGTCCGGCGCTACCCGTCGTTGCTTCGGGCATTGTCGCCGAGCCGGCCTCTGCTGATGCTGGCCCCTCGTCGTCTCTAGCTCCACCCATAGCGGTTGTTGATTTTTCCACCGGCTGCCAAGCACTAGGGGACCCTGACATAGGGGCGGCAGCCGTTACCTCTGCCTCGGGGTCAGCTCGAGGTTGCTCGTCAGTCTGGCCGGTTGATTTTGGATCCTCCATGTGCCTTGCGCTGCATCAGAACATTTGGTCGATCGCCCAAACAGCTATGATCAAATAGCAAAACAACACCAACGCGAGGATACTTACCGTTTGGTCTGCCGGTGTGCTTTTTGAATCGGCGAGGCCTGTTCGAGCCCCCAGGTGCGGCCGTGGGGTCGACCCCCATACTCTCGAGTGGAGGTCTATCCTCCTCTACAGTCGGCCTCTGCTCCACCTGTTGTTCCGGTGTTTCCTCCACCTGTAACACCGGGTTTACCTCCGCCTGTTGCTCGGGGACTCCCGTCGCTTGCTCTATGGGGATTTTTGTTGTCTGCTGCTTGGGGACTTTATTGATTCCCCTTGGTTGCTCCTCCATGCGCATACTATGTGAAGTTGTTTGCACGCTCGGGGGAGGGGGAACTGTATCTTCGTCGTCGTCAGACCACTCAATTACCATGACCCTCCGTAGATGAGTGGTCTGGTCGCCACCTAGTGATATACCGCCCGGTTTGCGGGGAGCGGCAGTCGCCATTTTCCTCTCCTTCTAGGCCAGCTCATCCGCTGCTGCCCTTATCCCCCAGAATTTCTCCAATAACGAGGGGGGGACGCGCCGTGTGATCAACATCCGAATTTCTAGATTCTGATGAGATACCGACAAAACTTTCTTCAGGGCTTTCTGTTGGTTGGACATCCACCGTCAGCGGCCATTCAGCTCTCCGCACATCAGAAAAATATACTGCCATGTCCTACGAATGGGTCTTTGCTTAAGTAAGTCAGTTCCCTGCTCAACAATCGACATTTGAACAATGTAGGTTACGATGATTACCTGAGGAGGTGGGTTCATACAGTTGAAGGCCTTTGTTTCTTTCGGCCAGCTAAATGAGGTGCTGAAGTCAGTTCCCTGGACGATGATGATAACCTAAGGAGGCGGGTTCATACAGATGATTACCTAAGGAGGCGGGTTCATACATCAGTGCACGGGCGTGGCTTATTACTTCTTTCCTTCACAGCCATTCAGGTCTCTCTTGGGTTCTGTCATCATCGCCCTTATAGTCAAAAGCAGGGTAGGCCCTCTCCTTGCAGGGCTGGACACGGCGTACTATGAAGCTTGCTGCCACAAGTTCACCTCTCAACTCTACACCTTGAATCAAGTCAAGGAGCTCCTTCACTTGCTCCATGTCGATACTTCTTGGTCTCTCCGACTAGCTTCTTTGGTTCTCTGGGATATGGTGGACGTCGCAGCGGATGGCCGGGTGGTTCTGTTTCATGTAGAACCACTTGGAATTCCATCCTTTTAGGGAAGTGTTCAGTGGTACACTGATATAATCGCTGGCCATTTCGTCCCGGAGCTAAAGATATACGCCACCGACCACCTTAGAGCCGCCGCCGCCTTTCTTCTTTAACCAAAACAAGTCTCTAAAGAGGTTGAAGTGCGGTAGAATCCCAAGAAACGCCTCACAAAAGTGAATAAAGATCGAGATGTGGAGTATAGTGTTGGGGTGGAGATTGCATAGACTAATCGACCAAAATACCAACAACTCTCGCAGAAAAGGATGAACAGGGAACCCCAATCCATGCCAGAAATAATCTTCAAAGACTACGACTTCATCGGTGTTAGGCATTAGAAAGGGCTCACCACTGGCTGGCCGCCATCCGGCGGTGACGTAGTCAGGAAGCACGCCCGCCGTCACCATTCTTTCGAGCTCCGCTTCTCCAATTCGCGACAGCGTCCACTCTTCGTCGCGACTGGCTCCGCTTCCTGCCTTCTTTGGGCTTGTTTTTTTTAGGTTCATGGCTCACCTCTTCGGTGCCATCACTCAGATCTAGATGTGGTATGGCGTCGACAACATGTGTGGCTGCAAATCTGGAGGTGTGGTGGCTGAGATGGAAGATGAAATGGCAAAGTGGCAAGGGTGGAAGAATGGGGGCGACGGTACTGTTATAAAGCACTTTCCCCACTTTTTTGACTCAAGGGTTTTTGGGAAACCGTTCCCACGATCTGCGCCGCTCCGAATTCTCCGATGCGGCTTAATGGGCCGTTACTAGGATTTCTGCGCAACCTCAGCCCACGTCGCTCGTTTGTTGCAACCTTCAGTTGCTCCTCGCTAAAATATCACCGACATCTCCGCCATTTATTGAGGCTAAGTAACTGATACTGAACAGCTGTTACTCCGATTTTTCTTCCATGATTTGATTTCTCCGATAACTACGCCTACAGCTCGGGGACTAGCGGTCTGTTCCGTTGGTTGATTGTTTGTTTTTCTATTACTAACCCTGGCACCACGTGACTACGCCACCTACTGCTAGGCTCGGGGACTAAGTGGGCACACTTCACCTCACGGTGAATGTGCTTTGTCTCTTTCTGGGACACGCCTAGGGACTAGTTTCTTGCTCGGCCGGTTTTCTACTATTCTTTAAGTTTCTGACCCTGGCACCATATGACTACATCATCTGCTGTTAGGCTCGGGGACTAAGTGGGCACACTTCACCTTATGGTGAGTGTGCGGGGTTATTCTCGAAGACTACATGACTATAGAGGAAGATTGACTCCTACAATTTTGTTCGGACTTTAAGTGGGCACACTTGGTCCACTGCAGAGAAATTTTTTATTCTAAACTTGAGCTCCTTACACCCTTATAGCAAGCCGTACTTTGGTCACTCTGCTCGGCGATGGTTCACGCTGCTCGGCGATAGGTCATGCTGCTCGGCGATGGGTTACTCTGCTCGGCAACGGTTCACACTGCTCGGTGACAGCTCACATAGCTTGGCAGTTCATTATGGTGGTTGGACCATGAGCTTGACTGCCCGGCGTTGTTCACACCTGCTCGGACGAGCAAAAGACGACATTGCACAATGGGTACAAGGCGCTCGGGGACTAGCTGTGGGGTGTATGACCCCGGATACCCACAGCCGACCACATGGGCTACGCCCCTAGGGGTGGTGAAAGGTCCTTGGTTGGTTTTGGTAATTGAGTGACAACTTAGGTGGACTAATTGTGTTTATGTGAGATACACAGGTGATTAGTCCACAGGTACATGTGTGTGAGCAATATATGCCATGAAGGTGAAAATGGCTTAGAGATGTTGCAAAGCTCACACATATGATGATGAAGGAGCTTAAATGCACATGAAACATGACATTGAGTCATGTGATCAAGGTGGAGAAGATCAAGACAAGACTTGGCTTGATGGACCGGTTGCAAGCGTGAAGGGCAAGTCGAAGGCTTTGGAGTGATGGACCGTGTGGCGGTGAAGCTTGAGCAAGACTTGGCGCCGATGGACGATGGCAACGGTGAAGAGCAAGTAAAGTCAAGATCGATGAACCAATATGATCATGTGATGATATGAAGTGGATCATATCATTGTTGATCGTGTTGGTGCATGTGTTGCATCAACATTGAAGGAGATGGAATGGAATGCACAAGGCAGAGGTATAACCTAGGGCATTTCATTTCACCGGTCATAGGTGTGTAGAGAAGTTTATGACCGGGTTTAGGATAGATGGCCGTACTATCAAGAGGGGCAAACTTGTTTGCATATCGGTCATCTAGTGCCACTCGAGTGATCTAACTTTGCATTGTCGCTAGGATCGAGTGGCGTGACAAGTTGAGTGGCTAACATCCTTTGGGAAATGATTGTGAAAATGCTAACACACATACACATGGTGGTGTACACTTGGTGGTGTTGGCACATTCGGCGCTTTCAGGAAAATGGAATGCCTATTTTCTATTACGCCGGATGCAAATTCTTGGTGGTTAGCACATTTGAGCAAGGGTGAAGAAGTTAGAAGTGAAAACGAGTTGGTCGCGAAGACACTGGCATCGGTCAACTGACCGGACGCTGGGTCTGAATGCACCGGACACTGGCAGGCTGTGTCCGGTCAGGCTGACGTACGATGACATAGAAGCTGGAGTGTGACTGGACGCTGGCTGCGTCCGATCAAGTGTGACCGGACACGTCCGGTCGAGGTCGGTACCTTACTAGAAACGACCGGACGCTTGGAGTTCAGCGTCCGGTCAGTTGAAAGCTGCTGTGTCTGGTCAAGTCAAGTGACCGTTGGAACCGGGACATGTGGCCGTCTGTGGGTGACCGAACGCTGAGGTCCAGCGTCCGGTCAACACGACCGGAGCGTCCGGTCGGCCTGACCGTTGCCCAGTGAAGGGGTAACAGCTAGTTTAGCCCTTGGGGCTATAAATAGAAGTGGCCTTCGGCCATGGCTGGTGTGGAGCACCTTGGGGGACTTTGTGTCCATGCTTAAGAGTGCTTAGGAGCCCTCCATCTCACACATACTTGATAGCGATCATCCGATTGTGTGAGTGAGCGATTCTAGTGCGATTGCATCGTGAGGTTGCATCGAGTGGCACTAGGTGATCGAGTTGCAAGCCAGTGATGCTTGTTACTCTTGGAGGTTGCCACCTCCTAGACGGCTTGGTGGTGGTCTCCGTCGAAGCGCGCAAGAAGCTTGTGCGGTGCTCCGGAGAAGTGCTTGTGAGGGGCATTGTGCTCGCCCCACGGGAGCCACGAAGAGCAACTCTAGTAAAGCATGTCATTGAGCTACCCTCACTCAAGGGGTAGGTTCTTGCGGCGCCCGACGTGCGGGCTTAGCGGGTGATGCTAATTAGCCGCCGAACCACCAAGTGAGCGGTCGACACAACGGGGACTAGCGTGTTGGCAAACACGTGAACCTCGGGAGAAAAATCATCGTGTCAACCTTATTCTTCCCGTTGGTTTGCATCCCCGTTACACAAGCTTGCAATTACTTTTATACATATTAAGCTTGTGTAGTTGCTCTTGTAATTAGATAGCTTGTGTAGCTTGCTAATTACCTTCTTGCTTGTGTAGCATAGAAGTAGCTCCATTGCGTGGCTAATTTGGTTTTAGTAACCTTGTTAGTCACATTGCTTAGTTTGTGTAGCTAAGTATTTGCGCTCTCTAATTAGGCATTGGTTGCCTTGTTATTGAGCATTGCTAGTGAGCTTAGTTAGCTTTGTGCTTTTGCTTACTAGCATGTGTAGGAGCTCCCTTGTTGCTCAAAGTACTAGTGGCATAGGTTTGTGTAACCTTGCTCCTAGAATTGTTTAGGAGAGCTCTAGCTAGCCCGGCACCTTTGTTGCATAATTGTTATCTTTGCAAGGTGCTAGTGAACATATATAGTGGGGTATAGTCTTGGCTAGACCGATAGTTTTAATTCCGCATTTGTATCGGTTAGCCGACGCGATTAATTTTAGAAAAGACTATTCATCCCCCCTCTAGTCCGCCATCTCGACCCTTCAGGTGGCCCAGCCCACAAGAAGAAGCCTTGCGGGGCATAACTCTGCTCGGCGCCTTCCGCAAGACATCGGGAAGATATCCTGAAGATACTACGAGATCTGTTAGGATATGTATAATCCTAAGATTCTTGTAATCAGTTATTACTTTCCGGTTATCTCTCAGATCTAACAGACTTGTAACCCTACCTCCCAGACTATATAAGGTGGGCAGGGACCCCCTCTAAAATCATGGCATATCATACAATAGCTAATACAAACCAACAGACCATAGGAGTAAGGTATTACGTCATACTAATGGCCTTAACCTGTCCAACTCGTGTGTCTCTGTTGCCTTCTTGTTCTTGATCTCACGCTTCCCTGCTGATCAATCTACCTTCGTGGGATACCCCTCGGAGGACTGCCGACGATATTCTATCGACAATGTCATACTCAACAAATATAACATGGGGTTCATGAGGCTAAAAGGCTGACACTGGTTTAACTGCATTTAGCTTTTAATTAGTCATCTTTTAGCAAATGAGTAGCATCAAATTTTATCACAAGCCCATAAACACATGATCAGGTAAACATGAGTAATGAATAGCATAAACAGTAATCATTAATGAGCATATTTATCATCAGTATCATCAGTGTCCATCTTCTATTCCGTAAGGGTTCCAATGCCGCTCGTGACCGTGAGCACGACTAATATACCAGTTTTACACTCTACAGAGGTTGTACACTTTCACTGTGAGTCGTGATTTACCCTTTTGACCGAGGTCGCGAGCCTCTTAACCCACTACCAAGGAAGGTTGGCAGGGTTCACTATGAAGCATTTCAAAGGTTCATCTAACAAGTTAGGACCGCTAAGGTTTCCCCATCAATAAGCATGAACCCCCATCCAAGGAGTGACTAACAATATACAAAGAAACCAAAGTGCACTCTCTTGGCAGGCCAAGATCATACAAACCGGAGCCCCTCTCACGCCATAAAGGTAACCTCTAACAAGCTAGAAAAAGTCCCCATACTGAGCTAAAACCAGAGCCATATAGCCCTCACAGCTGTACTGTAAGTCCCAGATGATCACTTATAGATAAGTCCTTAGAGAAAGAAATCTAGAGCACCATAAAAATAGCCCAATGCTCTAGCCCCCTGATTCCATGTTGCTAAAAAGCATCTTTTAGTGTTTATTGCATATACCATTAGTCAAGTTACAAGATCATGGTTGTAGTTAAGCACTAGCATAGCTACCCAATGCAATAACCCAAAGGCATCAAAGTACAAGTACAAATTACTAGGAAATCCTTAGTGGTAGTCAAGGTAGACACATGCAGGATGAATTAAATGATTAAAGGTGTATAGGACAATAAGAAAGATCCCATGCTATACTTGCCTTAAACACCGATCCTTCGGTTAGCTTTAATCTTCAACGTTCTTCTTCTTCTTCTTCTTCTTCTTCTTCTTCTTCTTGATCACCACGTATATCTCACCGACTGGACGTAATCATAAAGCACCACATAAGCATCCATACAATCATACACAAAGCAAACAATAGACCTAAATTAGAACAGTATACCAAACATAAAACCAAGATGAAAAGTGTGTAAAATGAATCTATGTCTCGCTACGAACACATAGATGCGAAAGGCACGCTAATCGGAGCTACGATTGAAAAGATACAACTACCGAAAGATCTACTCATAAAACTATTAGCTTCATGTGGTTTTAATTATATAAAAACATATATAAGATATTTCATAGGGATCAAAATTTAAGTCAAATTTAGATTCAAATTATAAAACTAAAGTGAAACAAATCATATTTTATTTATAAAATCCCGTTACATAATTGTTATTTAAGATATGATTCAAACCATGAAATTCTAGTATCAGTGACATGATAAACACTATTACTAACGCGTAGATCTCGTTGCTATGAATCTAACGCAACTTGAATGGGCTAGAACGGAGTTAAAACATAGAATATATGATTTAAACAAGATTTCCTTTAATAAAATAATAGATTAAATCTAATCACTAATTTTAAAATTTTCAAATATATCTAACAGTAGTATTAACATGTGGGTTATGAAACTACGAACCTAACGCAATTTGAACGGGTCAAATCGGAGTTAAAACGAAAAAGTTATGGCTAAAACAAAATCAGTGGCAAATCTGTAAATAAGTGAAAACGTATTTTGGATCTAAACCGACGAAACTACGCTTTCCAAAGAAGAAAACGGAATCGGGAAAAACATTTTGGACCGTGGTTAATTTGTCAAAAATAGAGGGGCTCTTTAGCAAAAAGAAAAGGCCTTCGGGCTAGATTGAAGAAAAAGAAAAATTTTCAATTTCCAAATCTTGTTCTTTTTCCCAAATTCAAATGGAAACCAAACCAAATCCAAATGGGGTTCCAAATATACTTTTTCAACACAAGTAAAAATGAAGAATTTTAGTAAATCTTTCCAAAAATTATTTTTACATCTTTTTTAAATTCTTTTATTTTCAAATTTTCTTTTCTTTTACTTCAAAACCATTTTCAATTTCATTTGCAAAAGCAATTTAACCCATTTTGAATTTTCAATCAAACTACTCAACCAAATAAATCAAATGCAAGGGCATGTATGCTCAAACATGTTGCTAAACCTTATGATGAAATTTAATTTAATGAAAAATTTTATTCTTCTATATTTCATGAGCACAAAATTCCAAATTAAATCATTTTAGCTCTATTTCCAAAATTCAAATTTTAGGGTGTTACATGCTACGAGCACAAACTTTCCCCCAATTTTTTTTGGACAGCTCGAATCATGAATTCATGATACACATACTAGAATGACTACTTTTCTTTCATAATACAAAAGCACTTGATTAAGGATCAAATTGTCTAGCATGTTTGACTACTCTGTGAGCATATTACATTAGTAGCCAAATATGAAAGAAAATATGTTCAAATATACAGTTCTAGTTAACCTAAAAATAATTCATAGGTTACCCATGGTGACCTATGAAAATTCACAAAGTCATCATAAATTTTCTTCCTTCTTATCCATAGTATGATTTATTAAGGGGCTCACATGGGTGCCAATAATAGTTAAGCAAATGGTAAGGAGTGAATCCTTCATAGTCAAAACACAGGCAGTTCTAAGTTTCTGCCAACTCAAGAATTGCCTTGGGTTCTTGTCCTGCTTCATTACTGTTCTGAAAAGTTTTACAGCAATAACTACCATGGTTAACTATTGATTTTATACATTTATCTGTACAATGCTCAACAACATAGCTATGCCATTCAAGAGTAGCAATTTTCTGCACAAATAAAACGTAGATTTTTTTCTCTATTTTTTTGTTTGAGTTCCCAAGTCAAAATACATATATAACATTGAGAAACTAATGACTGAGATCATGAAACAATGGGAGATTTGAAGGCTCAACTCACTTGAGGCAATGAGCTGTTCTTCGAGGCTCAATGCAGCACGAGGCACATCTCATCCAATTAGCAAGTCTATCAGCACGACCAGCGATTCACGCAAGCCACATGACATAGGGGTGTTGTTGCCTGCGGCTTGATGTCGCCGCGCCCCAGTGTCCTAACATGTTGTGGACCTAGGTACCATGAGTTCTGCGCTTGGACGCTGGCCTCCATGACGGCGAGGTCTCACCATGAGCATCGTTACTGACTCCAGCCTACAACTGCCATGCAAGGAAAGAAGCTAGCACAAGTAATCTCCTCCAATTTCAGTCAAGAGCTGCATTAGTAACTGTGAAAGAACAACTGCATAACATCTCACATTCATTTATCAAACAACATTGTAGTAGGTTTAGATAAAGGTAAAGTGTGCATTGCTGTTGCAAATAAAGAAATTATGTAACATATAACCAGCATAACAACAAAGGTATGTCTGGTGGCTCTGAACATCTCGCAAGTTGTCTCATGAGTGATGAAAAAGGACTAAACCTATGAACATTCTTATACAAAAAAAAGAATACAGGAACCTAGTTCCATATTCCAATTTCCAACAGATATATAAATGGATAATGAGATTTATATGAGATTCATAAGCTTCCAACAAACTCATAAATCGAAATCCACACTGTGAATATAGACTTAAATGCTACATTTGATCACTAAACCCAGATCAATGCCAGTACTAAATGGCAGATTTCATAAACATATCATTGCTGCACAGACAGTGATAAAAGGGCAGGCATTGTAGAGGACATACGTTTCTATGCAACTGAATTAAATATGCTTAGTTTAAGCAGATCATTGGGATGTTTGTTGTCTCAAAATTAATAATGTGATAGTGTGGCATGCATTGCTCTTTATACAGAGAACCTGATAGTGTCTGTCAGGCATATATGTGCAAACCCAATGTCCTTTACTAGATACGTGGCTGCGGTCTGTGTGCTTTGACCTGCATTACTCTAAATGTTGCTAGCCCTTGTTTTCCTCATCCAATCCCTCCTGAAGCCTATTTAATCACTCCTTTTTGTGTGTGGTTCAGCCTTGGAAGGTCATTTGGATCAGTGAAAACCAGCACAGTTGCGCATACAATAGGATAAGTAAATTGTGCAGCAAGAGAAGGGAGGGCTTGGTCTCTATGATTTAGCAAAGGTGTTGATGAGCCCTCTTTTTTCTCTTTCAGTCTTTCCAATCAAGAAAAAAATGTTTCCATGCTGATGTTAGAACTTGGCATTAGAGGCATGCAGATGGTGAAATTGAAATCCCTTAACATGTGGCAGCAGACAACAAAGATAATGATTCAACAAGACAAGTTGATAAGCTATCCTCTATTCAATCCACACATCCAGTACTTGTAAATTCAACTTGTAGATCAATAAATTTAATTTGAAGGGATCGAGGAAGGGAGTAGCACTTGCCTGGTGTTGGCTGACTTATTTTAAGGTAGCCATGAAGATGGTCTGGCAAAAATGAGAATTTTTTCAATGAGCCCAAGACTTGTAAACATTGAATACTACTAATGCCATGTCTGATACTACTAACACTACTATTGCCATGTTTTCCTATGAAGTATTTGGTTACTACTAAAACTACTAATACAAAGTAGTATTCATTATGCGAGAACATGTCAGAGGTAAGTCTACTATGTTCAAATATATACTACTATACAACCAGAACTACTGCTAACTTAAAAAGCGTTTGCGGCTAGCCCAAAATGGATCTGAGAAGAATTTGGAGAGCTGAGTTAAAAGGTTTACTCTGAAGAACTGAGTTAAAGGTGTGAGATAACTTGTAACATATGTTAGTCAATAAACGAACTATTAATTTTGGAACAGCACCGAACTGACAGATCTAGGAGCCATCAGGATTCATCATTGTGCTTGTAGCATTCAAGAGTGCTCCAGCAGAAGATACTCAGCAGGGACCATGCCGGTGACCTGTCAATGACAAGTCAATTATCAGTAACCAGTAAACAGCATTGAATGAGAAAACCAAATACTACATACAGACTTGCTGAAAGAATAAAGTAGAATACAATATACTACTTGTGAACACACTGGATCTGCCGGGAACATGAGTAGGCAAATGAATATGAAGCCTCCCAGTCCCTACTCACAACGATTCTCAGGAAAGGATGGTCCTGGAGACCTAGACAACGTTTCTCTTCTAGCATTGCAAGAAGCAATTCGTTTCTTCATCAAATTAGATGGCAGATTAGGAGTCGGAAGGAGTTGGGAAGGAGACCAACCTTTATCGATGGGGGCAGGCATACAAGGAACGGGAGTTTCACCGGCTCATCATCATGGATCCATGGATCAGGAACTTCGCTGGTGAAGGGGAGTTGGAGTTGCCATCAGCCGGCAGTCGGTGCGGAGGGAGTGGGGGTGAGGAGAGAGGACGCCGAATGAAGTAGGCTACCGCCACCGCGAGTGGCGCCACCCCACGTGGGAGTGGAGAGGACGCCGCCACCGGTGGACGGAGCCGCCATAGCCGCCATCGGTGATGAAGGGGAGCGGCATGGCATCGGATCCAGGAGGGGAAGGTGCCTGCCGCCGCCGCCATCCGTGGGATTTGGTTGGGGATCAACATCGCGCCGCCGGACGTGAGGAGCAGGGAGCGCAGACGGTGGTGAGGGGCAGAGAGCGCCGCACTGGAGGTGTCAGGTGTGAGGCACGAGGTTTGTGGCGGCGTGAGAGGGAAAATTTGGGGTTGGCAAAGTTTTATAGGTTCTAACTAGTGGGCTCTTTAGGTGTGAAATGGTTTAGCTGACCACGCGCAAGCCTTATATATATATATATATATATATATATATATATATATATATATATATATATATATATATATATATAGCGATGGATGGTTGATATAAATATTGGACTTTAACGACCGAAAGTAAAATAAAAATAGCAGCCGACGTTCGGTTGGAGAAATGAGAAAAAGTGACACACCGTATGTTATAAAGTTTTTAGCGACCGACCGTCCATTGATATTTTGGTAGTTTTAGCGACCCACCTCCGACACTATTTTTGGTTGTGGTGTGGTGTAGCTCCCCCTTGACCCGCGCTAGGATCAAGTGCTCTCTACGGCCTGATTCTTCGACACTCTGTCGTGGTGAATCGCCCACAACTGCTCACACCATGACTTGGGTCATCCACAAGCTCCGTCGGATGATCACCAAGCATCCAATCACCACCGAGCCGTCTAGGTGATTGAGATCACCAAGAATAACAAGGACAAACTCTTACTTGACCAAGACAAACTTAATGAGAAAGGTGGATGCACACTTGCTACTCCCTATGCACTAATGAGGTCCTTAATCTTGGTGTTGACGGTCGTTAACACCAATTATAAACTGTCAACATATCCTATATATGTACTTAATTCCATCACCAAACATATGTATAGGGGTTTAAACTAACGAATTCTATGAGTTTTGGTAAATATTTGTATGCGGGAGGATTTATCTAGAAAATAGCTTCCGAGACTACTGTCATACACTCCAAATAACCAAACCGACGACAAGTTATTCAACCCGCGAAAACTGCAAAAAACAACTCTAGAAGGTTCTAGAAGACACCACACCGAAGCTTGGGCCAAACGGCCATGAAAGTGGGCCGGCCGGCCTGCTACGGAGCCCGCTCGCCCTCCACCGCTTCATACTCCTTCCTACAATCTACACCGTTGATTTTAAGGCGATTTTAGGTCGGTTTATCCAACGGTGGTCGAGGGAGTTGACGTGGATTGATGATGTGGCAATTCCTTGCCCCCTACTCCACCTCGATTCCTTGCCCCCTACTCCACCTCGATTCCTTGCCCCCTACTCTACCCCGGCCTATATATAGCAGCCCCTACCCCCTCCCTAGAGCCATCTTGAAAACCCTAATTCGTATCTCTCATTCAGAGATTAAGATACACTAGGAGGATTAGGTCTAGACTCTCCAATGTAGTAGATTAGTAGGTCAGAACTGAGGGTCGAGTTGAGCTCCTGCTCAAGGTCCAGATCTAGTCTTGGAGGCTTGGCAAAGCCTTGTATCTTCACTTCTACATCTTGTAAGACTTATTATCAATTTATCATATTCTTATCTACATGGCTATGTTTACTTTGAATATATATCTTGCTTAGTTAAAGGTTATCAATACTTTTTTGTTTTGACCTAGCACTAAAATTTGACATGTCATCATATGCATTGCAAAGCATTCATAAAGTAGAAAATTTTGAATGCATTCACTAAATAAGGTTTATTTCATAATGCTATTATTTCATGTGATGTGATTCAAAACCCTAAATAAAGATCATGACTACAAGGGTCAAAATTCATGTGATCATGTGAGGTCATGTGTCATTTGACTCAAATAACCCTAATGGGCCATGTTACTGGTCAAAAATCAAAATTTAAGTAAAAGGAAGACAAATCAAATTTGAATTCAAATTCAAATCACAAAAGTCCTTTTTGCCCCTTTTGACTAATTCAAAATCCATGTAGAATTTGGGGTTGAGGCAAAAAGCAAAGTTGGAGATTATTTCATGTGGATCAACTTTGGTATTCAAAGTTTTTCAAGTTTACATATAAAATTTGGAGTAATTTTGAAATGATTCAAATGCTTAAATACACCCCAAATTCAAATTTCAAAATGTAGGCAGAATTTGAAAATGTTCCTTGAAGCAAAGTTGTAGAGTTTGAAAAGTTGAGCAACTTTCATTTTTGGAGATTTTCAACTTCTTTAGAAAATTTGGGAGTAATTTGAGAAATAGACGCAGTGGCAAATCTGTAATTATTTCAAAAATTCAGATAACTGCAGGGCGTCACCGCCTCACCGCCGGCGTCCTTTCTCTGGCCTTCCAGGCGCGCCTATGACCGCCCTTGGCTTTGCGCTGGCGCAGGGAGCACGCTGCGTGTTGAGTCCGCGTGCTCCTCGCCGAGCTATAAGAACCAGATGACGCCGTTCATTTCTCTTCCTTCACTCTGTTTTCCCGACGCCGCCGTCTCAACTCTGGCGAGCTTCTCTCGTCCCCTCAGCGCAAGTTAGCCCCAGAAAAGCCATGTTCCAGTTTCGCCTGCTCCTTGCGCATCTGACCGAGCTGTTGCTACTACCTGATTTCACCGAGAGCTCGCTGTACACGTTCATCTTCCTCGCGGCCGGCGATCTCAATAGAAACTCCGATTCACCGTGGCCAGCCTCATCCGGTGAGCCGTTGTCCTTGCTTGTTGACTCTATGGCTTCGTCTTGATGCTGTAGTGCTTATTCCACCCTTGCCTGCTTGTTTTGCCCACTGCAGTCGCCGAAATGCTGTCATCGATGAGGTCCGCTCCGCCGTGATCCCGATCACCGTCGAAACGCGTCACCGTAGCTTCTCCGGTCTCGCCTGTTGCTTCAACGCGATCGGGGTGAGCCACTGATGCTTCCTGTACTCTCTGTTTCATTGTTATCGATCTTGTTTCGCCGACGTAACACTGCCGTGCCACCGCGTCCGCCATGGTCGGCGTTAGCTTTGTTCCGTGTCGTAATCGACCTCCAAAGTGCCACTGATCGATGCGCCTAGCTCTTGTGAGCATGTCAGTGCTTTGGCCGTCGCTGTTAGTCTCACCGACGGCGAGTTTGCGCTGGTCAGCGCCGTCGCAGCCACAGTCAATGCCTGAGGTTGGGGATGACAGGTGGGGGCCGGCTGTCAGTGAGAGCAAGAGAGAGAATAGTGAGTTTTGTTATTTTCTGATTTTGAATAGTGCTAGATCTTTGGAAATTTGTAGAAAAATTATCATAGCTCCAAAAATTCTGAAATTTTGTGTGTAGCCTCTGTACATGCTCTAGTATGCTTTAAAAATTTGAAACTTGAAATTTGAATAAATTTTTAATGTTCAAATATTCAGTCAATTAATTGATAAATGATATTTCCATGATTTATGTAGGCCACTGTATAATTCCAAAAATTATGAAATTTGTTTTGATACACTAATTTGACATAAGAAAGCTTATATAAAATTTTGAGGTCATTTGGAAGAAGTTCATTTTTGGGCTTATTTCCAAATTAATTCAAAAATAAATAAAAGCAAACCCTAAGTGTTTGATTAGTGTTTGGTCTTGTTTTGGCCATGTTTGGTGACCAGAAGGGTTCAAGATCAGTTTGGTCGGAGAATTCACCGTAGTGGTCGGAGAATTCACCGTAGTGGTCGGAGAGTTCACCGAAGTGGTCGGAGAGTTCACCGTAGTGGTCGGAAAGTTCACCGAAGTGGTCGGAGAGTTCACCGTAGTGGTCGGAGAATTCGCCATAGTGGTCGGAGAGTTCACCAAAGTGGTCGGAGAGCTCGCCGAAGTGGTCGGTGCTGGTGTGGTCACATCCGTTACGAATATGGTTTGGTTAGTTTCGCTTGTAACTGTACCATGAAGGAAAATTGTATTCAAGGTGTTGTTATATTTCATGCACCATGAAAGCATCATGTTTATATTATCATCATGTTAAAGCATATGTTATCATTTTGTGTAGAACCCGAGAGTGAGACGATTCTAGTTGAGCAAGTTATGGAAGAATCCCCGGTTGTCACGGGATTCGATAATTGTGATACTAATCCGGAACCTGAGATCGTCAACGAAGGCAAGCCTCAGTTTATGCATTAAACCATTGCCTTGTTACTTTGAAAAGTTTATCACCTATGTTATTTATTGCATTAAGTTGATTAATTCAAATGTTACCTATTTGATGCATTGCCTACCTTGATAATTGTTTACCATCCTTGAAGATGTTTTCATTTACAAAGGCGTAGAATGCTTAGTATGCTTTATGATAGGCTTTCAAAGTAAAAGTTTCGATACAATCAAATATGGCATACTGGCCAAAGAAAGAAAGAAAGTAGAATGAACTAGAGACTAGTCAGGTGACTTATCTTGAATGTTGAGTAATGTTGCCGGCTATGTCGCTTAAAGGCCACTCATTGTGGATCTTCTGAACGAGACACTTTGTAGTACTGGTCACATACTCCGATAAGCCTACTTCGGCTAATCCCATACTAAGACGAATGCCCACGCACTGGGAGTGGAGAGATGGCGAGAGTAGCGTGTACCCTCGTGGCTGGAATGTGGCCAGATTTGAGGTGTGCTATACTCTTGGGTGGCGTGGAGACGGCTTAGTATAGGAGGATCCGGTAGCGAGGTTGATATATGCAAGATTAAGTTCTACATATGTCGTGTGATAAGGAATCCCCAGCTGGAACTTGAATCAATTCGAATTGCCGGCGCTCCACGGATATGGAGACTCGATTCATTATAGAAGCAATGCAGGACTGGTGAATTACTAAAATATGAGAAAAGAATGGAATGAGAAGGAATGGAATATGGGAAATGTACATTTAGTTTGAGATAATGAACTAAAAGGACTTAGGGGTAAAACTTGAAAATAGGATAAGAATAGTAAGCTTTTGGCAGAGTACTTTGAATTTTGCTACATCCTTATCTTGTCCCAAACCCTGCATCTCTAAAAGTCTTACACCCCTTTACGTCGGGTTAGTCTTGTTGAGTACTTTTGTACTTAGGGTTTGTTAACCCTTGTTGCAGGTGAGTCACATGCGCAGGCTTGTTTTGGTCCCTGCTGCATGTCTGTGTTTGAAGTCAATGACGATGAGGAGTGATGAGTGGCCTTTGGACAAGGCACTAGTTTGTTTGATAAATAAAGTTAATGTAATATTATCCCGCTACTATGGTTGTATGACACTTATGGTATTGTAAGTTCAAAAACAACTGGTTTGTAAACTATGTTATATTAAGACTTTCGCTATCTTTTACTCTGATGTATATATTTGAATAAACTGTTGTAATCTGCAATGTCTGTGATTGGGATCCTGTTTGAAAAGAGAATCGTGGATGATTTGGGTTTCCCAAGGACACCCGACAGACCTATTGAGTTATTGGGAACTCGAGTACGCTATCCGAGGTCTGTTAAGACAACGATAGGTGCACGTGGGCCCGATTTCTTAGGAGGTTCTGCCACAGCTGGTATCAGAGCAGTTCCCATCTAAGATCATTGTAGGTTACTTTGGAAAACCTTCAAATTGATTTGGATCAAAGAAAGTAAACTTGATATTTTAAAGTTCAAATTTCTTTCTTCTTACCTTTGATCTATACTCAATCCTATCTTATTTGAAAGTTTGTGGCGGATAATATGATTAGGTTTGTCCTATTGATTAAAAATCTAGTACTTATGATTATATAAATCTTTTGTACTTAGATTCGTAAGATCGATTCATGCATCATGCTTGAGCACCTTGCATAATAATTCCCCTTAATAGTGGTTGGGTAAGTAAGGTCAATCCCAATCTTGCTAACCTCCATTATCCTCAAGCTATTCTTATAGTCCTACCCTAAATTCTACAGGCTATGGCAAAGACCAAGGTAACCGCACGCAAGTCCACGGGACCTCATGGAGTCCCTCGTCACCAGTTGGCACCGCGAAACCAGGAGCTTGGTGAAGGAAGTGCCAAGAACCTAGGAGATGAAGGATCTTTAAGCAACCCCGCCAACATCAAGAACCTTACCAAGGAGCTCAACACTCTTCGTCGGGCTCATGCCAAAGATCAAGAAGAGCTGGCGGAAATGCAAAGGGGCATCACCATGACCATGGAGCTACAGAATGAAGCCTGGACACGAGAGGATGTGGCCAATGAACGCGTCCATGAGTTGGAGTTCTACGTAGAAGACCTAGAGATGGACAATGCCATTTTTCATGAGAATGTCCACCTGTTGTACGCTCAACTTCATCCTCCTCATGGGGATGGTGAAGTTACAGATGAAGAAATGATTGTAGATCCAGGAGAAGTCGAGAATGAAGAAGAGGAGGATCCTGAGGAGTTAGTGTACTTCTCAGATAAAGATGAGGTTTCGTCTGATATGGGTATGGATGCCGAAGACTGAGAGCTGGGAGTAGTAATAGTTCCTTTACTGCTTTCCTAGTAAACTAGGGTTGTCTTGTGGGATACAAGACATGTAATTTAAATAAGTAACCCTTTGTAGCAAGAAACCGTTTAAATGCTTTCAATAAAGAATAATGTAAGTAAACGTGTTTCTCTAACAGATGCCTCGTCCTATCACCCGAACTGGTGCTAGTGGCTCGCATGACGATGATGAGTGCCCAAATCCTCCACCAATGCCTTCGACTATGGCAGATGCCATAGCCGCACTCGTCAACGCAACGGTAGAGAATGCTAGGCTGTTAAGGGAATTGGTGTAGAACCAACAGGCACCATACCCTAATCGTGGTCATCGTAATAATGGAAATGATGAGTCAACCTATGTTGATTTTACTGACACCCGTCCGCCGATGTTCTCTAAGGCAGAAGAACCTTTAGAAGCTGACGATTGGCTTAGGACAATAGAGCAAAAGTTTGAGCTGATTCACTGTACTGAGATTCAGAAACCAAGGTTTGCGGCACAGCAACTCCGAGGAGCTGCTGGTGCCTGGTGGGCAAATTTGGTAGCAGTACAGCCCGCTGGTCACCAAATCAACTGGAGGGAGTTCAAGGATGCCTTCAGGGCACACTATATTCTGGACGGTGTGATGACCATGAAGTTAGAAGAGTTCTTGGCTCTTAAGCAAGGGGAGCACACAGTGATGCATTATGTTGGGCGCTTCAATCACCTGTTGCAGTATGCTATAGAGTATGTGAATACTGACAGGAAGAAGAAGAATCATTTTCTTAGAGGCCTGAACACTAAACTTCAAACCATGATGGCAACTTGTGGTAACGCAACTTACCATGAGACAATCAACATTGCTATCGCTTTAGAGGAGAATTACCACCGACAAAAGGAGGCGAAGAAAAAGAAAATATCTACTTCCGGATCATCAAGTGGCAAGCGTCAGAAGATAGTATACCATCCTCAGAATCATGGCCGTACGCCATTCCGCCCACAATAAGGCCAAAGCAGGCAGCAAATCTTCATTCGCCCTGCAACTAATACGCCTTATACTCATCAAGCACCGCAGCAGCAAAATAATACAAATAATGCAAACCGCAATGCTACTCCCTAGAATCACAATTTTCCATGCTATAATTGTGGTAAACCTGGACATTTTTCCCGAGAATGTCCATATCCTAGGAAGAACAATCCTGATGCACCCAAAGCCCCTATTACTCAAGCTCAGAATCAGTACAAGGGCAATGCTCAGAACAATTAGAAGGGTCAGGCTGAGAAGAAAACTGGAAGGGTCTTCTATACTCAAGTGGAATCTATTCCAGAAGGAGAACCAGTAATGATGGGTATGTTTTCCATTGCTAAGCATCCTGCAATTACCTTATTTGATTCTGGTGCATCCCATACATTCATCAATCGTACATTTGTTGTGAAGCATGGGATAGCTATTGGGGAAACAAAAGAGCCCTATCATATACAGTAGCCCGGGGGACGAATCTGTACAAGGAAGGTAGTTCAGCATGTACCTATTGATTTGGGAGGTTATGAGTTCCCTACCAATATGCTGATATTAAAGGATCAGGATATAGATGTGATCCTTGGTATGAACTGGTTAACTCAACACGGGGCTATCATAGATGTCCTGCGTAGAACCATAAGGGTAAATGCACCTGGCAGCAAAACCCAACTTCTCATCCAACTTCCCTTTCCTAAGAGTACAGTGGAAACAGTCTGTGCAACTATTGTTGAAGGAGCTGAGAAAATTTTAGTGGTATGTGTGTTTACGGATGTCTTTCCCGACGGTCTGCCACTAGACCGAGACGTAGAGTTCAGAATTGATCTGAAACTAGGGACATCACCAGTGTCCAGAAGAGCATATAGGATGCCACCCAAAGAACTAGCAGAATTAAAAATGCAACTACAAGAGTTGTTAGACAAGGGTTTCATTCAACCCAGTTCATCACCTTGGGGATGCCCTGTTATCTTCGTGAAGAAGGACCAAACCTTAAGGTTATGTGTTGACTATCGGCCATTAAATGAAGTCACCATAAAGAACAAATACCCCTTACCCTGAATTGATTTGCTTTTTGACCAACTTGTGGGAGCTAAGGTGTTCTCAAAGATAGACTTGAGATCAGGCTACCACCAGATTAAGATCAGACGTGAAGATGTGCCGAAGACAGCGTTTACTACCCGATATGGTCTATATGAGTATCTAGTCATGTCTTTTGGGCTAACCAATGCCCCGGCTCATTTCATGTACCTGATGAACTCAGTTTTCATGCCCGAGTTGGATAAGTTTGTCATGGTGTTTATTGATGACATTCTTATCTACTCTAAGAGCAAAGAGGAACATGCGGAACATCTCTATATTGTTCTACAAAGATTAAGAGATCACCAACTATATGCCAAATTCAGCAAATGTGCATTTTGGTTGGAGGAAGTACAATTTCTGGGTCATGTGCTATCTGCTGAAGGTATAGCTGTTGATCCGAGCAAGGTAGAAGAAGTCCTTAATTGGAAAGCACCTACAACTATTCATCAAGTTCGTAGTTTCCTAGGGTTGGCAGGGTATTACCGTCGGTTTATCCCTGACTTCTCCAGAATTGCGAAGCCAATTACGGGATTGCTGAAAAATCAAACTAAGTTTGTATGGTCAACAAAATGTGAAGAGGCCTTTTAGACATTGAAGAAGTTGCTGACAACTGCACCAGTATTAGCACAACCTGATATCGAGAGGCCATTTGATATCTATTGTGATGCATCTGGAATTGGTATTGGCTGTGTTCTTATGCAAGAAGGCAGAGCCATAGCGTATGCTTCCAGACAACTCAAGAAGCATGAAGAACATTATCCCACCCATGACCTTGAATTAGCTGCTGTTGTTCATTCACTCAAGATTTGGCGACATTATTTATTGGGCAATATATGTCATATCTATACGGATCACAAAAGTTTGAAATACATCTTCACCCAGTCAGAATTGAATATGAGGCAAAGAAGATGGTTGGAACTTATTAAAGATTATGATTTAGAAGTGCACTATCATCCGGGCAAGGCTAATGTGGTTGTCGATGCCCTGAGTCGCAAGAGTCATTGTCATTGCCTAATTGTAGAACATATGCACTTTCCTGACTTCTTCGCTTCTATCTAGTTGCAATACCTTGTCTATATTGTAACTTGTTTCGTTTGTCAATAGAATGGAAAACCCCCTCACTAGCCTTTTGAATAAAGTTGTGAAGTGTTAGCTTGACACATTTCCTTTTCCATTACTTAGCCTTAAGTTTTAAATCTTGAGACGAGATTACTTTAAGGGGGAAGGGTTGTAACACCTCTGGTGTTTTGACCTAGCACTAAAATTTGACATGTCATCATATGCAATGCAAAGCATTCATAAAGTAGAAAATTTTGAATGCATTCACTAAATAAGGTTTATTTCATAATGCTGTTATTTCATGTGATGTGATTCAAAACCCTAAATAAAGATCATGACTACAAGGGTTAAAATTCATGTGATCATGTGAGGTCATGTGTCATTTGACTCAAATAACCCTAATGGGCCATGTTACTGGTCAAAAATCAAAATTTAAGTAAAAGGAAGATAAATCAAATTTGAATTCAAATTCAAATCACAAAAGTCCTTTTTGCCCCTTTTGACTAATTCAAAATCCATGTGGAATTTGGGGTTGAGGCAAAAAGCAAAGTTGGAGATTATTTTATGTGGATCAACTTTGGTATTCAAAGTTTTTCAAGTTTACATATAAAATTTGGAGTAATTTTGAAATGATTCAAATGCTTAAATGCACCCCAAATTCAAATTTCAAAATGTATGCAGAATTTGAAAATGTTCCTTGAAGCAAAGTTGTAGAGTTTGAAAAGTTGAGCAACTTTAATTTTTGGAGATTTTCAACTTCTTTAGAAAATTTGGGAGTAATTTGAGAAATAGATGCAGTGGCAAATCTGTAATTATTTCAAAAATTCAGATAACTACAGGGCGTCACCGCCTCATCGCCGGCGTCCTTTCTCCGGCCTTCCAGGCGCGCCTGCGACCACCCTTGGCTTTGCACTGGTGCAGGGAGCACGCTGCGTGTCGAGTCCGCGCGCTCCTGGCCGAGCTATAAGAACCAGATGACGCCGTTCATTTCTCTTCCTTCACTCTATTTTCCCGACGCCTCCGTCTCAACTCCGGCGAGCTTCTCTCGTCCCCTCAGCGCAAGTTAGCCCCAGAAAAGCCGTGTTCCAGTTTCGCCTGCTCCTTGCGCATCTGACCGAGCTATTGCTACTGCTTGATTTCGTCGAGAGCTCACTGTACACGTTCATCTTCCTCGTGGTCGGCGATCTCAACAGAAACTCCGATTCACCGTGGCTAGCCTCATCTGGTGAGCCATTGTCCTTGCTTGTTGACTCTATGGCTTCGTCTCGATGCTGTAGTGCTTATTCCACCCTTGCCTGCTTGTTTTGCCCACTGCAGTCGCTGGAACACTGTCGTCGACGAGGTCCGCTCCGCCGTGATCCCGGTCACCGTCGAAACGCGTCATCGTAGCTTCTCCGGTCTCGCCTGTTGCTTCAACGCGATCGGGGTGAGCCACTGATGCTTCCTGTACTCTCTGTTTCATCGTTACCGGTCTTGTTTCGCCGGCGTAACACTGCCGTGCCACCACGTCCGCCATGGTCGGCGTTAGCTTTGTTCCGTGTCGTAATCGACCTCCAAAGTGCCACTGATCGATGCGCCTAGCTCTTGTGAGCATGTCAGTGCTTTGGCCGTCGCTGTTAGACTCACCGACGGCGAGTTTGCGCCAGTCAGCGCCGTCGCAGCCACAGTCAATGCCCGAGGTTGGGGATGACAGGTGGGGGCCGGCTGTCAGTGAGAGCAAGAGAGAGAATAGTGAGTTTTGTTATTTTCTGATTTTGAATAGTGCTAGATCTTTGGAAATTTGTAGAAAAATTATCATAGCTCCAAAAATTCTGAAATTTTGTGTGTTGCCTCTGTACATGCTCTAGTATGCTTTAAAATTTTGAAACTTGAAATTTGAATAAATTTTTAATGTTCAAATATTCAGTCAATTAATTGATAAATGTTATTTCCATGATTTATGTAGGCCACTGTATAATTCCAAAAATTATGAAATTTGTTTTGGTACACTAATTTGACATAAGGAAGCTTACATAAAATTTTGAGGTCATTTGGAACAAGTTCATTTTTGGGCTTATTTCCAAATTAATTCAAAAATAAATAAAAGCAAACCCTAAGTGTTTGATTAGTGTTTGGTCTTGTTTTGGCCATGTTTGGTGACTAGTAGGGTTCAAGATCAGTTTGGTCAGAGAATTCACCATAGTGGTCGGAGAATTCACCGTAGTGGTCGGAGAGTTCACCAAAGTGGTCGGAGAGTTCACCGTAGTGGTCGAAAAGTTCACCGAAGTGGTCAAAGAGTTCACTGTAGTGGTCGGAGAATTCGCCATAGTGGTCGAAGAGTTCACCGAAGTGGTCGGAGAGCTCGCCGAAGTGGTCGGTGCTGGTGTGGTCACATCCGTTACGAATATGGTTTGGTAGTTTGGCTTGTAACTGTACCATGAAGGAAAGTTGTATTCAAGGTGTTGTTATATTTCATGCACCATGAAAGCATCATGTTTACATTATCATCATGTTAAAGCATATGTTATCATTTCGTGTAGAACCCGAGAGTGAGACGATTCTAGTTGAGCAAGTTCTGGAAGAATCCCCGGTTGTCACGGGATTCGATAATCATGATACTGATCCGGAACCTGAGATCATCAACGAAGGCAAGCCTCGGTTTATGCATTAAACCATTACCTTGTTACTTTGAAAAGTTTATCACCTATGTTATTTATTGCTTTAAGTTGATTAATTCAAATGTTACCTATTTGATGCATTGCCTACCTTGATAATTGTTTACCATCCTTGAAGATGTTTTCATTTACAAAGGCGTAGAATGCTTAGTATGCTTTATGATAGGCTTTCAAAGTAAAAGTTTTGATACAATCAAAGATGGCATACTGGCCAAAGAAAGAAAGAAAGTAGAATGAACTAGAGACTAGTCGGGTGACTTATCTTGAATGTTGGGTAATGTTGCCGGCTATGTCGCTTAAAGGCCACTCATTGTGGATCTTCTGAATGAGACACTTTGTAGTACTGGTCACATACTCCGGTAAGCCTACTTCAGCTAATCCGATACTAAGACGAATGCCCACGCACTAGGAGTGGAGAGATGGTGGGAGTAGCGTGTACCCTCGTGGCTGGAATGTGGCCGGATTTAAGGTGTGTTGTACTCTCGGGTGGCGTGGAGACGGCTTAGTATAGGAGGATCTGGTAGCGAGGTTGATATATGCAAGATTAAGTTCTACATATGTCGTGTGATAAGGAATCCCCAGCTGGAACTTGAATCAATTCGAATTGCCGGTGCTCCGCGGATATGGAGACTTGATTCATTATAGAAGCAATGCAGGACTGGTGAATTACTAAAATATGAGAAAAGAATGGAATGAGAAGGAATGGAATATGGGAAATGTACATTTAGTTTGAGATAATGAACTAAAAGGACTTAGGGGTAAAACTTGAAAATAGGATAAGAATAGTAAGCTTTTGGCAGAGTACTTTGAATTTTGCTACATCCTTACCTTGTCCCAAACCCTGCATCTCTAAAAGTCTTACACCCCTTTACGTCGGGTTAGTCTTGTTGAGTACTTTTGTACTCAGGGTTTGTTAACCCTTGTTGCAGGTGAGTCGCATGCGCAGGCTTGTTTTGGTCCCTGCTGCATGTCTGTGTTTGAAGTCAATGACGATGAGGAGTGATGAATGGCCTTTGGACAAGGCACTAGTTTGTTTGATAAATAAAGTTAATGTAATATTATCCCGCTACTATGGTTGTATGACACTTATGGTATTGTAAGTTCGAAAACAACTGGTTTGTAAACTATGTTATATTAAGACTTTCGCTATCTTTTACTCTGATGTATATATTTGAATAAACTATTGTAATCTGCAATGTCTGTGATTGGGATCCTATTTGAAAAGAGAATCGTGGATGATTCAGGTTTCTCGAGGACACCCGACAGACCTATTGAGTTATTGGGAACTCGAGTATGCTATCCGAGGTATGTTAAGACAATGATAGGTGCACGTGGGCCCGATTTCTTAGGAAGTTCTACCACACTCCTCATCATACTTACAAGTGGTTCCTTTTGTCGTCCGCCTCTATTAGAAATGGAAGCCAGTTCAAAAATCATTTCTGTACTAGTCAGCACATGCAAGGAAGAAGGACCAGCAGCAGTAGGTGCAGCCATAGAGTCTCCTGTGTCACCATCCATGTGTAGCAACAGCTCGTACATCCTTTAAAAACTGAAATGATTTCCATCGATAGGGGCATAAAAACCACAATTGCCCAATCAATCATCATTACCATGACCTAACTCAATTTGCCTCTGTAAAACACACGTTAGTCACAGTAATCTTATGTCATCATTAATCACCGAAACCCAACTAGGGGCCTAGATGCTTTCAATCTCACCCTTTTTGGTGATTGATGACAACACCACCTCGAGTATGTGTATAAGAGAGATTTGAGGTTTTCAACCGCTTGGTCTGCATGAACTTGTGGCAATAAGATCACAAGGGCTAGAACAAGTCCACGCATACTACGTCCACAACATGTACTCTAATAAATATGAATGAAGCAAGAGTACACAACATAAAGCTCATTTAAAACGGAGTGGAACGCGGAAGCAACACAAATGAGCATGAGCATAACCAAATGACATGTGTTGATGGTAGTTACCATCCAACATAAACCATCAACATAACATGAATAAATGCATAAATAGGATCACCAACATAGACATAGGGGTTTTAACTGACAATTTCCATGAGTTTTGGTGAATCTGTGTTTTCAGCAGGGTTATTTTAGAAAACCGTCAAGGAGGATCAAATCATCAAATAAAATCATGCTTATCCATGGTGAAACGGACATCAGAAGGTTCCACAAGACTCGAGAGGACTCCACACCAAAGCAGGGGGCCAAGCCACTACTAGGTGGGGCCAGCTGGCCCCACCTACAGGCCACCCGAACCCTAGGGGACCCACCTATCAGCCTCCTTCATACGTCGGTTCTCCACCGCCTCCTAGGATGCATCTACGCCATCCTTTAAGTTGGTTTGATCCAAGGGTTCATGTTGGATGCTCCGGCCTATATAACCAGCACCTGCCCCCCTCTAGAGCACGCTACCATAAGTCAAGAGTAGACCAGAAATTAGGGTTTCGAAAGAGAAGAGAATAGTGCTCCAATTCTTCAAGTTTCTAGTATAGGCTAGCTAGTAAGGTTCAAGTAGAGTTTGGGCTATCGCTCAGGATTCCGGATCTGCCATCTAGAGACTGGTATAGCCATTGTATCTCTTTATTTATGACTTTGTGCTACTTCAATATTATATTGCTATTTATTATGTTCCTAGTTTGCTCTAGTAATATGCTTGATATAGTTATGATTGATGATGAATATATGCATATGTTCACAAAGCTCTTAGCTCAGTTCTCGAGAGAGTTAAGTGGTCAACATTATGTAAGCATCGTGCTTAGATATTGTTTGCCTGCAGATGTCTTTTGCACTCTGTGTCATGTGATAGATCGTGGATGTGACACTCCCGTTGAGTCCTTTGTAGTCCACTCCCGTTGAGTCCTTTGTAGTCCACTCCTTCTGTTCTTAATCTTCCTTAGTAATGTTCCTTATGCATAGATCCAAAGTTAGTTATACTATAGATGAGAGTGTATATACTTGGGTGTACAAAAGATTTAGTAGATAAGTAATGAATTAGGAATCTTTTGCTCTTAACGAATCTCCTGCTTAGCCTTACTACATTTTTTGAGTATCTATTTCTATCTCTGGAATACCATTATTACCTTATACTTATCATTTATTTATCACTTGACTTACCCCCTGCCATAGCATGAGAGTGGTTTTATCATAAGTATACATATTTGTCAATATCTCTATGCCAACACAACCCCATAGCTCCTCCCTATGGATAAAATATAAATAACAATACTCGATATACTCCCAGATGAAATGCTACAATGGTAAATTATCTGTGCGCTTGCGGATACCTTATATATATAGTTTACAAGTGTTCTCATAATTACCAACAATGCATTTGTGGCATCATGCTAGGGATGACAACTTAGTTAAGAGTGATGCTAAGAAATGTCAACAACATGACATATATATATCAAAGTAGAGAGCACACATCTCACATGATCCATCACAATATGCAAACACACATATAATACAATGCATAAAAGTATACGTGAATGCATGAAGTGTCACACACAAAAAGACAAGTCCATCTCACACACTCTCCCTAAGTCTAACATACTCGCTCCCTCTCCCCCTTTGGCGTTAAGCAACAAAACCTAAGGGTCAGTCGGTGGGATAGGAGCAAACAAGTCGGGTGCAGAGACACGCGGGGTAAGCTAAAACTAGGTCACGTCATCATTTGACTCTAAACTCTGAGCTATCAGACCCTCTGGAGCAGACTCACACTGACCCTCAGTAACTAGAAGTGTAGGTGAAGCGGTCAGGGTCTACTCGGTAACTGGGTCGGCCGACTGAGACTCATAAACTAAAGTGATGGCTAGACCCTGTGGCTTAGAAGTTATCTCTGTAGGAGCCACGTCTGCCATTGTTGCTGGGGCCTCAAGTGTAGTAGTGACAATCAGAGGTGGCTGAATCACGGGCTGTGGTTGCGGCTCTGATGAAGGAATCATCTCTATGACTGGAGCTATTGAGGTAGGTAGAGACGCTTTCAACTCTAGAGGTGTGGGCTGCCCTATAAGCTCACTGAAGGTGGCACCCAAACTCCATGAAACTGGAGTGTCTGTCACTAGTATGGCCTTTGACTGAGTAGGAGTGAAAACTGTGACCATCGGAGTAAAGTCCTAAGCCTACCCTATCCCTAGAGAAGCGAACCACTGAGAGACCTAAACGGAGGGTGAGGAGAATTATGTTGGCAGCTGCTGAGTCTAACTATGAAGTCCATTGGACTGTAATGCTGGAGTCACTAGAGGAGTAGTCACTGCTAGGCCAAGCGGCTGCACTGAAGACCGGTATGCAGGAGCACCAGTGAACTGAACGATGTGCTCCATGAAACCAAGTAACTGCTACTGCTGCTGGAGCTGATCCTATCGTAGCTACATCTAAGCATTGGCGACTGACTATGCCTCTGCCTGGCTCTGCTACTCCCGCTGCATCCTATCAAATATAGCCAGCAAAGCTAGATCTGTTGGCTGAGGTGGTGCTAAACTAGAGCCACTGGCCTCTCTGTCATGTGCCCGAGGAGTGGAATCGGCCGATAGTCCTCGTTTGAGCTGTTAGAGGAGTCGTCCTGTTGAGCCTCTAGCTTCTTAAGTTTAGCCTCTGTAGCGGCCCAGATGGCCTCGTCCTGCTCAGCCTTTATCTTAGGAACCTCTAGTCTACGACGCTGCTGGGTCGGTGTCCTGCTCACACAATGTCCATCTGTAACTGAGGTCATCTGGTGTTGACGGTAGTTATCAACCATCATAAACCATCAATAAAACATGTAGAAATGCATGAAAATGATCACCAACATAGGTCTAGGGGTGTAAACTGACAAATTCCACGAGTTTTGATGAATCCGTGTTTCAGCAGGGTTTATCTAGAAAACCATCAAGGTGGACCCAATTGGTAGAATTAATCATAATTATCCACGACGAAAACAACTCTAGAAGGATCAGAAGGCATCCATCGAAGCAGACCATGGGAGACAGACAGGTGGGGCCAGCCAGCCCCACTTGTAGCCCGATCGGCCCAGGGGGGCCACCAGTCAGCCTCATCTTCCTATGCCATTTCTCCACCGCCTTAGGGTTGGCATCTACATTGTTCTTTTAAGTCGGTTTGATTCGAGGGTCCAAAATTGATGCTACCCCCTATATATATCAGCCCCCTTATGGCATAAGTGGCATAAGTCAAGAATGATCAGAAATTAGGGTTTCTAGAGAGATAATAGAATAGATCTCCAATTCTTCAAGTTCTAGTATAGGCTAGCTAGCAAGATTCAAGTAGAGTTGCGCTATCGCTCAGGATTCTGGATTCATCATCTGGAGACTGGTATAGCCATTGTATCTCTCTATTATTCATGACTTTGCGCTATTTCAATACTATGTTTCTATTTATTATGTTCCTAGTTTGCTCTAGTAGTATGCTTGATATAGTCATGATTGATAATGAATTTATGCATAAGTTCGCAAAGCGCGTAGCTCAGTACTCAAGTGAGTTATGTGGTCAACATTATGTAAGCGTGGTGCTTAAATATTATTTACCTGTGGATGCACCCTACGTTCTGGGCCATGTGGTAGATCACGAGTGTGACACTCTCATTGAGTCCTTTGTAGTTCACTCCCCATTTGTAGGACATGTAGGACATGGTTACGAAGGAAATCAAGCTCTGTTCTTGATCTTCCTTAGTAATGTTCTTTATGCTTAGATACAGAGTTAGTTATGCTATAGATGAAAGTATATATAGTAGGGTATACGAAAGACTTAGTAAATAAGAAATGACTTATGAATCTTTTCTCTTAACTAATCTCCTGCCTAGCCATACTACATTTATGAGTAACTATTTCTATCTCTGGATTATTATCGATGCCATGCACTTATCATTTATATATCATTTGGCTTTCCCTTGTTAAAGCAAATGTGTAGTTAATGATCTTATCATAAGAATTCATGTTTGTCAATATCTCTAGCCACCGCTCCTCCCTATGGTAAAATATAAATAACGATACCTGGTATACTCTCGGGTGAAATGCTACAATGGTATATTATCTGTGCGCTTGTGGATTACTTCAACATATAATCTTTCTTGAATTTACAAGTGTCATTAATAATTACCAACAAACATTTCTGGCATCATTGCTAGGGATGACATAGTAGTAAAAGTGATGTTAAGAAATGTCAACAAGCATTTCTGTTGCCGTTGCCGGGGAGGGGCACAAGCTAAAAGAGAATTGATCAAATAAATACTTCTTGATGAAATCATAACTATGTGCCTCTGCTTTAGCAGGCTTATCCTTGTTTATCTTTGTTCATATCTTATATAGGGTATTGCAGGATTGGTTTTGACCCACAAACAAATTCCATCAGTCACAATCAAACCGATCAACTGGCTTTTTTTATTGCGAGAATACTCTGATTCTTCGTCAAAACATTTAACGCTTGGAGACCTCCACGGGCAAGACAGAGATAGCGTACTCACAATCCTACGATCCTGCCTGCCCCGGACAATACGAGTCGGCCTAGGAATCGTTTATGGGCAGATCATAGTGGGATCAGGATACGTACAGAAGGATCATTAGAATCACGACACAAATATGTTTCTATGCGATTTTGAGATGTGACGAGCTGTCAGCGCTCCTGGACATGGATTAGAAGCTGCCATCGATGGCAAAGATGGTGCACTGCCGAATATATGTTTGATGATGCCATAAGCCGATAATGCTTTGACGAGGACGGCACATCCGTCCGGACGCCCTGTTCCTAGACCTGTGCAGCGATCAGGTTTAATAGGCCTACTCCGCTCCACCATCAGCACGGTTTCTCCCAAAAAAAAAAAAAAAGGCCAGCGACATTTCCTTTTTTTTCACCGCCGCACGCATGTGATCCATCCCCCACTGTTGCACGCATGCGACCACCGCGAGCTCCTCCATCGTGCCGCACGCATACTACCGCCGTGGGAGCCTCCATCGCGTGGTCCGCTCGCTACGGCCTTCTCTGGTGTAGCGGCGCCGCACCCGGCCCCATCCTGCTTTGCTCCGCGCCCCGCGTCCCTTACATTGCTCCTGTCGCTCGCCCCCACCTGCTCCTACTCCTGCTTCGTCGTCGCTGCTCTTGCACCTGCTCCGCACTGCTTTGCCGTTGCTCCGCCGCCCGTCCCGCTGCTCATGCTCTGCCTGTCCTGCCCCGCCCGATGATGCCAACAGCCGCTGCCAGCGTAAGGAGAAGCACCGGGCCCTGGCGCGAAAGCGCCCTCCAGCCTCGCTTCCTGCTACGGCTGCGGCGCCCCGATACAGACGACGGAAAATGCCGCACCAGGATACGATGCATGTTGCAAGCGCACATTTCAAATGTTTCAGATGTTTTAGAAATATGTTGCAATTGTTTCATACGGATGTAAAACTAGATCATGATGTTGCATATGTTGCAAGCGTCTGTCCCCAATGTTTCATCTGTTTTTTAGACGTATGTTGCAAGTGTGTTGATTTGATGTTGCATATGTTTCACACATGCGTTGCAACTGTTTTATTTGGATACTGCGTAAGGGTTTTTGCAAGTGTTTTAGACGCATGTTTCAATTGTTTTATCTGTCTTTTTTTTGTATGTTGCAAGTGTTGCATCTGGATGTTTTAAAAGTAGATCGGTTGTTTCATATGGGATGAAGCGGGAGGGGGCGTGAACGGTCCCCACCGAGCGCACGGTGCTAGGTGACATTTCGGCAGCGGGGGCTCCCCGTGGGTGCGCGAGACGCAGGCACGGGCGAGCGATGTTCGGACGGCATGGGCCCATGCCTTTGGGACCACAATAGCGTTCGCTATTCATGATCTGCTACCTTGACACCAATATGCTACCAACCCAATAGGACGGTGCTGGCGCACCCTGTCTTTGAGGCTCGAGAAAAAAGAATGGGGAACATCATTTTCAAAAAAAAGGGGGGGGGGGGTGGGGAGGGCAGAAAGGAAGAAGAAGCGAATAAGAACGATGCCATGTAAATAGATTTATCACAGTACCTGTGTATCTTTCGGCTTACTTGTCATCAAATGACAGTATTTTGTTCTGCTTACGGTCAGTTTAATCCTGTGATTCTATTCATGCTTCCAAATATCAGTTAAAAAAATCGAGTGTCTCATTCATCTATTTTCTTATACAAAATAGATATTTATCATTGGTACAAATGCATTTTATACTATACAAATATTAAATTAAACTTATTACAAATAAAAAAACTAATAGTATTTCGATAGTACAATTTAATCGTACAATCGGATGCTGCTCGTATGAAACGATCATATTTGGCACCAAGCCTGCGTGACCTCCTCAGCCGAATCAGAGGGTGTGCTGACGCCAGACGCCCAACCTCAGCAAGCCAAATATGAGGTGAGGACGCCAGAGGAGCGGGCCCCATCTTCATCTGAGCTGAAACGTTTCGTGTCACTATTCGTGATATGAACGACACGTTTGCTAATTTATTAAAAAAGTTCAAATGTTCAACATGCACCTTTTACTGGCGTTCAACGCCGTAAAATGCTTCCAAGAACATTGAACGCTGTTTGTAAATTGTAAATTTTTAATTTCGAAATCTAAGACCTTAAAATACATATTTGGGACTTTAAACAACTTCAAATTTAAAACTTATCAACTACAAAGTTGTAGATTGTATTGAGAACTAGAATTTTGATATAAACTTCATCAACATCCAAAGTTGTTTAGAATTTTTAAATTTTAAATTTGAAAATATGGGAGATGAAAACAAAAATTTGGGACTTATTAGTGAAGTCACCTTGACGTCAAATATTTTCCTTATTAGCAATTTTTTTTATTGTCAATAATATGCTGCTGCTCCTATGCTCTTCCCTGATGATTAGGTGCATGCACGAGAAGATGTGGACGTGATATCAAAGACCAGCCTAGGCCCTAGGTCATTACCGGATTACAGGCGTTCTGATCCAGTGAAGATATTGAGCGTAACCCAACGTCTGTTGCGATCACATGCATATATAAATCCTGGCTAAATTCACCAGTATGTCCGGTCATCGATCTATCCGCCACGGCTCGCTTTCATGTTTATATTGAACATTTTGGTCACTAAATAATCTTAAATAAAAAAGTTTCAAGTACATAGTTTTAAATCTTTAAGACACTACAACTTTTGTATACGACCTGTATCTTCGTTTGGGATATGCCTGCTTGAAATTTTGAAAAATTTGAGCATCAAAGTACGAGAACTTAAAACATCTATTTGGGCCACTAAGCCAATTTAAATAAAAAACTTATCAACTACGAACTTGTAGATTGGTTCGACCACTATAACTTTGATATATATTAACCATGTGAATGTTTAAGGGAATTTGAAAATTCTGAATTTTAAATTTCAAAGTATATGAATTTAGAACACATATTTGGAACCATAGAAAACTTTAAATAAAAAACTTATTGTCAACTACAACGACATTGTAGATTGTATTGAAAACTACAACTTTGGCTTAGATTATGTAAGCATACGATGTTATTTGAATTTTTTAAAATTTTAAATTTTAAATCTGAGAAATTTAAAATAAAACTTTGGGACTCTAAACTATTTTGAATAAAAAAAAAACTTATCCACTACAAAGTTATATATCGCATCAGATCTATAATTTTTTATATGAAGTTTATCTTCATTTGACTTCATATGAAAACATTTATGAACTACTTTTGACGTAACTATTTCTAGAAATGGGTCTCTTAGATTGCTTCAGTGAATTGATTTCTAGAGGCAAGCATCTGAAGAAGTTTGGCTCTGCTAATCGATTTACAAAGTTGGACATCCTAAGGAAACCACCCCTATAAATAATCGATTAATAAAGACAGTGTCATTAGGATGTCCCCACATCTACAAATGATTAACAAAGACAAGCATTTACTTGAGACGGGTCTAACCATTTACTAAGGCGGTGACTAAAAATGCCTGCATCGTTTACTCGTTTAGTCCAGAAGCCAAAATATCATTTTTATCAAACTAGGTGTAGTATTATTTCCTCCATCCCAATCTTAATAATGACAGAACATCTTACTTTTCAAAAGGTCAACCAGTTTCAAATCTAACTAAGTTCATGAAAATTTGTTTCAACATCTATATCTCCGAATAGGTTTACTATGAAAACTAATGCATGGTAATCTAATTATATTTATTTTTTATCATAAAATGTTAGTAATATTTTATAGATTATGTCAAAGTTAAGAATGGTTGATTTTTTTGGAATGTGAGTTGTGCATTCTTTTTTAGATGGAGTCAGTATTTATATTTAATAAGACTTTCAGCATTTCAATATTCCTACGAGAACTCGCATCCGTTGTTCATGGCCAAAGAAACTTGTCCGGAAACTCCTTCCTCGTATATTGTAAACTTACCTCATTTGTCTAAAAAAAAAAACTTATGGAGGTAAGGACATATTAGTGCTTTATGAAAATTACCTATGTACTCTTATTTATTGAAGTTAAACCATGCTAACTAAAGAATAATTCTCTCATTAAAAAGAATTTATGGAGGCATGCAAACCACAATCTCAAGGTAATATGAGCCAGTCTATTGTCCAAGAGCTAATCAAGTTTTTTTAGACATTTTTTGAATCCTGAACATCAATTTTTTTAGATAGAATGTATTTAATGTTATTGACCAAACAACTTTGTGCAGTCACTCGGGCTCCCTGCTGCATGGGTATAATCGATGCTTAGAGACTACAGTTTTCAGGATCGATGCTAAAAGATGAGTCTATTCTAGGAACCGATGTACACCACTGTGGCTATCTAAGACGTGGGTCTACTGAAAAACAAAATGACACGTGTATTTCCTTTTACTCTCCTCTATGCTCAGTTGAGCTTCAAGAAGTGAAATCCATCGATGCCAGTATTTTTTCTTCAGGCATTACTACCCACAATATACAAATCGATGTTCTGACCTTCTCATTCCTCTTTTCAACATCGATCTCTGCCCATATTGAGGGTAGTCTAATTGGCATTGCCCCGTTCGCGTACCCTTAAACCCGGCTTGATCCGCTTTTTTTTTTCATCCGGAACAGTATTTTTCTAAAACAAATTCCTCCAGCATTCCTCCAAACCATCCAAATTCCTCTATAATTCCTCCAAGCGAATGTGTTACTGCTCATGGACTGTACTCTTCCTGATGCCTAGATGCATGCTTGGATGAGAAAATGAGATTTTTTTTATACAGAGAATGAGATTTTACTATTAGGTTGTTAGGTCGTTACCAGATTATAGACGTTCCGATCCAGTGAAAATATTCTAACCGGTGTCCTTTTTGCGATCGTATGTAGCAACCGCACCATCAATAACCTATAAATGTGTTTGGTTGTCTGGCTTACCCCTTAACCAGGCTCTAGTAATACAGCTTAGGCTTGATTGGTTGCCTGTAAAGGCCCGTAACCAGGCTCAGCAAGCCAAATAGAGGGCCTTATTAGCCTGGCTTACCAGAAACGAGCAGGGTGAGCGTTTCCAGCAAGCCTGGCTAGGCTTAGCAGTCACGAGGGGCGAGTCGCTGTGACCGGCTGCGCGAGTCGCCATCGCCGCACCGTGAGAAGAGAAGCATCCGCACCGCCGCGCCCCCAAGCCCGGCCACGCGAACGCACCACCGCGCCCCCATCTCCGAGATCCCCAGCTCCGTGCTGTCTGTCCGTGCGAGCCGACGCGCCGCCCAGCACGCGCCCGCCCGTGCGCAGGGCCGCGCCGCCTGCCCCACACCCGACGGCGCGCTCCTCTGCGCCGCCTTCTCCGCTCACGCCCCCATGCTCGCCGCACGCACCGCCGCGCCCCCCATCTCCGAGATCCCCAGCTCCGTGTTGTCTGGCCGTGTGAGCCGACGCGCTGCCCAGCACGCTCCCGGCCGTGCGCAGGGCCGCGCCACCGGCCCCACACCCGGCGGCACGCTCCTCTGCGCCGCCTTGTCCGCACACTGCCGCGCCCCCACCTCCGCGTCGTCTGGCCTCCGAGCGTGAACTTCAGCTCCGGTGGAATCCTGCTCCGGTGCGACCAGCCTCCGAGCTTCGGCTAGAAGAAAATAAGGGCGTCAACTTTAGCTCTGGTGGTATTCCTGCTCTGCTTCGGTGTGGCAGGTCCGGCGTCCTCTTGTCGAGATTGGCTATACAAGCCTACAGCCAGGCAACCAAACAAAAACTTTCCTATACAGGCTTAGGCCTGGTTTAGATTGCAAGTTTTTTCACTCTTTCTTTATCACATCAAATCTTTAGACACATGCATAGAGTATTAAATGTAGATAAAAAAATAATTAATTACACAGTTTGATTGTAAATTACGAGACGAATCTTTTGAGCTTAGTTAGGCCAAGATTGGATAATAATTGTCAAATACAAACGAAAATGCTACAGTGCCAAATACTAATTCCTAACCTCAATCTAAACAAGGCCTTAGCTTATACAAGTGAACCAAACAATACCAGGTTGGGTCGCTGGAGCCATGCTTGAGCTGGCCTGGCTTATATTTTAAGCCTGGCTAGCCTAAGGCCCTGTTTGTTTCCGCTTATAAGCGGCTTATTGGTGGAAATAAGCGAGAATTCTGCCAAACGCTTTGCTTATTTTCACCGATTCTCGCTTATGTGGTAAGCCGCTTCAGATATTTAAACTACGAGAAGCGAAAAGCGAGAAGCGAGAAAATCTTCGCTTAGATTATAATCCAAGCGTGTCTGGGAGAAGCGGAAACAAACAGGGCCTAAGACAGGTAAGCAAACACATCCTATATGTCTAGTCATCCACTCACACGTATTCCTTCCACCACACATATTTCTTCCACCACAGCTCGCTTCCGTCGCTTGTCAAACATTGCAACAACTTTAGTATAATGTGTCTCTAAGAGATTGTTTGAAAATTTAAAAAATTTGAATATCAGAACTTAAAATAAATATTTGAGACCATTTCAAATAAAAAAATATAACCTGCAAAATTGTAGATCGGAATGACCACTACAACATTTTTTATTAATTATATGAACTTTCAAGGTCATTAGAAAATTCTGAATTTCTAATTTTAAAATCTAAAAACTTATAAAACATATATTTGGGACTCTTAATAACAAAAGCCTGTCAACTACAATGTTATAGATTGTATATATTGAGAACTAGAACTTTGGTATAGACTATTGTTAACATCCGAGGTTATTTGAAATTTTAAATTTAATTTCAAATTTCAAAATCCAATTCTAGCAGATGATGTGAACATTACATATATCTTCGAGACCCAATGATATAGAGTCTGATTTTAATATGTATTTGGAACAGATGACGCGACTATCATATAAATCTTTGAGCCATAAGTTGTTCACTTAACCGCATAATAAGGTGTACGTTTGGTTGCAACGCACGGACATTTTTGCTAGTGATACTTATTTGTTAAAATGTTAGTGTTTTTATATATTTTGTTAAATTTGATAATTGTTTATTTTTAAAAAGTGAGTTGTGCTTTTTTTTAAGCAGAGACGGTCGGCCTATTCGTTTGTTGGTTTTAGTCAGGGCTTATTAACCATGATACAATGTTTTTCTCTCACAACAAACCAGCACCAGCCAGGCCTATCAACCCAGAAACCAACCAGCGAACAGGCTGGGTATTGAATAAGACTTACTAAAAGCATTCTAGCAAGATTATATAGTTGCTTAATGGCAAAAGGAAACTCCTAAGATTGTCTCCAACAAGGAACTCATATGGGCACCAAAACCTAAAATGGGTAGCAAGAGATCTAAAATCAGCCTCCAACAGAGTACCTATACGGGAGACCTATTTTGGATTGACTGAAAGGAACAACCCAAATATGGGCATCCTCACTCCTGGAAATAAATTTGCAGAAATGATTCTTTTTTGGGTCTTGTTGTCGAAGAAGATGCCGAATAGGTATTGAACCTTTTGCGTATAGCGCTACCCAAAGGACAAATATGTTTTATATTTTGGGTGTTGTCCTTAAAGATAGCCTAATGACTAGGTGAATGCATGATCGACAAGATGCATTTTACTATCGTGATGATCCCAAAGCCCGGTCACCATGCATATCTGAGAAGTTGATAGTCCCGATCCGATCCAAACGAGCGTAACAACGCGTCCGTTTCGCGCGATGGCATGCATGCATGCAGCAACCGTCACACCCTTACTCTCAGATTAAACGTGTATCTCTCTCTATATAAACCGTATCTAAATTCCCATCTGATCGACCCAATCATCGATCCCATCCACCGCAGTCGCACCTCTCTTCCGATCGATCGTTAGTTCGTCCGGCGAGTAGGCAGCTAGCTATGTCGACGACGACAGCAGCGGAGGTGACCGTGTCCACCGCCGTGGCCACTGCCGCCGCCACCAAGTGCCATATGTTCAAGATCGAGGGCTACAAGCGGATCAAGGCCATGTACGGCACCGGCAAGTGCATCGACTCTTGCAGGTTCGAGGCGGCGGACCGCACCTGGAGGATCCGCTTCTACCCCGACGGGGACAACAGGGAGAACGCGGGCCACGCCTCCCTCTTCCTCAAGCTCGACGACGACGACGACACCGGTGGCAACGGCAAGCGCGACGACAAGGTCCTGGTCGAGTTCAACTTCTCCCTGGTGTGTCACCGCGGCGGGTGGCCGGCCGCCGCCGGGGACCAGCCGCAGAGCGGGGCCCTCACCGCCACCTTCAGCAACAGCAACAGCAACAAGGCCCTGGGCTACTCCCAGTTCATGAAGCGCAGGGACCTGGAGCTGTCGAGGTTCCTCAGGGACGACTGCCTCGCCATCCGCTGCGACATGGCCGTCCTCGACAGCCCCGTCGACGTCAAGGAGCAGGCCGCGCAGGCGCACGACCTGCAGAGGTTGGGCGTGGCCTGCGACTGCAAGGACGACGCGTGCAAGAGCTATCACCTCAGGAACGCATCCTTCTCCTTCAAGTTCAGGGAGGCGCTCCTCAAGCTGTTCTTGGGCTGTTTCCACGTCTGAAGATATGATCATAAGTTCCTCGTCTGAATCCGATCGTATTTTTATTATTGTGTTTCGACAACCACCATTTCGAGTATCTCAATAGACATGTGTTCCCCAGCTTTATTCAGATCCATTTCGATTCGAGTATTCCAATAGACAAGTGTTCCCCAGTTTTATTCAGATCGATCAGTGTGCTAGTTTATTTATGTATGCATTAGAATTTCCCCATGATTATTACTAGTGAATAAACAGAAGTGTTGAATGATGTGTCGCTGTGAATTGATAATCCCACCAAAAATATAATGTGAAAATTCGCAGTATATATACCATGGTCACTAATAATATACTAAGAAAATTCGCGGTATATATACCATGATCATTGATTGAATTTTTGTATATAGAGTTCTAAGATCAGACTCCCCAGTCCACCCATGACATAGTCTAATTCAAGATCATGCACAACAGCCTCCCAGTCTTTGAGCATGGTCAGCATGCATGGCGTGCAGCAGTTACCGCAAGTGCGCCCATTTGTAGTTCTAAAATCTTCACAGAAATTCTTAGTTTCCAAACTGCCCCATGGTGTGGTTGCACAAAAATGTTTAGGATGGATTTATGTTTCTCACAAAACCACACTTTATATAACAGTAAGAGCATCTCCAAGAGTACCCCTATTTTTCTTTCCAATCATTGGTTTTTGGCGAGACGAGAAAAAATCCATCTCCAATAACTCCTAATCCTTCCCCCTAAAATTTAGGCACTTGGGAAATCCTCTCCCGTCGCGCGTAACTTTGTGCGGAGTCGCAGTCGCGCGGATACACGCGTATTCGTTGGCCAATTATAGGTGAAAGGGCGGAAAAAGAATAAAGAGTATGAAATGGTCCAAATGCAAATGTACAAGAGAGAAAGAATATATAAAATTAGTTAAAATAATTTAAAAATAGTATATGATTCCTCATTTAAAATTGTCTTTTATATTTTAGGAGTGAATTATTGGAAACTATTTGGAGATGACCATTTTTTCTCCGAATACATTTTTAGGAGTTGGAAAACATGAACTTTTTGGGAGAAAAATTTAGGATACCTCTTGGAGATACTCTAAGACTGTCTCCAACAACCGCGACCCAAAATACAAAGCCCATTCGTCCTTTGGGTAGCGCTACAGGTAAAGGGATTAATACCTATTTTTGGTCTTCTCCAACAATAAGACCCAAAAGACAACCCTTTCTGTAAATGGGTCTCCAGGAGAGAGGATACTCAGATTTAGGTTATGTCTCTCCCGATACAAAAAAATGGGTCTTTCATATAGATACTTTGTTGAAGGCTATAGGTATTGTGTTGGAGACTCATTTTGGATTTGGGTTCCGCAATGAATCTCCCGTTAGAGATAGCCTATCAAGCTAAGGTTAACCGGGACTCCAACTCCAACTTGGTTGTTCCTCATGGGGGAGGCTCCCGCCAGCGACTCCTGGCTTCTCCAGTCTTAAGGAACAGATAAAGCATATGGAACTAGTGATGTGTGTAAATCACACTAGTACACAAAAGTTTATTGGAGGCGGGCAAAATAGATTAATAGAGGCGGGCATTGACACTGCCTCCAAACAAAGGTCACCGTTAATAGAGGAACTACGGAGGCGATTGCTTTGCCCGCCTCGGTTAATCAATAAAAAAACAAAAAATATCCACGAGCCCACCGGCGAGCCCGTTCCCGAGCCTGTCGACGAGCCCGTTCCCAGCCTAGTAGCTGGATCTGGCCCCGCCGACCTCCGCCGTGGATCCAGACTATAGATGGCCAACGGGCCTGCCCGGCCCGACACGGCATGGGCCCGTGCCAGCATGGCCCGATAGCCAACGGGCCAGCACGACACGCCGTGCCTCCCGGGCCATGCCTCATCGGCCCACGGGCCTTGATTCCGGCCCAGGCACGACCCTATGGCCCGATTTTCGTGCTGGGCCGGCCCGCGAGGCACGACAATTTTCACGGGCCGTGCTAGCCCGAGGCCCACGAGAGAGGGAAGGGGAGAGCAGGAGGCAGGGCGCGACGGGAGGCGGCCGTCGCCCCCCGGCGCACTCGCCCTAGAGGTGGGGCCGCGCGGGGACGCCGCGCGCGGGAAGAAGACGGCTGCGCGCGCTTGAACCCTAGATCCGCCACCGGTGAGCGCGCCCGCCCTCGATCCGCCGCCGGGGACGCCACCACCCTGGATCCGCCGCCGGGGAGCGCCATACGCCTCCTTGTGCGTGGATCTCGTCGTCATCCTCCTCCTCGCGTCGGTTCTTGTGAAGCCGTCGGATCCGGATCTCGTCGGGGCTGCGAGTTCGGTGGATGCGTCGCCTGCTCCTGGCCGCACCGCCGTTGTGGTTGGAGGGAGACGGGGCTGCGCTCACCGCCCTGGTCGAGCCGCGCCGCCGTGGTTGGAGGGAGAGGGAGGAGGGGCGCCGCCATGGTGGGAGCGAGGAGGGTCACCGGCGTGGTTGGAGGGAGAGGGAGGGCCACCGAGGAAGGGAGAGAGGAGGTGGGGAGGCGAGGAGGAGGTGGCCGCGTGGGGAGGCGAGGAGCCGAGGAGGAGGCGGCCGTGTGGGGAGGCGACTGGCGAGGATAGGGTTCGGGGCGTGGCCACATCCGCATGGGGACTGGGGAGGGGCTGCGCTGCGCGGGCTGACTGGTGGCCTAGTGCTCTTAGCAGGCCGACTGGTCGGGCCGCTAGCGGGCCAGCTCGACTGTAGCAGGCCGTGCCGTGCCGGCCCACGTGCCTGGGGTAAGGCCCAAGCACGGCCTGCTCCTCCGGGTCAGGCCAGCCCAGGCCCGCTAGCCTCCGTGCCGGGCCGTGCTTGGGCTAGGCCAAAAAAACGGGCCTTGGGCCGGGCCGACGGGCTCGTGCTGCATGGCCAACTATAATCCAAACCGCCGCCATCGTCGGATCTAGGCACATCCGACCTCCTCCTCGCCAGATCTAGGCACGGACAACCTCCTCCATGCCGGATCACGAGCATGCACCTCCACGCTGCCACTGGATCCTCAGCCCTAGGAGAAAGAGAGTGAGGGAGAGAGGAGCGAGGAGAGATAGAGAGCGAGGGAGAGAAGAACGGATCCATCAGTTACCTGTGTAGAAGAGTGGATCGAGGCCGGATCTACGCCGCCGTTTTGAAGGATCCACGCCCGCCGGATCTAGAGGAGCCGTTGCGGGGTGTGCGAGCTGGTGGCCGCCTCGGGCCACCACGCTGTCGCCGCCGTTGCTGGGCGCACGCGAGCGGGTGGCCGCGCCCTAGCCGTATCTGTCGGTTGTGTGACGAGGGAGGGATGAGAGGCGTGTCGCCGCCAACCCGCCCCCCATGCGCCACGAGAGAGGGACAGGGAGGCTGGAGTGGGAGGGCGGAGTGGAGAGGGAGAGGGAGGCACGGCTCAGTCTGGCGAGGCCGCAGCGCCGGCTCGTTGGGAGGGAGGCGGTGAGACAGAAAGAGGGAGGAGTGAAGAAACCCTAAAGTCTATCTATTTATACTTAAAGATGGAAATCGGGCCTCGCTGGGCTATTGGGCCTCGGCCTTTTTAGAGGCGGGCCTTATAGCGTGCCCGCCTCCAAAAATAGATTTACAGAGACGGGTATCTTAAGACGACCGCCTAAAAAATAGACTATTTTTGGAGGCGGTTGCCTTAAGATGACCACCTCCGTAAATCTATTTTTGAAGGTAGGCACCCTCGGTAAATAAAAAGTGCCCGCCTCCGTTAATCGTAGGTATTAACCGAGGCGGTTGAATTTTGTGACCGCCTCCGTTAATAAAATTATACCATCTTGTAAAATCATTTGTGTAGTAGTGTCATGTGTGAGATGAATATGATTCAGATATTTTCCAATGTTAGAGAAATGCCTGGAAGTAAGAAACCCAACACTTTCATCAGCAGCTCAATAATGCCGACGCCATGGCGTTTTCAATGTCGCAAATATTTGCCATTCCATTTAATCTCACACAAAATAAGCAGCATTAAAGAAAAAAAAACTATTCTCTAGTTCACACCTGGGCACCAAGCAGGTAGGCAGCCATGCAGAAAATGCTACTACTTTCAATTTGAGTACTTATTATTGCAGACTACAAAAATGTACAGTAGATCTATACTAATATATACTTACATGTAGGGGTAATTTACAAAGCACGGTAATTTACAAAAATGTACAGTTCATCTTCCGAGGTCATCAGGCGCCTCCTGGCCGGCGGTTGCTGCCGGCAGCTGCTGGACAAGGACAAGCGCATCGTGAACCGGCAGCATCACGAGGATGACAAGCGTTGCCTCGGCGGCCACCGCCACGGCGACGAACCCAACGAGGCCGACGGTGGGCGACGTGTACTGGTGCATGTCCCACACCGAGGTCAGGGCGAGCGCCAGCACCTGCAGCGGCAGCGGCACGAGGATGAGCACGGAGAGCGCGTACGCCCTCGCGCGCAGCCGCCTGTTGATGGCGACGGCGGCCACGTCCCAGCACGCGGTGGCGAGCAGCGGCAGGTACACCGCCACGAGGGCGAGGAGCAGCGTGGCGGCGTACGCCGGGTACGCGCAGTGCCCGGCGCCGTCCGCGGCGTGCGCGAGCTGGCCTGGGTAGGCCGCGACGGTGGCCGGCGTGGCGAGGACGACCACGTGTGCGGTAAGGAACGGCAGGCAGGCGAGCGGCACGGCGAGCGCGGCCGCCGGCAGCAGCGCGCCGCCGACGGACGCGCGCAGCAGCAGGAGCAGGCTGGCGAGCAGCCCTGGCTCCGCGATGCCGTGGGCCACGAGCGGGTACGCGAGGCACGGCATGACGCGGCGGCGCGGCGGCAGCATGGCTGCGCCGCGGAAGAACGGGAGGCGGAGCAACTCGGCGGCGGCCAGGAGCCCCACGAAAAAGGCGAGCAGCAGGCGTGGCCCGCACAGAGATGGCCCGAGGTCGAGGATGCGGTGCAGCCGGCCCTGCCCCGCGTGCGCGTGCGCGTCGAAGGAGACGAGCACGAACGACGCTGCGACGGCGAGCGCCGCGATGGCAACGGCGAGGCCGGCCACCGCGAAGTCGGCCACGCCGGCGACGGGCGGCGCCGTGAGCTTCCCGGCATCGAGCGCCTCCGCAACCGCAACGCTAGCCTGCATTGCTTCTTGGCAACAACCCTAGGTCGGTTCCTGGCACCGGCGACGACGGCGCGCTCGATCTTGGAGCAACCACGACAACCACACGGTTTCATATCAAACCGAATTGGAACTTTGGCATCGATCAGCATGCATGCAGGAGCGACAAGACCACGAAATTCGAATCTAATAAAGAGGAAGCAGCAGCTCCCATTTTTTTTCTTTCATTTCATCCGGCATCTTGATGCCGGCCGGCGTAATCTCTTCATAAGTAGAAGCAAGAAGCAGATGCTTTAATTGCGTAAACGTCAAAGCTAGGAGATCATGTGATGAATTAGAAAATTAGTAACTCTCTCCACATAGGAGGCAGGATTATTGCATGGGACACTAGCTGGGATCTTTTCTTAATTAAGCGTTGCCAGTCAATGATGACACTGTTGGATTGCGGTTTGGTGGCCGCCGTCTTAAAATAACTAGCTTGCTGTCAGAGGCATCCAAAAATGTAACTGCACGTTTTGGAAAGTTTGTAGGCCGGAGGGGCCAGTCCAATTCCAATTCGGCGTCCAAAAATGTAGCTGCACGTTTGGAAAGTTTGTAGTCCGGATCGGCCAGTTCAATTCCAATTCGGCGTTCCTCTCTACGTACAAGCACGACCAAATAATATTTATTGTTATCTATATCTATATACCTAATATTAATATATATATATATATATATACACCTAATATTCTCCATCCATTTTTTGATCCGTCCCTCCACTAACTCCTGAATGTAAAAATTGTATCTGTTTCTTTGTGTGCAGCCCTTCAGGTTGATAGCAACCCTCCAGATTTATATATGACATATGTAGAGTTTTCTTGAGGTAACATGAATAGCTATGATTCCTGATCTAAAAAGATCTCGTCAATCTTATTTTTTTGAACGAATGATCTCTTCGATCTTGAACCTTAATAGGAATCCAAATCGAAATAGAAAATGATGTATCTATATCTTTTTATCCTACTATTAAATCACGATTAATATGTTTTTTATTTCACCTGCGCTTATTTTTACATGTATATTTTTTCTGCCTATCTATATATTTTTCAGTTCGGCCTTTTTCGTCTCTATTTCTGTTTCCCGACCATCCCCGTGTGTGCGTTTCTGTTTTGCGGTTCTGTTTTTTCTGTTGTCTTTTCTTTTCCCGTGTCCAACTTTTCTTTCTGTTTTGTAAAAAAAACACAGTTTTGTTCCCGTGACTTTGACTTGCATATCTAGCTCTCTCATTGCGTGATTTTCCTTTTGTTTTTTTTCTTTTCTAGAGTATCTCCTGTTTTATTATATATAAAAATAAAAAATAAATACAATATTATAGATCTTTAAACTTTGATCATTCTTTATCCCTATCCCTCATAAACAAATATTTTCATCACTAAATTATTGATATAATTTTAACTAGAAATAAAACTTACTATCATTAGAACCTGGATGGGTTGATGGCCTAATTAATCAAACTATGAACTGAAATCTTGAGTAGTTTGTCAACTTAATGAAAATAAATGTATCTTCAAGTTGTACATATACACTAATGCAATCCTCAACGAGGGTTGCTATGTGAAAATTTAATCGAGAGAGGTCGTGACAACAACTAACTCCTTGCCGATTTTAATCAGATATTACAGTTACATATTTTTATAGATGCCACGTTGAAATCGAGGTCTTTGACAACAACTAACTCATTGCCTATTTTAATCAGATATTAATATTACATATTTTTATGTATCCTAAAAAGAAGTAACTTGATATCTAACTCTACCAACACATGAAAAAATGATGATATATTTACGAGTAAATATTTTTGTACCTTACAATGAGGGAAAAAGATCTATCAAGGTTGCAGTTTAATTCAATATAGACTTGATAGGACATCATCATATTATTGCCAATATTAATTTATAGAATATTATTATATTATTGACAATATTAGCGGCTCTAGCACCAGGTATGCGAAGCCACATCAAACAAGATCGTAGGATAGAAACGCTTCTACTTTCCCTGTACATGGAGCCAAAACTGTTTTGGTTGCAAGAGTCAAAGCGCAAAACGTTGGTTTTGCTTGAAGGCCTTCCACTCTGGCTCTAACTCCGACAACAAGCACTTGGCACAGAGCCGTACCAAATGCGTGCAAGGATGCCATAGTGATCAAAGAATAACTTATAACTACTATTTTTTTCTAGAAAAGGATAAAAAATATATAAATGTAATATTTTCTATTAAAAGTTTAATAGTTTTTTCTCTTCATGTTGTAACGTACGGGCATATTTGCTAATAATAATAATATATGAAAATATAGGACTATAAAAGATACTTCGAACATGATGTTTATACATCACTATCACATGAGTTTTTTTTTTGAAAATGAACAATTAAAATACTCCATCCATTACAAATTATAAGTCGCTTTGGTTTTTTCTAGGTATATAGTTTTTGTTATGCACTTAAATATATACCATTTCTAGATTTATGGTAAAATCAACTAGAGAAAAGGTTGCCCCCGCTTTGTATTGATCATAAAGCGTTCAAAAGTTTAAGCTCACAACATTTTAGGGGCGCTCGTCAGAATCCAAAACGTAAGGATAAACTGGCCTAACAGCCAACTACAGCAACATTTAAGCAGATTGATAGTAGCAGCATTACTCCGATTACTCTCTAGCTCACTTGCTTGTATCGCCACGCAGGTATAGTCGTGGGCCAAAGGCTGAACAACCGACTATCCTGAGCCTGAACATACCTTCGTACGTGTCCCATCCAATCCTCAGCGGCTGGTTCGTCCTTGCCTCTAGCTTGATACTACCTCTAGCTTGAGTATCACTTCCTCTACCATCAAGTCCAGCTCTTGATTGTACATTGGTCTCCATCTTCTCAAAGTCTTGGCAATCGAGAACATCACTTTCATCTTTAGATAAAATCAATGTATCTAGAAAATACAGCATGTCTTATAATTTAAGATTGAGCCCTAATCGTCTCGAATGCTGCACTTCTACAACAATTGTCCATATTCGCTTGTCTGATAAGCCATAGCTGAAAGTACTATTGACTGATTTGTTGTGAGAGAAAAATTCTATTCATTAACTAAAAAAAGTACGGTTTATAAGCTAAGCGAACGAGACGAACTGCGGTAGGTGTGGCTGCTTAGAGCGCTTACAGTGGGCAGTTCGAAGCTGGTCTTATGCATTAAATGCTTCTATAGAGCTAGGATCCATACACTGTAGCGGTGCTCCTATGAAGATCCAGTCCGAAGAATAGAACCAGGTTCCGTAGAATAGAAGGAAAAAAAAGACAAACGAAAGCAACGAGCTGAAATAAAGGTTAATCATTTTATCCCTGTGGGTCCTATTTTTGGAGCTAGATCTAAATCTATACATTGAGGCTGATAAAATATATGATGTGAAATCATTTGCTGGATCCCATCTAAGGGCATCTTCTACTCTTGCTTCTGTACTATAGTGAAGCCAGTCAGAGCCTAAAACTCTAGCTCCTTTGGCTTATCTGGTTTATAGTTTATTTTTAACAGAAGCCAGAGCCATTTTTTTCTTATGCTACAGTAATCTAAAATGTCAGATAGCACGCTGCTGTGTTCTAGCAAGTGGCGCCAAACGGCTCAAAGTTTGTACGGTGGCTGAATGGCTCTCTCGTCTTCCTTCCATGAGAGTAGCTTGCATTATCTGAAAATAGCATTTTCTTTGCTTCTCACTGTACTCTGTCAGTTTCTCTCTCATTTGGCCACTCAGCAGTCATCATGACCCATGCCTAGACCCCCTAGGTGGGTCCCCACACGGCCACACTACTGGAGGCAGATTCAGGTCCCGTTTGGGCCGGGCTCTGAGCAGCTCCAGCTCCTGCTGTCGAATCACTGTAGCTACACTAATCACCAAAGTCATTTCTCTCTCTCCTCCTTTCCTCTCTCACTGACACCACCGGAGCCGAAGAAGCTCGTTTTTTTTTTTGCTCCCGTGGCTCCGGCTCTAGTGTCGCTACAGTGTAGGAGCCGAAGCACGCGGGAGCCCGGTCAAACAGGGCCTCAGTCCAACGTAACTTTACTTCAATCTCCATCCTCTAACCAAAATCCAATGACTCCCAGCATTCCCAAACAAAAGCTTCTCAGCCTGATCGGCCGTGGTACAGGCAGTGCTGTAGCTGTAGCAGCAGCTGCACAACAGCACAAGGTACCAAAACTACTGCAACCAATCCACAACAGCTGCAGCTCAGGCCCCGTTCGCTTCGCTGCAAAAACAAGCCAAAATACTGTTCCGGCCTGATTTGTCACGAGAGAAAAACACTGTTCCGGCTAAAAAAACAAGCTGAAAAATACAGATTATAAGACAAACGAACAGGGCCTCAAACAACAGTAAGAATCGCAGCAAAATTTTCCAGCAGCAGTTCACTCTCAAGAGCGCAAATAAATAATTCAAGTGACATCTATACTATAATCATTAGAACTTAGCATTTTCCAGTTTGGAAGTTCTAGGTTCAAAGCACAAATACATGCCACGTTCATTTGTACAATAGGACACAAAAGATTATAGCTACTTAGCTAGGCCACAAAAGACTATAGTTGGGTCATTTCACTTATACAATTAGGCCACAAAAGACTACAGTTAGCCCTATCCAAATTACCATCTAACCAACATGTTCATACTAGAACAGACCATGATCATTAAGAATACCACCTGTAAAGTAATCTGCTGCTCCCCTATACGTGCGGTAGGGGTAGGCGCCGAAAGGGCTCCCTTGCTGCTGCACCGTAGCCGCGGCAGGGGATAGGCGCCGAAAGGCTCCCCTACCGCACTGTAGCCATAGTAGGGACATGCGCCAAAGTCAGCCCTGCTGTCACATCTAGTCACTGTAGCAGCATGACAGCCTGACATGTCTATGTACTAGGATTAGATGGGTAGAGTTGTATATATAGCTTCCCACAATAACTCAGTAAAAGAGAGCAAGTTCAGTTTTGCCCTCTCCTCTGCAGAACTCCGGCCAACGCTGGTGCTTTGTGTTCTGTGTGTGTACGCTCTGTTCTTCCTCTCTTCTTCTACCTCTAGCCATAGTGAGTGAGAACACCGGTGACCGGTGGGCTCACCCATGCGGGAGATCTCGGGACCAACAAGTAGTATCAGAGCCATACAAGCGCCGTCGCTGGACTAACCGCTGGCGATGACAGATGGTTTGGAGATGGGTGACAGCAGCGGCGCTATTGTGGCAGCCCAGCCATGAGAGGAGGTCGTCATGCGCATGGTGCGAGAGGTCAGCGGCACCAGTTGGCTGACGCTGACTCACACCAAGCTATGTCGAGTGAGCAGTGACCATGAAGGTCAAGCTCAGAGACCGACTGGCTCTGGAATACCATTGACAAGGGCACCGACAACGAAGAAGACAACTTATCAGCATCGGAAGGCTATCCTCGCTGCTGTGCCAGCGGAGTATAGGGAGCCGTTGTGGGCGAAGAACTCTGCTAAGGAGGCGTGGGAGGCCATTGTAGCGATGCACATCGGCTCCGACAGTGCAAAGAAGGCGACGACCCAACTGCTGAAATAGAAGTACGCCACCCTCAAGTTCAAGGATGGTGAGTCGGTGGAGGACTTCTCCCTCCGCCTGCAGTCGCTCATCAGCAAGCTGAGGAGCCACGACGCCACCATCGACAAAGAAGAGGCGGTCTCCAAGTACCTTCACTCCGTGCCAGTGAAGTACATCCATATTGCTTTCTCCATAGAGACGATGCTGGAATTGTTCACCCTCACCATTGAGGATGTGACAGTCCATCTGCGGGCGGTGGACGAGCGCATGGAGTAGGCCACAACAACAACAGATAGTGGCAAGCTGCTGCTGATAGAGGAGGAGTGGGCTGCTCGGATGAAGGAGAAGAAGTCCAAGGAAGTCTCCTCTAGCCACGGTGACGACGACAAGCGCCACGGCAAGGCTTCTTTGGAGAAGAAGAAGAAGAAGGTCGACCCCAACTCCTGCCGGCGTTGCGGGAAGATAGGCCATTGGATAAAGGAGTGCCCAAATCGCAAGCAGGAGATGAAGGCTGAGGCTCATTTAGCGCAGACTGATGAGGATGATGAGGCCACTCTCCTGATGGTGATGTTCTGTGCACTGCATGACATTGAGGCCAAGGAGAAGGGAGAGGTGATGGCGGTGGAAGGGCACGACAAGGCTCTGAAGGCTGTCAACCTCGACAAACCACGCGCCCAAGTCCACCTCAGACGTGTGGGCGACGAACAAGAGCAGCGGTGGTACCTGGACTCTGGCGCCAGCAACCACATGACGGGCTCCAAGGAAGCCTTCTCTGAGCTTGACGGCAACGTGACTAGCATGGTGAAGTTTGGTGTTGGCTCAAGGGTGGAAATCTGAGGGCGCGACACCATCATCTTTAGGTGCCAGAACGGTGAGCACCGCACGCTAACGGATGTATATTACATCCCGCAGTTGTGTTCAAGCATCATCAGCATTGACCAGCTGGATGAGCACGGCAGCGAGGTACTGATCAAGGACGACATCCTTAGGACCAGGGACTAGGAGCAGCGGCTTCTTGCCAAAGTGAAGAGGTCCCAAAACTGACTGTACCTGTGAAAGGTCCTAATGGCTAGGGGGGGTTGAATAGCCTAATAAAATTTTCTACAACAACACTTAACAAAAAGGTTGGACAATTATGAGGCGAAGCAAGTGTTGCGCTAGCCTACTCAAAATACAAGCCACCTACCACAATTCTAGTTTAGATAGTATCTATTCACACAATAGCTATGACACTACCTTATGTTAGTGTGCTCTCAAAGGCTAACTAAAGAGCCACACCAACCAAGCAAGCAAGCTCTCACAACTAGCTATACTAAAGAGCTTGACAACTAGTTTGCGGTAATATAAAGAGAGTGATCAAGAAGGTTATACCGCTGTGTTGATGAAGGAACCAATCAATTACAAAGACAAATAACAATAAATACCAATCACCTCGGAATCAATAATGAACACAAAGATTTTTACTGAGGTTCACTTGCTTGCCGGCAAGCTAGTCCTCGTTGTGGCGATTCACTCACTTGGAGGTTCGCGCGCTAATTGGCTTCACACGCCAAACCCTCAATAGGGTGCCGCACAACCAACACAAGATGAGGATCACATAAGCCACGAGCAATCCACTAGAGTACCTTTTGGCTCTCTGCCAGGGAAAGGTCAAGAACCCCTCACAATCACCACGATCGGAGCCGGAGACAATCACCAACCTCCACTCGACGATCCTCGCTGCTCCAAGCCATCTAGGTGGCGGCAACCACCAAGAGTAACAAGCGAATTCCACAGCGAAACACGAACACCAAGTGCCTCTAGATGCAAACACTCAAGCAATGTACTTGGATTCTCTCCCAATCTCACAAAGATGATTAATCAATGATGAAGATGAGTGGGAGGGCTTTGTCTAAGCTCACAAGGTTGCTATGTCAATGCAAATGGCCAAGTGTATGAGCTTGAGCCGGCTATGGGGCTTAAATAGAAGTCCCCACGAAATAGAGCCATTGTACCCCATCACTGGGCACAACACGGGCTGACCGGACGCTCCGGTCAAGTTGACCAGATGCTGGACCTCAATGTCCGGTCGCCCGACGATAGCCACGTGTCCCAATCTCAACGGTCACTTGAGTTGACCAGATGCTACGCTATAACTGACCGGACGCTGAGCCACCAGTGTCCGGTCATTTCCAGTAAGGTTCTAGAAACGCATTTTGCCCACCGGACGTGTCCGGTCATGCTCGACCGGACCCTGCCAGCGTCCGGTCAGAGACCCTAGCCTCTGTGTGCTGCCTGGCAATAGGACCGAACCCTGCCTCCAGCATCCGGTCGCTGAACGACCTAGCGTCCGGTCGTTTGATCGACGCCAGCGTCTCTGCTGTTACAATTGACCGGACGCGCCGGTCTGCCTAAGACCAGCGTCCGGTCACCTTGTGACCAGCGAGACTAACTCCTTTTCACCTATAACTTCTTCACCCTTGCTCAAATGTGCCAACCACCAAGTGTATCACCTTATGCACATGTGTTAGCATATTTTCATAAACATTTTCAAGGGTGTTAGCATTCCACTAGATCCTAAATGCATATGCAATGAGTTAGAGCATCTAGTGGCACTTTGATAACCACATTCCGATACGAGATTCACCCCTCTTAATAGTACGGCTATGAAACCTAAACGTGATCACACTCTCTAAGTGTCTTGATCACCAAAAACAAAATAGCTCCTATGGTTTATACCTTTGCCTTGAGCTTTTTGTTTTTCTCTTTCTTCTTTCCAAGTCCAAGCACTAGATCATCGTCATGGCATCATCATCATCATGTTATGATCTTCATTTGCTTCACCACTTGGAATGTGCTACCTATCTCATGATCACTTGATAAACTAGGTTAGCACTTAGGGTTTCATCAATTCACCAAAACTAAACTAGAGCTTTCAATCTCCCCCTTTTTGGTAATTGATGACAACCCTTTCACAAAGATATGAATTGAAATTCAATTGAGTCCATGTTGCTTGTCCAAGCATATTTACCATGTGTAAAAGAATATGGACAAGTTTCATGAACCCCAAATGGTAGCAATTGCTCCCCCTACATATGTGCTAAAAGTTTGGATTGTAGCTTGCACATATGCTTAGATAGAAAATATAGGAGACAATGTCTACCAAATGATGCTAAGGTATAAAAGATGGACCTTTGAAGCGTGATACCAATCGGAGTGCACCATTATACCATCCTTAGCACCATGGTTAGCTTTATACCACTTGAAAACATACTTCGAAAAGATACTACTTGTAAACACTTACTTGGAAATGAAAGTTATCTAATGATTTTATTTCATCATTCAATCTTACAACTAGCATACACCACACAAGCATGGATATTTTAAAATTTAGAACTTATGCCATGCAAGCAAACATATGAAATGCACTATACAAGTTTATAAGCTTGCTCCCTCTACTTATGTGCTCAAAATTTTAATTAATTCCTTCCCTTTGTCATATCTCTCCCCCTATGTCAAATTCTTAAATTCTCCCCCTATCACTTGTATCTTTATTTCTCTCCCCTTTGTGTTGTCTTTTCACTTATCTTTATACACTATTTCTCCCCCTTTGTCATCAATGACCACAAAGGTTTAAAAACATAGATAGGTAGAGATTATCAATGTCAATCAATGGGGTGAGGATTATTTTCCTAAATTTGATCCAATCTAGATCATTTACCAAAGATATTTAACTCGGTTTGATCCAAGGACAAGCTTCTTCACACCTCCAAATAAGGGTTATCTTGTACCATGTTGAGTTAAACACTTAGAGTTCATTTTCTAGATTAAACACTAGGTTTATAAGCCCATAAACATGTGATATGCTATCACTAGATTAAGTTAAGCATAGAAGCAATAGTGATACCATATAAACATCAATTTCATTTGATTTTCATGAATGAGCCTAATAAAATGGAGAGATGACTAGATGCACTAAACATGTCCTTAGCAAGGATGTATGTCATGCCAATCAACTTTTACCTTAGATTGCTCGAAGGAGAGGCATGTCATATAAGTGGGGGGTGCATCAACACATATTTGAGAAATCCAATATGTTCAACTCATTCCTTAGCTTGCAAAACCTTTTCTCATTCAATGGCTTGGTGAATATATTGGTAAGTTGATCTTCAGTGCCTACACTCTCAATGCAAATGTTCCCTTTTTGTTGGTGATCTCTTATGAAATGGTGGCGGACATCAATGTCCTTTGTTCTTGCATGTTGAACTGGATTGTTGGTCAACTTGATTGCACTCTCATTGTCACATAGCAATGGCACTTTCTTGAACTTGATTCCAAAATCACTCAAAGTGGCCTTCATCCAAAGTACTTGTGGACAACAACTACCGGTGGATATGTATTCGGCTTCGGCGGTTGATAATACAACACTATTTTGCTTCTTTGATGACCATGAAACAAGTGATCTTCCCAACAATTGACATGTGCCCGAGGTGCTCTTCCTTTCAACCTTGCATCCCGCATAATTTGAGTCGGAGTAACCAACTAGCTCAAACTTTGCTCCTTTGGGATACCACAAACCAACATTTGGTGTATGCTTCAAGTACCTCAATATCCTCTTTGTAGCCTTCAAATGACTTTCTCTTGGTGAGGCTTGAAATCTTGCACACATGCATATACTAAACATGACATCCGACCTTGATGCGGTCACATAAAGTAGGCTTCCAATCATAGACTGATACAATTTTTGATCCACCATGTTGCCACTTGCATCACTATCCAAGTTACCATTTGTTCCCATTGGTGTGCTAATGACTTTGCTATCACTCATGTCAAACTTCTTGATCATGTCCTTGATATACTTGCCTTGACTTACAAAAGTACCATTCTTCATTTGCTTGATTTGAAGACCAAGGAAGTAACTCAACTCTCCAATCATGGACATCTCAAACTCATTAGCCATCATTTTTCTAAACTCATCACAAAAATCTTGATTGGTTGATCCAAATATGATGTCATCAACATAGATTTGTAACACAAACAAGTCTTTTCCAATCTTCTTGATGAAAAGAGTGGTGTCAACCTTGCCCATTGTGAACCCTTTAGAGAGTAGGAAGTCCCTCAATCTCTCATACCATGCTCTAGGTGCTTGCTTCAAGCCATACAATGCCTTCTTCAACTTCGTACACATGGTCGGGCTTCTTGTCATCTTCAAAACCGGGAGATTGCTCAACATATACTTCTTCATTGATGTAACCATTGAGAAATGCACTCTTGACATCCATTTGATAGAGCTTGATGTTGTGGGCATAAGCATAGGCTAGCAAGATTCTAATAGCTTCCAATCTAGCAACCGGGCATATGTTTCTCCAAAGTCAAGACCTTCAACTTGTGTATAGCCTTGTGCTACTAATCTTGCTTTATTCCTTACTACTATCCCATCTTGATCTTCCTTGTTTCTAAAGACCCATTTGGTTCTAATCACATTGTGTCCCTTTGGTCTCTCTACTAATTCCCATACTTGATTTCTTGTGAAGTTATTTAACTCTTCATGCATAGCATTCACCCAATCAACATCCTTCAATGCTTCATCTATCTTCTTTGGTTTAATGGATGACACAAATGAGAAATGCTCACAAAATGAAGCTAATCTTGATCTAGTTTGCACACCTTTTAAAATATCTCCAATTATAGTATCCAATGGATGATCTCTTGCTATATTGGTTGGTTGGAGGACTGGAACTTGATTGCTTGCACTTGCTTGATCATTGAGTTGAGATGATGTACTAGCCACTTGATCTTGTTCATTATCATGAGAACCACTTGTACTAGCTTGATTTGTATCATCTTGCACATTTGAGTTGGAGAGCACTTGCACATGATCATCTTCATCATCATTCACTTGCCTAGGCCTCAATTCACCAATATCCATGTTCTTCATGGCATTTGAAAGTTGAATGCCTCTAACATCTTCCAAGTTCTCATTCTCTACTTGTGAACCCTTGGTTTCATCAAATTCAACATCATGAACTTCCTCAAGAGTACCACTATCCAAATTTCAAACTCTATATGCTTTGCTTGTAGTGGAATAACCAAGTAGGAATCCTTCATCATATTTCTTGTCAAACTTGCCCAATCTAGTGCCTTTCTTTAAGATATAACATTTGCAACCAAAGACCCAAAATATGCAATATTGGGCTTTCTACCATTCAAGAGCTCATATGGTGTCTTCTCTTTCAATCGGTGACAATAGAGGCGGTTGCTACAATAGCAAGCCATGTTGATAGCTTTGGCCCAAAAGGATTGACTCACATTGTACTCACTAAGCATAGACCTTGCCATATCAATGAGTGTTCTATTTTTCCTCTCAACAAGGCCATTTGATTGAGGAGTGTACTTGGCCGAGAATTGATGTCTAATTCCAAATTCATCACATAACTCATCAATTCTAGTGTTCTTGAACTCACTACCATTGTCACTTCTAACTCTCTTGATGGTTGTTTCAAACTCATTGTGAATGCCTTTGACAAATGATTTGAATGTTGCAAATACATCACTTTTGTCCACTAGAAAGAATACCCATGTGTATCTAGTGTAGTCATCCACTATCAGAAATCTATATTTGTTTCCACCGATACTAGTGTATTATGTTGGCCCAAACAAATCCATGTGCAATAACTCAAATGCTTTACTAGTGCTCATCATGCTTTTCTTAGGATGAGTGTTTCTAACTTGTTTGCCGACTTGACAAGAGCTACAAAGTTTATCCTTCTTAAACACAACATCTTTCAAGCCTCTAACCAAGTCATGCTTAACCAATCTATTTAATTGTTTCATTCCAACATGACCAAGCCTTCTATGCCATAACCAACCCATGCTAGACTTAGTGAACAAGCATGTAGATAATCTAGCTTCACTAGCATTGAAATCAACCAAGTATAGATTCTCATATCTAAAGCTTTTGAAGATCAAGTTAGAGCCATCTACACTTATGATTTCTACATCATCTACCCCAAATATGCATTTGAATCCAAGATCACACAATTGAGCCATGGATAGCAAATTGAAGTTCAAGCTCTCTACTAGCAATACATTGGATATGCTCATGTCATTGGATATTGCAATCTTACCAAGCCCTTTGACCTTGCCTTTGACATTGTCACCAAATGTGATACTATCATAACCATCATTGCCATTGGTGTTGATTGAGTTGAACATTCTTGCATCACCGATCATGTGTTGAGTGCACCCACTATCAAGAACCCAATGCCTTCCTCCGGCTTTGTAATTTACCTACAAAAGAAGATCAATTCTTTTTAGGTAGCCAAACTTGCTTGGGTCCTTGAAGGTTAGTCACTAAGCTCTTTGGTACCCAAATGGCTTTCTTATTTGAGCCCATCCATAGTTTACCAACGAACTTAGCCTTTACACCTATTTGTACCCTTAGTAAGCAATGATACATTAGCATTTTTGCTCTTGCTTTTGCATTCATGCTCTTTATGACCAACTTGCTTGCAACTAGTGCAAAACCGACCATTTTTCTTCACAAAACTAGTCTTGTGAGGAGCAAAGGCCGCCTTGCCTTTCTTGGGGGTATAGCCCAATCCCTCTTTGTAGAGAGAAGCTCTTTGGCTACCCAAGCACATAAGCAAGCGGTCCTCACCACCATAAGCCTTAGCCAAGGTGTGAGTGAGCTTATTGACCTCCTTCTTGAGGTTCTCATTCTCAACCACTAGTGAGGTATCATAAGTGAGACCATCACTACTAGATGAGGTAGAAGTGGAAGTGCTACAAGAAGGGTTAGTAGGAGCAACAATGATAGGCAAAGATAGTGATTCATCAATTGTATCACAAGTTAAACCTACATTGTAAGTTTCAACATGCTTCTTTTTATCTTGCTCATCAAGTAAAGAGGAATGAGCCTTTTCAAGCTTTTTGTGAGCTTTGCCAAGCTTCTCATTTGCTTCCTCTAGCCTCTCATGAGATGCATTGAGCTCATCAAAGGCTTGCTTAAGGACTTTTAGTTCCTTACGCAAGCTTTTGCATTCCCTTCTCTTGATGTCAAAGTGTTCTCTAGCATCCTCTAGCATGTCAAATAATTCATCTTTGGTGGGTTCATCATCATCACTATCACTATCATGGTTATTTTCATTTTCATTTTCATCATCATGTTCTTCATCGCTTTCATCATCACTAGTTTGTATCTTAGTGGCCTTAGCCATGAAGCATGATGAAGATTCGAAGAGAGAAGGCTTCTCATTGATTGCAATGCTTGCAAGAACCTTCTTCTTGGTGGTCTTGTTATCATCACTATCATCATCATCATCACTTGAGGAAGCATCACTATCCCAAGTGACTACATATGAACCACCCTTCTTCTTGAATGCCATCTTGTCCTTCTTCTCTTTCTTTTCCTTCTTGTCCTTCTTGTTCTTCTTGTTGTCATCGTCATTGTCGCTATTGTATGGGCATTGAGCAACAAGATGATCTTTGCTTCCACACTTGAAGCACCTTCTTGACTCTACTTTGTTCTTGGATGAGGACTTCTTTCTTCTAGCATGGTAGCCCTTCTTCATCATGAACTTGCCAAATCTCTTCACAAAGAGGGCCATCTTCTCATCATCATCATCATCCCAAGATTCATCTTCTTCACTTGATGTTTCTTGCTTAGCTTTGCCCTTGGATGATGTGGCCTTGAATGCCACACTCTTCTTCTTCTCATCTTTCTTCTCCTTCTTTTCTTCCTTCTTATCTTCATCTCTATATGTATCATCGGTCATGATGTCTCCCAACACTTGGTTTGGTGTCATGGTGTCCAAACCACTCCTTACTAGAATAGTGACCAATGTGCCAAATCTTGAAGGTAAGCATCTCAAGAACTTATGGGAGAAGTCCTTGTCCTTCACCTCTTCTCCAAGTGCTTTGAGATCATTGATAAGCACTTGAAGCCTATGAAACATCTCCGGCACACTCTCATCCTCCATCTTGAAGCTTGCAAACTTCTCCTTGAAAATGTAAGCCTTTGCACCCTTCACGGCTTGAGTGCCCTCAAATGACTCTTCCAACTTCGTCCAAGCCTCATGAGCCATCTCAATATTCTTGATTTGCTCAAATATTCTCTCATCAATTGCATCATGAATAGCACTTAGAGCAATGTCCATTGTTTTGGAGAAGCACTTCTTCGGCCGCTGGTGGGATTCTCCTGGATCACCAATCTCAATTTTGGTTTCTACCACCTTCCACACCTTTCTATTGATTGACTTGATGTGTGTGGTCATCTTTGACTTCCAATAAGGATAATTTGTGCCATCAAATTGGGGTGGCTTCTTGGTGTTGTTGATTTGAGCCATTTTTACACCGAAGGTTGTTAAGCCTCAAATCATGGTGACCTAGGCTCTGATACCACTTGAAAGGTCCTAATGGCTAGTGGGGGGGGGTGAATAGCCTAATAAAATTTTCTACAACAACACTTAACAAAAAGGTTAGACAATTATGAGGCGAAGCAAGTGTTGCGCTAGCCTACTCAAAATGCAAGCCACCTACCACAATTCTAGTTTAGATAGTATCTATTCACACAATAGCTATGACACTACCTTATGTTAGTGTGCTCTCAAAGGCTAACTAAAGAGCCACACCAACCAAGCAAGTAAGCTCTCACAACTAGCTACACTAAAGAGCTTGACTAACTAGTTTGCGGTAATGTAAAGAGAGTGATCAAGAAGGTTATACCGCCAGTGTAGATGAAGGAACCAATCAATCACAAAGATGAATAACTAATGAAGACCAATCACCTCGGAATCAATGATGAACACAAAGATTTTTACCGAGGTTCACTTGCTTGCTGGTAAGCTAGTCCTCGTTGTGGCGATTCACTCACTTGGAGGTTCACGCGCTAATTGGCTTCACACGCCAAACCCTCAATAGGGTGCCGCACAACCAACACAAGATGAGGATCACACAAGCCACGAGCAATCCACTAGAGTATCTATCGATGCGGGACCCACGGGATACCCCGCAAGGAAGGGAGAAGATCTAGTCTAACTATGATTCTTCCCCTGTAATCTTAGTAGTAGTATTATTCTATAATCCTACTAGGAACTCTCATTGTAAACCGACTAGGATTCTGACCTCCTAACTATATAAAGGAGGGCAGGGATCCTAGAGATGATAGACAGAACATAACGCAACACAACACTTCACGATCAATCCAACGCAAAGGCTAACGCCAACTGGATGTAGGGCTATTACTCGATCAAAGATCGAGGGCCTGAACCAGGATAAACCGACTGTCTCTTGCGTTTATCAGTCGAGTTCCGCATACGCTGAAGCCCAAACAATACTGCCCCAGGGACCCCCGTGGTAGGCTATCGGTGGTCAAACATCGATAGCTGGTGTACCTGGTAGGGGCTTTCAATGACTTTGCATCCGAGAGCTCAATGGACCTCAACAACATGATCTTCTCAAAGGGATCAACCTTCACCTTCAGTTCGTGGATCTGCGAGGCAGGCGACGATGGCAAGCTCCAAGGCCAGTCTCCTCGAAGATGCAGATCATCATCAGGACTTTTCCATTTTGGCGACAACGACTAGATCAGCTTGCCGGAAGATTCGTGCAGCTCGTGATGTCCAATCCAACTCAGATTTCACTGACTTCATGCATCCGATTCAAACTCAGGTTCCGCTTCCGAGACTGGAGTCTTATCCGAGTTCTTTCGGAAAAACCGAGTTCTTTTCCGACAAAGCTCCGAAACATGACGTTCAAGCTATCAAGAATACTACTCAGGAGTACACTCAGAGTACTTTAAAGAAGTCGGGTCCTCTTCCATTCGAACTCCACAACATGGCAACATCTTATCAGACACGGCCCGAAGGATCCACCAATCTGGTGCTTAGAATGCCACTGAAAGGAGCCTAGGAAGTTCTCATCTTAACTATAACATCTCAAGACTACATCGTCTACTGGCTAGGTTCTGTTCCTGAGGATAGCAGTACTCAACTAGTCGACAACACGACAACAACAGCTCTGCCCTACCAAGAAGGAGACTCGATCTGTGACCTTGAAGCCTCTACTGAAGTTATCAACACTCTGGCAGTACGAAAACCAACAACTAAGGACATAATAACTCACGCTAGAGAAGTATTCATGATTCACCATCCTCGATCACCATTGGTCCCCCCAGAAGCACCCAACGTCAGGTCTTCAGATGAATCCGAATCCAACATATCACCATTTATCTAGGGGCATGATGGTGAGACTGAGAATCAGAGGCAAGCCAGAGAGAGAAAGAACAAATTGAAACAAGGACGTCAATGCCGTGCTAAGCAGCGAAAGGAAACTTGGATGAAATATGAGTCAGACCTAGCCGAGTACAATAGAAGAAAATCAGAGCGAGAGGTCGAAGAAGGACGAGCAGCGAATACACCCTATGATAAGATCCGAGAAGCACTAGAAGAACTCAAGGCGACTTCACATCCTAATGAAAAACAAGAACAACTCCGAGGACTTCCTCCTGATCAACAATCCTAAGGACGCACGACGGAAGGGCCCGCTCAAGACTACCTAACAGGTCAACATCTCATGAGTAGGAAGATCAAAATCAAAGGAAGTCCGCTTTCGAGAGACTTGGACCAAGTGGAAGTCACAACAGAGAAAGTAGAAGAAATCATAGTCAAAACGACCTGAGTCGAACAACCAAGAAAGGCTAGAAGCAAAGCACCTACTCTGGACAGCCACTGCAAAACTACTCTCACCAAGACAACAGTTGGCAAGAAGGGGGCGCTGAATCAGAATATACAGAAGCTAGAACGCACGATAGATTCCCCTGTTTTGCAAATATACTTGCTTCAATACGACTGCCTCACAAGTTCAAGCTGTCCAACCACTCCAAGTATTATGGCAAGACCGAACCAAGGCAGTGGCTCAGGATTTATTCACAATCGATTGAATTGGCCGGAGGGGACGATGACATCAAGACCTTGTTCTTTCCCATGGCCCTAGAAACCATGCCCCTTCAGTGGTTTGACAAATTGAATCTAGGATCAATCAGAAATTGGGAAGACTTGCAAAGAGCTTTCTATGAAAATTTCACAGGTATCATTACACACCCAATCACCCACGCAGAGTTAAAAGGACTCAAGCAGAAAGGAGGTGAAAGTCTTAGAAATTACTATTGACGATTTGGCGAACTACGAGCTCAAGTACATGACATCACCCAACGAGAAGTAATCGAAGCTTTCTCTCACGGAATCATGGCTAGGTGGCAATTTTAAGACTTCTGCAAAGAAAACCCAAGAAATAATGAAGAATTCAGACTGAACAGTGGAAAAGATGATTACCTGCAGAGGAAAAAACACGAGAAAGATTCCCAGATAGAAAAAATCGAGACAACCCGGATAGGCAAAATCATCAAAACAACAGACAACAGGAAAGAAAACATGGACCAGACAACACCGTAGCAGTGAATGACAACTCAAGGAAGTTTTCAAAGCCCAGAAGATATGACGACATTGAAAACATGCGTTGCCCCTTGCACCCCAAAGGAAATCACACCATCGGAGATTGCTACACCTTCAAAGATCGATACATGAGGAAAGATAGTAAGGAGAATACCAAAGAAGGCAATAAAAAAAAAAGAAGAAGACAACCACGAAGATAAGGGATTCCAAAAATCCAGGGGGATAATAGCAGTAATCTTTGTCGGGGTTCTAGATTCCAGAAGCAAACATCAAGAAAAGCTAGCGTTACGAACCATCATGGCAACAGAACCTGCTACATCAAGATATCTCAATTGGTCAGAGTATCCAATCCAATTTTCAAGAGAAGACCAATGGACCAACATAGGAAACGCATGCCATTACCCACTGGTTCTAGATCCAACCATTGTCGGTATGACTGTTACGAAAGTACTAATCGATGGAGGAGCCAGACTCAACATCATTTTTTTAGAAACTCTAAGGAAGGTGGGACTACAACTCACCGGGATGATTACACCAACAAGCACGCCTTTTTATGGCATAGTACCCGGCAAGGCAGTAATGCCACTTGGACAAATCACTCTACCGGTTACTTTTGGGACTCCCTCGAACTACCGTACAGAGTTCATCAAGTTTGAAGTTGTAGACTTCGATTCATCATATCACATAATCCTCGGGCACCCAGCACTAGCAAAATTCATGGCGATACTGCATTATCCATACCTGTTGCTTAAGATGTCAGGGCCTAACGGTGTCCTTTCTCTTCGGAGTGATTTGAAGCACGCTTTTGACTACGATGTTCAAGCAATCCAAATTGCAGCAAAAGCATAGGCCACCGATGGAAGAAAATAAATAGCCACTGTTACAGTAGAAATAAGCCCAGAAGAGCTAGTGATACCGGCTAAAAAACCCAGCATCCTAGCACCTCCAAAAGAAGCCGACGTCAAGCAAATCGACCTGGGAACCGGTGATCCCTCCAAGACGGCAACCATCAGCGCCCACCTCTCGGGAAAATAGGAACTTGCGCTCACCAACTTTCTTTGGGACAACAAAGATATCTTCGCTTGGAAGCCGGCCGACATGCCAGGGGTCCCAAGAGAGTTGGCTGAGCACAGAATTGATATCAATGAAGGCTGCAAGCCTGTGAAGCAACAACTACGATGATTCTCACCCGACAAGAAGGCAGCAATTAAAAAAGAAATTACAAAACTAATGGAAGCCGGATTCATCACAGAAATTCTCCATCCAGATTGGCTAGCAAACCCAGTTCTGGTACAGAAAAAGAATACGGACGAGTGGCGCATGTGTGTCGACTACACAGATCTCAACAAACACTGCCCAAAAGATCCGTTCAGTCTACCACGCATTGATCAGATAGTTGATTCAATAGCAGGATCTGCCCTATTATCCTTCCTTGATTGCTATTCAGGATATCACCATATTGCATTAAAGGAACAAGACTAGAGCAAGACATCTTTCATCACCCCATTCGGTGCCTACTGCTACAATACCATGTCATTTGGACTCAAGAATGCTGGTGCCACTTACCAAAGAGCTATCCAAACATGCCTCGGTGATCAGATCGGCAAAAACATAGAAGCATACATGGATGACGTAGTAGTAAAGACAAAGAACCCGGATACACTCATTGAAGACTTAAAGCAAACCTTCGAAAACCTAAAAAAATGGAGGTGGAAATTAAACCCAAACAAGTGTGTATTTGGAGTTCCTTCAGGACAACTACTCGGATTCTTGGTCAGTCATCGCGGAATCGAAGCAAGCGCCAAGCAGATTCGAGCCATAACAGAGATGGGCCCTCCTCGAAGTGTCAAAGATGTGCAAAAACAAACAGGCTGCATGGCGGCCCTCAATCGTTTCATATCAAGACCGGGCGAAAAAGGGTTACCTTTCTTCAAATTGCTAAAGAAGACAGACAAGTTCGAATGGACAGAAGAAGCCAACGAAGCTTTCAAGAAGCTCAAGGCATATCTCACCTTCTCACCCGTTCTCACACCACCGAAGAAATACAAAGACATGATGCTGTACATTGCGGCAACTTCTACTATGATCAGCACTACAATTGTCGTAGAAAGAGAAAAAGAAGGACGTGTATATAAAGTACAATGCCCCGTATACTACATCAGCGAAGTACTGACAGAATCAAAAATCCGGTACCCGCATGTGCAAAAACTACTCTACGCCCTCCTAATCACTTCACGCAAGCTTCCCCACTATTTTGAAAGCCACAAGATTACCGTGGTGACAGATTTCCCACTCAGAGACATCTTACACAACAGAGACACAATAGGGCACATATCTAAGTGGGCAGTTGAACTTGGTGCTCTCAATATCGATTTCACCCCACGAAAGGCAATTAAATCTTAAGCCCTAGCTGATTTTGTTGCCAAATGGATAGAAATTCAACAACCTATGTCAAGTACCATCCTTGATCATTGGAAGATGTACTTTGATGGATCACTCAAGCTAGGCGGAGCCGGTGCAGGCATGCTCCTAATTTCTCCAGACGGAAAGCAACTGAAGTACGTCCTTCAGATATTATGGCAAGCTACAAACAATGAAGCAAAATACGAAGCCCTCATCCATGGGCTACGAGTGGCAGTTACCCTCGAAATCAAGCGTTTACTCATTTACGGCGATTCAGCAGTAGTAATCAATCAAGTCAACAAAGATTGGGACTGCACCAAAGAAAACATGGGCGCTTACTGTGCTAAAATACGAAAGCTCAAAAAACATTTTGAAGGATTAGAAATTCTACACGTCCTGGGCGATTCTAATATTGCGGCAGACGTCCTCGCCAAGCTTGGATCAGACAGGGCGAAGGTCCCACCCGGTGTATTCATAGAGGAGTTATCAGCTCCCTCTATCAAACAACCTGGTGAGATAACCCCTGAAATCTCAGCCAAAGGCACCCAGATCTTGGTAATCACCACTTCATGGACCCAGGTTTTTATTGATTACATCAAAGAAAATAAGTTGCCAGCAGAAAAAGAGGAAGCTGCCCAAGTTGTTCGCAGAAGCAAGAATTACATCCTAGTAGGAGACAAGCTCTATAGAAGAGCCGCATCATCAGGAGTACTCCTAAAATGCGTCTCATTTGAAGAGGGCAAAGAGATCCTAGATGAAATACACTCAGGTTGCTGTGGAAATCACGCCGCTTCAAGAACACTAGTTGGAAAAGCATTCTGCACTAGTTACTATTGGTCAACCGCTTTGAAAGACGCAGAAGAACTCGTCAGAAGATGCAAAGGTTGTCAAATGTTCGCAAGACATGCTCATGTGCTAGCTCACAACCTCATCTGCATCCCACCCGCTTGGCCTTTCTCCTGCTGGGGGCTGGATCAAGTAGGACCTCTCAAAAAAGCAAAAGGTGGTTTTGAGTACATCTTCGTAGCAATTGACAAGTTCACCAAGTGGATTGAATACAAACCACTCGCAAAATACAACGCAGCCAAAGCAGTCGAGTTCATCCAAGACATTATGCACCGCTTCAGCATGCCCAATTGAATCATCACAGATTTGGGTTCTCCCTTCACAGCCACAGAATTCCAAAGTTGGGCATAGGACTGTGGCTTTAGAATAGACTACGCATCAGTCACACATCCAGAGGCCAATGGACAGGTCGAAAGGGCTAACGGACTCATACTAGCCGGATTAAAACCAAGATTGTATGAAGAACTAGTAGACTATGGATCAAAATGGATAGAAGAATTACCCAAGGTCGTATGGGGGCTACGGACTCAAATAAGCAGAGCCACCGGATACTCACCTTTTTTCCTAGTTTATGGATCAGAAGCCATACTACCTGCCGACTTGATCTGGATGTCGCCAAGGATAGAGCAATATGATGAAGGAGAAGCAGAACAAACCCGAAGACTAGAGCTCGACAGTACAGAAGAAGTCAGAGTAAACGCTACCCTTCAATCAGCAAGATACCTCCAAGGATTAAGACGCCACTACAACAAGAATACCCCGTCTCGATCATTACAAGTCGGAGACCTAGTACTAAGAAGAATACAAAAAACCGACGGACGCCATAAACTACTCAGTCCATGGGAAGGTCCTTTCATCGTCACAAAAGTCACTGGACCAGGCACAAACAAGATTGATAGCTAAAGACAGAAAAGAAGTCAACAATACATGGCACATCAGCCAGCTACGAAGATTCTACGCATGAAAACAACTCAAGGGAAAATATATATGCAAGCCACAAGAGATCAACGTTCATGATCAACAAAGATAGCGCTCATCAACAACATATGTACTATTATGAACTATCGATATTCATGATCAATAAAGATGGTTCTTTCCCGACAAACACATGTCTTATTATGGCTTTCCCCGAGTTGTTTCCAATGAGCAACAAAAAAGCAAAATGGCTGAAAAGACGCCTGAGCATACCGGCCGAGAGCAAAAGAGCTGAAAACATGCTTGAGCCCGCCGATGAGGGTAGCTAACAAGCTAACACCTGAAACGAAAAGCAAAATGGCTGAAAAGACGCCTGAGCATACCGGTCGAGAGCAAAAGAGCTGAAAACATGCTTAAGCCCGCCGATGAGGGTAGCTAACAAGCTAACACCCGAAACAAAAAGCAAATTAGCTAAAAAGACGCCTGAGCATACCAACCGAGAGCAAAAGAGCTGAAAACATGCTTGAGCCCGCTGATGAGGGTAGCTAACAAGCTAACACCCAAAACAAAAAGCAAAATGGCTGAAAAGACGCCTGAGCATACCGGCCGAGAGCAAAAGAGCTGAAAACATGTGTGAGCCCGCCGATGAGGGTCGCTAACAACCTAACACCCGAAACAAAAAGCAAAATGGCTAAAAAGATGCCTGAGCATACCGGCCGAGAGCAAAAGGGCTAAAAACATGCTTGAGCCCGCCGGTGAGGGTAGCTAACAAGCTAACACCCGAAAGAAAAAGCAAAATGGCTGAAAAGATGCCTGAGCGTACCGGCAGAGAGCAAAGAGCTGAAAAGATGCTTGAGCTTGCCGATGAGGGTAGCTAATAAGCTAACACCCAAACCAAAAAGGAAAACGACTGAAACTAAGCCTGAACATAAATTAGAGCAATTTCAAGACAAGACCTCCCAGCTCCTTATTCCAAATAGCAAGAGGCTCGAGGGCTACAATCAGAAGATCCCAAGAAGCACTACACGGTTTCGCTCAAGAAAGCACTCGGACGACGCTTGTTCCTACTCGACAAAACTTAAAAGAACAAGATGAGGCTTCTAGAACTCAACCATGAAGTGCTCGGGGGCTTGCCGGTCCTAAGATGTTTTTGCAACCAGAGATAGGACAAGATGCTGACCACACTCCAAGTTAAGCCAAAAGGAAGAAGCTAGAGACGTCCTAAGTCTTTTCAGTACTAACAAGAACACAAAGTTCGTCAAGACAACGATCTATACCGAGTTGTTTACAAGTCACAAACGAAAGCCAGATAAGCACTCGACAAGTCAAGGAAGTCTGTCAAGACATCAATCTACATATACCGAGTTGTTTACAAGGCACAAACGAAAGCCAGAAAAGCACTCGATAGATCAAGAAAGTTTGTCAAGACAATGATTTACCAAAGCTGAGTTGTTTACGAGACAAAGAAATACAGACAAAGAAGACATGAACAAAAAATAAAGATTCTCCATTCAGTTTTCAAGTATAGTGTTTTGTTACAGAAGCTAGAATACAAAGGTTGATTACATTAGGCATTGTCATCAGGAGTAGAAACATCAATGTTAAGATTATCTACAATCTTCCTGGCTAAGTCATCGACCTTAGGCTCCAACCTCTCAATAGCATCCAGGTACTCTTGGCTCTCGGCTTCATCGGCAACCTTGGACAAAGAAAAATTCAAAGAAAGAACCCGGACCTGGGCAAGAACGTTCCTGGTGCAAAGATGGGCACACCTCTTCACGAACTCCTAGAAACGGGTCGGCACTTGGGGAATGAATTGAGCCCAAGAATGACCATCGTCTACTGAAGTCCAAAGAAGGTCGACTACTGTCTGAAAAGACTTCCACAAAGCTTTCCAGTTTTCAGTAGCCATTGCCAACTTGCCAGTTAAGTCCTCAACGGTCTTTTGGGCCTGCACAAGATCTCTGTCAGCTCCACACCTAATCAATTTAGCAAGCGTGAGTTCTTCTTTAGCTTGAGTAATTACCTCCTCAGCCTTATTGTGGCTAGTTCAAACGAGTGTCTTCATCTCCTTGATACCCTCTGAGAGCTTCTGCTTTTCAACTCAGAGAGCTAGACCAGGCAAGAAAAGACAAGTCAGCAGAAAAGCAAATTTGAATACAAAGGGAAGCAAAAAAGAACTCGCGATACCATGGCACTCCTTCTTCATGACCTCCACATTTTTCGAGGCCTCCAGGGCAGCTGCATCCCTCTGCTATTCTGCCTCAACTACCCGGGCACGGAGAGCCTTCTCCTCATTCTGATGCGTTTGACGCTCAGTCTCCAACTCGGCCCGACATATGTCAAGCTCTGCCTTTAGGGTACTCACCTCAAAAGACAACTTTTTCTCATTTTCAGACAAGAAAAAGAAGCCGGTATGATCATGAGAAAAAGACTAAGCAAAAAGAGAGAAAGAAAAACAAGACATAAGGACAGAAGAAAAACAAACATCCAAAAAAAGAATTGCAGAAAAACTTACCTGGAGCCTTTCCCCAAAAAAAGTCGCAAGGGTCGACAAGCTTCCCCAGGCGGCGGTTAGCTTCGACAATCGATGAGTGGCATCAAACTGCTGCACCACGTCATCAGCCGAAGGCGGACCACTGAAAGCAAGAAGAGGAGAGGGAGAAGAGGACCGAGGTGAAGAAGGCACGACCAGGGCAATCTCCTAGGAAGCAATGGCCAATACCTCTGATGAACCTGCCGCCATGGCCACGGTCACCTCAGGAGCCAGAACGACCAACCCCTCAGATGAACCCGCCACCATGGCCATGGTCACCTCAGGAGCCGGCAATTCAGCAGCAGCAGACTCTATCCCCCTCACAGCCACCTCGGCGATCGTGCGTTCCGAGTCCTGAGACTCAGCCAGAGGTTTGACAAGAAGTCGACTAGAGGCTCGGGGAAGATGAAGGCCTAAAAGTTGACAAGGAAACTCGTTAAAAAGAATAAGAAAAAAGGAGAACAGAAGAAAAGAAATAAAACCAGAATTCACTCACCTAGCTATCTTCTTCTTCATAAAGCCAAAAGAAGACCTCACAGGGGGAACCACAGCGGCAAAAACATCACCGCCACCCTATGACAGGAGCGGCGCGGCAGGTACTGGAACCCCATAATAACTCAAACCACCCTACGACAGGAGTGGTGCAGCCGGTACTGGAGCCCCAGAAGAACTCGAATCTGATGACCGCTTACTATAAGAGAACAAGACCAAAGTCAGAACAAAAAGAAGGGTTCAACAACAGAGAAACAAGAAAAGAACTCACCGACGAGTAACGAGGGCAGCATCATCACCCTCTTCTTCCTCACTCTCGACCAAGGCCACCATAGCACCAGCTGAAAAAGGACAAAAGTACTCGGTCAAAGATATAAGCAAACAACAAAAGGACAGAGCGTATTAATATGTTCACCTAAGAGCATGCTAGCTACAACTAGAGTACCTGGATGAGTACTCGTCTGACGGGACTTCTTGGCAGCAGATGGAGCAGAAGAAGAGCTATCTGCTCGCCCCCTCTTTCTGAAAGTGCGAGGAGCTCAAGGAACTAGACGAGGAACATACTCTTCATATACGTCAGAAAATGCAGAAGAAACACCAGGAAGCATCATGGTAGTTTGAAACTTACTGGTCAAGGAAGCCACAGCAAGACTACCCCCAGCCTCCACATTTGCAGGGAGATCATCAAGGGGAATTGGATCAGTGAAATTACGCCCCAATTCCTATAAAAGAGTAAAACAACAAGACAAGGAAGATTAAGCAAAAGTGAATACAACGAAAGAGAATCAAAAGTACTCGCATAAAGAAAAGAACAACTCACAGCAGGGGGCGGGTTCTTAGCGCTGTACTCAAGGATAGCAAGTGGAACAATGCTTACTCCTTTCAGCATCTTCTGGAGACGCTCGAGCACCTCCTTGTCGGTTAACTCAAGGGCAGGGACCATACGGGAAGGGTCCTCAGCCCCAGAGTACTCGAAATTGTAATGTTTGCGCTCCTTCAAAGGTTGAACTCGGCAATGAAGAAAACTTGAAATAATACCAAAGCCGGTCAAGCCTTGCTGTTTGAGAGTGCTAATCCTCTCAAGAAAAGGCTGGATCGTCTGGAGCTCAGTAGTCGTCACAGGGTTCTTCTCCCATCGGTCATTAACCAAGGGACCAGATCTGGAGTGAACAGAAAGAGGAGGAATCAAGTTGGCAGCATAGAACCAGTCAGCACGCCAATCCCTTACAGAATCAACCAGGTCATAGTCAAAAAATTTGCTCTTAAGACCCTGGCAAAATTGGATCCCACAGCCACCAAGAACATTGGTGTCATCGCGGCGGGGTTGTGGCTTCAGGCAGAAAAAGTAGCGAAAGAGGGAAAGAGAAGGAGGAATTCCAAGGAAGGTTTTACAAAGATGAATGAAAACGGAAAGATGAAGGACAGCATTAGGGGCAAGGTGATTTAGGCTAATCCCAAAATAGCCGAGAAACCGATGAAGAAAAGCAGAAGCCAGGAGGCAAAGTCCAGCACGGATAAAGGAAACGAAGAGAATAATCTCACCAGGACCTAGAGTAGGGACTCGATGCTCGCCCAGAGCCCTCCATTTAGCAATGTCCTTGCTCTGGATCAGACCATTGCCAACAAGCTCACGAAGCTGGTCTTCAGTCGTTGTCGGAGCCGGCCAAACCTTCTGGGCAGCCCTCATGGCCATGAACTCTTGGTTCTTGATCATGGAAAGTGATGACTCCTCGTCCACAAAGGCTGCCTGGGACTTGATCGCGGCTTTCTTCCTACCCATGTACTAGCGGAAGCAAAAAGGCACTAGGGAAAGAGAAGGCTCGGATGGCAGCTCTCAGATGATGGCGGCAATGGCGACGGCAGAGTTGCGAAGGCTAGGGTTTCAAGGCAAAAGCAGGGTACCAAAGAAAAGGAGGAGAAAGGCATTTAAATAGATTTTACACCCGTAAAAACGCGGCCCACTAGGCCCGTTTTAACACGGCATGAGGATGCAACGGTCCATTTACCGACGCAGCTAAAATGACGGACGGCTCAAATCCACACAACGGTACAGTTCAACGGGCAGATTTCAGACTTATCCATCCAGCACCATGGCGGAGTTATCATATTACCACAAAAAAGAACTCATCAACAATAAAGCAAAGAAGGGTTATCTCACAAGGAGCGCAACAACCCGGTCCTTACAGAAAGAACTTGGAAATCTCATCAACAACCGGGACATCAGGAAAATAAAGAATTACAACTCAGAATACAAGATTCTTTCCATTATAACTGGTTTCAAAAAATAGAAGATTACACATCTTACAAGACCCAACGAACTCGGTACCACGAAAAGCAAAGTAGCAAAGAGGAACCCGGACACGGCTAGGCTCTAGAACGACTACGTGTTCCAAATTGCTACTCGGTAGAACAAACCGCCCTCGGCTATACTGTTTTCTTCAAAGGACGGACGCAGTGCATCCAAGGGAGAAATCAGCAGCACAGCAGGACAACATGGAGCTGAGAAGGCCGGCAGGCATCTGTCTACCCAAGACCGATGTGATGCTGGATATGGTGTTGATCTACACCGGACAGTCTCAGGGTAGGCGACGAGGATCAACCTAGAACTGCCAGATGAAGGAACGAAGCCCACATCACAAGACTTCCTCCAACTACCGCCACGTACATCCTGGTACATTGCTACTGCGGGATTAGCCTACCTCTAATCCCTATCACAAGACTCCCTCCAGCTACGGCAAGACACATAAGAACTACAAAATACGCCCGGGGGCTGCTCTACTTCACAAACTACCATATTCATGACTACAGAGACTTTAGAACAAGCAACAAAATGCACAATGAATCAAAACAGCACTCTAGGAGGGTATTTATAGACTGAAGGAGCGGTGCACATGGACCAGGAGCACCAGCGGAACAAACCTAACAAAGGACATAGTGAAAAGATAGAATTTAATGAAAGAGGACTCAGGCGTGAAGGAATAGTACTCAAGGACAAGCATATTCGAAAGGATATACCAACACTATACAACTCATGAACAAACAACATTTACACTCAACCACCACCATACAACTACATCTGACAACAGCAGACTACCAGAGAATATGCCAAGACCCTGCATCCGAGTTTTCTTTCTGAACAAAAGAATACAGATATATGCTCGGGGGCTACAATAGGAGAGGTTTTCAGTTCTTTTGAACAACTCAGATTCAAGACCCTCCAACTTTTTATTCTAAATAGCAAGAGGCTCGGGGGCTACACTCAGTGAGTGCACTTTTTCCTTCAAAAAAGCGCACATCACTCAGAAGACTTCTTCAAGACAGACGACTTCAAGGACATACGACAAAAAGAATCCGAACATATCTATATCCGAGCTCTTTTCGACAAAGAACCCGGGTATATGCTCGGGAGCCCTTCAACAAAGAATCAGGGCGATTTCAAGAAAAGACCCTCAAGCTCCTTATGCCAAATAGCAAGAGGCTCAGGGGCTACATCCAAATGGGAGTACTTTTTTCTTCAAAAAGGTACACACCACGCGAAGACCTCACGAAGCGCTACACGGTTTTGCTCAAGAAAGCACTCAGACAATGCTTGTTCCTGCTGGACAAAACTTGAAGGAACAAGACGAGGCTTCCAAAACTCAACCATGAAGTGCTCGGGGGCTTGTCGGTGCGGGACCCATGGGATACCCCACAAGGAAGGGAGAAGATCTAGTCTAACTAGGATTCTTCCCCTGTAATCTTAGTAGTAGTATTATTCTGTAATCCTACTAGGAACTCTTATTGTAAACCGACAAGGATTCTGACCTCTTGACTATATAAAGGTGGGCAGGGATCCTAGAGATGATAGACAGAACATAACGCAACACAACACTTCACGATCAATCCAACGCAAAGGCTAACGCCGACTAGACGTAGGGCTATTACTCGATCAAAGATCGAGGGCCTGAACCAGGATAAATCGACTGTCTCTTCCAAGCCTCATGAGCCATCTCAATATTCTTGATTTGCTCAAATGTTCTCTCATCAATTGCATCATGAATAGCACTTAGAGCAATGCCATTGTTTTGAAGAAGCACTTCTTCGGCCGCGGTGGGATTCTTCGAATCACCAATCTCAATTTTGGTTTCTACCACCTTCCACACCTTTCTATTGATTGACTTGATGTGTGTGGTCATCTTTGACTTCCAATAAGGATAATTTGTGCCATCAAATTGGGGTGGCTTCTTGGTGTTGTTGATTTGAGCCATTTTTACACTGAAGGTTGTTAAGCCTCAAATCACGGTGACCTGGGCTCTGATACTACTTGAAAGGTCCTAATGGCTAGTGGGGGGGGTGAATAGCCTAATAAAATTTTCTACAACAACACTTAACAAAAAGGTTAGACAATTATGAGGCGAAGCAAGTGTTGCGCTAGCCTACTCAAAATGCAAGCCACCTACAACAATTCTAGTTTAGATAGTATCTATTCACACAATAGCTATGACACTACCTTATGTTAGTGTGCTCTCAAAGGCTAACTAAAGAGCCACACCAACCAAGCAAGCAAGCTCTCACAACTAGCTACACTAAAGAGCTTGACAACTAGTTTGCGGTAATGTAAAGAGAGTGATCAAGAAGGTTATACCGCCGTGTAGATGAAGGAACCAATCAATCACAAAGATGAATAACAATGAAGACCAATCACCTTGGAATCAATGATGAACACAAAGATTTTTACCGAGGTTCACTTGCTTGCCGGCAAGCTAGTCCTTGTTGTGGCGATTCACTCACTTGGAGGTTCACACGCTAATTGGCTTCACACGCCAAACCCTCAATAGGGTGCCACACAACCAACACAAGATGAGGATCACACAAGCCACGAGCAATCCACTAGAGTACCTATCGGTGCGGGACCCATAGGATACCCCACAAGGAAGGGAGAAGATCTAGTCTAACTAGGATTCTTCCCCTGTAATCTTAGTAGTAGTATTATTCTGTAATCCTACTAGGAACTCTCATTGTAAACCGACTAGGATTCTGACCTCCTGACTATATAAAGGAGGGCAGGGATCCTAGAGATGATAGACAGAACATAACGCAACACAACACTTCATGATCAATCCAACGCAAAGGCTAACACCGACTGGACGTAGGGCTATTACTCGATCAAAGATCGAGGGCCTGAACCAGGATAAATCGACTGTCTCTTGCGTTTACCATCGAGTTCCACATACGCTGAAGCCCGAACAATACTGCCCCGGGGACCCTCATGGTAGGCTATCGGTGGTCAAACATCGACAGTACCTTTTGGCTCTCTACCGGGGAAATGTCAAGAACCCCTCACAATCACCACGATCAGAGCCGAAGACAATTACCAACCTCCACTCGACGATCCTCGCTGCTCCAAGCCGTCTAGGTGGCGGCAACCACCAAGAGTAACAAGCGAATCCCATAGCAAAACATGAACACCAAGTGGCTCTAGATGCAAACAGTCAAGCAATGCACTTGGATTCTCTCCCAATTTCACAAAGATGATTAATCAATGATGAAGATGAGTGGGAGGGCTTTGTCTAAGCTCACAAGGTTGCTATGTCAATGCAAATGGCCAAGCATATGAGCTTGAGCTGGCTATGGGGCTCAAATAGAAGCCCTCACGAAATAGAGCTGTTGTACCCCTTCACTGGGCACAACACGAGCTGACCAGACGCTCCGGTCAAGTTGACCGGACGCTGGACCTCAGCGTCCGGTCGCCCGACGACAGCCACGTGTCCTGATCTCAACGGTCACTTGAGTTGACCGGACGCTACGCTATAACTGACCGGACGCTGAGCCACCAGCGTCCGGTCGTTTCCAGTAAGGTTCCATAATCGCATTTTGCCCACCGGACGTGTCCAGTCATGCTCGACCGGACCCTACCAGCGTCCGGTCAGAGACCCTAGCCTCTATGCGCTGCCCAGCAATAGGACCAGACCCTGCCTCCAGCGTCCGGTCGCTGAACGACCCAGCATCCGGTTGTTTGACCAACACCAGCGTCCCCGCTGTTACAAGTGACCGGACGCGTCGGTCTGCCTGAGACCAGTGTCCGGTTACCTTGTGACCAGCGAGACTAACTCCTTTTCACCTCTAACTTCTTCACCCTTGCTTAAATGTGCCAACCACCAAGTGTATCACCTTGTGCACATGTGTTAGCATTCCACTAGATCCTAAATGCATATGCAATGAGTTAGAGCATCTAGTGGCACTTTAATAACCGCATTTCGATACGAGATTCACCCCTCTTAATAGTACGGCTATCAAACCTAAATGTGATCACACTCTCTAAGTGTCTTGATCACCAAAAACAAAATAGCTCCTATGGTTTATACCTTTGCCTTGAGCTTTTTGTTTTTCTCTTTCTTCTTTTCAAGTCTAAGCACTAGATCATCGTCATGGCATCATCATCATCATGTTATGATCTTCATTTGCTTTACCACTTGGAATGTGCTACCTATCTCATGATCACTTGATAAACTAGATTAGCACTTAGGGTTTCATCAATTCACCAAAACTAAACTAGAGCTTTCAACCTGCTTGATTTGAAGGTGGAGCAGCCGATGTGCCTGGCAGCATGGCATGTCGTGGAGTCATGGTTGTGGCATGCCCGGTTCGGCTATCTTAGCTTCGATGCGCTCGGTCGACTAGAGAAGATGGTCCGAGGGCTGCCCCACATCAAGCACACAGGCGAGCTGTGTGATAGCTGCCTGGCCGGGAAGCAGAGGAGGCTGTCGTTCCCAAAGGTGGCCAAGTATCACGCTGTGGATGCTCCCGAGCTCGTCCACGGTGATCTCTGTGGGCCAATCACGCCAGCCACAAATGATGGTCGGTGGTACTTCCTCCTGCTCATGGATGATTGTAGTCGCTATATGTGGCTGCAACTCCTGATGAGCAAGGATGAGGCGGCGGAGGCGATCAAGAAGTTCAAGGCGCACGTAGAGGCGGAGAGCGGCAAGAAGCTACACGTGCTGCGGATTGATCGTTGTGGCGAATTCACTTCGGTGGAGTTTGCTACGTACTGCGCGGATCAGGGTGTGGTGAGACACCACACTGTGTCGTACTCGCCACAGCAGAATGGCGTGGTGGAACGGCAGAACCAGATGGTGGTCGGCATGGCTCAATCCATGATGAAGGCCAAAAGCATGCCGGCAAGGTTCTGGGGTGAGGCGGTGACCACGGTGGTGTTCATCCTCAACCGTGCGCCCACAAAGGCCCTAAAGGGCGTGATGCCGTTCGAAGCTTGGTATGGGCGCAAGCCAAGCATGTCCTTCCTCCGGACATTCGGCTGCATCGGCCACGTCAGGAAGACAAAGCCAGTCCTCACCAAGCTGGAGGACATGAGCACACCGATGGTGCTCCTAGGCTACGAGGAAGGTACCAAGGCGTACTGGTTCTATGACCCACACAGAAGCAAGATGGTTGTCTCACATGATGTCGTGTTTGACAAGAAGACGGCATGGGACTGGGATAGTCCGGGCATGAGGAAGATGGCGGCTTCACCAACACCTTTGTCGTCGAGCACTTGGTCATCCACGGTGGTGGAGACGCTGGAGAGGAGGTGCCGACCACTCCAGCAACAAAGCCGAGCACTCCTAGGGCAGTGCCAAGCACTCTGGGAGGGGTGTCGAGCACTCTAGGAGTGGTGCCGAGTGGTCCTGCAGTGGTGCCGACCACTCCAGGACGGGTGCCGAACGCTCCCGTAGCGGAGCTGAGAGGTCTTGTAGTGGTGCCGACCACTCCAAGACTGGTGCCGAGCAGTCCTGCAGTGGTGCCAACCACTCTAGGAGTGGTGCCAACCACTCTAGGAGTGGTGCCGAGCAGTCCTACAGTGGTGCCAAGCACTTCAGTCAGGGTGCCGACCACTCTAGCAGAACAGGGGACACCATCGATGCCCATCGAGTTCGCCTCACCTCCAAGTGACATCACTGAGTTTGTGGATGCCTTCCACGACGGTGAGGAGGTGCAGTTCCGCAGGCTGGATGACATCGTCGGCGGCACAGGATCCTCAGTCCTGGTGGGTTGGCTGCTCAATGACCTAGAGCTGCTTCTCGCCAGTGCAGAGGAACTACCCATGTTCACACTAGCTGAGCACGATACAAATTGGCGATGGACGATGCTGGAGGAGATGAAGGCGATTGAGGAAAACGAGAATTGAGAGCTCATCGATCCACCTCCAGGATGTTGTCCGATCGGCCTGAAGTGGGTGTACAAGGTCAAGCAGGATGAGCGCGACGCCATTGTCAAGCACAAGGCGTGCCTCTTTGCTCGAGGCTTTGTCCAGCATGAGGGCATCGACTTCGAGGAAGTCTTTGTGTCAGTAGCGCGTATGGAGTCTATCCGACTGTGCTAGCTTTGGCAGCAGCAAAGGACTAGCGCATCCATCACCTGGATGTAAAATCAGCCTTCCTCAACGATGAGCTGGCGTAGACGGTCTTCATCAGGCAACCTCTGGGTTTCGCCATTAAGGGAGCGGAGCATAGGGTGCTCCAACTGCACAAGATGCTCTACGGGCTATGGCAGGCCCCGCGAGCATGGAACGCTAAGCTAGATGCCACACTGGGCGAGCTTGGGTTCACGCGGTGCGCAACCAAGCACGTGCTCTACACACGGCAATGGGGGAAGGAGGAGCTCGTCGTCGGCATGTATGTGGATGACTTGATCGTCACCGGCGCACATGCGGAGGACATCGATAGCTTCAGTGTGGCAGAATCACCCGAAATAACACGCTTTCAGAGGCGTTCGTCTTCCACTAGACACTAAGCACCCCGAAAATTAGTTACATCGGACAGTTCCGTTGAGCACACCCTAAGGTAGAACTCGAACAATCCATGTTTTTCACCCAGGATCCAATAATGAGTACAAGCTTACATTACTTAGTCCATTTCATACAACAAGAGTTCTCAGAAATACATTATTACAATACAAAGTTCAGAGTGCGAAATTTAAACAGCGAAATTGAAATAAACATCTAACGATAAGATATAAGGGTCCGTATGTGCCCACCAGAAGAATCCTCCACACAACAGCCACTCCTCAAGCTGCACCTGCAACAGAGGTAAATAAACCTTGAGTACACAATGTACTCGCAAGACTTACCCAACTAGTGGGAATAATTTCCCAACTCCAAATGATAGAATAAGCCTTATGGTTTGCTGGGTTTCTTTTTTGCGAAAACCATTACTAGTAGTGAATCCTTATGTATGTATTTTATTTGCAGTCATGATTAGTTCATTAGCTCACCATTCAATGTAAGCACATGTTCTACTTTCAAGCAAGAGTTGAGTAATCAGATCCATCCATCCCCTTTCATCTTTCAGTTCTTACTACGGTGCTAGATCATAGCCAACTCGTACCGTATCACACGGTGATTCACGAACCAATGTATCCCAGCTGGGTACCGTGAAACACACGCCCCGCTTGTACCCTAGGCGCAAGCAAGACCAACCCACCACTGTCCTATCAAGGGGTCCAGGTCCCCGTCCAAACTTGGACTCCAAGCCCCTACTCCTGAGTTTCGGACTCAGTGTGGTGCTTAGACCTCCACCATCCCTGCCTCTAATCAGTCGGTTCAGAAAGAGCCAGAACCCACGACAAGAGAGCAACGAGCCTTCCCAGTCCCATAAGCAAGTATGTGCTCAAGATAATAAGTTTGTGACCTGACTAAAATCCACAGCAACGGACGATCCTTAACCGACACAGACAGGGAAAATAGTGTAACCAAGCTATGCCCTATTGGCCACGGGACACAACCTATTACACCCACCAATACCCGTACCATATCCCTGCCTGGTCTCTATTTCCTTTCACCATTTTATCATGAGAGTAATAATAATAATCACCTATTATGAGTAACGGTAGGTTACTCACGCTACCGATAGCCTAAGCATAGCAGCTACTCGACCTATGCTAGTAGGACTCATAGGTAGATTTATCTATGTATGTAGTTTCAACATAAATCCTGTAACGTAAATGCACATCATATATATATATATATATATATATATATATATATATATATATATATATATATATATATATATATATATCCAGTGATTATTCAAAATAAGGGTTATGCACCGAGGCTTGCCTTGGATAGGCGGGGTGTCAGCTAAGTCAGCTAGTGATGGCTCTGGGACCTCCTCCTACACGAGGACCTCCTTCTCGTACTCTTCGATCACCTCTTCGTACTCCTACTCTCCGGCGGTCACGAACTCCACCAACTTGTTCTCTACATGCATGCAATGATGATGCAACACTTAGTATTTTGGCAACAGCAACACTTAAAATAAGAATACACATGCTAAGCTACTAAGCTAGCTCTAGTGACTAAGATACTAAGCTAATCATTATCTCTACAAAATAGATTTCAAGCTTACCCTACAAGTGCTTAACTTTTATAAACCAACATCATGCCATTATTCATTTAGCCTTAATGGGTATTTAACTACCATATTAAGTAGTCTATTCTAGGACTACAAAATTACAGTGAGCACATAATAATACCAGAAAACTACCAAAAAATTTAGAATTAAAGCTATCACCAATTTACCACCAAAATTCCTACAATATTTAACCTAATAATATTAAGCACTCTCAAATGATTTAATAGCAGCTGGTATCAACATGTATATATATGAACTAAATGCACTAACAGATAGAGCACAATTTTAGGAACTTAATAAAATTTGTTGCACAATTTAGGATACCTACATGATGTTATATGATTTACCAAAGATCAGCTTAAAATTAAATCAGAAAACTATTTCTAATTCCTTATGAAAAAGAAAAATGAATTCTCCCGCACGGCCCACACGCGCGGCCCACGCGACGCAGCGCGCACGCGAGCGTGCGGTGGCCCACAGGCGTGGCCCACGCGAGGACGGCCTGCAGCGCAAGGCAGCCTACGGTGAGGGAATCCGGCACGCGCTGGCATATTAGCAAAAATGCCCCTGGACTATGAACAAAACAACCTGCAGTCCATGTTACTATTCCTAGAGATAGCACCTATGCAAAAAGACTCTTGTACTATCTCTTTACAATGCAATGGTCCCTAGCCTCCCCCGCGCGCTCCGGCGCGGTGAGCGGTGGCACTAGCGACAACGCCGACCACCTGGTACCCATGCTAACCTAGCTAAGAGGCTGAATCTCACCAAGGGGTCGACGTGAGGCGATGGGCGACGGTTGCATGAGCTGGGACGCCATAGAAGGACCTCTCCACGACGATGGGCTACCTGTGGCAAGGGCGACGGCGTTCAGGTGAGCCGCAGCAACAACAAGGCAATAGGAGTAGTGGATGAGCAACGACGACTCACCAGTGACATAACCGAGGTGCCGGCTCGGCCGGAGATGACCCGAGCGAGGCTGGCCACGTGCGCGCTGCAAGGTAAATGGTGGACCGCAAAGGCACGGCTGCATCAACGGTGAGGAGGCGGCACTAGAGCTACGACTAGCGTGCGCACGACGAAGAGGGGTTCTAGGTGGGGCTAGTGGTGCGATCAATTCGACGCGAGATGGCGAGGTTGGAGCTAGCCACGATGAGGCGGGCTAGGCCTTAATGGTGTGGCGGCGGGAGCAAAGCTCCAAAATTGGAGCTCGGCCTGGCCGTAATCAAGGTGGGTTGGGGCGGTCAGTAAGAGGACATAAAGGCGGAGACGTGGGCACAAGGAATTGATGATAGGTGCTCGCTCTCTAGCTCACCGTGACTGCGACTCGACGGTGGCGGAAAGCAGAGGGAGAAAGAGAGAAATGGGCTCGGTTTGTTCTCACCTTGGCGGGACGCGAGTGGTTGTGGCCGAGGGACCTACATCCAAGCACGAGGGGACTAGCGCGAGCGTCCATGACCGGCCATGGACCACGCGCCGTAGCGCCATTAATAGCGTGACTGAAAGGATCAAGATGCCCAAGAGGAGGGGGTGAATTGGGCTAATTCTAAATTTTCTTTCAATAATTAAATCCTACGGTTTGCCCAATTAACCCCTTGTGCCTAGAAAAGTGTTTCTATTAATCTAATGCACAAAGGACTTGCAACCTATGTTCCAAACTTACTCTAGCATGGCAATTCTATGAATGTAAAGACAAGTATTGAATTGCTCAAAGTAAATGCTCAAAGTAAATAGAGAGAGAGGAACACGGCGATGTTTTGCCGAGGTATCGGAGAGTCGCCACTCCCCACTAGTCCTCGTTGGAGTACCCGCACAAGGGTGTAGCTCCCCCCTTGATCCACACAAGGATCAAGTGCTCTCTATGGGTTGATTCTTCGACACTCCGTCATAGTGAATCACCCAAAACCTCTCACAACTTGAGTTGGGTCACCCACAAGCTCCGCCGGGTGATCACCAAGCTCCCAATCACCACCAAGCCGTCTAGGTGATGGCGATCACCAAGAGTAACAAGCATGAACTCTCACTTGACCACGCAAAGCCTAAAGAGAACGGTGGATGCACACTTTGCTACTCTTGATTCACTAATGAGGCTACTCTCTTGGATTCTCAAATCTCAATCACCTCACTAGGACCTTACTCTTCTTGGCACTCACAAACGTGTTTCTCAGCTGTTGGAATGAGCAAAAGTAACTCCACACACGAGTGGAGCTTCTATTTATAAGGCAGCCTAAAAAATGAACCGTTATGTGCCTCTACGGGGTGACCGGACGCTCTAGTCAGTTCAACCCGCACACCAGTGATTAAGAGTTGACCGGACGCTGGCAAGGTCCGATCACCACTGACCGGACACGTCCGGTCGCATTAAACCCTCACTGGATGCTTACTGTACTCGACCAGATGCTGGATCCTCAGGGTCCGGTCAATATTGACCGGACGCATCCGGTCCTAGATTCACTCTTCTAGAACCTTATTGGAGTCGGCGTCCGGTCACTTGACCACTCCAACGTCTGGTCGCACCGAACGCAATCTCCTTGGTCAAATGAACTGACCGGACCCTGTGGCCAGCATCCGGTCAGTATTTGACCCTCCATTCACTTCCAACTCTCAAACATATGTGAATGAAGTTTGCTCCATAGGATCATAGGGCTGTTGTGGAGCTACCTAGTGCTAGTTTAAACAAGTGTGGACCACACCTAACTCACTAGACTCATCTAGGTCAAGCTACCCGTCCATACCCCCTTAATAGTACGACCAAAGGAAAAACAAAGTCCTAAACTACTCTAAGTGCCACTCCAACTCCAATTGACACTTAGAACTAGTCATCCTTAACCTTGTCGTCCATCCTTTGAAAACTGAAATGATTTCCATCGTAGGGGCATGACCACCTCGATTGCCCAATCAATCCCCATTACCATAACCTAACTTAATTGCCTCTGCAAAACACACGTTAGTCAAAGTACTCTTGTATTGTCATTAATCACCGAAACCCAACTAGGGGCCTAGATGCTTTTAGTGATGACGGCATGCACGGCCACATACAGATGGCACCCAACTAGGCCAGGGAGGGGGCAGCGCGATGCAGCGAGCAGACACGAGTACGGGAGTGACACGACGACAGCAGTAGCGTCACGACGCGAGGCAGCAGTGGGCGGATGCGACGACAGCGGTAGCGCTGCCGTGGCGGCACCAATGGCGGCAGCGTGAGGCAGGACAGCAGGGCATGGGCCAATGGCTCGCTGCGGCAGGCCTCGGCCAAGCCCAGGTGGCCCAACCGACCTAGCGTGGCGGCACAGGGTGACCGCACGAGACACGACCATGTGCGCGGCATGGGTAGGCCGCACGGTGACCACGCACCCGGCGCCAACCAACCCGAGACAAGTACGCGCACGAATTTTAAAGTGCTGATCATGACCAAACCGTTGCTCCTAAACCTAAACCGGCTTCACTACACTCAAGATGGCATATGGAACAAGTAAATCGAATCATAGCACTACACCACTCCTTAACCCAATCTCTACAAATAAATTGCTAAACATAGCAGCGTCTAGCTGTTGACCGACTTGGAAATTTTCTAAGTTTTGAACTGAACTTGATTTCAATTTGTGATTTCTAGGCTATTGAAAAATATTACAAAGCAATATTATTTTTCAAAAGCAAATATTTCATTGCCATCTACAAAGTTTGTACTTCAACTTTATTTAAGTATCACACACATGTTCTATAGTATTTTTGCTTAATAAAAAATGGTTTTAAACCCTACTTGATATGCATGAACCATCGAACCAACTTTCGTTTAGCATTTTCATTGATCATTTTGAGTTACAAAAATTGATCTACACACTTCACCACATGCATTAACACACAAGTATGATGCTCATGACATGTTTTAGTAGATGATTAAAGGGGTAACACCGAGGGTGTTACATTCAAGCGCGAGATGGTGGCTCGTTTTTGAATGAGCGATCTCGGCGCGCTCTCCTACTACCTCGGCATCGAGGTGAGACAGGGGAAGTGTAACACCCTGGGTGTGTAAATATTAAAAACATGACATGTCATCATATGCATTGCAAGGCATTTGGTCAAATTGCAAACTTTGATATGCATTCACTAAAACAAGTTTACATTTGTGTTATGAGTGTTGAATTGAATCGTTTGAATCATGTCAAAATTTGGTTTGGATTTGAATTTTCCAGAAAATCCTGATTTTCAGTATTTAAACCCTACCCTGAAAATTCATTTCAAAATCTAAGCATATTTTGGGGTTGAGCCCAAAAGAAAAAGTGTAGATCTTGACAAGTTATACAAAGTTTATTTTTGGAGTTTTTCAAGTTGTTTAGAAAAATTTGGAGTAATTCGAAAAGGCGTAATTCGTTAAATTTCCCTATTCAAATTCAAAAGTTCATTTCAAAATCTAGACTGAATTAGGGGTTGGTTATAAAAGCAAAGTTGTAGAACTTTTTATTTTGGACAACTTTTATTTTTGGAGATTTTTGAGTTGTTATGAAAATTTGGGAGTAATTTGTGAAATTTGGCGAATGGCAAATCTGTAATTTTTGTGAACAGTGTCCACCGCCGAAGCTACATTGCCGGCGTTTCCTTCTTCGGCGTTCCAGGCGCGGTCGTGGCCGTTTTGGCGTCGCGCTGGCGCGGTGAAGGCCACAGCGCAGCTTCCTCGAGCTTCTTGGCTCCCTTTATAGCCTGAGCCGCCATCGTCTTTGCCCTTTCTTCTTGCTTTGTTTTTTCCCGTTGCCTTGCTCATCTCCAGCGAGCCCGCGCCGTCGTTGTTGTGCTCCACCATCGCTGATAAGCTAGTTCTAGCTTCGCTTACTCCTTGCACATCCAGCCGACCCACCAATTCGGCTTGTCTTCATCGGGAACTCGAGTTGCATCGTCTTCTTCCTCGCGGCCGGCAACTCCTCCGCCGAGCACGATTCGCCGTGGCCAGAGCTCCATGGTGCATCTCCGTCCCTGGTTTTGGTTGATTCTGTTTCGTTTCGATGCTGTGGTACTTAATCCATAGTTGGTTGCTCATTTTGACCACTGCAGTCGCCGGTTCTTCCTCACCGACGATCTTTGCTCCGCCGTGATCACCGTGATCGTCGTCACGCCTCTCCGTTGCTTCTCCGACCTCGCTCCTTGCTTCAACGCGTTCGGGGTGAGCCACTGGTGCTTCCTGGATCCCTTGTTTTAGCTCTACCGGTTACACGCCGCCGGCGTAGCGCTGCCGTGCCACCGCGTCCGCCATGGCTGACGACGAGCTAGTATAGGGCCGTAATCAGTGCTGATATGGACGTCAATCGATGCGCCTAGTCTTGGTGATCATTTTGGTACTTTGGCCGTCGCCGTTGGACTCACCGTCGACGAGTTTACGTCGGTCAGTGCCGTCGCCGTCGTGGTCAAACGCGCGAGGTTAGGGATGACAGGTGGGGTCGGGTTGTCAGTGACTACGTAGTTCAAAATAAATTTCTGTTTTTCAGATTTGAATGAATAGTGTCTATTTTTGTTATTTTTGTGTAGATTTATTTAGAGCTCCAAAAATTATGAAAATTTTTGTGTGACTTCTCTGTGATGTATAGTATTTAAGAAAAATATGAAATAATGTTTTTCAATACTTTTTGAATGTAATAAAAATTACTCGATTTATTAATAAATGAATTTCCATGATTTTTCTAGGCCTATTTAATTGTCCGAAAATTATGAAATTTGTTTTGCCACTTACTTATTATGTAATGAACATTTACTAAAATTTTGAGCTCAATTAGAATAAGTTGATTTATTTCATAATTTTGAATTAAATAATTAATTCATAAAAGCAAATAGTAACCTTTAATGATTTAGGTTTTGTTTGGAATTTTGGATTGAGTGATGACCTTGGGTCATTAGTTGATAATGATCCTTGGCAATTGATGTATGTGTTACGAAAAAGATTTAGTTGTTTGACTTGCAACTGTACCGCGAAGGAAAGTTGTATTCAAATTGTTAATTTTTGCATCCATCATCGAGCATCATGTTTCGTATTCCGCATCATGTTAAACATGGCATTGTTACTACGTGTAGTGAACGAAGGTAAACACGTGGTAGTTAATCAAGTTGTGGAAGAGGTTAATCCGTCTGCTGAGGTCGGATCGAATACTTGTGAAACGTCGCAGGAACCAGACTTTTCCGTCAACGAAGGCAAGCCCCGGATGCATACAACCCTACCTTGTGTTTTATAAATTAATTTCGCTTTTGCTTTCTGTTACTGCATTAAGTGATTAGGAGTTAAGTAAGAGCCTAATTGGTGCATTACCACCCTTGTTATTCCATATTTACCATATTACCAGTTTTAAACTCGTATATGCCTAGTTTTGCTTAGCTATGCGTAGAACGATGAAAGTCGGGTGACTACCTGCCACCTGCAAGTTTTAAATGGAACATTGGTTAATTATGTTAGCATGTGATATGGGAATGTGGAGTAATAAATCTAGACCGGACGGACTCGGTGAGTGTGAGCCACCAGACATGGAGGTCTTGTGAGCGGGGTCTTTCCGCCTGTGTCGATTAAGGCACGTCCGTTGTTGAATTGCATGAGGTGAGAATTTGTAGTACTAACCACATACACTGGTAAGCCTTTGCTCGGCTATTCTATTATGAGAATGGCTACTCGCGCACTGGGAGTGGAGAGATGGCGAGAGTAGCATGTACCCACGTGGCCATGGGCTAGAATGGTGGAGTACTGTATTCTCGAGTGGCGCAGACCCGTTCTTGTTTTAGAGGATCCGAGGGTAGGTTGGTATATGTAGGTCAGGGACCTGCATATGTCATGTGGTCTGGAATTCCCAGCTGGGTTTAATCGGTTCGAATCGTCGTTGCTCCTCGGTTATGGAGACTCAACTCACTGTTCATCATCGTAGTATTAATAACTGGAACTTGAGAAAGGTTTGTGAAAGAGATCGATATGAAGTTCATGATCTCATTATGGATCATGGCAGATTCATATGTGGTACTTATAAAGTTTTACCTTTGAATTAAAGAATTTTGTTAAAGAGCTTTTACGCAAAAGAACTTGGATTATTGTTAAAGCCATACCTTGAATCCCATGAGCCAGCATTCCTGAGTTCTATCAGTTTTATTTCGATTAAGTCTTGTTGAGTACTTTTGTACTCAGGGTTCGTTGACCCCTTGTTGCAGGTGAGCCTCATGAGCAGATCTATTTTGGATTGTGCTACATGACAGTTGTTCCTTGTGATGACGATGAGAAGTAAATGTGTGGCCCTTGGGCAGGGCAGTTTCATTGTGTGTTTTATATTATATTATAATGCCACTCCACTATTTCGTTTTGTAATAAACATCGAACCTAGTCGCGAGGTTTGAAACTACTGTTTTGTAAATTATGTTATTGTAAGACTTCCGCTGTTGTTTTTACTCTGGTATTGATATTCGAATAAATGTTGTAATACTGCAATGACTCTGTAACGTGATCCTGCTCAGAAATCATGGATGATTCGGGGTTCCTCGAGGACACCCGACAGTCTTTTTAAGTTAATGGAAACATATGCATAAATGTCAAAGGTCGTCGGACAGTGACAGGTGCATGTGGGCCCTATAACTTAGGAGGTTCTGCCACAGAATGGTATCAGAGAGATCGTTACAAGGTTTTTGTTGTATTGTTTTACAAAAACTTCAAAATGATTTGGGATGACTAAATCTAACTTGATAATTTGGTCCAAATTGCTTCTGACTTATCTTATTTCTTTCTCACCATTCCATATTTGATTAAAAAGGTTTTGTGTGGTGGAGTAGTAATCTTACTATGCCCTATATAAAAATAAATGTTGTTTATGTGCATTCTAAACTTTGATGTTTTTGTTCATAAGAAGGATTCATGCATCATGAATAATTCACTCGTTACTTCCTTCACCTCTTAGTCTGGAGTTGAGTAGTGAGACTGGTTTGAGTAATGTAATCCATCATAGCTGCTCTTTAGACTTTGATCAAATGGTCTTACTTGGATTAAATTGGCTTCCTACAGTATGGCTCGTGCCAAGATGACGCCCCGTAAGTCCACTGGACCCAAAGGAGTTCCTCGTCACCAACTTGCCCCCAGAAATGATGGTGCTAGTAGTAGCAGTTCTAGGCCTGATCCCCAAGCAGAGATACAGAGGATTTCTGCAGAATTAGCACAAGCTACTAGAGATAGGGCTTTGGATGCTATACAGGTAGGAGAATTATAGGATCAATTGAGGCGTCTCACCACCACACACAGGAACTGCGAAAGCATGTTAGTTCGTACGGTGGAGGGACAAAATGAGGCTTGGCATAGGGAAAATGTAGCTAGAGCTAGAACTCATGAGCTAGAATTCTATGTAGAAGATTTAGAAGAACATAATACTTATCTGCATGAGGAAGTTCATAGGCTTAGCAATCTACTAAATCCGAATCATGAGCCCCAAGTTGATGCCATGGACCCCGGTGTCATCCTTGCCGATGATAACGAATTGGAAGAGGAAGAAGAAGAAGATCCTGAAGAATTAGTAATGATCAACGAAAGTGATGATGAAGGCGGTAATAATTCCGGAATGGATACCGAGCCTGAAGTTTGAAGTAATCATAGAAAAGAGTAGACTTGTATAATAGTTAGTTATAGTTAAGCTATGTATCTTTGTTTTGGTACTTACAGGTTCTGGTGTTTATATTAGTAAACCCTATGTAATGTGTCTGGAGTAAGCTTTTGTGCAATTCAATAAAGGCTTGTGAATAAAGTTTGGTTTGTTATGAGCAGATGCGTCGTACGCGGGGTTCGTATGTTCCTGGAACTTCACAAGATGAGGATGGTATTCCAGATCCGCCACCAATTCCAACAAATTTAGCTGATGCTATAACCGCACTTGTCAATGTGACGGCTGAAAATTCTCGTTTGCTTCATGAGATCGCTCTAAGTAATCAGAATCAGATGCAAGGAAACTGTGGTCGCCACCATAATAGACAGGAGGCTACATATGTTGATTTCACAGACACAAGACCACCGGTGTTCACCAAGGCAGATGAACCATTGGAGGTTGATGACTGGCTTCGAACCATGGAGCAGAAATTTGACCTTATTCCATGCATGGAATATCAGAATCCTGCGTTTGCCGCTTAGCAACTTAGAGGAGCAGCAAGTGCTTGGTGGGCAAACTTAGTGGCTATGCAACCAGCTGGCATTCCAATAACTTGGGCTGAGTTCCGTACTGCCTTCAGAGCCCATTATATCCCTGAAGGAGTGATGGCAATGAAGCTAGATGAATTCCTTGCTTTGAAGCAAGGAGATCAAACCGTGATGCAGTATGTGGGAAGATTCAATCACCTGTCACAATATGCATCCGAACATGTCAATACTGATGCAAAGAAGAAGAGGTGGTTTATGAGAGGTTTGAATACCAAGCTGCAAACAATGATGACAACTTGCACCAATGTCACTTACCATGAGGCCGTAAATATTGCAATTGCTTCAGAGTCAAAGTATCGGCAGCATAAGGAGCTCAAAAAGAAAAAGAGTATGTCGTCTGGATCTTTTGGGGGAAATCAGAAGAGGCAGAGGGTGATTTATCATCCAGTACATCATAATCATCCTCCTTACCACCCACCACAGTCTTAAGCCGGGCAACAGTCAAATGTCTGTCCTACTATAACCTATCCGAACTCACAGTCAACCAATGCTCCTGGTGGCAATGCTCCAACGTCCCAGGGTCATAACTATCCGTGTTACAATTGTGGAAGGACTGGTCATTTCTCTAGGGAATGTCCATATCCTAGGCAGGCTAATCAAAATTATCAGAAGGCTCCTACAAATCAACAACAGGGTCAGACACCAAACAAGAACCCCAATCAGAATGCTCAGAAGGGCAAAGATGAGAGGAAGACAGGACGGGTGTTCTATATTCAAGCTGGAGAAATTCCGAAAGGGGAGCCAGTGATGATGGGTATGTTTCCTATTGCCAATCACCCTACAGTTATACTTTTTGATTCTGGCGCATCGCATTCATTCATCAATAGAACATTTGTCATGAAGTATGAAATTTCAATTGGGGAAACAAAGGAAAGTTTCTTTATACAGTCGCCCGGGGGACGTCTGTGTACTAAGGAAATGGTATACCAGGTACCCGTAAACCTGGGTGGGCATATTTTTCCCACTACCATGATTATCCTTAAGGATCAGGATATAGATGTAATCTTGGGAATGAATTGGATGTATCAGTATAAGGCTGTTATAGATGTGTTGAATAGGACATTAAGGGTAAGTTTGCCTAATAGTACTTCTCAACTTCTCATCCAACTTCCAACCCTAAGAAGATCAGTGGGCAAGATTTGTGCTACTGCTGTCAAAGAGATTAGAGATATTCCGGTAGTGTGTGAATTTCCGGATGTGTTTCCTAAAGATTTACCCGGTCTACCACCTGATAGGGATGTACAGTTTAATATAGAGTTACAACTTGGAACAGCTCCGATTTCTCGGAGAGCTTATAGGATGCCACCTAAGGAATTGGCCGAGTTGAAGACTCAGTTACAAGAATTAATTGAGAAGGGGTTTATCCAACCTAGTTCCTCACCTTGGGGATGTCCGGCAATTTTTGTGAAAAAGAAAGATGAGACCCTAAGGTTACGTGTTGACTATCGTCCGTTGAATGAAGTGACCATCAAAAATAAGTATCCATTACCTCGGATAGATTTGCTTTTTGATCAATTGGCCGGAGCCAAAGTTTTCTCCAAGATAGATTTAAGATCAGGATATCACCAAATCAAGATAAAGCCTGAAGATATTCCCAAAATGGCATTTACCACAAGATATGGATTATATGAATACTTGGTAATGTCTTTTGGTTTGACAAATGCTCCAGCTCATTTCATGTATCTAATGAACTCAATATTCATGCCTGAGCTAGACAAGTTTGTAGTGGTGTTTATTGATGACATTTTAGTATATTCCAAGAATAAGAAAGAACATGCGGAACATCTCAGAATTGTTCTGACCCGCTTGAGAGAACATCAACTATATGCCAAGTTCAGCAAGTGTGATTTTTGGCTTAAGGAAGTGCAATTTCTTGGACATGTCTTATCAGCCGAAGGAATTGCAGTTGATCCCAGCAAAGTGAAGGATGTGCTTGATTGGAAACCGCCAACCACAGTTCATCAAGTTCGGAGTTTTCTAGGATTGGCGGGGTATTACCGTCGGTTTATTCTAGATTTCTCTAAAATATCAAAGTCCATAACAGAACTTTTGAAAAATCAAGTCAAGTTTGTCTGGTCATCTGATTGTGAAGAGGCCTTCCAGACCTTGAAGAGATTGTTGACTACTGCACCAGTATTAGCCCAACCTGATATCGAGAAACCGTTTGATGTGTATTGTGATGCTTCAGGTATTGGTATTGGATGTGTGTTGATGCAAGAAGGCCGAGTCATTGCCTATGCGTCCAGGCAACTTAAGCAACATGAAGAACACTATCCGACTCATGATCTGGAGTTAGCAGCTGTGGTTCATGCTCTAAAGATTTGGCGGCATTACCTGCTTGGTAATACGTGCCATATGTATACAGACCACAAGAGATTAAAGTATATCTTTACTTAGTCAGAGTTGAACATGCGACAAAGAAGATGGTTAGAACTGATTAAGGATTATGATTTGGAAGTACATTATCACCCTGGTAAAGCAAATGAGGTTGTAGATGCCCTCAGTCGCAAAAGTTATTGCAATTGTTTGACAGTGAGAACAATGGGTTTGAATTTATGTCAAGAAATGGAAAAGTTGAATGTAGAAGTAATTCAACAAGGAAGTTTGACCAACATAATTGTTGAAGCCACTATTCGAGATCAAGTTATTGCTGCTTAGAAGGAAAACAAGGGTATAGCCCATATCAAGGAAAGAGTCAAGAATGGAAAAGCGGAATGCTTTAGCATTGATGATGAAGATGTGTTGTGGTTCAAGGATCGCCTAGTGGTACCAAAAGTTCCTGAGTTGCGGCAGTCAATTCTAGATGAGGCACATGCTACTAGGTTATCTATTCATCCGGGAAGCAACAAGATGTACCATGACTTGATGCAAAGATTCTGGTGGACTAAAATGAAAATAGAGATTGCTAGATATATAGCAAAGTGTGATACTTGTCAAAAGGTGAAAGCTATACATTTGAGGTCTGCTGGTGAGTTACAACCATTACCTATTCCATCTTGGAAGTGGGAGGACATAAGTATGGACTTTATTGTTGGTCTACCCAATACATCAAAGGGGTTTGACTCAGTATGGGTTATTGTAGATCGACTCACTAAGTTAGCACATTTTCTTCCAGTCAAGACAATATATCCTACAATCCAATATGCCAAGATGTATTTAGCAAGAATCATGAGTCTCCATGGAGTACCCAAGACTATTGTGTCAGATAGGGGTACACAGTTTGTCTCTAACTTTTGGAAACAATTGCATTCTTCATTAGGTACCAAACTTCTGTATAGTACAGCTTATCATCCATAGACTGATGGATAGACTGAAAGAGTCAATCAAGTACTTGAAGATATGTTAAGGTGTTGTGTCCTTAACTATTCCAATAAGTGGGATGAATGCTTACCTTTGGCCGAGTTCTCATACAACAATAGTTATCAGGAAAGCATTAGAATGGCTCCATTTGAAGCACTCTATGGTCATAGATGCAGAACATCATTGAGTTGGTCTGAGCCTGGAGAAAGAAGATTCTTTGGAGTTGACCTTGTGAAAGAAACAGAAGACAAGGTTAGGCAAATACAGAGTAATTTGAAGATAGCTCAGTCCCGCCAAAAGAGCTATGCGGATAGAAGACGAAGACCATTGGTATTTAACAAAGGAGACTTTGTATATCTGAAAGTATCACCAATGAAAGGAGTTACCCGTTTTGGTGTTAAAGGAAAGTTGGCACCTCGATATATTGGACCATATCAAATTTTGGAAAGGTATGGAAAAGTGGCATATCGCTTGAAATTACCTGAACGTCTCACAGCTGTACACGATGTGTTCCATATTTCTCAATTGAAGAAGTGTCTCCGAGTGCCTGAACAGAATGTTGAAGTTGAAGAAGTGGAACTAGAACCGGATTTAACTTATTCCGAATATCCTATCCGAGTGTTAGATCAGAAAGATCGTGTTACTCGAAGACGGATAATCAAGTTCTATAAAATACAATGGAATCAACATTCAGAAGAGGAAGCTACTTGGGAATCAGAAGATTACTTGTTAGAAAAGTTTCCAGAGTTTCTAGCGTCAATATAGAATAGAGTAATGTTAGTTGAGTACAAGTTATGTTTTGTAAAGGAACCTCAGCTGTTTTATGGATAAGTTTTGAATGTTTTTGGACTGACACATTTCCTTTTCCATTACTTACTCTATGGCTTTGAATCTCGGGGCGAGATTTCTTTTAGGGGGAAGGATTGTAACACCCCGGGTGTGTAAATATTAAAAACATGACATGTCATCATATGCATTGCAAGGCATTTGGTCAAATTGCAAACTTTGATATGAATTCACTAAAACAAGTTTACATTTGTGTTATGAGTGTTGAATTGAATTGTTTGAATCATGTCAAAATTTGGTTTGGATTTGAATTTTCCAGAAAATCTTGATTTTTAGTATTTAAACCCTACCCTAAAAATTCATTTCAAAATCTAAGCATATTTTGGGGTTGAGCCCAAAAGCAAAAGTGTAGAGCTTTACAAGTTATACAAAGTTTATTTTTGGAGTTTTTCAAGTTGTTTAGAAAAATTTGGAGTAATTCGAAAAGGCGTAATTCGTTAAATTTCCCTATTCAAATTCAAAAGTTCATTTCAAAATCTAGACTGAATTAGGGGTTGGTTATAAAAGCAAAGTTGTAGAACTTTTTATTTTGGACAACTTTTATTTTTGGAGATTTTTGAGTTGTTATGAAAATTTGGGAGTAATTTGTGAAATTTGGCAAATGGCAAATCTGTAATTTTTGTGAACAGTGTCCACCGCCGAAGCTACATTGCCGGCGTTTCCTTCTTCGGCGTTCCAGGCGCGGTCGTGGCCGTTTTGGCGTCGCGCCGGCGCGGTGAAGGCCACAGCGCAGCTTCCTCGAGCTTCTTGGCTCCCTTTATAGCCTGAGCCACCGTCGTCTTTGCCCTTTCTTCTTGCTCTGTTTTTTCCCGTCGCCTTGCTCATCTCCGGCGAGCCCGCGCCGTCGTTGTTGTGCTCCACCGTCGCTGATAAGCTAGTTCCAGCTTCGCTTACTCCTTGTGCATCCAGCCGACCCACCAATTCGGCTTGTCTTCGTCGGGAACTCGAGTTGCATCGTCTTCTTCCTCGCGGCCGGCAACTCCTCCGCCGAGCACGATTCGCCGCGGCCAGAGCTCCACGGTGCATCTCCATCCCTGGTTTTGGTTGATTCCGTTTTGTTTCGATGCTGTGGTACTTAATCCATAGTTGGTTGCTCATTTTGACCACTGCAGTCGCCGGTTCTTTCTCACCGACGATCTTTGCTCCGCTGTGATCACCGTGATTATCGTCACGCCTCTCCGTTGCTTCTCTGACCTCGCTCCTTGCTTCAACGCGTTTGGGGTGAGCCACTGGTGCTTCCTGGATCCCTTGTTTGAGCTCTACCGGTTACACGCCACCGGCGTAGCGCTGCCGTGCCACCGCATCCGCCATGGCCGACGACGAGCTAGTATAGGGCCGTAATCATTGCTGATAGGGACATCAATCGATGCGCCTAGTCTTGGTGATCATTTTGGTACTTTGGCCGTCGCCGTTGGACTCACCGTCGACGAGTTTACGTCGGTCAGCGCCGTCGCCGTCGTGGTCAAACGCACGAGGTTAGGGATGACAGGTGGGGTCAGATTGTCAGTGACTGCGTAGTTCAAAATGAATTTCTGTTTTTTAGATTTGAATAATAGTGTCTATTTTTGTTATTTTTGTGTAGATTTATTTAGAGCTCCAAAAATTATGAAAATTTTTGTGTGACTTCTCTGTGATGTATAGTATTTAAGAAAAATATGGAATAATGTTTTTCAGTACTTTTTGAATGTGATAAAAATTACTCAATTTATTAATAAATGAATTTCCATGATTTTTCTAGGCTTATTTAATTGTCCAAAAATTATGAAATTTGTTTTGCCACTTACTTATTATGTAATGAACATTTACTAAAATTTTGAGCTCAATTAGAATAAGTTGATTTATTTCATAATTTTGAATTAAATAATTAATTCATAAAAGCAAATAGTAACCTTTAATGATTTAGGTTTTGTTTGGAATTTTGGATTGAGTGATGACCTTGGGTCATTAGTTGATAATGATCCTTGGCAATTGATGTATGTGTTACGAAAAAGATTTAGTTGTTTGACTTGCAACTGTACCGCGAAGGAAAGTTGTATTCAAATTGTTAATTTTTGCATCCATCATCGAGCATCATGTTTCGTATTCCGCATCATGTTAAACATGGCATTGTTACTACGTGTAGTGAACGAAGGTAAACACGTGGTAGTTAATCAAGTTGTGGAAGAGGTTAATCCGTCTGCTGAGGTCGGATCGAATACTTGTGAAACGTCGCAGGAACCAGACTTTTCCGTCAACGAAGGCAAGCCCTGGATGCATACAACCCTACCTTGTGTTTTATAAATTAATTTCGCTTTTGCTTTCTGTTACTGCATTAAGTGATTAGGAGTTAAGTAAGAGCCTAATTGGTGCATTACCACCCTTGTTATTCCATATTTACCATATTACCAGTTTTAAACTCGTATATGCCTAGTTTTGCTTAGCTATGCGTAGAACGATGAAAGTCGGGTGACTACCTGCCACCTGCAAGTTTTAAATGGAACATTGGTTAATTATGTTAGCATGTGATATGGGAATGTGGAGTAATAAATCTAGACCGGACGGACTCGGTGAGTGTGAGCCACCAGACATGGAGGTCTTGTGAGCGGGGTCTTTCCGCCTGTGTCGATTAAGGCACGTCCGTTGTTGAATTGCATGAGGTGAGAATTTGTAGTACTAACCACATACACTGGTAAGCCTTTGCTCGGCTATTCTATTATGAGAATGGCTACTCGCGCACTGGGAGTGGAGAGATGGCGAGAGTAGCATGTACCCACGTGGCCATGGGCTAGAATGGTGGAGTACTGTATTCTTGAGTGGCGCAGACCCGTTCTTGTTTTAGAGGATCCGAGGGTAGGTTGGTATATGTAGGTCAGGGACCTGCATATGTCATGTGGTCTGGAATTCCCAGCTGGGTTTAATCGGTTCGAATCGTCGTTGCTCCTCGGTTATGGAGACTCAACTCACTGTTCATCATCGTAGTATTAATAACTGGAACTTGAGAAAGGTTTGTGAAAGAGATCGATATGAAGTTCATGATCTCATTATGGATCATGGCAGATTCATATGTGGTACTTATAAAGTTTTACCTTTGAATTAAAGAATTTTGTTAAAGAGCTTTTACGCAAAAGAACTTGGATTATTGTTAAAGCCATACCTTGAATCCCATGAGCCAGCATTCCTGAGTTCTATCAGTTTTATTTCGATTAAGTCTTGTTGAGTACTTTTGTACTCAGGGTTCGTTGACCCCTTGTTGCAGGTGAGCCTCATGAGCAGATCTATTTTGGATTGTGCTACATGACAGTTGTTCCTTGTGATGACGATGAGAAGTAAATGTGTGGCCCTTGGGCAGGGCAGTTTCATTGTGTGTTTTATATTATATTATAATGCCACTCCACTATTTCGTTTTGTAATAAACATCGAACCTAGTCGCGAGGTTTGAAACTACTGTTTTGTAAATTATGTTATTGTAAGACTTCCGCTGTTGTTTTTACTCTGGTATTGATATTCGAATAAATGTTGTAATACTGCAATGACTCTGTAACGTGATCCTGCTCGGAAATCGTGGATGATTCGGGGTTCCCCGAGGACACCCGACAGTCTTTTTAAGTTAATGGAAACATATGCATAAATGTCAAAGGTCGTCGGACAGTGACAGGTGCATGTGGGCCCTATAACTTAGGAGGTTCTGCCACAGGAAGGAGGCACTCACGCTCGGTCAGAGCGTGTATGCCTCAAAGCTGTTGGAGCGGAGCGGCATGGCTGAGTGCAAGCCATGCGTGACTCCAATGGAGGAGCGGCTGAAGCTAACGAAGGCCAGTACCACGGCGAAGGTAGATGCAACACTCTACCGGAGCATCGTTGGTGGTCTACGCTACCTAGTCCATAGGAGGACGGACATTGCATTCGTCATGGGCAACGTCAGCCGCTTCATGGAGGATCCCCGAGAGGATCACTGGGACCACAGGTAAAGCTGTTGTAACTCACTGTGTTCAGCGATGCAGACATGGCGGGGGACATCGACGGACGACGAAGCACCTCTGGCGTGCTCGTCTTTCTCGGGTCGGCTCCAATGTCATGGCTGCCGCTGAAATAGAAGCTGGTGGCGCTGTCCACATGCGAGGCAGAGTATGTGTCGAGGGCCACAACGGCGTGCCAAGCTGTGTGGCTGCGCCGGCTGCTAGGAGAGCTGACTATTGTGGAAGCTCACCCACCAGCACTGATGGTGGACAACCAGCCCACCATCGCCCTCGCGAAGAATCCGGTTCTCCATGACCGGAGCAAGCACATCAATGTCAAGTTCTACTTCCTCAGGGACTGTGTCGATGGAGGGCAGATCGTCATCGAGTTTGTCAAAATTGGTCGGCAGCTCGCGGACGTCCTCACCAAGCCACTCGGCCGTCTTCGGTTCACGGAGCTGAAGGAGATGATCGACATGGTGGAGGTTCTAGGGTTAGCAACAGGATTAGGGGAAGAATTGTAAAGTAATCTGCTGCTCCCTTGTACGCGTAGCAGGGGCAGGCGCCGAAAGGGCTCCCCTGCTACTGCACTGTAGCCACAGCAGGGGCAGGCGCCGAAAGGCTCCCCTGCTGTCACATCTAGTCATTGTAGCAGCATGACAGCTTGACATGTCTATGTACTAGGATTAAATGGGTAGGGTTGTATATATAGCTTCCCACTGTAACTCAGTAAAGAGAGCGAGTTCAGTTTTGCCATCTCCTCTGCAGAGCTCCGACCAACGTTGGTGCTTGTGCTGTGTGCGCTGCGCTCTGTTCTCCCTTCTTCTACCTCCAGCCATAGTAAGCGAGAACGCCGGTGACCGGTCGGCTCACTCGTGCGGGAGATCTCGGGACCAACACCACCATCATAAGTTGGAGCTATTATCAGGCTGGGTAAAACTTCCCAAACTATCAATAACATTGCATTCTTGAAGCTCCACACTTGCTCCTTTGCTGCAGCCATGATTCTCCACTTATACTTGGGGTTGTACTCCATCACTTTTTTTTGTTGCTGGCAATGATAGTTTAATTAATTAGTTTTGGAATGAATTACAGTAGCATATATGGGTTGGATACTATAAAGTTTCTAACATACCTTTGCTCCCTTTTTTGTTGGCTGCTTGCGCTTCCGCTTGTTTAATTTATTAATCCAAGTTGTTTTTCTCCTTGAATTTTTGAATTTGACCTCCTTTTTCTTCAACTGTGCAGCACTAAGCAAGTCATCTCCTTGCTAGACATTTGGTTCAACATTTTCTTGGTCATTGCATGGCGTGCTCATAGTAGAAGTAGATGCATTGAGTTTATCCTCTAGCTGTGTACCAAGGCAATCAAGTGCATTGTCTATCATCAAACAACATTCTGGAGAGTGGGATGCTTTATATGCCAAATCCACCATGGAATCTCCCAATAGCAATAGCATATTTATTAGCATCTAATAATCTACTACATGCAGCCATGGATCTTTCATATTCACTTTGGAAAGCTTCAAAAATAACTGGAGTCTACACTCTGCTTGCTTGCAGCAACATAGGTGTGTGCATTTGTGCTTCTTGGTATTTTCTTCCTTGCCTCAAATTCAGATTTCAATTCCTTAGCTCTTTTGTCTTCCACTGTTCTCTCAAAATGCTTCAAAAAACGAACAATATCAAAATCTGATTTCAAATGATTCTTCAATGCATTGTTGAAGCTCTCACTTAGTTGTGTACTTCGCACTCCCAAACTAAAGACATCTCTCGTATAGCATTCAGCCTATTTTTCTTTAACCTTGTATATACTATCTAACCAAGTTTCCTTATGCACTTTAGATCTCATAATGTCAAATGCTTCTTGAAATTCTGCCTTGTCCTCATAGCCATACATACAAGCTACTAAAATCAAATAGAATATGAGATTCTTCATCTTCACCTTCGGCTTCGCCTTCTTCTTCTCGTCAATTTTTGTGATCACGGACAAGTGTAGCTAAGGTTAAGTGGTCCACCAACTTGACGACTAGCCAACTCATGTGCAGCTTTTGGTCTAATTCCAAAATCATCTGCAGTCTCTATTTCAAAAGCTTGCAATTATGAAATTTTCCTCTACAATGCCATCAAGTGCCGAGTTTCTGGCAAGTGAAGAAGGTGATTGTGTTCAAGCACAACATCAGTGACTTCATAATTTCCTAGCACCTCAATCCAATATAATATAATGCTCATTCGAGCTTTGCAATCAATCCTTGTTTCAGCTTGTTCGGCTTACCCCATATTTAGCTTGTTCGGCTTCTTTTTTCGGCCGGAACAGTGTTTTTCTCTAACAACAATTCAGCTATAATAGTATTTTTTCAGCCAGTTTCAGCTAAAATTCTATCAGCCGAACGGGGCCAATATAATGCTCATTCGAGCTTTGCAATCAGTCCTTGTTTCAGCTCTAAAGCACTTTATCACATGATTCATTTGCCCTTTCCTTCGAAGGCCCTCGTTGGAACAAACAAATCTGCATGAGGTCACCTTACCATCAAAGGTGCTTACATTTGTGTATCTTTTCCTCACATCAAAAGCCTATACGACCCCCATATGCCAACCAAAACTGCCGAGCCTCCTTTGAATTTTTGAACCTTAAACCAACTTGAGGAGTCCCCTTGTTTAATTCTGCCATGGCCTTGTACACCGCTCACAGTTGCACAACTTTGTTCTCTAACCACACATCAACTAGTTCTGTACCCCAATAATTGACAAACCAATGATACATAAAAATGATGTTGAAGCTTCACATAATATAATGGACACAATACATATAAAACAAGCTAGAGCAGCTTTTTTTTAGATAATGAACAAGCTAGAGCAGCTGATAGTCCTAACATGAAATTCAACAAAATAGCAGTTTATGGTTCATGGATTCTATAATTAGTTGGCGCTCATACATGTGGTTGCATTCTATTTTGCATTTTGACAGATACTTGAGGTGGATTAATAAGCATTCATACATGCTAGGGCACTAAAACTAAAGAAAACTTACTGTTCTCCCACTACTACACAAACTTTACTGGAGGCGGGCGTTTTTGGTTTTCCGCGGCGGGCAAAGCCGTCCGCCGTGGCCTAGAGGCAACGGTAAATCGTGGCTTAACCGCGGCGGGCGGCCTTGCCCGCCGCGGTTAACCGATTTACCGCGGCGGGCGGTGTAACGCCCCCGCCGCGGTAAATATACTTTTACCACGGCGGTCACGTTAGGATGCCCGCTGCGGTTAATCATTTAAAAAAACAAAAAAAACCAGGAGCCCGCCGGCGAGCCCGTTCTCGAGCCCACTGGCGAGCCCACCGGCGACAGATCCGGGCTTCCCACAGCTGCAGATCCGTGCCGCTCGGGGAGGGAGAAGAGGAGGCCGTGGTGGAGGGAGGCCGCCGCGCCGAACCGTCCTCGCCCGCCGGATCCGGCCACCGCGCGCCGCCACCGACCGGATCCGCCTCGGGACGCCGTCACCGGCCGGATCCGGTCACCGCGCGCCGCCACCGGCCAGATCCGCCTCAGGACGGGCTCGTCGTTGCCGTCCCACGATCCGTGGAGGAGGAAGTCGCCGCCGCCGGATCTGGAGAGAGGAAGAGGGAGGAGTGAGGGAGATGGAGAGAGGAAGAGGGAGATGGAGAGGAAGAGGGAGATGAACTCACCTACCTCGGATCGACGTCCTCCGCGCCGCTGGCCTGCCGGATCCGAAACCCTAGCCCCGCGCCGTCGACCCGCATGCCGTCGTCCCGCGCGCACCGTCTCCCCGCGCGCCGCCGTTGCTCCGCACGTGCCATCGCCCAGCGCGCCGCCATTGCCCCGCGCGCGCCATTGCCCAGCGCGCCGTCGTTGCCCCACGCGGAGAGAGAGAGAGGGAGTCGGGGAGGGGAGGGAGTCGCGGCGCAGAGAGTGAGATGAGAGAGGGAGGCGCGGCTGCTGGGAGTGCGAGTCTGTGTATATATATGACGACGGAAATAGTGGGCCTCGCTTTGCTATTGGGCCTCCGATTTTCCGTGGCGGGCCTTAAACGATGCCCGCCGCGGTAAATCGATTTACCGTGGCGGACGCCTTAAGACGCCCACCACGGTAAATAAGGTATTTTCCGTGGCGGACGTCGTTACGCGCCCGCCGCGGTAAATTGATTTACCCCGCCACGGTAAATAGGGTATTTTCCGTGGCGGACGTCTTTAGGCGCCCGCCGCGGTAAATTGATTTACTGCGGCGGGCAAAAAAACTTTGTCACGGTAAATAAAAAATGCCCGCCTCGATAAATCGCTGTATGTACCGTGGCGGGCAAACTCAGTGCCCGCCACAGAGGCCAAAAGTGCGACGCTGCGCAAATTCAATCCTGTAGTAGTGTCCATTACAGGGACTGGATCCCGTACATGGATATGTCAGACACGGGAGAGCTCCTCTCCACAAACGGGGCGGGCCTCCTGTTCTCCTGGCCGGCGCGGCCGGGCACCTGACGAAGGGCGGGGCGGCCAGGGCAACAGAGGAAGGCGGCGGGTGAAGCCGGCGCGGCGCAGCAGCGAGCAGTGCGGCGCGACGCGGCAGCAGCCAGCAGAGAGAGCGCGGGCGGCGCCGTTTCCGCGTCCTGGTTTGGCGCGCTGATGGGGCTCCGTTCCCGCTTCCTGGTTTTGCGACTCAGGCTTGGGCTGAAAAGCTAAGCCCTGGCTGTACCGTTAGATGCTATCTGGGCGGTGGAGATTGAGGCGATGTTACGTTGTAATTGTAACTCTACTCTGTAAAGTCACTCAATCTGGCTCCCACACTACTATACTAGCTCTGCTCGACCGTTTGGGCCTGGACCAATCGAGGGCAGCAGCAAAAGGGCCTCCTTTCGAGAAAATTGCATATATGAGACTCTAATCGTCGCGCTTCGTAGTTTTAGGACTTCAATCGTTGACTTCGTAAAAATAATCCTCCAAAGGTTGGACTCTTGATTTTCATGACATTATGTGTATTTTCTTTCTTTTCTTGCACATATACATGTATTTGGCACCGTACGTACCTGGGAAGGGTAGTCCGAGCCGCCCGACATTTCGTAGCCACCCAACGTTGAGAAGCCCTAACCCTTCGTCTGTTCACATCGCCGTCGCTCGACGCCGCGACGTTTCTCCCAACCTGTGATCCCGAACGCCGCGGCCATGGAGGGTCAGGCTCCCGACGCCACGGTCATGGAGGACCAGCCTCCCGACGCCATGGCCGGCCCTTCGCTTCCCCTGGTCGTGGCCGCCGAAGGCCAGGCAGCGACTACAAAGCGGCTAGCCACGCGCGTCCGAGACGACCTGGCCACGATGGACGCCCGAGGCCTGCCCACGCCGATCGCTCAAGTGCTGGCAGCGGCCGTTGACGACATGGCCGTGCCTGAGGGCTCCATGGATGGTGAAGTTCCACCGCAGGCCACTGCTGTCCAAAAATTTTAGCAAAAAATCTAGGCGGCGGCGGCGAGTCAGGCAGCCTAGGCAACAAGGACGGCGGCGGCCAGGAAGCCTGCCCAGGCAGCAGTCTCGGCCATCAAGTACGGACGTAAGTGCGACAGGAACAGAAGGAGCGGTCTCGGCCATAAAGCGGTCTCGGCAAATACACGTATAAAGATAAAAAGAAAGAAAGAAAATACATATAATATCACGAAAATCAAGAGATCAATGTTTTGAGGATTATTTTTATCCACTAACGATCGGAGTTCTAAAACTGCGGAGCGCGACGATTATAATGCCAAATATGCAATTTTCTCCCTCCTTGCCCTTCTGACCCCCTGCACCGTCCTCCGCCTACCACCGGCCACCGCCTTGGCCTAGAGAGGGACATACGAGACGCTGAGAGGGGGGGGGGGGGGGGGGGGGGGGGGGGGGGGGGAGTCTCCGCCTCCCCTCCTCAGGCCACGCCGCGCCTTGGTTAGTAACCGTCTCCCGCGAGCCCCTTTCGTGCTGCCCACTTCTCCTTCTCCGCCGCCTCGCCTCGCCGCGCCGCGCTACGGGGGATTAACCCCTCCACGGGTTGAGGCTGCTTGGTGTTTTCCGGGAGCCCTTGTCTAATTGGCTGGCTCTGATTTGGTCCTAGTTGAATCGAGCGTGTGAGCTCGTGCGCCCGACGGGATTCCGAGCGGGTTTCGGTCCCCTGGTCGGTCGTGTTCGCACCGTCCTAAAAAAAAGGCCTTCTTTGCGGGATTCTACTTCGCAAGTTTTGGCTTACTTTCTTATATAAGTGCACAAATTGAACAGACGGAATCCAAATTTGGCATTGTGCCATTGTGGTGGCCTTACGTTCACTTCGCCGTGTTTGGACTCTGAGCTGGTATCGCAAGTGGATTTTGTTCTGGCGCGAGTCTCGCTGATTCTTCATGAGTATTTTGTTTGTTTGTCCTAATTGGGATTTTTATTATTTTTTATGTGGCCTCATGTGGAAATCAACTTTTTATAGGGAAAGTGTTGCTTTGGGGCTTTATGACAGTAAACAGCAAAGCCTTTTAATCCCAAACAAGTGGTGCTACACAACCTAATAAGAGCCACCTAAAAGAGTATAAAAAGGTAAACCTTTTTTTTGGCTGTGGAACTGTTTATATTGTTTTTTGTGGTCCTTGATATAAATCTCTATTTTGCGGATGACAACTGATTCGGTTCAAATTTTCTATCCATGATCTGTCCTATCTAATCATTAAGGCATGGAGTACTCTTCTTTGTTGCTGTAAATAATGTAATATGTTGCTTAATTTGTTTCCTGTATTTTCAGGCTATGAGCAATTTCAATGTACCAGTCAAATCTGATTTCTAGCATTGGTCCAACTCAAAGCAGTCCTGCTAATGAGCAAATGGGGTCAGGGGACAGCGCTACAGTCCCTCTGGATGGAGGAAACAACAACCCTAACATAGCAGTAAGGCAATGGTTACGATGGACAAATGAGCTACATGACCGCTTCGTGGAGGCTGTTACACAACTTGGCGGGCCAGATAGTAAGTCCTTGTTGCTTCAGCTTGTTTTTTTTTGCTTATTCGATACACTTTGGTCATTCATATTCGTACCTAGGTCACTAGAGAGTTGTAACACACCTTATATTCCAATGAGCGAATGCCGATACATATTCTTCCATCTCCAGTTCTTCCTACATAACCACATAACAATGTTTAATAACCAATTAAAGTATCCAATTAACAACATAGTACCTTACAAGCCACGTGTATCAACTAGCTACACAAATATGGGCAATAGCTAGAGTTCAACGCATATAACAGTATCAGCTTACAAGAATAATTGACTAGTTTGGTAAGAAACCACAATATTTCCCAGGTTAATATAACTTTAGCACATTAACAAACTAGACATTGGCCCAACGCCCAACTTTCATACATAGATGAAGTAGTAAACTACTCTACAAAGAAAAAACACCTAGGCGCTAGGCAAAGGCGGTGCTGGTCTGCCTAGGTGTCTTTTGAAACAGACCTCCACAGCCCCACATGCTCCACTGATGAAAATAGTTAAACAATTCTTCTAGAAATCCATGTTAATTTACTAAACACATGTTTTAGTTAAACTAGCAGATGCCCGTGCGTTGCTACAAGGGATAAAATTAATATTTACACAACCCATATTTACCAACACCAATTAAATCTACGTGATGTCTCAGGTCTCCGGTCCCAGTCTAATTTCAGCGCTTCTTACCAAAAGCTTTATATATCAGTCCGATTTTTATTCATAGCAGTGCTTAATCATGATCCTGGACAAATTATAATATTGTCAATACATTTAACTCTCTTAATTGGCATCACCTTAACATATTTTTGTCGATTCTCATGCATCAATAAAAAAACATTCCAAGCCATCATCTCAATCCAGAAATAACACCTCCATACACATTTGATTCATTATAAAAGAACAATTGCAAATGAAATGAAATCAGAACTGATGTCACCCTGATGGTGCATGCTGCCAGATTCAACAGGGGCTCACTGTCGCTTGCTCCTGCTTGAAGACAAGAAACCTGTTTTGCAATGTACTGTCTTCTGTGAAACTGACGATGGCAATGCACTATCAACGAAGAGGATGCGCACGACGCACCAATATTTAGACAATGGACATGCCTCGGTTTCTGACCAACAATGGATGGTTCTTCGACCAGTCTGACAAAGCAAATAATAAAAAGGTCAGATAATATCTCAGTGTCGTGTGATGGTTCTCCGATCATGCACAAATGAACACTTTCATGGATGCCTGCTGGTAAGACATATCATGCATGTAGTGAATGAGTGCAAGAATTCGTTAGTATTGTAAGACAAGCAAGATGGAAAAAGAACAAGACGTGAACAACTCTAGAGAGGTCTTTCAGAATGGCATGATCTCCAGATCCTAAGATATTCTACTTTGATGCTGCACCATGCACCAAAAGAATGCAGATATGTTATATCCAAACTAACTGTAGCATTGTAATAACCATGTGCACATAAAGACAATTTTAATTTGAATCAATCATAGACTGGCTGTACAAATAAAATAATTTCCATTCAAAACAACTGTTGGCGTCATCCTGAATTGATGAGTGGATATGCATAGTCGTAGTATATTAGAAAAACAGTTCAAATACACTAAAAACAGATCAACATTAGTGTTGAAGAATGCCTCAACATTACTCCAATTATGTTACAAAATAGTGAATAAAGAAACTATATCTGAATAAAAATACAATATCTAAATCAAAAGACTATACTGAATCCAAATACAACATTCAGCAAATTAGTTTTATTGCCGCATTAATTTTTTTTGGCTGGATGTCTGATTGTGTCTCATGAGTTGCAAGGGAAGGTGATCAAGGTTGCTACTTACAGCTAGTACTGAACTGTACAAGGGTAGTCAGCAGGTTCAGATCAGGTCTTCACATAAAGAGTTGAAAACACTAAAGCTACTCACAGGATTCTATGTATCATGATAGCAATTCTGCATTCACAACAAAGCACAACCAAAGCTTGATTGCTTGAATAGAGTTGCCTAAATGATTTTGAAAAAGAAAAATTACAGGATACTAAGAGACCTTCCCAACTCTTCAGTAGTTTGCTAAAAAAGCTAAAGATTCAAACAACTTACATTCTTAGTCCATAGGCCTCACCTTAGCGTGTCACCAACTGCCCCATCAGTTCCATACTTTCATTCACCATTGCCTTCCCTTGCTGCTTCTTACTTTCTTAGTCGATTGAGATGCTTGTGAATCTAAATTCTGCAGTATAATCCTTCCAGCATTGACGGGTGTAACAGACAGCAGCAAGAACCTGAGCAAATGCGGCATCTGTCCAGATGGATGCATGATATGGCTCAGTCTCCACAGAAGCATAAAGACGATTGTTCAGCATCATCATGTCATAATATAATATACAAAACAAAGTTACCTGAAATACATAAAGAATAGGGCGGAAGGCATTGGTCAGAGCATCTTCAGCAGTGCTACCCAAATCAGACCCCCTTACTTCTCAATTTGGGTAGCCACCTATTTCAACACTACCATTTTTTGTTGTTTTCTCCAGCAGCACTACCTAAAACAGGCCACCCAAAACCATTTCTCCTAGGGAATGACACGTGGGACCCATGTGTCATCCTCTCTCTCAAGTTCTTCTCTGGGGTGCAGTTCTTTGGCAGTGTGCAGGCCGTGTCGCCCAGGGCTGGCCTCGCCGGCCAGGGCTGTGCCCCCCGAGGCTGGCCGCCCAGGGCTAGCTGCCGGGGCTGGCCAGTTCCGCTCAGGGCAGGCCGCCGGGGCTGGCCTTGCCGGGCATGGCCATGCCGCCCAGGCAGGCCGCACTGCTGGGAAGACAGCCGTGTCAGGAGTAGTTGCGGGGAAGAAGCGTGTCTGAAGCAGCGCGAGAAAAAAAAATGTTTGGGTAGGGGCCAACAGGAATGGGTAGGGGGGGGAATAGGAGGCCAACAAATCTGGGGGGTCTAGTAGGGGGCCTGCTGGAGTTGGTTTTTTGCCCTCCACTACCCAAATTGTGGGTAGGGGGTCAAGTAGGGGGTGTTGCTGGAGTTGCTCTCATCATCACCTGCTCCTACAACCAATGTTCGAAAAGGCGACGCCTCATCCCCGCCTAGGCGCGACTAATCGCAAGGCGAGGGGTTCCGCCTGGCCTACGGGGGTAGGCGGACCCCTAGGCGGGCGGAGCGCCTCGGCGTCGATTCGGCGGCGCTGAAGCGGTCTAGGCGGCGCGGAGCGGTAGGCGGTCGCGGCGACCGAGCGCGCGAAAAATTGACGCCGCGGGCGACCTGCAGCGCACGCAGCTGGCTTCGGGCGCAGGAAAAGAAGGCTCGGGGGCGGGAAGGATAAGAGGGAGAAGGGGGAAAAGGACGCGCCTGCTTGCTTCCGGGAAGCTCTTCGACGGCCGCTCACCTCCCTACGACCCCCCCGGGAAGCTGCTCCCACCGGCTGCGCTCCTCCTCGCTGGGTAGGTGGTCCCGCAGGCCGCGCTCCTCCCCGCCGAGCTCGTGGTACCGTCGGTCGTGCTCCTCCCCGCCGAGCTCGTGGTCCCGCAAGGCCGCGCTTCTTCAGCGCCGAGCTCGTGGTCCCGTCGGTCGCCTCCCTAAGCTGAAGCCCCAAGGCCCAAGGTCCTCTCCTGCTCCTCTCCTCTGTTCCCTGCTCCTCCTCTGTTCCCTGCTCCTCCCTACTCTTCTCCTCTGTTCCCTGCTCCTCTCCTCTGTTCTCCGCTCCTCTCCTATGTTCTCCTGCTCCTCTCCTCTGTTCCCTAACTGCTTGGTAGGAGTATTGATCAGATCCGCACTACTAAGCAAGTGAATGCTGCAATGACAACATGCCGCAGTCTGAACTTGGTAGGAGTGCTCTGAAGTGATGATTCTTATTTGATAAACAAATTGACCAAGCAGTTACCATGAATTTTCTCTTGGTTCAAGCTAGCACTTTTTTTAGCTGATGTGTGACTGATTGTATGTATCTTTGTTTGACTGAATCATTTGTAGGATGTGTGACTGATTTTTTTAGCTGATTTGCTACATGTATGTATTGCCTGAATGTTCACTTAACTCTGAATGTATTGTCACTGAAATCTGAATGTATGTATATGTATAGGATGTCGACAACAGAGGTTGCACCTGAAACTGAGGGAGCGAATCTCCTGAGAAGGAATTCGGATGATGTGGGATGGGAATATGGGGTTCTTGTTGATGCTATCAACAAGGACAAGGTGAAGTGCAAACTATGTGACAAGGTGATGCAAGGAGGGATTTATCGGTTGAAGCAACATGTGGCCCATGAAGGAAAGAATGCGACGAAATGCAAGGCCAGAACACCGGAGGCTCTGGAGGCTAAAGAGAAGTGCAAGAAAGCACTAAATGATGCAAAAAGGAAGAGGGAGGAGAAGACTGTTCGTGAACTAGAACTTAGAGAGGAAGTGAATGTTTCTCGGGTTGGAGGTGGAGAGTCAGAGGAAGTCACTTGTATTGGAAGTTCAGAGCCTCACAAATTAGGACCCATTGACAAATGGACGCGTGCTATTGATCCTAAAGCAACCAAATCTGAATCTTTCACTCAACAGAAGCTGAACAAGGAACTTTGGAAAGAAAGATTACATGAGGTGCATAAATATATTGCAAGATGGGCCTATAACCATGGTAATTTCCTTGCTGTTTTTTATTTCAGATTTCAATTTCATTGGATGCCTTGCTGTAGTACTGAACTGAACACTAATTTCCTTTTTTTGTAACATTGACAGCAATACCATTCAATGCATGTGACAATGATGAGTTCAAGCAAATGTGTGAAGCAATTGGACAATTTGGGCCTGGAATTGAACCTCCAACTATGTTTGACCTGCGAGGAAGATTGCTGGAAGAAGAATATGCAAGAACCAAGAGTTTGCTGCAAGAACGTGAAGCCGAGAAGTTGAAGAATGGGTGCTCTATTATGACCGATGCTTGGTCAGATAAGAAGAGGAGAAGCATAATGAATGTGTGCACTAATTGTGCTGATGGAACCAGTTTTATTTCCTCAAAAGAGATGTCAGATGTGTCACACACAAGTGAAGTCATCTTTGAACTAGTGGACAAAGCAATCGAAGATATTGGTCCAAATGATGTGGTGCAAGTTGTGACTGACAATGCTTCTAACAACATGGGAGCAAAGAAGCTACTGCATGAGAAGAGACCACAGATCTTTTGGACCTCTTGTGCAACTCACACAATCAACTTGATGCTCCAAGGAATTGGCAACATGGCTCGGTTCAAGAAGGTGATTGACCAAGCAAAGACATTCACCATATTTGTCTATGGGCACACAAGAACACTAGAGTGCATGAGGTACTTCACTGAGGGCAAAGAGATAGTAAGGCCAGGAGTGACTAGGTTTGCTTCAAACTATTTGACTTTGAACAGCATACAAGAGAAGAAGGACCAACTAAGAAAGATGGTGGTGCATAGTAGGTGGGACTCATTGAAGGATGTGAAATCAAAGAAGGGAAAAAATGCCACAGCAACTATATTGAATCCAAACTTTTGGAAGGATGTGAAGTTGACATTGGCTGTTTTTGAGCCATTGTTCAAAGTTCTCCGTTTGGTTGATGGAGATGTGAAGCCGTCCATGGGTTTTGTATATGGAGAACTATTAAAGGCAAAGAGACAGGTCAAAGAGGCCCTTGGCAATAATGAGTCCCGTTTCAAGGATGTTATTGCTGTTGTTGACAAGAAAATGGCTGGAAGACTTGATTCTCCATTGCATTTGACAGCTTATTTGCTGAATCCACACTACAGTTATGCTGACCCTTCAATCTTTGATGCTCCCAAAATGACAGAAGGATTTATCAGTTGTGTGGAGACTTTTTATTATCATGATGAAGACATGCAAGAACAAGCTGCCAACATTGAACTCCAGAAGTATCAGAATAGAGAAGGACCATTTAGCAAGAAGCTTGCAAGGAATTTTGAAAACTTTGATTATAATCCAGGTAAAAGTTGTTTGCTGATTTTACATGGTTGTTTGTTGTGTTCATCTATCAAGAAATCTGTTGTGCCTACTAACTAATAGAGAGGTTTTTTATTTCAGCATCATGGTGGCGGCTTTATGGAACTGAAACACCAGCTCTACAGAAGATGGCTACCAAGATCCTATCTTTAACAGCAAGTTCTTCTGGTTGTGAAAGAACTTGGAGTGGGTTTGATGGGGTTAGTACCTATCTGTTATCAAAATTTCAGCAGCATTACAATTAAATTGCAGAACTAAAAGTGCTCTTATTTTTAATTTATAGGTGCACACTAAGAAGAGAAATAGGCTTACTACATACCGCCTCAACAAGTTGGTCTACATTCAATTCAACAACAGGCTGATTAATAAGAGAGCAAAGATCAAGTCAAAGAAAATTACTGATGTTCTCTTGTCTAGTGATACAACTGAAGCTCAAGGTTTCCTCCAAGAGAATGGAGATGATTGTGCATTAGTTGTCTTTAGAGATGAGGAAGATGAGGAAGAACTCATGGAAGGTACAGGGATACCTTGGTCTGTGCTTGGAGATGCAGTGGGAGCAGAAGAACAACTAGAGCTGCGTAGAAGTGCAAGGGTGAGAGAGCTCTATGAAGAAGAGTTTGAGTCCGAAGAAGAAGAGTTTGATGAAGATGAGGATGACTATGTGATGGATGAACCCTACTGAAGAAGTGTGAGACAACTTCATGCCTTCATGTCATGTTTTAGCTTTTATTATGCATCCATGTATCTTTAACTTATGAACTTAGAACTCCTGCTGTGTGCTTGTGTTTTGTGTTGTGAGAACTGAGAATCATCAATCATGTGATGTAATGTACTGCTAGTCTACTATCCATTTTATATTCTATGTTGCTGCCTGCTTGTAAGGAAAATGGACCCTAAGCCCATTTACTTTGGATTTTGGTGTTTGATGACCAACACAACCAAATTGGACTAATGAATTTGCAAGTGTTTGTTTTGTAGTCCAACAGGGTGCAAAACATGATTTGGACGAAGGCGACGTGATGATCCGATGATCAACACCTTAAGAAAGACCTTAGGAGCACAAGAAAAGACCCAAGATATCAAGCAAAGTCCAAGCATGAAGATATGAACCAAGCCATACGCAAGATCGCGAAGAAACGAGCTTGCAGAGGCGACCGGACGCTGGACCGGACGCTGGAAGCGCGACCAGACGCTGGACCGGTGGCTCAGCAGACAGGCGACCGGACGCAAGGATCGGATGCTGGCGGCAACCGACCGGACGCAGAAATGCAGCGTCCGATCGAGTACAGAGAGGTTCCAGGCGCGCGAAACTACGACCGGACGCGTCCGGTGGCAGGCGACCGGACGCTGGCAGCGTCCGATCGATGGTTCGCGGCTGCAACGGTCAGGATGACTGGACGCATCTGGCCAGGACGATTCAGCGTCCGGTCAGTAGCAGATTTGCGGGAGTTTGACCCCAACGGCTACTTTCTCAGTGGGGCTTATAAATACAACCCCCAACCGGCCATTTGAGTGGTGTGGAGCCAAGGAAACATACCGAGAGTGTTGATACACCATTTGAGTGATCTCCACATGCATAGTGCTTAGTGTTTTATTAGGTAATTAGCATAAGTGCTTTGCGAAGTGCTTAGGTTGATTAGACCACCGCTTATGCGCTTGCTCTAGGTGTTTGCCTAGTGTTTAAGTGAGGTTTGCATACCTCTTGCCACCCCGTGCTTGCGAGCACAAGTGTTGTACATTGGAGGGGCTTGAAGTCTTGTGAGATCACACCAACCGCGTTTGTGGTGTGGCCGCCACCGTGTACCGGAGGGAACAAGGCCCGCGGTGTTTTGGCCAAAAGCTTGATAGTGAAGACGGCGGGGAGCATCCGGGAGAGGCTTGCCGAAAGGCACGTCGGAGACCCACTTGCGCGTGGGGAAGGCCCGAGGCTATCCACGGAGTTACCCGACCGGGAGCTTGGCCCTTGCGAGGGATTCCTTGCGAGGGGCTCCAACGAGGACTAGGGAGAAGCTTGCGTGCTTCTCGATACCTCGGTAAAAATACCGGAGTCGTCGACGGGAGTTTGCATATCTCTACCGTGCTCTTTAGCTTCCGCATTTACATTGATTACTTTACTACGTTTGTGGTAGAGATAGCAACACACTAGCAAAACCATAGTTGCACATCTAGATAGCTTATCTATTGCATAGGTTTTGCTAGGGTTAGAAAAAGAGGCCATAGTTTTGGGAGTTAGAATTTTAAGTTGCCTAATTCACCCCCCCCTCTTAGGCATCACGGTCCCTAAATTGGTATCAGAGCCGGTTGGCTCATTTTTGGACCTTTGGCTTAACCGCCGTTGAGCCGACGCTATTGTAGAGTGGTTGGGATGGATACCGCTAGGCCTCTTCAATTTGATGGCACTAACTTCCTCTACTATAAGGCTAGAATGGCTTGCCACCTTGAGGCGGTTGATTTAGGTGTATGGAGAGTCACTCGTGACGGGATGAAACCCATTAAGAATCCCGAAAAAGCCCACAAAGAGTGACGAAAAAGAAATGCATTTTAATGCTAGGGCTAAGAATTGCTTGTTTGAATCTTTTAGCATGGATGTGTTTAACCAAGTGTTCACCTTAAATACGACACATAAAATTTGGTTAAAACTCCAAGAGCTCCATGACGGCACAAGTAATGTCCGTGAGCAAAAACATTGTCTAGCTAAGCAAAATTATGATTCCTTTGCTATGAATGATGATGAGCTTGTTCATGATATGTATTCTCGATTAAATCTAATTACCAATGAGCTCCATTCAATAGGATTATTAAAGCTAGATGATGCGGACATCGTGAGGAAGATCATCTCCGTTCTACCACAAAAGAAATATGCAAGCATCATCACCATCCTTCACAACATGGAGAACTTGAGCACCATGACCCCGGGCATTGTCATTGGCAAGCTAGTGGCATTTGAAATGTCATGTAAGATGGGTCAAGGAGAAGCATCTTCATCAAGCAAAGGCAAAGCTCTCGCTTGTAGCGAGAAGAAGAAGATGAAGGGCAAGAAAGTTGAGTCAAGCTCAAGCTCAAGCTCCTCAAGTGAAGAAGAAGATGAGGAGGATGATGATGATGAAGATTCAAGTGATGATGATCAATCTTCCTCCTCCACCTCCGACCTTGATGAAGAATCAATCAAATTAATCAACAAGGTGGAGAAGATGATCCAAAGGCTCAATGTCAAGGGTGTGCCCATCCAAATTCAAGACCTCGTTTTCACTAATCAAAGAAACGAGCAAAGAAAGAGGGGATGCTATGGATGCGGCGAGTTGGGGCACTTTGTGGAAGTTTGTCCAAACAAGCCCACACCCAAGACAAAGAAGAAGGCGTGCAAGAACAAAGCCCTCACAACAATAAGGTCATGGGATGATTCTTCAAGTGAAGAAGAAAACCATCACAAGAGGCGAGGTCACAAGCACTCATCATCAAGCTCTTCTCGTGTGTGCCTTATGGCACGAGGTAACAAAAGCTCATCCTCTAGTGAGAGTGATAGTGATGATGATTTGCCTTCTTACAATACAATTGTGCAACAAAATCTTAAATATGCTAAAGTTTGCACTAGTCAACAAAAGAAGCTCAAAACTTTAAAAGAAGAGCTAGGTAGTTCACAAGAAGCATACAAGAATTTGCTTGAACAATATGAAAACTTTGCAAATCTCAATGTTGAACTATCTACTAAAATTGAGCAACTTGAGGCTAGTGCAACAACAAGTGCGTGCACAATTAATGATAAGCAACTTGAAAAGAAAAATGAAAAATTAAAAGAAAAGTTAGCTAGCTCACAAAATGATTATCAAAGTTTGCTTGCTAAAATGGAAATCATGTGCAAACATTGTGATGAGCTAACAAATAAAGTTGCTAATCTTGAGGCCGTCAAAAATACCCCCACTAAGGCATCTAAAAGAAATGACATAATTAAAAAGGATGCATCTACCTCTTGCAATGATTTATGTTTAGACTCACCTTTGTGCAACCAAGCTTGTGTTGAGAAAGTGATTGTAGATACATGCACACAAGAGGTTGCAAAAGAGAATGAGCAACTCAAGCAAGAAGTAGCTCGCCTCACCAAGGACTTGACTCAAGTGAAAGGCAAGGCGAAGCAAGCCCAACTTCATCAAGATAACACCGTCAAGGGAGTGAAGAAGCTTGATGAAGGACAAACCGTGGTTTGCTACGTGTGCCACAAATAAGGCCACAAGTCCTATGAGTGCAAGGTGAAGAATGGGGGAGGAGCAAAGAAGAAGGAGAAAAAGCAAACAAGCAAGCTCACCAACACCTACACCAACAAGGTGGACAAGAAGGCCTCCATACCTTATCTCTTGAAGAAGAAGAAAAATGACAAGGTGGTGGCCATCAAGGTGAACAAGCAAGCCAACAATGGGGTCAAACGCTTTTGGGTGCCAAAGGAAATCATTTCCAACATGAAGAGCACCAAGAAGGTTTGGATCCCAAAAGGGAAGTGAGAAGTCCGTCGGACCTCGGGGAATTTGGAGACTTGGCAAAGTTTGGGTGCATTACATGGGGTGCATCATGATGGACAAAGTCATTACCAAGTAGGTTAGTGAATACTATGGACCCAAATTCCCCTTCCCATGTTAGGTAACTAGATGTCTTTACTTTCAATTAGCATTTGTTTTAATTGGTATTGTCTTTCAATTGGTATACTCTTAAAGCATCTAGTTATCTTATATGCCTAATGTTTGCATTTACATGCTTAAATATTTTGTCATGCATTCAATAGGTATATCATATGGTAGGCTTGCTCGGTTTCATTATCAACCCTTGGAGTAAACCTACATGGTTTAAAATTGTTTAGGAGCACGGCACATAGCTTGTTTTACAATTAACTATCTAATATGTGCCAAAGTCCAAATTGTAGATAATCTCTCCCAAATATCATCTTTCAAGTGGTATTTTGATACTTAAATCAATATGCACAAATTTTATAAGTATTCAACACTTGTGTGCACAAATTTAGGGGGAGCTTAATCTACAACTTGGATGCTTTGAGACTAACACTTTTTCAAATGGTATCAATTTTTTAAACCTATGTGTAGTAGTCTCATTGTAAAGAAATTGGAGTCCTCGGAGTTAAGCATCATTCTTTAATTGGCATCATCATGTTGTTTTCATTCCATATTTATATGCTTTCTCCATGCATTATATAGATTAAACTCTCTTGTGCAATAAATTGCTATTTATGCATATGCTTTGCTTTCTACCATATGTATGCATATATTTAAGGGGAGCTTAGTCTATATAATGTGAGAGTCAAATTTTGTGATCCATTTCATTCTGTACACAAAGGATCATGAAATTTGACCCTCCCTTGTGCTGCTAATGTCTTCCTTTTCGGTGTTTGATGCCAAAGGGGGAGAATTTGAAGGACCAAAGGCAAGCATCAAGTTGATGTCTACAAGTGGTAATGGTCAAGAATGGGAGGAAAGTGGATTATGGATTAGACTAAGTAATGGTAAAATCTGTAGGAATCCATAATGACACATAGGGACTTTTGCAAGGGCAAGATGGTTTTCGATTGGTATCTAAGTAGGATTTTCTAGCATCATATAACTTTGCCCTTTGCATTGCATCCTAGCAAGTAGGTAGTTTTTAAATTTCAAAATCTCTATCATTTGCTTGCTTTGGTCGTGTTGTCATCAATCACCAAAAAGGGGGAGATTGTAAGGAAAATGGACCCTAAGCCCATTTACTTTGGATTTTGGTGTTTGATGACCAACACAACCAAATTGGACTAATGAATTTGCAAGTGTTTGTTTTATAGTCCAACAGGGTGCAAGACATGACTTGGACGAAGATGACGTCATGATCCGATGATCAACACCTTAAGAAAGACCTTAGGAGCACAAGAAAAGACCCAAGATATCAAGTAAAGTCCAAGCATGAAGATAGGAACCAAGCCGTACGCAAGATCGTGAAGAAACGAGCTTGCAGAGGCGACCGGACGCTGGACCGGACGCTGGAAGCACGACTGAATGCTGGACCGGTGGCTCGGCAGACAGGCGACCGGACGCAAGGACCGGACGCTGGCGGCAACCGACCGGACGCAGAAACGCAGCGTCCGATCGAGTACAGAGAGGTTCCAGGCGCGCGAAACTACGACCAGACGCGTCCGGTGGCAGGCGACCGGACGCTGGCAGCGTCCGATCGGTGGTTCGCGGCTGCAACGGTCGGGACGACCGGACGCGTCCGGTCAGGACGATTCAGCGTCCGGTCAGTAGCAGATTTGCGGGAGTTCGACCCCAACGGCTACTTTCTCAGTGGGGCTTATAAATACAACCCCCAACCGGCCATTTGAGTGGTGTGGAGCCAAGGAAACATACCAAGAGTGTTGATACACCATTTGAGTGATCTCCACATGCATAGTGCTTAGTGTTTTATTAGGTGATTAGCATAAGTGCTTTGCGAAGTGCTTAGGTTGATTAGACCACCGCTTATGTGCTTGCTCTAGGTGTTTGCCTAGTGTTTAAGTGAGGTTTGCATACCTCTTGCCACCCCGTGCTTGCGAGCACAAGTGATGTACATCGGAGGGGCTTGAAGTCTTGCGAGATCACACCAACCGTGTTTGTGGTGTGGCCGCCACCGTGTATCGGAGGGAACAAGGCCCGCGGCGTTTTGGCCGAAAGCTTGATAGTGAAGACGGCGGGGAGCATCCGGGAGAGGCTTGCCGAAAGGCACGTCGGAGACCCACTTGCGCGTGGGGAAGGCCCGAGGCTATCCACGGAGTTACCCGACCGGGATCTTGGCCCTTGCGAGGGATTCCTTACGAGGGGCTCCAATGAGGACTAGGAGGAAGCTTGCGTGCTTCTCGATACCTCGATAAAAATACCGGAGTCGTCGACGGGAGTTTGCATATCTCTACCTTGCTCTTTAGCTTCCGCATTTACATTGATTACTTTACTACGTTTGCGGTAGAGATAGCAACACACTAGCAAAACCATAGTTGCACATCTAGATAGCTTATCTATTGCATAGGTTTTGCTAGGGTTAGAAAAAGAGGCCATAGTTTTGGGAGTTAGAATTTTAAGTTGCCTAATTCACCCCCCCCCCCCCCTCTTAGGCGTCACGGTCCCTACACTGTTGTCCCTTCATGTTTGTGATTTCAAAAGGCTATCCTATGCTGCTGAAATGCTAATAATGGATGGGAGAAGGCTCAGACCTCAGATAAGTACCTAACTTGCTATTTCCTATTTTTTGTATCACTTGTATTGATGCCCAATTGCATCTAAAAGTGTTGTCCACTTCTATTGCAGCAGTGCTGCAGGAAATTCAGTGATCAGTAGTGTATCAACTACAACTAAGGACAAAGGACCTAAGGTATGTCTACTGGTCCTTCCCTATTTTTTATCTAAATTATTCATGATTTGTGCTATAAGCCTATAATTGTATATATTTTATATTGATATATAAATATAAATTGGCAAAACGCCTAGAAAAACACCTAGCATCGCCTAGGCTGGACTAGTCGCTAGGTTAAAGGTCATCGCCTAGATTTCGCCTAGCGCCTAGCAAAACTTTGCCTGCAACTCATTCAGTTTAGGATCCAACCTGAGGGCACCTCCATGTGCTTCTTGACAAAGTGTCTGCGCCATCGAGGAAATCAAACCACTAGAACCGCATGACGATGAGCCTCCCCATGTCGTCCTGCAGCAGCACATCGAGCACGCCACCACCACCGTCGAAGTGCTGGGACACAGGAGCACGAGGAGCAGGCGAGAAGCTACGGCAGCGGTGCCGGGGAGAGGCAGGACCGCCGGAGCTACCTCATCGACACACCCGCTGCTGTCATACTGTGCCGAATCAGCTGCCATCTCTGTGCCGATAGGGCGACAGGTCTGGTTGAGACAGCACCACAGTGGCTCCCAGATCCGATGGCGTCCTGCAATGTGAGCTTCTACATAGCCTACGCACAGGGATCCTACTTGTTCTCCTTCCATCGGTGTGCGGCAACAGGAACTAGAGGCTGGAGCTTGACCTCCCCCACGGCCACACCCAGGGTTAGGTTCGCGGCTGTGGAGGTAAGGGGGAGTTGTCGAAGGACAGTTCGGACTGCGCGTGAACACCGGGATGAAGTATGGGGGCGCGAGAGGAGGGGAGCCAGCGGAGAGCAGCGGCGCGAGGGTAGGGTGGGTGGCGGCGGGCACGAGTTGCGAGAGCGAGAGAGCCGAGAGAGAGAGAGTGAGAGAGGAAGATGCGAGTAGTGCGCTGAGGCCTGGGGGCGATCGGGTGCGCGTAGGGTCCACCTGTTGGCGCGGTTGTAACATAGGCGATGGAGCGGGGAGGCATGTTGAATTAAACTTTTGACGTCCCCCTATCGATCTTTTTAGGAGTAGAGAAACATCTAATTTACTATTTGTATTCTTGTTTTAGTTACCAAGGTCCTAAGAATCCTTCGGTCAAAAAAGGTCCTAAGAATCAGTGTTGGTGACAGTGGTGGGCTCTAATATATAATGATCTTTGGAGTGCTTGGTGCATGCATGTGTCATGGAGGATGGGATTATCTGTTCACTGTTTTAGTCATGTGGCTTATGATTTGAATCTCCACGCCCTGATGATCTATGCAGCACGGATACAGATACGTGTATCGGTATCGGACGGATACGGATACGCGGATACGTCATTTTTCTAAAAAACCTGATAGCGGATACGTTTTATGTTTTTTTGTAAAAAAATAATAAGACATGTTAAAATTAGTAGAAGCCAATCAAACGCTCTCTCAGCCTGTTCGCTTGTTGGTTTCAGCCAGGGCTTATCAACCAGCCAACGGTGTTTTCCTTTTACAACAAACCAGCACCAGCCGGACTTATCAGCCCAGAAACCAACCAGCGAACAGGCTCTCTGAAGCCACATCTACAATTATTTAACTGCTTCTAGACTAGTGGCTTCGTACAACAGAAGCACTGATGCAGCTTTCCATCTCCACCACTCGTTCCACCGACACCAGTAAAAATCAGCACAGCTCACCACCGCTCAGTCTGGATCCTTTGCTTCCCCCAATCTCACCCCTTTCCACAGGGGAAGACAGAAATCAGGCAACAGGAACAGAACAGAGGTTGCCGTTGAAGAAGAAATGAAGCAACGAGTGACTAGATCAGGAGGGGAAGAAAGAAATTAAGAAGGGAAGATCACCGGAAGTCTCTGCTGAATCGCCACCAGATAGTGCTGGAGGTCATTGCGGCCGCCGAGGCAGGCGGGTGGCCAGGAGGGAGGCGTCGGGCAGGCTGCGCCATTGGCGCTCGAGCGTACTGGCAGGAAGCCGCGCGTCGGGCGGTGGCACTTGTGCCACTGTGCATCCGAGCGGGAGGTAGCACTTCCAGGCGGAAGGTGCGGTCAGCCACTCAGCCCTCGCGCGTGCAAGTGGGTAGAGGCGCATCAGGCGGCGGCGCTCGTGCAGCCGGGCGTCCGTGGCGGAAGGCGGATACGTATCGTCATTCATCAAATCGCATGGATACGTATCAGAGGAAGTATCAGATTTTTTCTGCAATTATTTTTTTCCCGATACTTCACAGATACGTATCTGTCGCGTATCCGTATCCGATACGGGATACGTGGCCTACCTCACGTATCCGTGTAACGTAGCTGACGATTAGGTAGAAGTTTTCTTTATAACTTACAGTGATAACTATTTGTTTATGATGAATAGGTCGATGCTAGTGTTTAGGACCTGTAATCATTGAGATTTTGAGATCTGTTGCTTATGTCTGAAGTGTGTGCATACTAGTTTATAAGTTTACATTGTAGATGAAACACTTCTTTTAACATGATCAAATTTGAAGTAACTTTATCTTATAAAAAAAGGGCGTACCCAGTACAGAGAGCTCCCGCTCTGTGCGGGGTCTGGGGAAAGATGTCAGTGGCAAGCCTTACCCTCGCCTGTGCAATGCGAGGAGACTGCGACTCGAACCCGGGACCTTCCGATCACAGGCGGTAAGACTCTACCGCTTGCACCAGGCCCGAGTAACTTTATCTTATTATTGTGCAATTATTCAAACATGACAGGAGCCACTCCAAAGGGAGTCCTTAGGATTATGGGCGTGCCGGGACTTACAATATACCATGTGAAGAGTCACTTACAGGTAATTCTCTATATATGAATAGCTCTTCACGATTTCAATTCCTTACATTTTTTTCACCCTAACAATTTTTTTTCTTTTTTTTAATTAAAAATCTAGAAATACCGTCTTGCAAAGTACATTCCAGACCCCGCAGCCGATGGTAGGTGACCATTATTATCTTGTTTTACGTGCATTCAAGCAAGAACATGTATCTACTATTATTTTGGTTTATTTAATCTTATCGTTCATGTAGACAACAAAGCTGAAAAGAAAGATCCAGGGGATTTGCTGGCAGCACTTGAAGGTTCCTCGTATGTATCAGTGCGTCTGTTTGTTTGTATTTACTTTCATACAAAAGATATGTCTTCTTGCTTGTAGTTCATAGAAAGAGAGAGGTTGGTCAAGTCCAATCTGTTCTAGCTCAGTTCAAATGGTCAGACATCATTTGCAGCATGAAAATACCAATGACAATGCTAAATTTTGTATTAGATTATTAGCCAGGGAAATAAATGCAGTTTGCACTTTCAACAGTGTTGGCATTGTTAAACTTATAATAAAGTGGAGCTAAAAAATAAAATGAGGTGTACACTGTATGCATGCCATTTGAATATTTGATTCCTTGATTCAACTATGTCTTGCGATTATTTACTTCCACATAAATAGTACTCTTTCAGTTAGTTTCATGTCTGCTTTGCTATTTTCTATTAGAAAAAGCAGACCATCCTATTCCCTTTTTGTGAAATGATAGTATCTAATTGCCTAATCTTGCAAACTTTCAACTGTTTCATGATGGATATATACTTCTGTTATGTATTGCAGTACAATGCAGATATCTGAAGCCCTGAAGCTGCAGATGGAGATCCAGAAGCGGTTGCATGAACAATTAGAGGTAAGTTAATGATGCCACAGATATCATTGGAGTTCAATATGTGATATGATACTCACTGGCATTGATACTTTGAGTTCTTTCATGAAGGATATTGTATCATGCTTGGAATCTGGAAAAAGTTTGAAAATACCAAATCCAAATATATTATGATACACTTAAGTGTGCCAAGATAGACTTATAAGTTGTTTGGTGTAGGAATGTGATGGTAATGGACCAATCGATGTTAACTCTGAACCAAAGTCATTTGTTTGATGAGGAATGGAATGACTTAATCCATTATCATATTCCTTGTTTACCGTTATCACACATCTAGTGTATATATGAAGAATGATGTCATCTTACCAAAATCATGGCATGATCCCATGATATATCATTCAATCTAGGATGAATTGATTCCTCCAGTTAAACACACTATTGTATGATGTCATTAGTTCAATTAAAATGATGTTATAGTTGTATGGAAAGGTCAAGGTCCGTGATGGCAAAATTCAAGGCCATGTTCCTAGCTCTAAAATAGGCCCTAACAGTCTAGAAAAATAAAACGATAATCATATACAATATTCTTATAGTAGTTAACACAAAAAAATTAACCTACATATCTTTAGGAATTAGGCTACTTACTCGCCGGGTGCTGGCCTCCAAGTGCCAATCATCTCAAGTTTTTGATGGATCTGTGGCACTATGGTAGTTTGCCTTCTTGTTAATGAAATGATAACGCAGCTCTCCTGCATATTCGAGAAAAAAAAACTACGGTAGTTTGGCACTTGCTAGTACACCCTCTCCCAGTGCCCCTCGCCGACGCTTTGCAGTTTGCACTTTGATGTTTGCAGTGGAGTACTGGACTCAAGATTCCCTGTCTGCCTAGCGGAGACAGACACTCAGGGAGTTCGATTTGGATGGAGTAGTTGGACAGACGAACAAACAACATAGATGGAACTACAGAGTACCAAATAGGAAGAGATGTAGCGATTCCTAGAGTCGGCACAGGTATTGAATATTGAATAGGGTATTGAATATTGAATTATTGATTACCGGATAAGCTATAGTTTTGAGGCCCCTAAAAAATTGGGGCCCTGTACTGTTGCACTGGCCACACACCCCCATGCACAGTGCCAAAGGTTCATTCTATGTTCGAGGCCTTTTGAGTTAAACTCAGGTGTAGTTTAATTAGCTTCAATTTTGTGTTGCAACCTTTCAATAGGTTTATCAATTTAAATAGCTTTATGATTTTTAAATTGCAAAATCTTTAAATATAATTAGTTATGCTTATAGTTATATATGGGGATAAACACCAAGGCTTTCCTAGTTCCAATGTTTTTTTTGCTGGCGAACTCAATATCAAACCATGTATTATTATCTGACTTAGAACGATAATCAGCTATTGCCTTGATTGCTGGAATGCTATATTACTTTAGCGTGAAGCTTATTAAATGACATTTCTGTTTTTGAACCATGTTTCAAGGAATGTGATGAAATGTCAACAACCCACAATTAAAAGTTTGTCAAGAGGTAGACTTGACGATCCTTGTATTCTGTAAATTCTGGAGGCAACTTTACTTTGCTGACCCTTAGTTGATTTGGAAGGAGACATATATCAGTACAAAAAAGCTTGCATGTATTGTTTGAGGATAGGTGTCAACAAAGAGCAGTAGTGTTTAGAAGAAGTGTAGAACTAGAACTTAGAGCACAAATTACATAAACAGAAAAGGAACATTTAATATTCAGAATGTTCCTACTGCCGCTGTTGCGGTTCTGAATTTATAACAAGAATCAAGCCACTACAGGTCTTGTCGTAGCTGACAAACATCCCTTGCAGGTACAAAGGGCAGCTGCAGCTGCGAATTGAGGCACAGGGCAAGTACCTTCAGAAGACCATCGAAGAGCAGCAACGCATCAATGCTGCTGGAGTTTCTAGAGCCACATCAAGTGAACAGTTGACCAACTCCGAAAGGCCTTACTCCTCAACCCATGTACCAGCATCTCCAACTCCACTTCAGGCTATTCCATTCAGTGAAGACAATGGAAGTCGAGTTGAGCCCATGAAGACTGGCTCACAAGATATTCCTAATGGTGAACCTCAAACACCTGACACCAACTGTCGGCCTGACTCACCAAGGCTCAGTCCAAAGCATGAGCGCCCAGCCAAGAGGCAGAGGGTCAGCAGCAACAGCGATGGTACCATGTTCGCTGATGATGACTTTACCCTTCCACACCACATCTTTGAGTCAAGCACGGGCTCGGAGTTCCAATCATGTGCGATGTCATACTCAAGCCATTAGCCTCTGGTGCTGTGACAATTCCCCTATCAAAGCTAGTTTTCTGGTGCAGTATATGGCCAATGATAGATTTTGGTTTCTTTTGACAGAAATACCATTATTAGACAAAAGTTTAGGGGTTCACAAAAGATTTTGGTTGCACTTGCTCATGACATGCATGGTTACTTTGAATTCCATAGTATGACATGGCTAGATGTTACCATGCGGATTACGGCAATGTTATTATGGTATCAAAATAATATCATTTTAGAATGGTGGTTTTATATTGGATGTCGGTCAACTATTATGACAGTCAACATGTATGCATATGCTAATTAACTCAAACTGGCCGCCGAAAACGGCCAGGTCAATTTTTTGTGTGTGTGGGACCGATGACAGATCTATAGTATCTAACCTTTGGCACATACTACGGTGTTGTCTAACCTACCATGGTCACTAAGTGCAATTCGTACGCTTAATGCTGCACCTAGCCTCTCGTATTTTTAAATCTCTTAATCGGTCTAGAGAAGGAGTAACTAAGTCAATTGAATCTAATCTAGATGTGTAAAATAAGCCCAGTAGTAATACGTATCATAGACCATACCCTTTGCATTTTGATTTCATGAAAGCTCCTAATGGCTGGAGGGTACTAGATTTTTATAAATTCAGACAGTAAAACTATCATGAAGCACATTAGTTTGCTTCTTTCACAGATAGGTGAAGCTAGTATCTCATATTTTTATGAAAGTTTGTAATTTTCTTTTCTCTTACTAGGATGACATTTTTCATGGTTTACTTTTTGGGTTAATTGGATTGGTGCCATTACAATTCTCGTGTTTCTAAGAAATACCATTACTATTAGTCTTATTGTAAGCATGCCATTACAATTACACTGGAGTCTGAAAAATGCCATTATGTACACTTGTCGCGACCTGTGGCCCACATGTAGGTGTATACAGCTAGTACGTACATTCGTATGGACCCTTTTGCCCCCAGCTTCTCCATACATGCGCCCGTTTGACTGGATCGAGTCAATCCATCCATTCCCCACCACCTCCTCTCTCTCTTGCTCGAACCCTAGCTCGGCGACGGCGGCGGCGACTGCGATCGGCCGCGGCGGCGACTACTGCTCGCGGCGGCGGCGACCGTGACTACCACAGGCGCCGGCGTCGACCACGACTACTGCTGCTCCTTCCCCGCCCCATTTGCTGAGCGGAGATGGCATCCACAGCTGCCAGTTCAAGTGCTAGCCATGTTGGTGGTCTCCCACGGATCGATTGCCCCAAATGCAAGATCCAGGTCATTAGGCGCAAGAGCAAGGCTGACAATATGTATTACACTTGCCCCAACAATTTCCCGGTAATTTGTCTTGCTTTTCCTTTGATGTTGGGTTCCATGTTCGTCCAGCTGCAAATAGTGTTAAGTGGGTTGGGGTTTTGATTATCAATTGCAGAACGATGACACTTGTGCGAACTATTGGTTTGAGGATCAATACCCGGCCTATCTACGCGCCAATCATCCAGACAAGCTCAGGGATGTGGAAGTGGAAGGTGTACAGGGCCCTTTTGTTGCTCCTGTGGTTCAAGGCATAGAACAGAAGAGTGACACAAAGATTGGGATGATGGACTTGAAGGTTCAGATCATTGACTTGAAGGTTGACAATTTAAAGTTGAAGCAGGAGATGAAAGAATTGAAGAATGGTGAATTGAACAAGGCTTTTAGCTTAGGGAATGCATTAGTTGCTGTGGTGATGCTAAATCTATTTGTAAGCCTCTTAGTTGCAGTAGTTTGGAAATGAAGTAGTATGCACCTTGGTTCTAGTAGTTTGGAGTTCTGTGATCTTAGCCTGTAGGTTGTCAAGTGCTACTACTAATTTATGTTTATTTATGTCTGTGCAACTATGTATCTGTGATCAAGGAATGCATGTTTATGTAGGTTTTGTGAATCTGTGAATTTGTGATGAATCTGTCAATGTGTGCAACACAGCTTCTTTTTCTTATAATTGTGATCAATCTGTGAATTTTTGATGAATAAATAGATGTTTTTGTTTAGAGCAGCAACTGTCCATGCACGCCATGAATAAATGAGGCCATAATTTACATGCTTATATCACACAAGGTGGTTCAGATTCATTATAAAACATCCAGTCATAACCAGAACACACAAATAGGTTCAGATCCTAGCATTCATCAAGTTTAAGCCATTACTAAACAGAAATAGGAGGTGGCCATAACAAACATTCAGTGATGACCATAACAGACATCGAGTTCAGGCCCTAGCATACATCAAGTTCAGGCCGTACCATACATCAAGTTCAAGGCCTACAATACATAACGTTCAGGCCACAAAAGAAACTAATTTTATTCTTGTGATCACAACATATCACATGGTGTTTAAGAAGTCCTTCAGGCTTCTCACAACACTAGTTGCTGGAGCAACAGCTTTCTTTTGCTGCTTCTTTTTCTTAGGTGTCTTCTTCTTCTTAGGTGTTTTCTTCTTCTTGGGCGCACCTTTCTTCTTAGGTGTTGTCTTCTTCTTCTTCTTCATTTATGAAGGTCCAGCACTGTCATCATCTTCCAGCTGTTGCCTTTTTCTATAGATGCGCACTATGATTAGCAAAAACTAGGGAATGTCACAAGAATTGGAAAGAGACATACAAATCATTTTACCTTTTTTCCTTTGAATTCAGTCCAACTTCACCATCTTCTCCTAGCTCTGGTTGTTTGTAAGTCTTAGAGAAGTGCCCAAAATCTCCACACCTTTTACACCTAACCTTCTTCTTGGTAGCATTTTTCTCAAGGCAACCTCTAATTCTCACCACTCTCGGCCTACCTGCAGCTCTACCTAGCAGAGGAGGGAAAACTTTGAAGCCTAGGTCAACCTATGTACACTGTGACCTGTCTGGCAATGGCTCAACTCTAGAAGCATATGCAGCCCTGAATCTCTGAACAGAGTAGTACTCATGCATAAAATCTGCTATATTTAATTCTTCTATTGGAAAGAATCCATGCCAGGGGCATGTTTGCATGGTTTTCCTATGATTTGCCACTCCCTACATGAATAGGAGTGACCTTGCAGGTCAACCATGTGCCTCTTGTGGTTGTTCCAGTCATCTATAAGTGTTACTTTAGCTATGCCTTCATCACTTCTTGCAACCTTCACAACTTTGAGGTTTTTGCTTATAGTGTTCAGGTCTTTGATGACATTGGGCAGTATACCATCCTGCATATCCTTACCAATCTGCCTTCTTAAGTACCTCTTTTTCATTATGAGTTCCATAATCCCATCTACCAATTCATGCAGCAAAAGTCCTTTCAACTTCTTTATCTGAGCATTGAAACTCTCAGAAACATTATTGGTCAAATAGTCACATTGACTTAGCTCTGAAAATCCACACCTGTACCATATCAACTTGTAATGTTGCTGAAGGAAGTCAATGGCATCTGGGGCAAAATCTGCTATCTTCTGCAAGTGCCACCTGAATAACCCTTCTGTGTAACTCCTTGCAGTAGGGTACAGGTGGTTCGTAAACGCATCTCCTTGATAATGCTTCATAAGTTGCTGTACATGTGCCTCATACACTCTCTGTACTCCACTTCAGGGAACACTACACCCACAGCCTTCTCAAGTCCTTTACAAGCATTAGTACATATGACTAAACCTGTAGGTGAACCCACTGCTCTATGCAACTGCTGCATTAACGACTTCCAATTGTCTTCTGTTTCAGAATAAAAAACACCATATGCCACATGGTATAACTAGTTGTGCCCATCCATAGCAGTTGCTGATGCCAACTGCCCTATATATCTGCCACACAATGCAGACGCATCTACACCTATAAATGGCCTACAACCAGCTAAGAAGCCATCAATACATGGCTTCAGGGCTACAAAAATCCTCCTGAAGCGCTTCTTCTTCTTCTTCTTCCCTTCTAACTCTATCTCTACAATGTTTCCAGGAGAACTTATTTCTATCTGTGCTTTCCAATTGAACAATAGCTAAAAACTTTCTGAGTACTTCCCATGAACCTGTTGTAGGGCAACTATCAAACCTGACCATACCTTGGAGTATTTCAGTTTAATGCAATAGTCTCCTTCTAGCTTTTCCTTTGCATCCTTGGCTTCTTCATTTGGATTCTTCTTGACCCAGTTGAAAGCATCTAGGCCCCTAGTTGGGTTTCGGTGATTAATGACAATACGAGATTACTATGACTAATGTGTGTTTTGCATATGCAATTAAGTTAGGTCATGGTAATGGCAATTGATTGGGCAATCATGGTTGTCATGCCCCTACGATGGAAATCGTTTTAGTTTTCAAAGGATGGACGATAAGGTTAAGGATGGACTAGTTCTAAGTGTCGTTTGGAGTTGAAGAGACACTTAGAGTAGTTTAGGACTTTGTTTTTCCTTTGGCCGTACTATTAAGGGGGGTATGGATGGGTAGCTTGACCTAGGTGAGTCTAGTGGGTTAGGTGTGGTGCACACTTGTCAAATCTAGCACTAGGTAGCTCCTAAAAAGCCCTTAGATCAATTGGAGCAAACTTCATTCACATATGATTGTAAGTTGGAAGTGAATTGAGGGTCAAATGCTGTCCGGACGCTGGTTCCAGTGTGACCGGACGCTAGCGTAGAGTCCGATCAGTTCATTTGATCAAGGTGAAGTCGTCTGGATGCGACTGGACGCTGAGAGGTGAGTGACCGGACGCTGGGTACTAGAGTCTGGTCAACTCCAGTAAGGTTCCAGAGAGGGAGAATCCTGATCGGACGCGTCCGGTCAGTGCTGACCGGACGATGGTCAGGTTCCGGTTACTGACCAGATGCTGAGCAGCAAAGTGACCGAACGCTGCATGCCAGAGTCCGGTCAACATCAGTAAGGTTCCAGAGGGCAGTTTTTGTGATCGGACATGTCCGGTCAGTGCTGACCGAATGCTGGTCAGTGTTTGGTCACAACTTAAACTGCATAGAGGCGGGTGAACTGACTGAAGCGTCCGGTCACCTTGACCGAAGCGTCCGGTCAACCTGCTGTGGCACATAACAGTTCGTTTTGAATGAGGTGTTATAAATACTTCCTCTATTCACTCAAGGGATTACTTTTGCTTATTCCAACAGCTGAGAAACACCCTTGAGAGTGCCAAGAAGAGCAAGGTCCTAATGAGGTGATTGAGATTTGAGAATCCAAGTGAGAGGCCTCATTAGTGAAAGCAAGAGTAGCAAAGTGTGTATCCACACTTCTCATTAGGCTTGTCGTGGTCAAGTGAGAGTCCGTGCTTGTTACTCTTGGTGATCGCCATCACCTAGATGGCTTGGTGGTGATTGGGAGCTTGATGATCATCCGATGGAGCTTGTGGATGACCCAACTCAAGTTGTGAGCGATTGTGGGTGATTCACCACGACGGAGTGTCAAAGAATCAACCCGTAGAGAGCACTTGATCCTTGTGTGGATCAAGGAGGAGCTACACCCTTGCGCGGGTGCTCCAACGAGGACTAGTGGAGAGTGGCGACTCTCTGATACCTCGGCAAAACATCGCCGCGTTCCTGCTTCTCTCTTTACTTTAAGCATTTACTTTGAGCAATTCAATTCTTGTCTTTACATTCATAGAATTGCCATGCTAGAGTAGGATTGGAATATAGGTTGCTAAAGTTTTGTGCGGTAGAATAATAGAAACACTTTCTAGGCACAAGGGGTGAAGTGGGCTAACCGTAGGGTTTAATTATTGCAAAGAATTTTAGAATTAGCCCAATTCACCTCCCCTCTTGGGCATCTTGATCCTTTCAATTAGTATTGGAGCCTCGTGCTCACGTATTTAGGCTTAACAACCTAGAGAAAGATGTCTCACGGGGATGGGGCCTACTCCTATCTTTGAGGGGGATGATTTTCCTTATTGGAAAATCCACATGGAGGCGTATTTAGAAGCTCTAGATGTTGGAATACTTAGAGCCGCCTCACAAGGATTCCCAAAACCTTGGGATCCCACGCACCTTCAAGGCAATGAAGTAAACTACGAGAAATGGAATGCAAAGGCTAGAAGCACCATCTTTAGAGGCCTTTGCAAAGATGTGTTTAACCGGGTGAGGAACCACAAGGACTCCCATGCACTATGGTCAGACATTTGTGCGCTCCATGAGGGAACTAAGAGCGAGCATGAGGAACGCTATCATCTCGTAATGAAAAGCTTAATTCTTTTGAGATGTTTCCTAAAGAGAATGCTAATGAAATGTACTCACGCTTGAATGTTCTTGTAGAGGAAGTCAATGGGCTTGGACTCACTCAAATGCAACCATCCGATGTTGTAAGAAAAATCTTGAGTGTCCTCCACATTGATAAATATGGGCATATTGTGACCGTGCTTCATCATGGTGATCTTTCCACCTCTACACTGACTCAAATCTTGGGAAAGATCAATGCTCATGAGATGTACATGCATATCACACCACAAGATGGCTCATCCTCTACCAAGAAGAAGGACAAAGACTTAGTATTCAAGGCTAGCCAAGAGAAGGGCAAAGCAAGAATTGAGTATGAGAGCTCAAGTGATGATGAAGTTGATGATGCAAGTCTTGCTCTCATGGTGAGAAGAACCGCCAAGATGCTAAAGAAGCTCAATAAGAGTGGCATCAAGTTTGATGGGAAGAAAAAGAAGTTCTTCACTAGCATAAGAAGGGAGCCAATCTCCGAGATGGATTGCTACAATTGTGGAGAACTTGGTCATCTAGCACATCAATGCACCAAGCCCAAGAAAGACAAGTACAAGAACAAGTATAAGGGCAAGAAAGATGACTCAAGTAATGAAGATGAGAAGAAGAAAAACAAGTCATACAAGAAGAAGGATGGCAAGAAGGACTTCCACAAGAAGAAGAAACATGGAAAGGCATACATCGTCGGTGATTGGCTCATGGACATTGATTCATCAAGTTGCTCATCCAATGATGATAGTGATAATGAGAAGGTGGCCGCCATTGTGATTGATTCTTCATCATCTTCAGTTCTTCACCAACACCACCGCCATCATCCTCTACACACCTATGCCTTATGGCCAAGGGTGAACGAAAGGTATCAAATGATGATGATAGTAGTGGTGATGATCATGCTAATAATGATGATAGTGATAGTGATAGTGATGATAATGAATATGAATCACCTTCATATGATGATCTTGTTAAATTGTTAAATCAATACACTAAGATCATTATAAATACTAGAGCTAAGAATGACAAGCTAGAAGCTAAGAATGATTCTCTTTTAGCTAAATGTGATATAGCCGAAAAGGCTAGTGTTGAGCTTAGAGAAGCAAATGAAGCTATGTCATCCAAACTCAAGGAGCTCAAATCTTTTAAGAAAGAGCTTAAAGATAAACATGATAAACTTGAGGGGATGCATAAAGAGCTCATCACTAGCCACAATATGCTAAAAGAAGAATATACAACTCTCAAGATGAATCATGATAATCTTGTTATTGCTCAAGAATTTTTATCCAATGAGCCACAGGATGCTACTAACGATGTTGTTAAGATTGATATAGCTACATCATGTGATGATTTAATTGTTGAGAGCATTGAGCAAGGATCTAGTAGCAAAGGCAAGCAAGTGGTTGAAACCGACAACTATGATGAGTATGTCAAGCTCAAGCATGATAATGAAAAGCTCAAGAAAGATCTTGAAGAGCTCAAAACCACCAACACTATAGTACTAGAAACTCTTGATCATGATGGCGATTTGATTCTTGAGAATGAGAAGCTCAAAGAAGAGAACAAGAAACTCAAGGAAGAGAAAAATAATGATGCACTCAAGGAAGAGAACAAGAAGCTCAAGTTGGAGAAAGAACATCTCAAGATTGGATTGAGCAAGTTCACAAGAGGCAAGCATCTTCAAAGTGAGCTACTAATGAACACCGTCATGAAGATGGATAGAAGTGGCATTGGGTATTTGGCAAACTAAGAGAAGAAGGCTCAAGCTCAACAACAACAACACAAGTCAAAGCCAAAGCCAAAGAGGTGTTTTGAGTATGGACAAGAAGGCCACTTTGCCCATGAGTGTCAAACTCCACCACCACAACCCTTGCCCAAGCATGCTAGACCCTTTGCTTTCAATGCTCATTATATGCTTAGAAAGGACTCTAGTGGAAAGATGAAAGTTATGTTCTTAGGACCTCCCAACAAGAATAGGCCTAAGAAAATTTGGGTAGCAAAGTCATTTATTGAGAAAGTCAAGGGCCCTCAACAAGTTTGGGTTCCTAAAGCTTGATCTCTTGTGTGTAGGTGAACTACAAGACCAGTGGAAGTCATTGGGTAATTGATAGTGGTTGCACACAACATATGACCGGTGATCCTCGTATGTTCACCTCACTAGATGAAGAAGTAGTTGGACAAGAAAGAATCATATTTGGAGATAATTCAAAGGACAAAGTTAAAGGATTGGGCAAAGTGGCAATATTAAATGATCATTCAATCTCAAATGTGCTATATGTTGCTTCATTAAGCTTTAACTTGCTATCTGTTGGTCAATTGTGTGATCTTGGCTTTCAATGCCTATTTACCGAGAAGGAAGTGGTTGTATCCAGAAAGATGATGATCAAGTGATATTCAAGGGATTTAGATACAACAACCTATATCTAGTGGACTTCACCTCCAAAGATGCTAATTTGAAGACTTGCCTATTCACCAAAACAACACTTGGGTGGCTATGGTATAGAAGACTTGCTCATGTTGGGATGAGCTCACTCAAGAAGCTAATGAAGAATGATTTGGTGAGAGGAATAAAGGATGTGAAGTTTGAGAATGATTTGGTGAGAGCTCCTTCACATGGACTTATTTGGACCAACAACATACAAGAGTTTGGGAGGAAATCTTTATTGTCTTGTGATTGTTGATGACTACTCAAGATACACATGTGTGTTCTTCCTTCATGACAAATCCAAAGTTGCATCATGCTTCAAGATGTTTGCCAAGAGAGCACAAAATGAGTTTGAAGTGAAGCTCAAGAAGATTAGAAGCGACAATGGGAAAGAATTTGACAACACAAACATTGAAGCCTATTGTGATGAAGTTGGGATCAAGCATGAGGTCTCTGCAACATATACTCCTCAACAAAATGGTGTGGTTGAGATAAAGAACCGGACATTGATCACACTAGCAAGAACAATGCTTGATGAGTACAACACTCCCGAAGCTCTATGGGCGGAAGCTATCAACACCGCATGCTAAGCATCCAACCGCCTATTCCTTCAAAAATTTCTTAGCAAGACACCTTATGAGTTGCTCAATGGGAAGAAGTCGGACGTCTCCTTTAGGGTGTCTGGTTGCAAATGCTACATCTACAAGAAGCGGCAACACCTAGGGAAGTTTCAAAGACGTTGTGATATTGGTTTTCTTGTTGGTTACTCATCAAAGTCCAAAGCATATAGAGTATTTAATCATGCCACCGGCTTGGTTGAAGAAACATATGATGTGGAATTTGATGAATCAACGGCTCCCAAGGAGCACATGAGAATCTTGATGATGTAGGTGATGAACCATTGAGGGAGGCCATGAAGAATATTCCGGTTGGAGACATCAAGCCTAATGAAGAAGAAGATGATGTACAAGTGATCAATCCACCTTCTTCATCAAATGTGCCACAAGATGGTGATAAAGATAGGAAAGTAGAAAATAAAGACACTCATGTCTCCCATGAGCAAATGGTGACACAAGCACATGATGTTGATGCTCCACAACCTCCCCCTCAAGTGGTTGATAGAAGAAATTCACCTCTACTACAAGCTCATCCATAAGATCTCATTATAGGGAGTCCATCAAAGGGAGTAATGACTCGCTCTTAAAAGCTTGCTTCATTTATTGAACATCACTCTTTTGTCTCTTGCTTTGAGCCTACTAAGGTAGAAGAAGCTCTTCAAGATCTGGATTGGATAAATGCCATGCATGAAGAGTTGAACAACTTCACCCACAATGAAGTTTGGACTCTTGAAGAGCGACCACAAGGTGCAAGAGTCATTGGAACAAAGTGGGTGTTCTGCAACAAGCAAGATGATCAAGGCATTGTTGTGAGGAACAAGGCAAGACTAGTTGCAAAGGGGTTCTCTCAAGTTGAAGGCTTGGATTTTGAAGAGACCTTTGCACTGGTTGCAAGACTAGAAGACATTCTTATCCTCCTTGCATATGCATCACATCATGAAATGAAACTATATCAAATGGATGTGAAAAGTGTATTTTTAAATGGCTATATAAATGAACTAGTCTATGTTGATCAACCTCCCGGGTTTTGTGGGGGTATTAACCCCTATACCCTTATGGCTAGGCTTGGGCCGGCCTGGACCAGGGTGACTGGCCCACTAAAAGATGACACGCGGCCTGGCCAATCTGTTCGGAGCCCCGCACAAGGAATCAAAGTAGATTTGGAGATCAAGCAAGATCCTAGTCGGTTAGAATAGGGATTCTTATCCGGCCACCTATGGCAATTGTAATTGGTTAGGATTAGTTTCTAGATCTGTAACCCTGCCTCCCGAACTATATAAGGCGGGCAGGGGACCCCTCTAAAAACATCTTTCATTGGCATACAACAATACAATTAGACGCAGGACGTAGGTATTATGCCTTCACAGCGGCCGAACCTGGATAAAACCTCGTATCTGTCTTGCGTCACCATCTTGTTTGTAGCTTGCGCATCTGTCTGCCGATAATCTACTACCATGGGCATACCCTTAGGTAGACTGTCGACCATATTTTGTCGATAGTGGCGCGCCAGGTAGGGGGTATGCGTACTGCTCTCTAGGCGAACAAGATGGTCGTCATCCCTGGTTCCATGGCTACGCCGAATGGCCTCACGTTCACCATCGGCCAGATCACCTGGACCACTGGCTCCGACGACTTCATCGCCATGACCCCGGAGGAGGCGCGGGTTCAATCTGTGTCGACCACTACTTCACCTGCATCGGCTACGGCTCCGACCATGGTGGATCTAGCTCCGACCACGCCAGCATCGTCTTCAGCCACGCCAACAACCCATCATCCGCTTCCTCGCTACAAAGGGAGGCAGATCGACAACATCGACCTGCTCGATTCCATCGATCAGGTCGGCACCAAACTTGCTGAAACCCTGGCTCTGGTAAGTTCAATTCAAAGTCAACCTAATGAGCAGGTAACTACTATCCACAACAGATCTACCTGACCAGCTCAGGCTAGTCGTCCTGCACGACTCGGTACGGATCTCGTGGTCACATCTACTCCTGAAGGGCGCTCCATTCGTCACCGGCTAGCCCCCAAAATGGGTCTTCGGCTCTCTGAGTACAAAGCCTCGATGGAGAACCACCAGGCCCAGCCCTACGGCCTGCGCAACTTCATTAACATGGTCTGGATTGAGGATTATCAAGAAGGATCGGTCCATACAGTTCAAGAGGGTGGCTCAAGCTCCTCGTCCGGCATCGCATCTAATGCCTCCGTCCACACCAAGCTCCAGCATCATGATGATGAAGGTGTTGAATACGATCTGGATATCCCAGACCACGCCCCATGATTCCCACGATTCCCATCCTTCCCACCAAGGCGAGGAGACTTGATCAATGTTGTCAGTAATGACGAACCACCGGCTGTCGGCGAAACAGAACAAGAAAGGCTAGCACGTGAAGCACACAATATTGATCGGTTTAATCGCTGATAAATCAAAGCCAAGGCAGAAGAGGAGGCCCGACGCATAAGGGCCCAACCACGCAACCTTAATAATGCCTTTGACAGGGTGGGGGACAAATAGGTCTTTAGGACTCCAAGCACCAACGTAGCTATTGCTATGGCGACAATGCAATGACTACCCAATACCCCGGAAACTCAGGCAGTTCGTGATGATATACAAGCTTACCTGACGGCTGCTATGGCCCAGACTGTAGAGATTGTAAATCAAGCCTGGGCTCCATCCGTCTTAGTCAAATCAAGCCACAGCCGCCAGTACTCAAGTCGCTCACAGCCACCTAACCAACGTGGCTCGAGCAACAACCACCCATCAAACAACCGTCAAGGTGGAAACGGTGGCCATGATGGTGGTCGGGATGACAACCGCCGTGACTACCGGGACGACAATCGCCGAGACAACCGCGATAATTGCCGCGATAACCATGGTCGTAGGGTTAATCAGGGTGGCAACCAAGATCGCCATGATGGCAATAACAATCTCCGCCATTACCTCAAAGAACGCGATCTGCGCGATCGCATTAACCAAAGAGCCAATGATCGTGCATCCCACGAAAGCTATCGTCGTATGGAATATGATACTACCCACGTCCCTCTGGGTTTGAAGCAGTTTACTCTGCACCTTTGCCAAGTCATATGGCCCAAGAACTTCAAGCTCGAAAAACTTCAGAAGTACAACGGCAAGGAGAAGCCTGAATTATGGGTCATGCTCTACGAAACCGCGTGCAGATCAGCCATGGCTGATGAGCACGTCATGTCTAACTACTTCCTAGTCGCTGTCGGCCACGCAGGCCACCAATGGCTAGTCAGCTTGCCGGTGAACTACTTTGATTCTTGGCAAGAGCTCAAGCAAGCTTTCATTGACAACTTCATTGCTACTTGCGAGCAACCCGGCAACAAATATGATCTGCAGCGGATTCGAGATCGGAAAGATGAGCCACTACACGAGTACGTCCGGTGTTTCTTGGAGATGCACATCAAGGTCCCGTCAATCTCCGACAATGAGGCAATTGAGGCTTTCATCACTAGTCTCCGCTTCCACGATGCCCTATGGGACAAGCTCCTCCGCAAGAGACCTGAATTAGTCACAGCGCTCCTGGCCATTACTAAGAAATATGTGGATGCCGATGATGCTAAAAAGATAATCATCGAAGAAGCAGCAAGGGTTCCACGCTCCGACCACCCCCACACCGCGACGACTACCGCAGCAACCATGGTCAGAACAACAATTTTGATCATCGCAACCAGCGCAACGACCCCCGCGACCACCGCGACCAGCGTAATCAGCGGCGTAATCGTCGTGACGATTACAGGGGTAAGCATGCTCGGGAAGACGACGGCGAGATCAACACCGTTAAAAAAGGTGGCGGACGTCGCAACTACGAAGAAGACTACGCCAAAGCATTGAAAGGACCCTGCCAGCTCCACCCCAAGTCAAATCATACCATGGAGAATTGCCGTGTTCTCAAATCTATCTACACGCGCCAACAGGCTCCAGATACATCTGACAAGCCTAACGACGCCAGGGAGCAGCGTAACGAGGACAACGACGATGAAGACATAGACCCCCGTCACAAGTACGTCAAGCCAACCGATTGTGTCCACACCATCATTGGAGGCAAAGTGTCCATCGAGACCAAACGAGAACGCAAGCTGCTCTCCCACGCCTGCTTGAATGTGGCCAACACCGACAACCTCATCACCGATCCGCGGCTCCCTCCTTGGTCTCACCACGAGATCTCCTTCAGCAGAAAGGACCAATGGGCTGCAATACCTGAGCTACGACATTTTCCTCTGGTCCTCGATCCTTGTATCAACAAGGTTCAGTTCGACAGAGTGCTGATTGACGGCGGCAGTTCCATCAATATACTGTTCAAGAACAGTTTGCCAGCCCTGAAGATAACCCAAGCAGATCTCAAGCCATACGAGGCATAGTTCTAGGGTGTCCTCCCTAGACAGAGCTCTACACCTCTCGGGCAGATCACGCTACCTGTGCAATTCGGTACCCCGGACCACTTCCGCACCGACTACGTCAACTTCATGGTCGCTGACTTCAATGGCACCTACCATGCTATCCTTGGTCGACCATCGCTCACCAAATTCATGGCCATACCTCACTACAGGTATTTGGTGCTCAAGATGCCTACCGAGAAAGGGGTTTTAACTCTCAGGGGCAACGTATACGCAGCTTATACCTACGAGGATGACAGCTTCAAAATGGTAGAGTCTCACGACCTCTCTATTCGCATGGCAGAGACCACACTGGATGCCAAGAAGACCTCAGCCGACCACCTAGAGATCCCAGAGCTCGAGGCCCCATGCAAGAACATCAAGTCCAAAGAGCACAAAGCGATCCAGCTAGTCGATGGTGATCCCAGCAAAACGGCCCTTATTGGGGCCAACCTAGATCCTAAATAGGAAGACGCGCTCGTCAGGTTCTTGAGGAGCAACGTGAGCGTGTTCGCATGGAAACCCGCTGACATGCCCGGTGTACCTCGGAACTTGATCGAGCACTCCTTAAATGTCGACGACAAGGCCAAACCTATCAATCAGAAGCTACGACGGTTCACTCGTGACAAAAAGGAGGCTATTAGGGTAGAAGTTACACGGCTTTTGGCAGCCAGATTTATTAAAGAAGTGTATCATCCGGAGTGGTTAGCCAACCCGGTTCTTGTACGCAAAAAGAATAATGAATGGAGAATGTGCGTTGATTACACTGATCTCAACAAACACTGCCCTAAAGACTCCTTTGGCTTACCTCGCATAGATGAGGTCGTAGATTCAACCGCCAGTTGCGAGCTGTTTTTCTTTCTCGATTGCTACTCTGGTTATCACCAGATCGCTCTCAAAAAGGATGACCAGATCAAGACATCCTTCATCATGCCTTTCGGCGCCTACTGCTACACAACCATGTTGTTCGGGCTCAAGAACGCTGGGGCTACCTACCAACGCGCCATATAGGCTTGCCTCAAAGATGAGATAAAAGATGACCTCATTGAGGCTTATGTTGATGATGTAGTTGTCAAAACCAAGGAAGTGTATACCCTTGTTGACAACCTAGAATGCACCTTTGTAGCCCTTAATACATTCCAATGGAAATTAAACCCAAAGAAGTGCATCTTTGGTGTTCCTTCTGGTATACTACTTGGCAACGTCGTCAGTCACGACGACATATGCCCTAACCCGGAGAAAGTCAAAGCTATCTTGGACATGAAGCCGCCCAAAAAGGTGAAGGATGTTCAGAAGCTTACCAGATGCATGGCTGCCCTCAGTCATTTCATATCAAGATTAGGTGAAAAAGGACTACCATTTTTTAAGCTGCTCAAAGCATTCAAGAAGTTTGAGTGGTCGGAGGAAGCAGACGCTGCCTTCACACAGCTAAAACAATACCTTACATCACCTCCAGTCCTCACTGCTCCCAGAGAAGATGAAACCCTCCTGCTTTACATTGCGGCAACTAATCAAGTGGTCTCCACTACCATGGTGGTCGAGCGCGACGAGCCTAGCCACGTCTACAAGGTACAACGACCAATCTATTTCATCAGTGAGGTACTCAATGAATCCAAGACCAGGTACCCACAGATTTAGAAACTGATCTACGCCATACTGATAACATCCCGAAAGTTGAAACATTACTTCGATGGATATCATGTGGTGGTCATGACCGAGTACCCTCTAGGAGACATCATTCGCAACAAGGATGCGAATGGGCGCATCGTCAAATGGGCAATGGAGCTATGCCCTTTCTCCTTGGAATTTGCAAGCCGTACTACAATCAAGTCTCAAGCACTTGTCGATTTCATCGTCGAGTGGACAGATTTGAGCACACCTGCCTCTCAAAAGCCCAACGAGTATTGGAAGATGTACTTCGACGGCTCTCTCAACATTGACAGCGCAGGAGTAGGAGTCCTTTTTGTGTCACCATCCAAGGAGCATGCCTACATGGTCTGCGCATTGCGGTCGAGCTTAGTGTCAAACATCTCTATGTCTATGGAGACTCGGCTCTAGTCATTAACCAACTCAACAAGGACTAGGATACGACCAGCGAAAAGATGGATGCATACTGCAAATCGATCAGAAAGCTGGAAGGCAAGTTCTATGGCATCGAGTACATACATGTGGTCTGGGACAAAAATCAAGCAGCAGATGCATTGTCAAAGTTAGGATCATCCCGAGCCAAAGTCCCACATGGCGTATTTGTTCAAGACCTGCTCACACCTTCCATCGAAGAGGAAGATCCCACGATCGACAAGCCTCCAGACCAGCTATTGGTGGCTTCGGTTCCGGCGTCAAACACCACCGAACCACCTCCAACCACTAAGGAGCCTAACTAGAGAGTACCTTTCATCAAGTACCTGACAGATGGTAGCGGTTACACCGATCGGATAGAAAATGAACGCCTGATGCGTCGCAGTAAGCAGTATCTGCTCGTCGATGGCAAATTGTGGTGCAAGAACGCAAAGGAGGAAATCTTGATGAAGTGAATAAACTAGGAGGATGGCAAACATCTCCTAGACCAAATCCACTCTGGCTCCTACGGCAACCACGCGGCCTCGAGAACGCTGGTTGGCAAGGCTTTCCGGGCAGGGTTCTATTGGTCGTTAGCCATAGCCGATGCAGAGAAGCTAGTCTGCCATTGTGAAGGTTGTTAGTTCTTCGCCAAGAGAACCCACGTACCAGCACACGAGATTCAGACGATACCAGCCTCTTGGCCCTTCGCATGCTGGGGACTGGATATGATCGGGCCTTTCAAACCGGCCCCTAGGAAATTTACATGCGTCTTCGTGCTGATCGACAAATTTTCCAAGTGGATAGAGTACATGCCCCTGGTCAAGGCATCTTTAGAAAAGGCTATTGCGTTCATCGACCAGGTCATCCACCGCTTTGGCATACCCAACAGCATCATCACTGATCTGGGTACTCGGTTCATTAGGAACGCTTTTTGGGACTTCTGCGATGAAAGGAGCATAGTAGTAAAATACGTCTCGGTGACGCACCCTAGAGCTAATGGACAGGTCGAGCGGGCAAATGGTATGATCTTGGACGCACTTAAGAAGAGGATGTACAGAGAAAATGACAAAGCTCCCGGAAGATGGCTCAAAGAGTTACCAGCCATGGTCTGGGGCCTCAGAACCCAGCCCAGTCGCAATACCGGCGTATCACCATACTTTATGGTTTATGGCGCTGAGGTAGTGCTCCCAGCAGATATAGCCTTTAGATCAGCACGGGTAGAGAACTTCGACGAAGATAAGGCCAATGAAGTGCGGGAGCTAGAAGTGAATAGTGCAGAAGAGAAGCGGCTCGATTCTTATGTACGGACAGCTAAATACCTTGCTATTTTGCGTAGGTACTACAACAAGAACGTTAAGGAGCGGTTCTTCGTGGTTGGGGACCTGGTCCTAAAGTGGAAGATGAGTCAGGTTGGCGTTCACAAACTCGAAACCCCATGGGAAGGGCCCTTTATGATCAAGGAGGTTACGTGACCAACGTCTTATAGGTTAGCCCACCTAGATGGTACAGACATAACCAATTCATGGCACATCGACAAGCTTAGGCGTTTCTATGCTTAACTACTAAGATATGTACTCCTCTTGTACTTTCAATTTAATTCAATAAAGCTATTATGATTTCTCCGACCACTCTAATGTGTCACTTCGAAGTCTATTGTTATTCTAATTCAACCAGTCAAAACCGACCACCATTCCTTCTCGGGTTTTTGGAGCAGGCCTTGTCTCTGGTTTCTCTCAATGCGTGCATGGGATCCGCTCTCTACGCTACGGGTGATTGGCAGGTGCTCTCTGGTTTGACTTGTGCATTTCTACGTGTGCACAAACACTCCGACCGCAAGACAAACTAGGGCCATACAAACCTTTCAGGATGACGTGTCGACTAAACTGGTACAACTAAACAGAACGCTAACATGTTCTCACTTAGTTACACCAACACGATATCCAAGCTTAAATACGTTTTCTACAAAACACACAAGCTCATGTCGATATACAATTACGTTATTACAAGCTTACTTGAAAAGGTCCAAGTTTACAATAACACAACTACATCTTCTTCTACAGCTATAGCCTACACTAATGGCTGGTTGGGGCACGCGACACTTGCTGCTCGCTGGGCCTGACATCGTGCTCGAGTCTCGTGGACTCCTGCACTAGTCGAGCTGAAGAAGATGGCCCCGCCGATGCCTGGCTAGTCGAGACTACAGGCTTCGCCGGTTGGCTTAAAAATGACAGCGCATCCAGCTGACTTGTTGATGGCGTTCCCTATACAGGTGATGTCCCGCCTCCACATAGGTTAATGTTGCCAATTATTTTTGCCGACAAGTCTAGCTGGGTCATCCGTAGCTCCTCAGCCTTGTCTGGATCTACCTCCTTCGGGTATCTAGCCTCCAGGCGCTTGAGATCGATCAAGGGGTAGTGAGCACGTACCATGCTTAGCACATGTGCGCCTGTGTACTCACCCGCCTCCTTCATGAACTCCTGAAACCATCCCCATGCCTTTCGGCATCTATCAATCAATCCCAGCTATGGCGTCCTTGGCATGTCCTCTGTTAGCACTGAATCGATGAGGTTAAGGACCGGCAAAATGCCCGTTGCCACCTCCTGACACCGGTTTTTCCAGGTGTCCCAATCATTGGTGATCTCTTGGCATTGCGCCTTCCAGCTGTCATGATCTTTTATCATGACCTCCAGATGCTTCTTGGCAATGACCTTTAAAACTACAAAACGCACAAGCTATTAAAACGTCATACCACGACAAAATAAGGTGGGCAACAAAAGTGAGCAGAGGGGCTTGGAAAACTTACTTTTCAGTTCCTCTGTCATCTTGGTCGTGAGGTCCCGGAGCTACGACTGGTCGTGCACCAGTTTTTTGTTGTCCTCTTTCAGGCGATCACACTCCACGACCGCATGACTGTTCTCCTCTTAGAGACGGACCACTTCGACTTCTAAGCCTGCACTATAGCTGTTAATAACAACAACGCAACAATGCTTGTCAGTATTCGTTGTGATAAAGTGGCTACTTACTTGCTTTTTCCTACTCTTTATTACTGAGCTGGATGACCAGGTTCTGGTTCTGAGACTCTTGCTCCATCTTCTCATGGTTGGCGGCTTCAAGTCGGTGGCATAAGCGTTCCACCTCCACCGTCAGCTCCTTGTTGCTTGCAGTGATCCCCTCGATCTGGTCGAAGCATTTCTTGCGGTACCTTGCGGTCTTCATTAAGTCCTTTGTGCATATAGCTAAGTAAGATAGCTTGACTATACAACAATATCAGGTGGTGAAGCAAAGCTTACCTGGACCTCCATCACTAGCCGTTTCGCCGCCTGTTCGACTTTCTTGGTCTCTTCGACCTCCGAGATTTCCTCATGAACAACCCATTGGTCGTTTTGCCAACGCGACACATACACATGTTGTCGCTTGTCCTGTGGACAACCCAGGACTTCCTCCACTTTGTCTTCTTCGGGCTCATCTTCGGGCCTCGGTGCTGATCTGGCGTCAGTAGCTTCTGCGATCACCAAAGCCTTCCCACGGGTTTTAGCGTCGGTGAATGTGGGATGTGCTCTCACCTCCGGTTGTTGCTCCTCAGTCTGCTCCATCACCCTTGACGTTGAAGTGTTGTCCTCAGCAGGTCGAGTGCTCGGAGCACTCATACCCGGATCAGTTGGTCCCTCGACCACCTACTTGGGGACTATTGTCTGACTGCTCCCTTTCTGAGGTAAAGACGGATCTTCTGCTATGGCTTCCTCGGTGATCGGCTGCTGGGTAGTTTGTTCTGAACTTATTGGTGGAGCCACGAAACTTTCGGCCAGCTGGTCCAGACTTTCGGTGGACGCCGAACTAGTACATCCGAGATAAGTTTAGAAGGAAGCCATATTCAATATAAATTGCTAGCTTACAGCAAGGTTACAAATACTTACATGTTGGAAGCGTGGAATGATGTGGCAAAGGCATGTCTCTTCGGCTGTGCCTGCTCTACGTGCTATGCGGGTAACATCTGGTCTCCCTCTACATCTAGCACCATTGCTGGGCCTTGGTGCTCGACCCCTCCGCTGCTTGTCCTTCACACTGTAGCGGTCGGCGATGTAGGTCTCACCGGCACAGAGGAGCCACCTTGCTCCATCGACTCCAGTTGCCTCCTGCTCTTTCGAGGGACGAGTCAAAAGGTGTCTGCATCCTCTCCTTCCTCTGTGTCATCGTCCGACAAAGTAAAAATCGCCTGACGACGCTTGCTGGCCACCGGTCGCTTACCAGCAGCTTTGGTCGCTGCCTCCTCTCCAACTCCGAGCATGGCCTAGTCGACGTCCTTGACTCCAGTGCTGGTCTGGGTGGTTGGGTCAGCTCCTTGCGGCCAATCTACTCTAGGGGGTAGCGACACAAACACTGTCGCTCTATCCCGACCATTAATTTGGGAATCAAATGGGAGTGAACACAGTAAGTTTCTACACCAATATAAGACTACGGGTACAAGGCAAGATAAGTTACCTTTGGGGGAGGTCAGGCGAGCTTGAAAGCGTGCTCGATGTCGCTTAGTCTGACATAATTTGGATCAGCTAAGTTAAATAGCTCTCCAATTCTGGCTCAAACTTTGCTTTTGTCAAGCGCCCCCTGCCTCGTCCTCATCGGGTTCACGCTACCTTGGTACTCATAGCTAGAATGTACCCTCTTCTGGTAGGGCTGGATCCATCGGCTGATGAAGCTCCTGATCACGCTCGGACCATCCAGTTTTTTTCAAGGGATCATCCCAAATATTTCTGGAATATGCTCCAGGTGCTCGGGCTTCTCTGACCAGCTTGTCCTCTTCTTTGGAATGAACCCCACATCGCACAGTGTGATTGTGTTTGGCTCCTCGTGGATGTAGAACCATTTCTTGTACCAGTCGTCAAGCGACGTGTTCCATGGGCAGTGCAGGTACTGGGCTTTCATCCCGTCATGGAGGTTGAGGTACACGCCTCCGGCTATCTTCGAACCGCCGCTTCCCTTCTTCCACAGACAGAAAAGATGGTGGAAAAAATTGAAATGGGGCTGGAAGCCGCCATATGCTTCGCAAAGATGAATGAAAGTGGCGACAAGGAGGATCGAGTTGGGATGAAGATTGCAAATCCCAATCTCGTAGTAAAGGCAGAGCCCCTGAAGAAAAGGATGTATCGGAACCCCAAATCCCCGCTTAAAGAAGTCTTCAAACACCATGATCTCACCTGGTTGTGGATTGGGGTACCCCTCACCCTCCGGCGTGCGCCATCCTACGAGCTCCTTGTTGTGGAGCACCCCCATGGTGACAAGGTCTTCAATGGTCTGCTCGTTGCTTCTTGATTTCCACCACTCCTTCGCCATGACTCCTGCTTTCTTCTGCGCGTCACTTTTCGCCATGAATCTGGCCTTGATGATGAACGAGGAACTGGCGAAGGATTGATTGGTGGTGATTTTGGAGGTATTAGGGTTGGCAAGAGGAAGAAGATGGTTGCGGCTACGAATGACAATGGGGTTCAGTAAAAAGTAACTTACCTATCCTATACTGTATTTAACCCAAGAGTTACGCCATTTCGTCTACCCGAGATTCTTGGGAGATGTGCGCGTGCGCCGCAGACGGTTGTTTTCACAGCCTCGAGATCTATGCCAATATATGCGCCTCTTCATGGCTAGTGTATGTGCCTCTTCGTTGCCAATGTGAGAGGGCCCACGTTGACGCACCTATTTACAGGTGCCACGCAACTGTTTGCTTGAAAAGACAAGAAGGCAGTATGATGTGCTATACCTATCTACTTTTTTGACCAGACGTGTCAGATCGGACTTGACAGAGCAAGTAAAATATATATATATATATATATAGTACAGGTGGCATATGGTTTTTCGCCGCACTTAATGTGCTCGGGGACTGTCTAGACCACCATCGTGCTCGGGGACTGTTCAGACCACCATCGTGCTCAGGGACTGTCCAGACCACCATCGTGCTCGGGGACTGTCCAAACCACCATCGTGCTTGGGGACTATTCTGACCACCATCATGCTCGGGGACTGCCCCGACCACTCTCCGAACATTGCTCGGAGACCGCTCTCCTCGGCTACATGTGATTTGTACTCACATACAATTGAGAGGCATTTATTTAGACCTTGCTACAAGGCTGATATCTCGCCTTCCAGCAAGCTCGGGGACTACATCGGTATGATGCACCTACCGGTGCACCTCGTATTACTTGTACGACGATTGGATTCTCAACTTTAGTGGAAATTCTTTTTAGACCCTAGCACCACGTGCCTACATCACCTACTACCAGGCTTGGGGACTAAGTGGGCACACTTCACCTTGCGGTGAATGTGCTTATTTTATCGACCCCTATGCTCTGACTATTGGCCATAACTACTATTGTCCAAGGGTCACTTACATTTCTTTTCAGAAATACAAGTGGGCACACTTGATAAGGAAAGAAATCTTTTTCTTTTTTATTTAGAGCACCACGCATTCTTCGGACAACCAGAATCTTCGGCTATAATCGTGGTCTACTGCTCTCTGTTCTGACCAGAATTCTGGCACATTCGATTGGTCAATATTTCAACCAGTTGGGGATGACATGAAGACAGATCGCATTAGCCAAAGGAGATCGAGCGGCGTGTCGCAGCATAATACATGGTGCTCGAGGACTAGCTGTGGGGGTATTAACCCCTATACCCTTACGGCTAGGCTTGGGCCAGCCTAGACCAGGGGGACTAGCCCACTAAAAGATGGTGCATGGCCTGGCCAATCTGTTCGGAGCCCCGCGCAAGGAATCAAAGCAGATTTGGTGATCAAGCAAGATCCTGGTCGGTTAGAATAGGGATTTTTATCTGGCCACCGATGGCAATTGTAATTGGTTAGGATTAGTTTCCAGATCTGTAACCCTGCCCCCCGGACTATATAAGGCGGGCAGGGGACCCCTCTAAAAAACATCTCTCATTGACATACAGCAATACAATCAGACACAGGACATAGGTATTACGCCTTCATGGCGGCCGAACTTGGATAAAACCTCGTGTCTGTCTTGCGTCACCATCTTGTTTATAGCTTGCGCATCTGTCTGCCGATAATCTACTACCTTGGGCATACCTCTAGGTAGACTGCTGACCATATTTCATTGATAGGTTTAAAGACCCTAGATATCCTAATCATGTTTATAGGTTGTCCAAGGTGCTATATGGGCTTAAGCAAGCCCCAAGAGCTTGGTATGAGCGTCTTCGGGATTTCCTCATTGAGAAGGGCTTCACCCTTGCGAAGGTTGACACCACACTATTCACCAAGAAGCTTGATGGATATATCTTCATTTGTCAAGTGTATGTTGATGATATCATCTTTGGATCATCAAATGAAGATTCTTGCAAAGAGTTTGGTGAATTGATGTCGAAAGAGTTTGAGATATCAATGATTGGAGAGCTTACATTCTTTCTTGGTTTTCAAGTCAAGCAAATGAGAGAAGGGATTTTCATCTCTCAAGAGAAATATATTAATGATCTTCTCAAGAGATTCAAAATGGATGAATGTAAGCCAATCAAGACACCAATACCAACTAATGGACATCTCAACCTAGATGAGGGGGGTAACACGGTTGATCAAACTCTCTACCGCTCTATGATTGGTAGCTTGTTATATTTAACTGTATCTAGGCCTGACATCATGTTTAGTCTGTGTATGTGTGCTAGATTTCAAGCTAATCTTAAGGAAACTCATTTGATTGCCATTAAAAGAATCCTTAGGTATCTTAAGCACACACCAAGCATTGGCCTTTGGTATCCCAAAGGAGCTAGATTTGAATTAGTTGGCTATTCCGATTCGGATTATGCTGGTTGCAAAGTTGATAGAAAAAGCACATCCGGAGGGTGCCATTTGCTTGGTAGATCACTTATGTATTGGTCCTCCAAGAAACAAAATAGTGTGGCTTTGTCTACAGCCGAAGTGGAATATATTGCCGCGGGTGCTTGTTGCGCATAAATACTTTACATGAAGCAAACTTTGCTAGCCTATGGTGTAGTTCTAGAAAAAGTACCTCTTTTGTGTGACAATGAGAGTGTGGTAAAACTTGCTAATAATCCAGTTCAACACTCTCGCACCAAGCACATAGATATCTGCCATCACTTTCTTAGAGATCATGTTGCTAAGAATGATATTTCATTAGAAGGTGTAAGGACCGAGGATCAATTGGTAGATATCTTCACTAAACCGATAGATGAGGCAACATTTTGTCTGTTGAGGAATGGGCTCAATGTGCTTGATTTTAGCAACTTTACTAGAAAATGAGTTTGTGTTGTCCCTTGCATTGCATTGTAATATACAACATGTTTACTTTGTGGTAATGCACTTAGAGCTTGTCTAACATGGTTAAGATAACCGCCGAAAAGCGTATGAAGAAGCCTAACCTTGGATCAAACTTGACAAGTAACTAGAATTACTTTCAAGTATTGCATTGCATATGCATGAATGTTGTTTTGTCGTTTCTCTTCAATCACCCTTTTATTGCCTATTTTCTTAAAAAGAATTATAGCCTAAGGCAAAATACTTTGAAAAATTTGAGGGTTTGAGAGAGATCACTCACATCAGTCCCAATTGGTGTTTATTTGGGTCTTATTGAAGTTGGGACTTGATTGGGAACAGGCAGCACGTAGGAACTTTGAAGAATTACTGAAAAAGAGTGACCAGACGCTGGACCGGACTCTGCTCCCCCACGTCCAGTTAGTTCACAGGAGGTGAACCATTGCTGCGAAGGAGTGACTGGACGCTAGAATAGTGTTCTCCCTATGTCCGGTCAGAAGGTGATCCTACGTCTGGTCAAGCGAAGAAGACCAAGACAGGATCGACCAGACTCTGGCTACGTCCGATCAGTTGTGATTGGATGCGTCCGGTCGTGACTCCAGGGGATTTGGACCTCTCTGGAGTTGACCGGACTCTGGGTGGCAGCGTTCGGTCGTTGCCACTGGAGTGTCCGGTCAATAGAAATCATGCGGGTACCGAACTCTTTTCTATTTCCTTTTCTATTATGTCACGGGGGCCACCATATAATCCTGCATCCACGCCGCCCATATTCATCGTGCCCGCGCCGACATCGCCGTATCCATGCCCTAGCCGCTAAATCCACCAACGCCACTTCTTGCCCACGCCACCTGCTTCGCCACCTCCCACGCCACCGTGCTGCACCACCGCGCCCTCGACGTCCGCGCTCGTGCAACTCCCACACAGCCGCGCCAGCATTGCCATTGCATCCCGCACCACCATGCCTACGCTACTCCCAACGTCCGTGCCAGCGCTGCCCTTAGCGCCACTAGAGCCGCCTCTTGCGCCTACTTCATCGCAACAGCGCCACCAGAGCCTTGCTAGAACCCTAGTTGCATCTCCATAGCTGATTCACCACGCAGTGCCAACCCTAACCCTAATTGTCATCCCGATGGTCCTCCATGATCTGTTCCTCTTCTCGTGGATTCGCCGGTTCGTCAGGTAGCAAGGCCTCGTTTCCAATTTCATATCTAATGCTTGCTTCTTAGGGTTTCGTATCTCTAGATGTCTATTGAAATTATTCATATATCCGATCTATTCTAACATGCAGCGAGTCAGTGTTTCTGAGGTCACTTTGGCAGTTGTCAATCAACTTAGGGCCAAGCTCGCGAGTACGGATCGAGGCCAAGCCTCGGGAGTGTCAGTGACAGTTGTTTCTTGTCCGAGGCAGCAGATTGTTCTAGATGGCTCGTGTCAAGAATGTTGGAGGTGGTCCAAGTGATGAGGATCTGAGGCCTCCGCCATGCTTGCCTACTGATGTGAAAGGCAAGGCGATGAAGGAGCTTGCAAGAAAGAAGAGGAAGTATGCAGATGCTGACACACAGAGAGCAGTAGCAGTTGCTGCCACCGTAGACCATGCAGAGAGAGGAGGTGCTAGGAGTGGAGTACAGATTACAGATCAGCTTTCACCAGCACAGAGGGTAGCTATTGAGCAGGTTGAGCGTCGTCATTGTAGTCCAGTTGGGACTGTCATGCTTGAGGGATGCCGTGTTGCTTTGGAGGAGCCTTAGCCTCAGGGGGAGCCACAGCCAGCAGAGTAGACTTAGGAGGGAGAGCAGGCCAAGGAGACAGAGCCGACATCTCAGCCATAGCTTCACCGCTCTAGTCATACCCACACTTAGGTGACACCAAGGCCAAAGACACAGCAGAGGGGTTCTCATCCGCCACATAGACCACAGGGTCCGCCTCTAGTGACTCATCTAGATTTAAGGGCCGCCATGGCTAAGCAGGTGCAACAGCTCAGATTTATGCAATTCGAGGAGTGGTTCCCACCTAGGAGGGATGAGCGTGCTTCAGAGGGCTTCTACACACCACTGCAGGAGGATTTTTATAATGCATATCTTAACATTAGGGCAGCATTCAGGTCTCAAAGGGTTTGTTCTATTGAGGCCATTATAGCAGCAGCTGGAGAGCAGATTCACCCTTACCTATCTTACTTGTCAGGGCTGACAAACTTACTCGGACGGACTAACAGATATGTTCCATCTTAGGTCTGTGAGTTCTTTGCTACACTTTGGATTGACCCTCAGCACAAATTCATTCACTTTGCATTCAGAGGCAGAGATTATAGGCTGATGAGCTTTAGGGTTAGGGAGATTCTCATGCTTCAGGAGCAACCTGTCCGGCTACATGACGTTTTCTATGGTCAGACATTGCCTCCTAGATGCCCTCACAGCGGTCTTGTGCCTTCTACTGATTTGGTCTGCCATTGCTTCTTAGAGCCTTTCGGCGAGGGGTCGAGCAGGACACCCAAGGATCTTACTCCTATAGCTAGACTACTTGATGCTATCATGAGGAGGACCCTGCTCCTGAGGATGGGATATCGTGAGGGCCTGACTCGCATTCAGTTATGGCTTCTGAACTCTATGATGCAGCAGACTGTGTTTGATATTTGGGATCTTATTCTATCAGAGATAGAGGACACTCTTGCAGAGGGGTTTAGAGGTCACAGGCATCTGCCATATGCTCACTAGATTACATTCTTGATTCATAGGGCAGTTACAGTGAGGCCTCCTAAGATGCTGGTAGAGTATAGTGATGCTACTATAGAGTTCCCTGCATATAACATGACTTAGATGCTCTGCCACAGTATAGTGAGGACACCTAGCTAGCCACGTCGTCGTCCAGAGGTGCCAAAGACTGCAGCCCAGTAGGATGAGACTATCAGGGGCATTGCAGCTATAGAGGAGGAGCGTTAGATGCTCAGCAGGAGGGGATGGTCGAGAGTGACCCTAGTGACAGTTCAGATGATGACTATTAGGATATCCCTCAGATGCCTTCTTGATGACATGACCATGAGGTAGGTAGCTCTAGTTCAGCTCCACCTACAGCACAGATAGACCCCGCTCTACTGGCTATACTTGAGTGGATGAGGTAGGATCTGGCTCACCAGGCCTAGGAGACCATAGCTACATTTGCACAGTTTTAGGCCAGATAGGACGAGTTCCAGTGACCGCAGTAGGCGATCCAGCAGCAGCAGGCTATACAGCAGCAGTAGGCCATGCATCAGCAGTAGCTTCTCATGCAGCAGCAGTTACTTGGATTCATGCAGCATGTAGTTATTGCTATTAGGGCTCCACCACCATAGCCTTTACCCTAGATCGGTCAACCTGCCACCACTTCTATGACTCCAGCTTTATAGCCCAATGGGCTCTAGAGTCAGGGACAGCCAGCGACATAGTTTCCTTCACCTATAGAGCAGGTGTCCCAGTGGTTTGCCTCGCCAGTGCCAGCCCTGCAGTTCACACCTCTATAGACGGGTTTCACCAGCTCAGACTTCCTCGCTGCTTGTGTTAGATACCTCGGTCACTAGGAGCCTTGGTGCTACCTTCAGTGAGTTGATAGAGCAGCCTACTCTGCCATATCTACATGTCCCTGGTCCTTCCACAGTTGCTCCTATTACTAGGACCATAGAGACGCTCCCTTCTTCAGTTGCTTCATCAGAGCCGCCTGCTATAGTCATACCTACAGAGTCACAGGCTGCACCAGTCCCCGCTCTGACCTAGACCGCTTCTGTGTCACTTCCAGCTATAGAGGGTCATACCGCTCAGAGCTCAAGATCAGATGATGATGGCACACAGTTCCAGCTCGCTCCTCGCACCTCAGCGCCCGACTCGTCCGCTGCAGCCCCACCGACCGACCCTTAGGTTTTGGTGTTTGACGCCAAAGGAGGAGAGGGATCGAGTATGTTAGACTTAGGGGGAGCAACATATTTAGGGGGAGCTTATCTATTATATTTGGCTTTTTATGTGTGATACACTATTATGCATTCATGTGTTTACTTTCATGCATCAAACTATATTTATGTGATATGTGACATGTTTGCTCTCTACTTTGAATTATTTATATGTCATATCACTTGTGTTATGCTCATTTGCTTTGCTTCCGTGTTTTACTCCGATGCAAATGAGCTTTATTTCTTGTACTCATGCTTATTTCATATCTATTGAGTACATTATGTTGGCTTGGGTCATATAAGCTTGCCTAACTCTTTTGTTCTTATTGTCAAAAGCTTGTATGAACCAAGCATGTTGAAAACCTCATCTCTTTTACATACTCGAGGTTGTATTGTCATCAATCACCAGAAAGGGGGAGATGGAAAGCATCTAGGCCCCTAGTTGGGTTTCGGTGATTAATGACAGTACAAGATTACTAAGAGTAACGTGTGTTTTGCAGATGCAATTAAGTTAGGTCATGGTAATGGCAATTGATTGGGCAATCATGGTTGTCATGCCCCTATGATGGAAATCATTTCGGTTTTCAAAGGATGGACGAAAAGGTTAAGGATGGACTAGTTCTAAGTATCATTTGGAGTTGAAGAGACACTTAGAGTAGTTTAGGACTTTGTTTTTCCTTTGGTCATACTATTAAGGGGGGTATGGATGGGTAGCTTGACCTAGGTGAGTCTAGTGGGTTAGGTGTGGTGCACACTTGTCAAATCTAGCACTAGGTAGCTCCTAAAAAGCCCTTAGATCAATTGGAGCAAACTTCATTCACATATGATTGCAAGTTGAAGTGAATGGAGGGTCAAATGCTGACCGAATGCTGGTTCCGGTGTGACCGGACACTGGCGTAGAGTCCGGTCAGTTCGTTTGATCAAGGTGAAGTCATCTAGATGCGACCGGATGTTGAGAGGTGAGTGACCGGACGCTGGGTACTAGAGTCCGGTCAACTCCAGTAAGGTTCCAGAGATGGAGAATCCTGATCGGACGCGTCAGGTCAGTGCTGACCGGATGATGGTTAGGTTCTGGTTACTGACCGAACGCTGAGCAGTGAAGTGACCGAATGCTAGGTGTCAGAGTCCGGTCAACATCAGTAAGGTTCTAGAGGGCAGTTTTCATGACCGGACGCGTCCTGTCAGGGCTGACTAGACGCTGGTCAGTGTCCGGTCACAACTTAAACTGCACAAAGGTGGGTGAAATGACCAGAGCGTCCGGTCACTTTGACCGGAGTGTCCAGTCACCCAGCAGTGGCACATAACAATTTGTTTTGAATGAGGGGTTATAAATCCTTCCTCTATTCACTCAAGGGATTACTTTTGCTCATTCCAACAGCTAAGAAACACCCTTGAGAGTGCCAAGAAGAGCAAGGTCCTAGTAAGGTGATTGAGATTTAAGAATCCTAGTGAGAGGCATCATTAGTGAAAGCAAGAGTAGCAAAGTGTGCATCCACCCTTCTCATTAGGCTTGTCGTGGTCAAGTGAGAGTTTGTGCTTATTACTCTTAGTGATCATGGCTTGGTGGTGATTGGGAGCTTGGTGATCATCCGGCGGAGCTTGTGGATGACCCAACTCAAGTTGTGAGCGGTTGTGGGTTATTGATGAGGACATCAACACTGACGACGCATCCGCGCCGGCACCAGTACCTATCGCTGGTCCTCTTACTCGTGCTCGTGCTCGTAAAATTAATCATCAAGTGAGTTACCTCTTTAGCTCCTGTCCATCTTGTTTAGATCTTGGAAACGCGTGCACTCTTGTTTTGATTAGGAACCAAGGAGAAGACCGAAAGGGAGAAGGATTCGCGATGGCTGGATTTGGATTGTAGAAAGGCACCAACTTGTGACCATCACCACGGTTGTATACGAAGTCGGATTCGGGCGCTTTAGGACTTGTTGGAAAGCTTATCAAGTCTATTTTCATATGGAACCAGTTCCACGTCCATATCTATTCAGCAGCATTGGCAATTATTCAATTACCATCGAGAGGTCTTTATGTCCAGGGTGCTGCATCACCTTATTTTAGTCCGATGGGCTGTGTATCGTCTTAGGGTCCATTAGGGACGTGTCTTAGGGTTGGAGTACGACCCAAACACCTTGTTGGTCGTCCACCCCATGTTATATACCCTTTGGCCGCCGCCAAGACACTCGGGTTTTGTTTAGATCAAGTTTAGCCTTTGCTACTTGCTTGTAGGCGCGCGTGCTGATCCAGCCGCCCGTCTACTTGTCTTCGGAACCCCACTCATAATAAGATTTAGTTTGAGGCTTTCAATTTCATCTTGCAAATTTAGTGCTTGTTTCCTTGTTCTTGCTAGTTCTTTGATTGCTTGCAGGACGGGAGCCCTAGTGGCTGGTTGTCGCGCTCCACAAGATCGTGACGGCCTTTGAAGGTGGTGTATCGGTTGCTAAGGCGCAGTCTTGGAAGGCTGTAGTCGGGCCGTGAACGTCATCTCCATCCACCAAATTGAGTTATCTCACGCCTCTCATCGAAAGATCGTCCATAAACCCTAGCGGGTTCTTATCAATTGGTAATCAGAGCAAGGTTTATCGGTGAGAGACTTGCAATTCTTCGCTATTTTTATTTTTCCTACAGTCCAGAAAAGCCAAAAAAAAGAAAGAAAAAAAGGAAAAAAACCAAAAGAAAAAGAAAGAGAAAGAAAAAAAGGGGGTTGTTTTGTGATTGTTCGTTCGCTTCAGGTGGTGCGTTGTGCCTTCGTTTGTGTCCAGGCTCGCGTCTCTAGCATGGTCTAGGCTAGGACCAGCACAGTACCGCCGGTTGAATGATTATTCAGCTTGCTTTTTATAACTAACGTGGTGCTAGTTGTTCCTTTGTTTTCAGCCCACCTATAGCTCCACATATTTTATAGCTTGACAGGTCTTGTGCTGCGGTACCGATACACTTCATCCATTGCTGCAGACTTGTTGGTAGGCGACCTCTACTGTCGAGCAAAGTAAAAATTGGTAAGAAATTGTGTAACAAGTTGAGAGCGAGCGACTTGCTGTAGCTACTTCCTAGTAGAATAGTCGGGTTGTTAGTGACTGTGTAGTTCAAAATGAATTTCTGTTTTTCAGGTTTGAATAAATAGTGTCTATTTTTGTTATTTTTGTGTAGATTTATTTAGAGCTCCAAAAATTATGAAAATTTTTGTGTGACTCCTCTGTGATGCATATTATTTAAGAAAAATATGAAATATTATTTTTCAGCACTTTTTGAATGTGATAAAAATTGCTCAATTTATTAATAAATGGATTTCCATGATTTTTCTAGGCTTATTTAATTGTCCAAAAATTATGAAATTTGTTTTGCCACTTACTTATCATGTAATGAACATTTACTAAAATTTTGAGCTCAATTAGAATAAGTTGATTTATTTCATAATTTTGAATTAAATAATTAATTCATAAAAGCAAATAGTAACCTTTAATGATTTAGGTTTTATTTGGAATTTTGGATTGAGTGATGACCTTGGGTCATTAGTTGATAATGATCCTTGGCAATTGATGTATGTGTTACAAAAAAGATTTAGTTGTTTGACTTGCAACTGTACCGCGAAGGAAAGTTGTATTCAAATTATTAATTTTTGCATCCCTCATCAAGCATCATGTTTCGTATTCCGCATCATGTTAAACATGGCATTGTTATTACGTGTAGTGAACGAAGGTGAACACGTGGTAGTTAATCAAGTTGTTGAGGAGGTTAATCCGTCTGTTGAGGTCGGATCGAATACTTGTGAAACATCGCAGGAACCGGACTTTTCCATCAACGAAGGCAAGCCCCGGATGCATTTAAACCCTATCTTGTGTTTTACAAATTAATTTCGCTTTTGCTTTCCATTACTGCATTAAGTGATTAGGAGTTAAGAGCCTAATTGGTGCATTACCACCCTTGTTATTCCATATTTACCATATTACCAGTTTTAAATTCGTATATGCCTAGTTTGCTTAGCTATGCGTAGAACGATGGAAGTCGGGTGATTACCTGCCACCTGCAAGTTTTAAATGGAACCTTAGTTACTTATGTTATCATGTGATATGGGAATATGGAGTAATAAATCTAGACTAGGCGGACTCGGTGTGTGTGAGCCACAAGACATGGAGGTCTTGTGAGCGGATTCTTTTCGCCTGTGTCGATTAAGGCCCGTACCGTTGTTGAATTGCATGAGGTGAGACTTTGTAGTACTAACCACATACTCCGGTAAGCCTTTGCTCGGCTATTCTATTATGAGAGTGGCTACTCGCGCACTAGGAGTGGAGAGATGGCGAGAGGAGTGTGTACCCATGTGGCCATGGGCTGAAATGGTGGAGTACTGTATTCTCGGGTGGCGCGGACCCGTTCTTGTTTTAGAGGATCCGAGGGTAGGTTGATATATGTGAGTCGGGGGCCTGCATATGTCGTGTGGTCTGGAATCCCCAGCTGGGTTTTTAATCGGTTCGAATCGTTGTTGCTCCTCGGTTATGGAGACTCAACTCACTGTTCATCATCGTAGTATTAATAACTGGAACTCGAATAAGGCTTGTGAAGGTGTTGGATATAAAGTTTCATGATCTCAACATAGATCGTGTCAGCTTTGTATATAATTCTTATGAAGTTTTCTATATAAAGAATTTTGTTAAAAGAGCTTTTACGCAAAAGAACTTTGATCATTGTTAAAGCTATACCTTGAATCCCTGAGCCTGCATTCCTAAGTTTATCAGTTAATATTTTGGTTAAGTCTTGTTGAGTACTTTTGTACTCAGGGTTCGTTGACCCTTGTTGCAGGTGAGCCTCATGAGTAGATCTGTTTTGGATCGTGCTGCATGACTATCGTTCGTTCTGACGATGAGAAGTAAATGTGTGATCCTTGGGCAGGATGTTTATTTTGTGTGTTATGTATAGGTTAAATATGCCACTCCACTACTACTATGGTTTGTAATAATTATCGAACTTAGTTTGTAAGGTTTGAAACAACTGGTTTGTAAACTATGTTATCGTAAGACTTCCGCTATTTTTACTCTGGTATTGATATTTGAATAAATGTTGTAATACTGTAATGACTCTGTAACGTGATCCTACTCGGAAATCGTGTATGATTCGGGGTTCCCCGAGGACACCCGATAGTCTTTTTAAGTTAATGGAAACATATGCATAGATGTCAAAGGTCGTCGGACAGTGACAGGTGCATGTGGGCCCTATAACTTAGGAGGTTCTGCCACACCAATACGTGAGATTGAGCACCAAATTGATCTTATTCCTGGTGCATCTTTGCCAAACCGTGCGCCATACAGGACAAATTCGGAAGAAACAAAGGAAATTCAGCAACAAGTGCAAGAACTACTAGACAAAGGTTATGTGCGTGAATCTCTTAGTCCTTGTGCTGTTCCAGTAATTTTAGTGCCTAAGAAAGATGGAACCTGGCGTATGTGTGTTGATTGTAGGGCTATTAATAATATCACCATTCGATATCGACACCCTATTCCGCGATTAGATGATATGCTTGATGAATTGAGTGGTGCTGTTCTGTTTTCAAAAGTTGATTTGCATAGTGGGTACCACCAGATTCGTATGAAATTGGGAGATGAATAGAAAACAGCTTTCAAAACTAAGTTCGGTTTGTATGAGTGGTTAGTAATGCCTTTTGGGTTAACTAATGCACCTAGTACTTTCATGAGATTAATGAATGAGGTTTTGCGAGCTTTCATTGGGAAATTTGTTGGCATCTACTTTGATGATATACTGATTTACAGCAAATCCATGGATGAACACCTTGGTCACTTGCGTGCTGTTTTTAATGCTCTACGTGATGCACGTTTATTTGGTAACCTTGAGAAGTGCACTTTTTGCACCGATCGAGTAGCGTTTCTTGGCTATGTTGTTACTCCACAGGGAATTGAGGTTGATAAATCCAAGATTGAAGCTATACAAGGATGGCCTGTACCCACGACGATCACAAAAGTGTGGAGTTTCCTAGGACTTGCTGGTTTCTATCGCCGATTTGTGAAAGATTTCAGCACCATTGTTGCACCGTTACATGAACTTACAAAGAAGGGAGTGTCCTTTTCTTGGGGCAAAGCACAAGAGCATTCTTTCCACATGCTAAAAGATAAGTTAACACATGCACCTCTGCTCCAACTTCCTGATTTTAATAAGACTTTTGAACTTGAATGTGATGCTAGTGGAATTGGAATGGGTGGTGTTTTATTGCAAGAAGGAAAACCCGTTGATATTTTAGTGAGAAACTAAGTGGACCTATGCTGAATTATTCTACTTATGACAAAGAATTGTATGCACTTGTGCGAACGTTGGAAACATGGCAGCATTATTTGTGGCCTAAAGAATTTGTTATACATTCTGATCATGAATCGTTGAAGCATATTCGTAGTCAAGGAAAACTAAATCGTAGATATGCTAAGTGGGTTGAATTTATTGAATCTTTCCCTTATGTAATTAAATACAAGAAAGGAAAAGAGAATGTCATTGCTAATGCTTTGTCTAGGAGATATACTTTGTTGACACAACTTGACTATAAGATCTTTGGTTTGGAAACAATTAAAGAACAATATGTGCATGATGATGATTTTAAGGATGTCTTACTGCAATGTAAAGATGGAAAAGCGTGGAATAAATTTGTTGTGAATGATGGCTTTGTGTTTAGAGCTAACAAGCTATGCATTCCAGCTAGCTCTGTTCATTTGTTGTTGTTACAGGAAGCGCACAGAGGTGGTTTGATGGGACATTTTGGAGCAAAGAAGACGGAGGACATCCTTGCTGATCATTTCTTTTGGCCAAAGATGCGGAGAGATGTGGAGAGATTTGTCTCTCGCTGCATGACATGTCAAAAGGCTAAGTCACGCTTAAATGCACATGGTTTGTATATGCCTCTACCTGTTCCTAATGCTCCTTGGGAAGATATTTCTATGGATTTTGTGTTGGGATTACCAAGGACTAGGAAGGGCTGTGACAGTGTTTTTGTGGTTGTGGATAGATTTTCGAAAATGGCACACTTTATACCTTGTCATAAAACTGATGATGCCACACATATTGCTGATTTGTTCTTTCGCGAAGTTGTTCGTTTGCATGTGTGCCAAACACAATTGTTTCTGATCAAGATGTTAAATTTCTTAGCCATTTTTGGAGAACTTTATGGGCTAAATTGGGGACTAAACTTTTATTTTCTACCACTTGTCATCCCCAAACTGATGGTCAAACTGAAGTTGTGAATAGAACTTTATCAACTATGTTAAGGGTTGTTTTAAAGAAAAATATTAAGATGTGGGAAGATTGTTTGCCTCATATTGAGTTTGCTTATAATCGTTCAATGCATTCTACAACAAAGATGTGTCCATTTGAGATTGTTTATGGCTTGTTACCACGTGCTCCTATTGATTTAATGCCTTTGCCAACTTCAGAAAAATTAAATTTTGATGCTAAACAACGAGCTGAATTAATGTTGAAACTACATGAAACAACTAAACAAAACATAGAGCGTATGAATGCTAAATATAAGTTTGCTGGTGATAAAGGTCGAAAAGCAATAAATTTTTGAACCTGGAGATTTGGTTTGGTTGCATTTGAGAAAGGAGAGGTTTCTTGCATTGAGAAAGTCTAAATTGATGCCTAGAGCTGATGGACCATTTAGGGTATTACAACGGATTAATGAGAATGCATATAAACTTGATCTTCCAGCAGATTTTGGGGTTAGTCCCACATTTAACATTGCAGATTTAAAGCCATATTTGGGTGAGGAAGATGAGCTTGAGTCGAGGATGACTCAAATGCAAGAAGGGGAGGATGATGAGGACATCAACACCGACGACGCATCCGTGCCGGCACCAGTACCTATCGCTGGTCCTCTTACTCGTGCTCGTGCTCGTAAAATTAATCATCAAGTGAGTTGCCTCTTGAGCTCCTGTCCATCTTGTTTAGATCTTGGAAACGTGTGCACTCTTGTTTTGATTAGGAACCAAGGAGAAGACCGAAAGGGAGAAGGATTCGCGATGGCTGGATTCGGACTGCAAAAAGGCACCAACTTGTGACCATCACCACGGTTGTATACGGAGTCGGATTTGGGCGCTTTAGGACTTGTTGGAAAGCTTATCAAGTCTATTTTCATATGGAACCAGTTCCACGTCCATATCTGTTCGGCAGCATCGGCAATTATTCAATTACCGTCGAGAGGTCTTTATGTCCAGGGTGCTACGTCACCTTATTTTAGTCCGATGGGTTGTGTATCATCTTAGGGTCCATTAGGGACGTGTCTTAGGGTTGGAGTATGACCCAAACACCTTGTTGGTCGTCCACCCCATGTTATATACCCTTTGGCCGCCGCCAAGACACTCGGGTTTTGTTTAGATCAAGTTTAGCCTTTGCTACTTGCTTGTAGGCGCGCGTGCTAATCTAGCCGCCCATCTCCTTGTCTTCGGAACCCCACTCATAATAAGATTCAGTTTGAGGCTTTCAATTTCATCTTGCAAATTCAGTGCTTGTTTCCTTGTTCTTGCTAGTTCTTCGATTGCTTACAGGACGGGAGCCCTAGTGGCTGGTTGTCGCGCTCCACAAGATCGTGATGGCCTTTGGAGGTGGTGTATCGATTGCTAAGGCGCAGTCTTGGAAGGCTGTAGTCGGGCCATGAACATCATCTCCATCCACCAAATCGAGTTATCTCACGCCTCTCATCGAAAGATCGTCCATAAACCCTAGCGGGTTCTTATTAGTTATTCACCGCGATGGAGTGTCAAAGAATCAACCCGTAGAGAGCACTTGATCCTTGCGCGGATCAAGGGGGAGCTACACCCTTGCGCGGGTGCTCCAACGAGGACTAGTGGGGAGTGGTGACTCTCCGATACCTCGGCAAAACATCGCCGCGTTCCTCATTCTCTCTTTAGTTTAAGCATTTACTTTGAGCAATTCAATTCTTGTCTTTACATTCATAGAATTGCCATGCTAGAGTAGGATTGGAACATAGGTTGCTAAACTTTTGTGCGGTAGAACAATAGAAATACTTTCTAGGCATAAGGGGTGAAGTGGGCTAACCGTAGGGTTTAATTATTGCAAAGAATTTTTGAATTAGCCCAATTCACCCCCCCTCTTGGGCATCTTGATCCTTTCACTAGTCCGCCAACCTATCTGCACACCAACCTTGACTAGCCATCCTTCCCTCCCTCAGCTTTATAGTGGGACAATTATGTTCAGCAGACAATGTTTTAATCTACATAAAAAATCCTAGATGCATGAATTCTCCATGGGCACCCTTCGGTAGCACAATGTGCAATGAATCTTGTCTTGTCAGTTTGCAACTTAGCTAACTCGAAACCTTTCTTAATAGCATAATGTCTAATAGCTTTCCTGAATGTTACTATGTTAGGAAACAATTGTCCCTTGATAATCTTTGGATTTTTAGGATCGTGGAGGACAGTTATTTCCTAGGGATTAGCATCATTAATTTCTGCCTCAAGAGGAGGACCTCCATTAGCAACAACAGGATCAGCATTATCAACAGATGCTTGGGAACTATCAGTGTTGGCTGGGTGTGTAGGTGGTACTGAAATTTAGATGTGCTCATCATCGACCCCAACACTCCTCTTCATTGTCAAAGATGTCTGGCTCCCTATCAGGCTCTACATTCGACTCATTAGCAGTACAAGGATTGGCATCAGTAGAAGCTTGGGTATTTGGAATGGCAGTAGAAGAAGCATTTGCATATGGACTAGCAATAGTTAAAGCATTTGCATTTGGAATGACAGCAGTTAAAGCATTTGTATTTGGAATGACAGCAGTAGAAGCATTTGTATTTGGAATGACAATAGTAGAAGCACTTGCATTTGGAATGGCAGCAGCATAAGCATTTGCATCAGGATTGAAATAAGTAGGGTTGACTGCTCCATCATCAGGTGGAATAACACATAAAGGCTCTAACAACTCATACTCAAGTGCATCAGAAACAACATTATCAAAGACTCCTACCAACACACGACAACACGTTTCAGACTTATACATGTCAAACAAATCTATCATCTGAATGTCACTGTCTAATCTGACATCTTCTTGCACATTTTTGTCAAAGAACCACAGAGATGCAGGCTGGTTAGAGGCCCATTTAACTTCATTCCGCAAGCTTTCCCTCAATAAGTCTAAAGAAAATGACCCTATCTTGACATCCTACTTAATCACAGAACCTTTGGTGCAAACTTTCCTACCCAACGCATCTGTTGTATTGAAACCTTCAACTTTAATCTCTAGCGAGAAGAGGTCGGTCCTAGCAGGAAGTAAGCAGATCAAGTCAATGAGTTCTACAATAAATTGCAGTAACAACTAGCCTATTCGTCGATGGAAAGTCATGTCAGATCAAAATGGTTTCAGATGCGTACCTCGGTATGCTGTCATCCATTGCCGCAGCACGGTTACCATGCGCCTCGGCCTCCATGGAGGACACGACCTCCATAGTACTCAAGCTTGCACCATGATCTTCAATCGGCAACCATCGGTCGCCGTCGCCGCCGCCGGTCGCAGTCGCCTCCGCGGCCGACGAGCTAGGGTCCGTGGCCAGCCAATGGGGAATGGATGGATTAACTCGATCCAGTCAAACGGGTGCATGTATGGAGAAGCTAGGGGCAAAAGGGTCCATACGAATGTACGTACTAGCTGTATACACCTGCATGTGGGCCATAGGTCGCGGCAAGTGTACATAATGGCATTTTTCATACTCTAGTGTAATTGTAATGTCACGCTTACAATAAGACTAATAGTAATGGTATTTCTAAGAAATGCGAGAATTGTAATGGCACCAATCCAATTAACCCTTACTTTTTTGCCATCTTGTTCCATTGATTCTTGGGCTTAATTGGAAGAAATGTTTCATTAAAACTTTTATAATGGAAGCAATGAGATGAAGTTATCTAACTTGACATTGGTTAAGTAGGCCCTGTTTGGCACAGCTCAGCTTCACCAGTGAAGTCATTTTTTTGTTTTCAGCTTAATAAGTAGCTCTAGTGGTGAAGCTAAGCAGTTTTGTGACTCCTATTTGGCAAAAACAGCTCCACTGGAGGGGAAGAAGAATAAATGACCATAACACCCTTAGCCTTTGTCATTTATTTCTCTATTTGCCATCCTCTTCCTACGGCCACGGGAAGAAGAAAAGGGAAGCCCGATGACCAATGCCCGAGCGCCCGGGCGGCCGCGTTCCCTTCCTGGCAGCCGCGCCCCCAGGCCCAGCCTCGAGCCCAGTCCTGACGGCAGCGATGGAGTCCCAGTCCCGTGCCCCCGAAGGTGGTGTCCCCCGCTTGCACAACGCCGGTAGCCGCGCCACGCCGCTGGTGGCCGCGCATGGCCCTAGCAGCCACGCTGCTCATGACTGGCGCCCGCGCATGGCCCTGGTAGCCACGCCCGCGCGCATCCACATCTCACAGGCCTCGGCCACATGGCAGCTTGTGCTCCGCGACATACGCAGCTGCGCCCGATGGCCACGCGCTTGACCCATGCCCCAGCGGCCAAGGCAGCTCCCGACGGCGCCCACATCCGGCGAAGGCCACGCTCACGAGCTCCGGCAACTACGGCCTGGCTTCCCTCTGCCCACGAGCTCAAGCGACCGCGCCCAGGCAGCTCCCGGCGGTGCATCTTGGCAGCGAACACGGCTGTGCCTCACGGACGCGCCTAGTAGCTCCCGGTGGCCGCTGCTTCCCGCGACCCGCTCACACGTGGCGGCGGTCCAGCCCTACGCCTTCTGCGATGGCGCCCCGGCCCCGCTCCCCATGGCTGTGCCCATGCCCGGTGGCGCCGCCCGCACCTCCCCCGGTGACTGTGAGCCTGCCTTGGCGGGCTGTGCCCGGTGGCCTGTCATACACATGCCCTGGGATCATACTGCCATGTGGGCCAACCTATCACATATATTCCTTTGTATTAGACTGTCATGTGGGGCCAATCTTTGGGAAAGAGAAGAGCTACAAAAAGGATGAGGCAGTAGAGGAGAAGGGTCGATCAAGTTATTCCGAAAAGAGTACTTGGGTAAGGAGCCAATGCTCCTCCTAGTATCTGAGATCTTCTACAATCCTCTGTTTCTACTCACGTCGTTGGCTTGATCTCACCGGCGGCCATGGGTTGTGACAGTTGGTATCAGAGATGGTCTTCCTCGGTGTGGTTGGTGGGCGGCGTCCGCTCCTGCGCAGTTGTCGCTCTTCATCCAGACATAGTACGGCGGCTACGGATTTCTCTGATCCAGCGTAGCGGCTCCATCTATCCGGTGTGGGTTTGCTGTAGACGATGTGTCGACATCTCCAGTCGACGAGTCACCTTCTACCTGTGGTATTCATTCTCCTCTTGGTGGTGCGGGTGACGGGTACCTTCTGTGGAGTCTGGTGGCGTGGTGCGGGACTCTGGCGTTGAGGTAATGGGCACTCTGAGTGGAATTTGGCAGCGTGATGAGGGAATTTCGATGTGTGGCGGCGGTAGACTTCAGATCAGGTTCTTTAGCGACGTGCGACATCGTTCATGTGGCGTCTAGCGGCGATAGCGTCGTGCGAGGCAAGCAGTGGTTGCAGCGCGCGGGCCGAGCGACGGACGTGGCACGCGAGCTTCGGGGCGTCATCATGCAGGCAAGTGGCGGAGGCGACGCACGGCTAAGGAGCCACGAGGCAGCGGCGCACAGGAAGGCACTGGAGGTGGGGATTTCTCTTCACGAACTCCGGCGAGTGGCAGCATGGATTTCTGGATCTTCTTCAGCAACAAAGCACCTTCTCGAGGATTAGATTCATCTGTAGCCGCGCAGATCTGGTGGTGGGGTGCTCTGATCTGCTACAGTCACTAAGTGAGCTGATGTTGGGCAATGGTGGCATCGATTTGTTGCTACAAAAGCATGCTGACCACAGTATGTTCGATGATTTTTCTGTTCCGATGGTGATCTGGGATGAGGAAAAGCAACATATGTTCGATCATCCTGGTTTGCTGAAGCAGCTAGCTCAAGGTGGTAATTACTTTGTTGGTGAGGAGAAGAAGCCGACTACCGAGCCACCCATATATGATGTTCTCACTCATGTCAGTGGGTCTTTCTGTCTCGTGGAGCTTGGTATTGAAGCAGTGTATGAGTCTGATGAAATACATCTTGAGGATAACCATGCAACAATGCCTGAGTATGATCAGTTCATGGATCCAGTGACACCAAAGGGAGATTCACATATGCCTGTTATCTGGGATGATGAGTTGGTGCAAGGTGTTGGGTCAGAGGATAGTTTATTCGAGCTAATAGCTCATGGAGAGTGTTCAGTTTGCATGGACAGCAAACCAATTGCCGAGCCAATCTCCTGCAAGGCTTCGGTGGCAACAAAGGATATTTTAGAGGAGTCATTTGATGAAAGCCCTGTGTGGGCTGACGATCCATAGTATGATACTAAACCCATGGATGACATGAACTTGGATGTAGCTCATGTGGTAGAGCCACTCACCAAGGGCTTTCAGGTACTTTCCAATGTCGAAGGCTCCTACCTTTGCCTAGAAAAGGCTATTGATGCTGCTAACAAGGTGTAGAACCTCGTAGAGGAGATCATCGAGGTTGTTAGCATCGTCAACCAAAACAACTATGACCTAGCACACTTTGGCGTGCTGGTTCTGTAGCATCATCCAATCGCTGTTGGACATCCCATGTTTGATGACATATGGCAAAGAAGAGGTTTCAGTACTTGGAAATCTTGGAAGCTCTGGGATCACTTGGTGTTTATTATGATGTTTCCATGACATCATTATGGTTTCAACCCTTGGTCTAGTGTTCACGGAGTTTTGATGACGTCTACAGTGGATATTTCTCAAGGGATAGATGACCAGATGCATTGCAAGCCGATCGATTTCAAGACATATGTACTGTCTGAGTGTGATGCTCTCAGAGTGTTCAATGAGATGGCTTCTTCAGATGGGGTATGGAATAAGGTCCTGCCTGACATAGATGATCACAACAGCTTATGGCATGAACTCGTGCAACGTGGAGAGTGCATGGGCAGCAGGGAGACAATGATGGGGTGCCCTCTTCATTCACCATCACCCAGTGATTTGATATTGGGAAATGGGCACATTATGTTGCAACTGCCAGGATCTGCAATGTGTCCTAATCACCAGACATTTGCTGGAATGCCATGTCAAATGAGTGATTACTGGGTGCTACATACACTACCTCATACAGATGGGTTGATAACTGACAAAGATGGAGAGGAAAGAAAAGGTATGCCACTGTTGCAGAGGGGATGGCCAACTGTACTTATACCCAAGGTACCTGAGGAAATGCACTGTCAGGACTTTGTATGGGATGAGCACTTGTCATGGCAGCACGGTGTCTGCAATCTCCAACATTTGAGGATGGTAAATAGTTGTGTAGTGCTTGACCAGCTGTCGGGTGGTTTCGGCCCTGGACATTTTCAGCAACTGAATACTGATGAAAGGCCTCGAGATCCTGATATTGTAATGAACAACCTGCATATATCTGTTGTTGTGTTGATGATAGTGCAGTCACCTACTATGTGGAATGAGGAGCATCCACATGACCTCAGCTTACAGCAACCTACATGCGCTCAGGTGTGCACAGATAACACGAAGACCAAATTGACGGTTGAGCTTAATGACTTGCCATTAATTCTGGAGCTTGCTGTTCATGCTAATGATCTAGAGTTTACAGAAATGCTTATTGTGACCCTAGATGTTACGATGTCCGGACTTGCTAATCAGGAGACAGAAAACATACGTGCCCTATTTGGTGGTCCTTTGTTGTTCCTAGAACATGCAGTAATTCATACATATCACTTACAAGGTCAACCAGCGAATATGTGGGAAATTAGTGCAGCTTGTCAAATGGTCATGGCTACAATGAAGTGGTGGCATAAACATTTCAGCCCATGGAAATCTAATTTGGTCTGGTACTGTTCTGAGAAAATGTCACTTTGGAATATAAATGTATTCAACCCTGGAGATGGCATGCAACAACACTTCAAAATAAAATTTTTTGCTTTGATCCCATTGCTCGGGTCTAAAGTAAACAAAAAATTTCAAGATAGACTAGAGCTAGTTGGTGGACAAATGCTCCTATATCAATTCGTTGGTGCAAAAACTGAGGTATTAACAATTCCAATATATAAATGCACTAAGCTCTGTCTTGTGCTACTTGGACATGAGATTCTGGAAACTCTGATTTCTATAACTTCAGTGATGGAGAAACTGAGGTTGAATTTTCCATGGGACCCAGGCAGTCACAGTTCAAGCTATCTACACATCTAAAGTTACAAAAGCGTCAGCTCGAGGGCAAGCTGAATCTTTAGGGGGGGATAATGTCATACACATGCCCTGGGATCATACTGCCATATGGGCCAACCTATCACATATATTCCTTTGTATTAGACTGCCATGTGGGGCCAACCTTTGGGAAAGAGAAGAGCTACAAAAGGGATAAGGCAGTAGAGGAGAAGCGTCGAACAAGTTATTCAGAAAAGAGTACTCGGGTAAGGAGCCAATGCTCCTCCTGGTATCTGAGATCTTCTGCAATCCTCTGATTCTACTCACGTCGTCGGCTTGATCTCAACGGCAGCCATGGGTTGTGACATGGCCGTGTTCCCGACGGGCCGTGCCCCGGCGAGATGCGCCCTGGCCACGAGATCTGGGAATTCCGAGGTCTGCTACTCTGCTCCCCACACGCTGGTTTAGAGAGAGAGAGAGGGTCCGAGGGGCACATGCAGTATTTTAGGTGCTGTGGGGTCCACATATAAAAGATAAAGCTAAGATAAGCTACTATTTTCAGCTAACTTATCCGCTTGTAAAAGGATAAGAAAAATAGTTTTATCCACGAAGCTATTTTTAAAATAAGTGTTTAACAAAAAAAAAACATAATGAGCAGTGACAAACATGTCATAAGGCAAGCCTGCATGCCCTTGTGCCACGCGAGCTATCTGATTTGTTGACCCCCTCTCTGGCCGTAGCGTGAATCTGAAAAAACAATATTCTGTTTCCCCCTCTGATCGAGCCGTGGTTTCGGTGGCCAGTGCTAAAGTTTAGGATGCTAGAGATGTTACGTCGAAGTGTTATATAGGAATGACCGGCTAATTAGGCTTAAAAAATCTATCTCGCAAATTCGTCATAATCTGTGAAATTAGTTATTTTTTAAGTTTATATTTAATATTTTATATAAATATTCGATATGATAGACCTCAAACTTTAGGAAGAGAAACTTAATGAAACAACTTTTACATAGGACGTGCGATCCGCATTTTCTACTTTCCTATTTGGCATGCAAATTAAAATCTTTCCTATTTATCACTCCTTTCATTTTTTTTCTATCCTATTTGATACTTCAGTTATTTTAGAGCTGTAACGGTGTTAAGTTCCAGAAAAAACCGTTTTATCTCTGTTTTTTTTTTCTTCAGTCGTGAGTCGTGACGTTCTCTCTTGCTGGCTATTGTCAAATTGGAAATTTTGTCCCCTCCCCACAGCACCACCGCCGGCTTATCCCTCACGGTCCACAACACTCCACAGCGCCACCGCCGCGCACAGCCATGGCCTCCTCCTCTACCTACCTCATGCTCGCCAGCGCCCGTGCTCCCCTCGCTCCTCTCATAAGGCCACCGCTGATGGCCCTCGTCGCGAGAACCGCCGCAGCCTCCATCACTAGTGGCGCCAGAGCCAGTGTCCCTCTGTTCGTCAACGCCGCTGCGTGCCGGCCGGGAGTGCGGCGCCGTGGCTGGGCCCAACTCTGCAGAGACTCATCCCTCCAGGGCCCTCCAGGCGCCGATTCTCCTGCTCAGGAGCAAGAGGATATGAAGAAGAGCGAGGCGGTGTCAGAGGCTGCTGCTCGGATTGCCGGAGGCAGCGGCGGGAGGTTCAGCGACTGGAGCACGTCGGTGCTCATCTTCGGGATCTGGGCGGGACTCATGTACTACGTCTTCCTGCTCGCGCCTAACCAGACACCGGTACGGGACAATTGCCCGCCTGCTTGCTTTGTGTTATGCTGCTGTGAATGTGATTTCGAATTCCCTTGCTAATTTGTAATTTGTGCCTCCACTCTGGCTGCAGTACCAAGACACATACCTCTTGCAGAAACTTTTAAATCTGAAGGGTGACGATGGCTTTCGAATGAATGATGTTCTTGTTTCTCTATGGTACATTATGGGCCTCTGGCCACTAGTCTACAGTATGTTACTCCTTCCTACTGGTAGAAGGTGAGAATCAGTTTGTTTTTAATCCAGTACATTGTACCACCTTTTTAGTTTGGTTGTTTGCATTATGTAGTCAGCTGAGGATTTACAAAACCGGTATGAAAAAAAATGCGGCCCCTAGCCATAAACATGAAATTTCAGGAATTTAGGATCAAATTCAAACAATTCCAAACTGTGTTTTTAAAGAGTCGGCATCATTTAACTAGAAATACTCTCCAACCTATTATGCATCACAAATTTATATAACATTGACTAAATAACACAAACATATCACAGAAGTAGAGCAGCGCTAATATGGCGGACTGATGGTGGGGTGAGCTGCCTACGCTAGTGAAGTTGGGCGTGGGAGTGAGAAAATTCAATGAATTTGAAGACATTTAGGGTTTTGGTGACACTGGAGGATATGGAGGACCATTTTAGTGTGCTTTGGTGTAATTTAGGGTGGAAGATGAATTCAACCGAAAAATTTTGGCGGATACAAAAAATTTCCGGACCCCAGCGAAAAAGGAGAAATTTCGCCAAAATTGTGAACCTTACGGCCTACTCAGCTCATGCTTTATGAATGTTCTGTAGGAAGCTAGTGATGATGGCTGTGGCATACTTGCAGTTTTCTTGTTTTATTTGGCTGATCTTGAAGCTTGTCTTAATCCTTTGGATACTTCCTAAACACAAAGATAGTCCTTGTGTCAGTATCTGACAAAAACTGATCAGCAACAACAACAATGCCTTCCCAAGCAAGTTGGGATAGGTGATATTAACCATGGAACGATTGTCTAGTTTCTTTTGCATGTTGTAGTAATAACACTTTGTACAGTAAGATGATTTAAATATTATCTTTGTATGCAGACAGAGTGATATGTGACTTGTTCTTTATTTTGTGTAAATAAGCTAACCACGAACAAAGTTTTTGTCCAGCATGTTGTTGAACTAGTATACAGTGTGTTGCCTTTTCCCACTGAAAGAAGGTAAATGATTCTGCGAATTTGTAATCAATGAAATGTTCCCTTTATTTGACTGCTAAAGTTGTACAAAAGCACCACATAATTTTTCATTTATATTATAGCCCTTTTTTGTGTTTTGGCTCATGTATTCAGCTCAGCTCCAAAAGATAAATTTATGCTACACCCTTTTACTATAATGCTCCTAATTGCCTTTTATTCAGAATATATTGTATTCATTCTGCTCATAGTGCACACTTGTTTTAGAAATATGGTATATTGCACAGAGCGTTATTTTTTAGATCACGGGGAGTCCCTACTCCCCTTGTTAAACCAATGAATCATTGTTTTATCCATGTCGCATTTAAAGATACACACCACCTTTGTGTCCTATTGTCTTTAAGAAAAACTACACTGAGTGTTTTGTTCATACTAACACAGGTACATGAATGGCCGCATTGCCTGTCACATTTCAGTCATTCAGTAGATTACATTTACATCCACTTGCTAATAGAGGCCTTTGCGTTACATAGTATGTGCTACATTTTACATTCATGGTTCTTTCACAAGCATAAGATTAGTAGAGTACATTTACAAGGAGAATTGAGATTGCCATGATTTTGGAATTGACTGCAAATGGATGATCATTTGGAAACATAGAAACTGAACATACCTATGTCCTTGATAAACTAATCGATTTGTGATTTTGCACTAGCATTTTTCTCCCTCACTAGTTTGGTATACACATATAATAACAAAATATGTGATTGTAGCAGTAGTTATTTTCTATGATTACTGTTTTCTATATTATTTTCGTAACAGTAAAATTGCATTGCAGTTCCAAAAGTAAGATTCCTGTGTGGCTATTCCTGGTTCTTTCATGCATCGGAGGAGCGTATGCTTTGATTCCTTACTTTGTCTTATGGAAGCCGCCTCCACCTCCCATTGAGGAAGATGAAATTGAACAATGGCCATTAAAATTTCTTGAGTCAAAGTTAACTGCAGGAGTAAGTTTTAGTTGTATGTTTTACATTTCAAACACTATTTGGTAATTATTGACTATATTTCTTTCTCCAATCTCCATGTCGCAGGTAGTGTTTGCCTTGGGCATTGGACTGATCATATATTCTGGCAAAGCTGGTGGCGACGATTGGAAGGAATTTATTCGATACTTCAGGTCGAGCAAGTTTGTAAGTTCTGCAACATGATTCAGTGAATCTTGAGTAAAAGAAAAATAACAAATGCTTTGTTATATCTAGAGTAAATGGTTGCAGATATGACTATCATGCATTTAGTATTCACATCTTACATGTTCTTTCATTTGAGTTGTTGTTTTGACAACTCCTAAACAATTTTGGTATTCAGTGTGATCACAAAGACAAACATGTTCAAAGTTTAAAATGTTAAAATAGTCACTGATCTAGTTTCCTCTATCTTATAAGGTTCAAAGATTATAAGTGATTTATATATTGATCATGCCATAATTTGATTACATGTCATTGCCATGCATTTGATTACTATTGATCTAATCAATACAGTGTGGGTGTCAAATTAATTTTCTATTTCTTTTATGCCACGTATCAGATCCATGCCACCTGCCTTGATTTTACTTTGCTATCAGCCTTCTCACCATTTTGGGTCTATAACGACATGACAGCAAGGCAATGGTAAGCACTAATGCTTAATGTTGTGTAGAGAAGTTGCATGATAGACTTTGCAATGTCTGAGTTAAAAATGGCAATTGAAACTTCCATCACATGAGATTAATTAGCATTTGCTTAACAGGAAAAATGGTTCATGGCTTCTACCGCTTGCATTGATACCTTTTGTGGGGCCCTCACTGTATCTTCTGCTGCGTCCATCACTTTCTTCCTTGCTGGAAGCATCTGCTTCACCATCTGATGAATTTAAAAAATAATTCAGAACTGATGGAGAATTTGGTTGTGAGCACATGACATGGGTAGAAAATGGTGATCTGGCAACCGCATTTGTTAACCCAAATGCTATGACAATTGCTGATCTGGAGCAAATCCACAATTTTGCATGCCACCGTGTTCAAATTGGAAGGAGATCCGGACAACGAAGATATTGTCAGTATTATCATCATCTGGGTGCCTCACAAATTTTGTCAGTGTTATATTTATCGATTAATCCACAATGTTTCAATCTCCGATGGAAGCAGTGTATGTATGCGACAAACTTCTAGGATATCATACTTGTATGCATAGGCCGTTGTCGTTCAGGGTATAGAAAATTTTGCTCCTATTACAGTAACAGTAAGAAGCCAGAGTAGTGATACATAATCATGAAATAGTTGGTATGTATTTATAGTTGGGGAAAAGGAAGTACGTACTGGCATAAATACTTAACAACCCTTGTGCAACGGGTGTTTGTTGCTCTGTCCTTTCACTTGCTGTGCAAAGGATGATACACAAAGTTATATATCTCTTCAACTGATTTGTGTGCTGACATTTAGTAACTAGTTGAAGCTTGCTCTGTATATGCGACACGGCATCCGTCGTTGAAGCAGGTGTCACCCGGTGGGATCTGCAAGGGACACCGAGAGAGCCTGCATGCGATGCACGCGTCCGCGTGGCACACAGTGCCGGTGCAGGGCCCCACAGAACGGCAGGAGGACCCCACCACATTGGACTGCACCGACGACCGCTCCTGGCCACGGCTCCCTTGCCCCCTTAGAACATCGCGGCTGCGGGTGCCGCGTAGACGTCGAGGCCGCAAGGCCGTCTCCGTCGCCGACGTGGTGGATCTCGTGTCCACCGGCAAGGGAGAGACCGCTGCTGCCGCGGACGTGGAGGACGCGAAGAAGGATGCCGCTGCCGTGGATCTGGCCGACGCCATGACCAACAAGGCCACCGCCGACATCGTCGTCTGCGACAGCTAAGGCGTTGCCTGCCAGATGCAAGCTCCTGGTCGTACGCTTGAGCGGTGGAGGCTTTGCTGGATGGGATGATGAACAGCCCCTGCTCCACCGCTGGTCGTCGCCGAGGCGCCAGCACCGGTTGGCGATGCAGCGGTGTGATAAGTATCGATATGAATCGGCTAGGGTCCCGTCGAACAATCGAAGAGAACTCGCTGTGAATAACGGACTAACTAGCTTTATATCAAGGTTGGATATGACCAAGCAACCGAGAGAGTGGCACCGAAACAGCAAAAACTTTAACTCGATCTCTGAACAACAGCAGAACCACAATTCAGAACTAATCCACACAAAGCAGTGCAGTCGTACTGGAAACCGTAGATCACGAACTAGAGGAACCCAGAGAAATCACTTCATAAGTCCAAGAAGAACAAAGAAGAACAAAGGTTTGAGTAATGCACTCAGGCAACTCGGCTGCAATATCATATAGTTTATCAAATCATCAAAAGGTTTCTAATAACTTTGAGGCAGGGGATATTTATATTTGGAACAACCCTCTTAATTGGGTGTGAAAACAAAATAGAGTTTCTAAAGATAGGCTTTGTGAAAGGTCACCACGAGATGGATTACTGAAGTGGTCTCGCATGACTGTTGGCCTCATGAGTCGTCTCCAATAATTTGACCATAACTCTTTATTGGAAAGTCCAAATGACGAACCGTTTTTTGGTGTGAAAGTAAACTCGAAGAGCTTTCCATCCATGTGCAGCATACACCACGAAACTTTGTAGATTCATATAGTTTTGCACGGGAAGTTGAACCACCATTCTGTCTCGGGAAGACTGTTGATTCTGTCTTGGGAAGACTGTTGACCTTCAGAGCAGTCTTCACAAATCTGCTCATATCTCAACATTGCGAAATCCAAAATACTTGGAACTTGTGCCATTGGAAACTAGACTTGATAAGCTTTCCAAAATATTCTCATGGACCTCCAAAGCTTCATGGAGTCGAGAGTTATGAATGTTTCTTTCAGCTGGTCTGTTTTTCACTGTACTGGTCTGATCCGATGGTCCGTTTTTCACTGTGCTAGTCCGAACTGTTGGTCTGTTTTTCTCGGTGCTAGTCTGATGTAGAGTAACCTCCTCCTCTTTATTTGTATACCTAAGTACAACCAAAATAGAATGCTTAGGTAGTATAACATTATCGAATATGTCAAAGTTAATTTCAGCTAAGAGTGAGTTCACCTCTTTTTGGAGTAATTTTGCAAGGCTACGCGTTATTAGACCTTCATACATATGTGAAACTTGAGTAACCGGTGGCATGTCCTCATCATCCTCCCCCTCTTGAAAAGGAGTCGTCCTTGACTCTAACTCTTTTGTTCTAAAGAGTTGTGTCGGGTCATCGACTTGTAGTGTTGTGATAACATCACGATCTTCTTCCATCACAGCAAGATGCTTCAATCTATAATCATATAAACCAAGTAGTAGCCTTGTAGGTGGAAACCTAAATGATTTAGAATCAAGTTTAGCTTTCACCTTGAATGGATGCTTAGAACAAATGGTGAATGTTGATTGCCTTAGCACGGTCTCATCCTCCTCCCTCCCTTTATGAAAAGTCATCCACGACTTTTGTTTACCTAAAAACAGTCTAGGCAAACACAGAGGGTGGATGTACATGATAATTCCAATAATCTTTTTTTTTTCATTTCGTCTATTTGCTTCTTTACAATTTATATTCATATTATTTTCTTTTTCAAGTAAGAAACATTCTCTCAACTTTGGTGATCCTGCAAATAGCTTAGAAGATGGGAGCACAAAAATTTCTTCCAACCCAATCATTTGATTCATGTTATCATATTTCAGCTTTGCAAGGTCACATATATCAAATGATAAGAATGAAACATGCTGGACATTCATCTTGCATGGGTCAGAGAAGTACCTATCAAACTCATTGGTTCTAGATAACGATGAAAAAAGTTTGAGTGAATGAATGGAACATGTTTGCACAAGATTTCTTTCTTTTGATAGAACATTGGAAAAAGGAAACAACATTTTTTGTTCTGTATAGAAATCAGTAAACAATCTTTTCATCTCAAATTTAGAAAAATATGGCTCACAAGATCTGTTGCAAAGTCTATTTATCTCCAAACCAACAAGCTTGTCTCAAGTTATGCAAATAGCACAAACATAGAATTTACTTGCAGCATGATGTCCAATCAAATTGAATGTAAACTTACAACTATAGGTAGTATTCAAAGATTTCATGGATGATATTCGAAAAACATTCTCAAATATCTTATTGATCTCAACACATTTATCAAACATGACATAGCCCACACATGAAGGATGAGATATTTTTGCAAAGAATTCGTCATTAGTATTTATCTTCACATTATCAAATTTATTTGCATGCAAGGTATCAGATATATGAGTGCAAAGTATCATGTATATAAACCATATCAAAGCATAGAAAAGATCATGTATAATTGAACATTGGTTATGAACTTGCAAAATTTCAGCACACGGGTGAACATGTGAAATAATCAAATCAGCACAAACATTTTGTATACGGTCAACTCCATTTGATCCATGTGTTTTATCACAGTTACTCACAATTTTATCTTTCAAACTCAGATCTGAATTATTTTCATAACCTTTTAGACTTTGTGGTAGTGCAAGTATCATGGTCAACGTTTCTAAAATCTTAACACTTTCCTCGTCATGGTTCATGTCTTGGCCAGCACACAATTGGTTCGGATGAATGGCTACCTTCTCACTTCTCTCAACAAGTATGGAGTTGTCATGAGCAGCCGCCTCTTTCTTATTCTCATTACAAACCTGCACATTTGAAAAGACAACACTAGAAGTAGAGATGAGAGTGTTAGTTTTAAAAATATCCTCACATGACTTGCATTCTAACTAGCTATTTTTCTATGGTGTATCCTTCACACTCGAATTGTTGATACTCTCAATGTCACAGTGTGTGGAATCACACAACTCTCTTTTGTTTTCACTCTCTCTCTCAGTTTAGCTATGTGGCTCTCATTGTCACATAGGTTTTGATGCACAATCACTTCAACATCTTGTGAAGCAACATATGCATACGTATCTCTATCCATGGCCATCACTTGATCTTCCTCATCCAATATTGAAGGCTGGTCATAATTCACCACATCATTTTCTTCATGAGCCTGCATCACACAAGGAACAAGACTAGAAGAAGGTATTATCATATTAGTAGTAAATAATTCCTCACATGATTCATCTTCTTTTTCGCTCAATTTTTGTGTATCTCTCTCACACAGAATTTTGTGGCTCTCCTTACATATGGTGGAATATCTCATCTTTTCATTTTGAACTCTCGCACTCAATTTTGGTTGGTGGCATTCTTTCTCACATATGGTGGAATCTCTCATCTTTTTATTTTGAACTCTCACACTCAATTTTGGCTGGTGGCACTCTTTCTCACATGAATTTTGCTATCCATAGGACCTTCCACATGTCTCTTGCTGAAATTTTCTTACGGTGGACACACAATAATCTTCATCATTAGTGAGCACACGGGGGCGAAAACTACGCCCAGGAGCACCTCCGCCATGCTGTCCACTATGACCAATGAAACCACCACGAGAGTTGATCCGGATATGTTGTTGTGGAGACTGAGTACCCGCTACAGGAAGATATTCATTGAACATCCTCTCCATGGCCTTCACTAGTGAGTTTTGTGGTTGGCGCAACTCAGCCCGCGAAATAGGTTCTTCATCTTCTCTATGTCGACGACCACGAACACTCGAATTGGATCCTGACATGTTAGCACTTATGCAAGAAAAGTGGAATAGGTAAATTTATGGAATCACACAACCTCACCTCTTATTTACCAATGCTCTTTCTTGTTCTCAAGGACACTGAGCGTGCTAGTGCAGCAGTTCAACAGATATGATTGAGAGGTCGCAAGGATTATGAGTCGAACGTCCCGGTTTCAGATTTTGGTGGAGCTATAGGTGGCTATTCAAGAGAGGTACCATAAATCAAGTGATGTTTTCTGTTCAAAGATGTGAAATTGCTATTATTTCAATCACCACAAACTTGAGTATGAAGAACTACAATTTTCAGCAAGCAAACCGCAACATAACTCCTTTCAACTTATTTGCACTTCTCTTTTTTTTAATCTTTCTTTCTTCTTTTTTCTCTGCTTTTTTTTTCTAATTTTTTACTAACAGGGGCGCGGATAACAAATGAAACAAATGCAATATAGGTGACGATGGTGACTAGCAACTTGATGAACGCAACACCACAAGGATAACAGTACCGCCAAAAGGCTATAAGATTTTTTTGTGGCTTTTTAGTGGACTTTAGGAGATGAACAAAAACAGTAACAAATGATGGATAAATCAAAGATAAATATGTGGATGATGGTGAGATCTACCGCGACAATGAAAGCTTTGATACCAGTTGATAAGTACAGATATGAATCGACAAGGGGTTGGCCCGATCTTCACGACAGTAGGTCGAACAATCGAAGATAACTTGCTGCGAACAACGGGGTAACTAGCTTTATACCTATCCAAGGTTGGATGCAACCAAGCGATGGGGAGAGAGGCACCGAAACCGCGAAGACTTCGACTCGATCTCCGAATGACCGCAGAACCACAATCTGGAACTAATCCACACAAAATAGTGCAGCCATACTGAAAACCGTAGAGCATGAACTAGGGAAACCCAGAGGGATCACTTCACAAGTCCAAGAAGAACAAGGAAGAACAAAGGTTTGAGTAAGGCACTCGACAGCTCAGCTGTAATATCATGTAGTTTATCAAATCATCAAAAGGTTTGTAATAGCTTAGAGGTTATATTAGGAACAACCTTCTTAGTTGGGTGTGAAAATAAAATGGAGTTTCTGAAGGTAGGCTATGTGAAAGGTCACTACAAGATGGATTCTCGAAGTGGTTTCGTATGACTGTTGGCCTCCTGAGCAGTCTCCACTAATCTGACCATAACTCTTTATTGGAAAGTCCAAATGATGAACCGTTTCTTGTGTGTGAAAGTAGACTCAAAGATCTTTCAAGCCATGTGCAGCATGCACCACGAAACTTTGTAGATTGGTATGGTTTTTCACGGGAAGTTGAACCACCGTTCTGTCTCGGAAAGACTGTTGACCTTCAGAGCGGTCTTCACTAATCTGCTCATATCTTAACATTGCGAAGTCCAAAATACTTGGAACTTATGCCATTTAAAACTAGACTTGATAAGCTTTCCAAAATGTCCTCATGGACCTCCAAAGCTTCATGGAGTAAAATTGTTGATTGGGCAATAGAGGCACTGGGATGTCCCATGGCAACAATTTCGCGATTGCCTTGAGAAGGAACAATTTCGCGGCAGGCTACATGTTTACCGTTTAGAATACAGCACACCGATACCCGCTGCGCCTCCTCCTCTGCCGCCAGCCACTAGCTAATCCGCCGGCTGCCACTCCGGCATCGGCATCCACCTCTGAACCCCGCTGGTCGCCTCCCAGCCGTCGGCTGCTCAGAGCGATGTCTCTTCCTCGCCCTCGTCGTCGTTCACCCCCGCCCACTCTCCGTCTCCTCCCACCGCACCGGCCTCCTTGTTCCTTGGCGCCTGCTGCTAATTCCCCTTCGCCATGGGTGGGCTTTTGGATCTCGACCTTGATCCGGGAGCCAAGTTCGCTTCCGTGGTACGTCAACGATTCAACTGCTCGGTGAGTCCGACAGTGCCCTTCTCAAGCTCAGTTTTTCACCTTGTTGATAGCTTTGGGCGCTCAGCTATTCGTCTAAATGAGGATTCTGTGGGACTCATCCTCCAATCCTGCCTTGGTGGCATAGCAAAAGATTTCAATGTCTTCCACCTCTCCGATTGGATGTTCAGTTTCTCTGTTTCTGGCAAGAAAGTGGGTTTTATGATTCACAGACTTAAACACTTCTCTTGCAAATCTTTCGCCATTTTCTTCCGTCTTTGGGGTGGTGGTGGCCCTATTGGCAAAAGGATTATGCAATTTGGTGCACTGAGCAAGAGGCGGAATGGACGACAGTTAACTCTAAATCAAAAAAGAGCTATGCTAATGCTGTTCGTTCATCTCCCCCTTTGAAATCCTCTGCAAAGCTTTCTGTCTTTCTTCGTCTGAATTTTCCCAGGAATTATCAGGAGAACTTCTTGGATCCTAACTCTCGTCCTGGTAAGTATCAGCCTCCAGCTGAAGATTCCAAGCCTTCTTGTCCCAAGCCATTTTTGAATTCGAGCAAGCGTGTTCTTCGTTGGATTCCCAAAATTTCTCCTGCAGTTAAAGGGCCGCCTGCTCAGGCGGATTCTGTGCCACCCTTATTGCCCAAATCAGTTGCGAATTTGAATTTAAATCATCAAGGCCTGCATGTGAGGCCCTCTGGCTCGTACGGCCCATCCGCTGAGCCGTTGAGGCTGCCTCCCCTTTGCTCCAGGTGTTTGGGCCCTGGCCATTCCACGAAAGAATGTGGAAATTTGGTAAGATGCAGGACTTGCTATAACTATGGCCATATGTCTGTCTCCTGTCTTTCCAAATCTCGCCACACGCTGAAATTTCGGCCCGTTTCCATCCCGGAAGGTGAAGGGGCGACCCCATCCTCTTTTAAGTCTGTAGAGCAACTTCTTAGACGCCTCTATCGCCACGCTGGACGAAAAACTCGAAGCTCGTTAGCTCACTTAGCTTGTGGCTGGCTCGACTCGGCTTGGCTCGGCTCGTTAAGATAACGAGCCGAGCCGAGCCAAAATTTTAGCTCGTTAGCTATAACGAGCCAATTCGAGTCATCTCGTGAGCTAAACGGGCCAAGCTTCTAGAAAAAAAGTATCATTTAAGGTAGTTAGATACATGAATACTATAATATTTTATTATACTTGTATATATATTAGCGCATATTAATTTTTTTATTTGATTTAAGGTTGTTAGATTCATTTCTTTTGTATTATTATTATTCTCAAACTTTAGATAAATGCAAATATTATATTTTGTGTATTTTTTATATCTGGCTCGCGAGCTTAACAAGCCAGCTCGAGCTTTTAACGAGCCGAGCCGAACTGATTTTCTAACTCGTTAGGATAACGAGTTGAGCCGAGCTAGCTCGTTATCTTTGCGAGCCGAAACGAATCGGCCTCTCCTCCCTGCCACACCAACAGTGAAAAACCTCAACTCTTCAGCTATGGCAAACTGGGCCTGCGATCCCCGCCCCCATGTTCCCAAGGGTTTCACCCTCGTCGAGCTGTTGCAGCGTCCACCTCTCCGCCACGAGGTCTATGTGACGGGGTTACACCCTGCACAACGAGGACTTGGCGATCATCAAGTTGCGTCCTGCAGTCCACAAGGACGACTTCAAGAGCCTAGAGACAGCACTGCGCTCCTTCTTTCAAGAAATCCATCAGGTGAGACTCATGGAGATCTAACCCTGTCCTCTAGGCGAAGCCTACATCGGTTTCAAGAGTCCACTTGAGAGGGAACGCTTTCTGGGGCCTGTCTTTCGCTTTGGAAATTACTCAGCGTCAGTCGTCAAGCATGATGAAGTAGAGAATGCCAGGTCGTTGGATTTAGATCGTGAAGCCTGGGTTATGCTTGTTGGGTTCCCGGAAGATCTGAAGAATGCTGTTGTTATCGCTAAAGCTGTATCTGGGTTTGGTATTTTAGTTCACTGGCATGACACTAATAATCTTGCACGAGTTGTAGCCAAGGTTTACCTCAATGACGATGCCAAAATCCCCGACTCAGTCAAGATCAATGCTGGTCTCCCACAGAAAGGCGGATCCTGGACCCTACCCTGTTTTGTTCTGAAAAGATCAGGGATAGCAGAATTGCCAGATGAAGCAGCTTTTGTCACTGAGGGGCCGCTGCACCCTGTTCCTCCCCAGCCCCCGCGTTGGTCTGGACCGGTCCCTCCTGCTGCTAGTGATGAGACACCTGCAGAGTCCAATGTAGGCTCTGCCATGAACGTTGATGGTGCTGGACTTGTTGATGGTGGGGGTGGCCCAAGTCGTTGGGAGGAACAGGAGGCCCCAGATGCTGAACATGAGGCCCCGGTTGCTGTGGTTCAGGAAGTTCAGACTGAGACAGTGGTAGTTCAGAACATCGTTCAGAATGTGATCAATCCTGGAGTTGCTCAGCAAGCTACAGAAAAGTTCCCTGTCTTCAGCCCCGTGCCTGTCCCAAAGCCACATCTGAAGTCAGTCATCTATGGTCCTTCCAAGCCACATGATCCTATTATTACTGTGGTTCCATCCCTCCTGCAAAAGGTATTCACTTACATATCTAATTGCCCTTCTTCCAATCATTTCAGTTTTCTATCCATGCTAGACATTGATCATGATACTGTTATTCCACCATATTTTAATGATGATCCTCTCTTGGTTCACTTGGCCTTTGTGCTCTATCCACAGCTTGGTGATAAGGCCCTAGAAAAGATTGCTCTTGACTATGGTGAGGAGGATGAGGAAGAAGCAGATTTGGAGGTCCTTGATGAAGCCCCTGCTGTTTTCATGACCCCACGCAATAAGAGGGCCATCAAGGTAAAGGAAAGAATAGATGACAGCTTCCTCAGGCGTAGCAAGAGTCTGTCCAAGAAATTTGATGGGTACAAGGATGCAGAGAGCGCTAGGAAGGGCAAGAAAATTGTTGAAGAAGCCACAGAAGAAGTTGACGAGCCTATGCCTTTAGCAGTCATCCCCCCTCTCCTGGAAGCCAAGTTGCCCCTCATCTCTCAAAGAAAATCATTGAGGGCATAGCCACAGGCTTCCTGAAGATCCAGCTGGAGACTGTCTTGGCTGCCCTTTTGAAGAAAGACAACTTGGATGGATAGTGCAAAACAAGTTATGCTCACCAGTGTACCAGTCCCATGTTGGGTACACTATTTATCTTTTGTCAGTAGCTCCTATGATCAGTCTGCGTACTGGAACAATAAAAACCTGAAATGCTGTATTTGGTGTCTGAGCACCGTCTGGAGCCCCTGTTTAACCTCTTGCTTTAAGTTATCATCGGTTATCAGTTATTTGTGTTGTTGACTCTCTCTCTTTATTTTTATCCATCCCTGTCTACAATTCAATTTTTATTCTGTCGCTTGTGCTTGGGCTCATGATCAGATTATACTTCCCAGCAATCTTTTTCTGTTGATGCATATCATATTTTATCTTGATAATACCTGGATCTGTAAACTGAATAGAAAATCCAGAGATCTATGTTTTTTGTTTGAGATGGCTCATGATCAGATTCTAATCCTAAGCAATCTTTTTCTGTGGAAGCATATCATGTTATACTTTGATAATGCCTGGATCTGTAATCTGAGTGGAAAGTTCAGGCATCAATGTGTTTTGTTTGACATTTGGATGATCAAACACCCACATACTAACCCACACTGTGTTCATGGAAAATAATAGACACACAAAACTTTTGTTCTGGAATGTTAGAGGCATTAATTCACAAGAGAAGTGGGATGTAATCAGGGGTAAAATTGATGAGAGTGCATGCCAAATTGTTTGCATACAAGAAACCAAAAGGGAATCTTTTGATCAGTTTTACATCAAGAAATTTTGCCCAAGAAGCCTGGATAGATTTGCTTTCTTTCCCTCGGTTGGTGCTTCTGGTGGTCTCCTAACTGTGTGGAACAACAGCTTATTTGATGGTACTCTAGTGCAAGCCAACTCTTATGCAGTTACAGTGAAAATGTTGAGCAGGCTAGAAAATAATAGTTTTCATGTCACCAATATTTATGGCCCATCCCACTCCCCTGAAAAACTAGGCTTTGTCACCTGGCTTATCAACCTTGACACCACTGAGTTTGAAGATTGGATCATTGGAGGTGATTTCAACTTGATCAGGCACCCTGAGAATAGGAATAAGCCAGGAGGGGATCTTGGTGAAATGAACATGTTCAATGAGCTCATCACAGATTTGGATCTCACTGAAATTCCTTTTAGTGGCAGAAGCTTTTCTTGGAGTAATATGCAGGCTGACCCTCTTCTGATCAAGCTTGATTGGGTCTTTACATCATCTAGCTGGGCTATGTCCTTCCCTGCTACTTTTGTCCAACCTCTCTCCAAACCAGTGTCCGATCATATTCCCTATGCAGTCATCATTAGAAGTAGCATACCCAAATCCAACATGTTTAGGTTTGAGAATTACTGGGTTGATCACCCTGGTTTCTTGGAAACTGTTGAACTCCACTAGAATAGTTCACCTTATTTTGCCAATGCAGCTAGGAACCTGTCAACAAAATTGAAACAAGTTAGAGCTGGACTCAGAAGCTGGAGCAAGAAGCTGTCAAATGTGAGTAAATTAATTTTCAACTGTAATTGGGTACTTTCATTGTTAGACGGCTTAGAAGACCAAAGAACCCTGTCAGGCCCTGAAACATCATTCAGAAGCTAGTCAAGTCTCACCTTGATAATCTGTTGGAATCCAAAAGAATTTATTGGAGGCAGAGGAATACAGTAAGATGGATTAAATTAGGAGATGAAAATAGTCACTTCTTCCACATCATGGCAACAGTAGCTCACAAGAGAAACTTTATTATTAGCCTTTCTAGCTCAGATGTACCCCTTGTTACTGATCATGATCAGAAGGCAAGTCTACTCTGGTCAGCTTTCAAACAAAGGCTTGGTATTAGTGAATTCCATAGTATATCATATGATTTGAGCAACTTACTGGTACAACACAATCTGAGCCATCTAGATGAAGATTTTTCCCAAGAGGAAATTGACTTGGTGATCAAAAACTTGCCCAATAGTCATGCCCCTGGGCCTGATGGTTTCAATGGCTTCTTCATCAAAAAATGCTGGCACATTATTAAAGATGACTTCACAAGGATGCTCAGAGAGTTTTGCAATCACAATATTGACCTGAAGAGCATCAATTCTTCTGTTATAGCCCTGATTCCTAAAAAGGACAATCCAGAGAATGTAGATGATTATAGGCCCATCTCATTACTGAACTATTCACTAAAGTGTATTACAAAGCTTCTATCAGCTAGACTACAGTAGGTCATTCTTGACTTGGTTCACCCAAACCAATATGGATTCATAAAAGGAAGAACAATCCAAGACTGTCTGGTCTGGGCTTTTCAGTTCCTTCACCTCTGCCACCACTCCAAAAAAGAGGTTGTGATCCTGAAGCTGGATTTTGAAAAAGCTTTTGATAAATTGGAACACCCTGTCATTTTGGAGGTGCTTAAACACAAGGGCTTCTCTGACAAGTGGGTTAACTGGATACACAACATTTTGAGCACAGGCACCTCCTCAGTCATCCTCAATGGTATTCCTGGGAAACCATTTGAGTGTAAGAGGGGGGTAAGACAAGGTGATCCAACTGATTTACTCCAATCTGTAATTAATAAAGCTTGGCACAATGGTATTTTGAAAGTGATAATTTTGGAGAGTTCTACCCAATAGTCCAATATGCAGATGACACTATCCTGATTTTACCTGGGGATGCTAGAATGCTCTTTAATCTGAAATGCCTCTTAAGGTCTTTCTCAGATTCCACTGGACTGCATGTGAACTTTAGTAAGTCTTTCTTGGTTCCTATCAATATTGATGACTCAAGAAGTTTACATTTGGCCAACACTTTTGGTTGCAAAATAGGAAGCATGCCTTTTACCTATCTTGGTCTTCCCCTTGGAACCACTAAGCCTACTCTGCAGGAATTCACTCCATTGCTCACAAGAATAGAAAGGAGATTGAATGGTATCAGTAAATTCTTATCCTACAATGGCAGGTTGATAATGGTAAACTCTGTGCTTCATGCCCTTCCCACCTTTTACATGTGTAGCTTGAAAATCCCTCCACAGGTCATCAAACAGATAGATATCTACAGGAAGCATTGCTTATGGAGTAAAGGGGACATCAATAGAAAAGGCAAATGTTTAGCTGCTTGGGAGACAGCCTGTAAACCCAAAGACCAGGGTGGTCTAGGTATCATTGACATTGAGAGTCAAAATAATGCACTTTTGATGAAACATTTGGATAAGTTCTATAATAAAGCAGATTTGCCATGGGTATCTTTGACTTGGGACAGATTATATTCCAACTCCCAAATTCCACCACACCTCAGAAGCCCAGTTGGTTCCTTTTGGTGGAAAGACATTCTCAAACTCTTTGATAGTTTCCAAAGCTTCTCAGTATGCAATCCCAGCAAAGGCAATTCTATTGCCATCTGGACAGACATGTGGGCTGGACAAAACCTGAAAGATAACTATCCACAGCTGTTTTCATTCACTAGAAAACCAAAATGTTCCATAAGGTACTCCCTTGATCAAGAAGCTGACAGGATATTCAGACTACCTCTCTCTCAACAAGCTGCAGGACAGCTAGAGGAAATTGAAGAAATCCTAGAAGACAGAAACTTGGATGAAAATATACAAGACATTTGGTCATACTCTTGGGGTAACTCAAGATACATCAGTAAAAAGGTCTACAAGCTACTAATTGGTAACTCAGAAGCCTCCCCTCTCTACTCTTGGCTTTGGGCTTCATGCTCTTTAGGCAAGCACAAATTCTTCTTTTGGTTGCTGATCAGAGACAGATTAAACACAAGGAACTTATTGAGAAGAAAGAACATGGAGCTTGATGACTATAACTGTGTTCTGTGTAATGGGGGCATGAGGAGACAAGCTTCCATCTCTTTTTTGAATGTAGCTTCTGTCAGAGCTGTTGGAATACCATCCCTGTCCAATGGAACCTGAATCTTCCACCACTAGATATGATCATTGATGCTAGATCCAATTTTGGAAGCCTAATATTCAGAGAGATATTTATAACAGCTTGCTGGATAATCTGGACGTCCAGGAATGCAGTCATTTTTTATAATGCTCAAGTTGACATCAACAGGTGGAAAAGAGGTTTCAGTGAAGAACTTGGTCAAGTTTACACTAAGGCCAAACCTAGCAGACAAGCTCTTTTAACTTCTTGGAGAGATAGTTTCATTATATAGGATCATCTTTTTCTTTTTGGGCTTGGAAGCCTTGTATTTATTTATAAAAACTCTGTAAATACCATTCTTTCATTTAATAGAAAAACAAAAAAAAATAGGTAGGGGATTCCCTGCTGATTCGGTCAAAAAAGCTTCATGGAGTCGAGAGTTATGAATGTTTCTTTCAGCTGGTCCGATCTGATGGTCCGTTTTTCACTGGTCCGAACTGTTGGTCCGTTTTTCTCATTGCTGGTCCGATGTAGAGTAACATCCTCCTCTTTATTTGTATGCCTAGGTACAACCAAAATAGAATGCTTAGGTAGTATAACATTCTCAAATATGTCAAAGTTAATTTCAGCTAAGAGTGAGTTCACCTCTTTTTGGAGTAATTTTGCACGGCTACACGTTATTAGACCTTCATACATATGTGAAACTTGAGTAACCGGTGGCATGTCCTCATCACGGTGTAGACGTACGAGCGCCAGGGAGGACGCCTGTTAAATCCCCCTCCGCGGCGAGCAGGATTTTGGCAGCGATGGTACGCACACGTAGAGTCTGCTGCTCTGCTCGAAAGCTGTGTTGGAGATCCGTGGGATTGCAGAGAGGTATGCAATCCAACGAATCGACTTTGGGCGCCAGCAGATCGAGCTATCTTTGAATCCATGACAGCCGACGCATAGCTCAAGGAAGAGAGCTAGTAGAGCAGCTTCCATGGCAGGAGAACAGCGGCAAAGAACACGCATCTGGAAGACTGACAACACAAAGATAAACTGGGAAGAAGCCGGTATGTACACAGAAACGCGTGTGCTTGCGTGAGGCACGCGCCGTGTAATTGTTTCGGTTCCTCCTAGATAGCCCGCAGCCCTTAACTTGAGAAGCGCGTATGCTTGCGTGAGCCACGCACCGTGTAAATGATTTGGTTCTTTGTACATAGCCTGCAGCCCTTAACTAGGGAGAATCTCGTGTGGTTGCATGAACACACGCGGACCGCACCAGCAAAATGCTATATAAACAGTAGAAATGTCTCTCATGTTACCCTTTGTTTTTGCCCCCGCCCCCCCCCCCCCCCCCCCCCCCCCCCCCCCCCCCCGATTGGATCCTGAAGGGGGTTCAAAGGACCTGCAGAAGGACCCGCCCACCTCCTGCAATGCAGGTGATTTGCTCTTTAGCTGTGGTTTGTGTCCAGATCTTGCAGAATTGTGATGACATGTATGCATATCCCATGTTTCAGTAGAGTATAAACTGGTATTTTGAACACCTATTACATACACCAGTGACCCTATGGTTTTTGCTGTTCCAGTTACTAGCTACAATTGTGGTTAGTTGATTGATATTGGTCCTCGCAGGCATGACACTTAGCAATATAAATATAATTATTTTGAAAGACATGTGCCTTACGGGGTTTAAAGCAGCAAGGGGACAAATCGATTTTCTTTTGCATGTCGTAGAACACACTCATGTACTAGAGGTTGTAATTGTAAATACAGCTCAAGAGGCGTCAAGGGAATTATGTTGATATATGATGAGGAGACCACCATACCAGAAAGCTAAGTGGATTGAGCATTCTCTCCCTAAAAGGTGATATTGGGAGTGATCTAATACACCTTTTTGGATTATTTGCATTCGGGGTAATTTTTGCAAGTCACTAGTACCACATCCCTAATATGGAGCCGAGCCCACTTGTTTCTGGGCTAGTTATTTATTTTCTCTCCCCTCCCTATTTGTTTCTCTCTCTTGCCTCTCCTAAATCCCTCCATTGCCTGTCCTTCGCCGCAAGCACCAACCATTCGCCTCTCCACCGCTACTCCTCCACCAATCGCCCAATCGAAGCAAGGAGGTGAGGGATATAGGCCCGTGGCCGGTCCACCTCCTCTTTCACCACTGGGGCCCATTTTGACATAGCTCTACTTCACTACCGAAGATATTTTTTTGCCTGAAGCTTGGTGGAGCTAAAACTATTTTGGTAAGCCATTTGACAAAACAACTCTACATATAAAGCTCCTTAAAATATGTTTTTATAGAATCCCACATAGGGCTTACCAGAGCGGATGTGAGTTGAGAGAAGCTACTATTTTAAGCTCCATCTCTTATCCACCCTTATGAGCATGTTTTAAGGAGCTCCTCGGATGAAACTGTTTCATTTTACCCCACTTGGCACAAAATAGCTCTAAACAGCTCCTGAAGTTGGTGAAGGAGTTATACCAAACAGGACCTTAATTAGCATATATTTATGATACCTCCTCCTTCATTAATTAGCATGATTGCTGATGTGGCAAATCTATGAGAGCAATGATGATATGACATGTGGGTCTTGGTGCGATTTTCTTCGTTGCTTGTGTTGTGTCACACAACGGGTATCTCCCACAACTAAAAAGAACAAAGCGTGGACACTTTTTGGTGTGACATTTCAACGTGGGCCAATAGTCCTGCCTGCTGCGTTCCCGCAGCCTTGCCTCATTGGTCTGCCTCCTTGAGATCTAGTCTCCCTCCGTCGCGCGACAATCACAGGCAAGATCTCATGCAAAAGAATCGAAGTTCATTACCTTGCATGCGTGTGAGCCAATCGTGTGCATGCAAGATCAAGAAGGAAACTACTATTTTGATTGATTGATTGATCCGATCAATCCTGCCATCAGCGCCCTTAGGAATCACGCAAGGATTACATCACGCGACGATCATCTCGCACTGCCAGTTAAGCAACCGTCCTCCCTATGCACACCGCACGTCCTCACCCTCGTGCGCAGTGCCCTCGCACTTGCCCTACGCGCCGCCCTCACCTCCTCGCCACTCGTCCTCGACGTTGCCTGTCGCACACGCCGTCGCGCCCATCGCCGTCGCCTTGTCCGCACCGGCCCGCTTCCTCGTCCTCAACGCTGTCAGGCTTGACTTCCTCCTCGCCGCTATAGTGGAGAGGCAACATCAACGGATCATGCACCGCCTATGTTTCAATCCAAGTGTTCCCTCCCTTCCTATTGTTCATGATCCGGTGAATCCGTATTGTTCATCTTCCTGGTCGTGTTCAAGGCAGAAGGCACACGGGTGGTTCAGAAGAAGTTTCGTTATCGAATACAACAGATGGTCCTTGGGTCATTTGACCATCTTTGTTATTGTTTTAGAAGAGCGTTAAAATAGCTAATTTAAATTCTCTCCACCAGCAGTCACAGTATATTACTGTACTTGAAATTTTGCTGTATTTGCCTTTATAGTGTATTGATCAACGGCGCACAGGCGGATTGATCATATGGAGGTCTAAAGTGTAATGGTGGATTACCGAGGGAGCAATGCAAAGGCCTCTGAAATCTCAAACTCTGAATGGTGCCTCATGCCCAGTGAAGGGGGGGGGGGGGGGGGGGGGAGATGGTCCGTTCTTCCTCCCAGATGCCTCCAGGCCTGTTTGCCTTGTGTACTGCCTGTGGAATTGTCCAGGTATTCTTTTTGTCCTATGCATCAGTTGCCACGGATCCGATTCTGACATTTTGATGGCACATCCTGTTGTAGAATTAATTTGCTCAATATAAGTATACAATTTATAGATTGAAAAAAGCAATCCAGTGTTGGGGTGATATATTGGCGTTGGGGTGATAACCGTGATATTCTAATAGAAAATGGTTTGTGACTATATGTTTACATAATATGACTTGCATCTACTACAACTTTTTTTGTTTGGAAAATAACATGAACGATAAAAATAAATTGAAGTCCTAACGTATAATATTTGCAGGCTATGGAAATAATTTGTTTCTTCTGAACTTGAGGAAAATAAAGTAGATCGATGGTAGAAAAAAATATTGCCTGATCTGGACTGAGATTCTATGTACTATCTGGTAGTTTAATGTGGACTATATCAGGCACAAAACATGTATCATCTTGGCATTAGTTCTGAATGCCTAAATCAGATTTTTCTTAATTTGGCGCTGTAATACCCTAGAATTTATAAAAAAATAATATGCTGGCTGAGTAGAGTAAAGAGAAGAAAAAAATAACTTTTTGAACCATAAGTCGTATGGACGATCAGAGACCGTGATTATGTAGATCTTGTCGAAATGAATCCGTTTGACTACCAACATGTTTTGTTTGGAGGTCAGATGAATTTTGGGACAAGCTGTTAAATTTGGGACATGCAAAATAGATTTGTCACATCTTGATTTTAGATTGGCTACTAGACGTTTGGTGGTATTATTTGTCCCGTTGCAACGCAACGGGGAAACAACTAACTCTATGATTTAACTATTTCTATATATTGCTGATGCTGAATCTTGACACAAACACTTTGGATACCTTATTCTATAGTATATGTCTGCGTGGAATAGATAGTCACACACATTTATACGGTGAGTACAACATACTTTGTTTTAAGGTTTTGAGAGAGATTTTTCAAGACACGCAGTATTACCCATATGGTGGGCACTAATATTTACATATATACTCTAACATGTGTACATGATGGTATGGAGATACGGCGGAACTTATTCGTGCATTTATTGGTGCATGAAAAAATGGATATGGGAGATTTATTCCAGTCTATATAAAACATTATCTTAACCGCATCACGGAAAGGTCTATACAATATGGTTTGTGAGCCTGCGATGCCGCGCTCTACGTGATTGTGTTAATTTCACAAATTTTGCTTTTTGAATTAAATGTCACTTTAACGTTGGTATTTAATTTTATAGTATTGTTATCTTATCGTGCGATCCGTGTGCTTTTAGTATAAAATGTTAGCTATCCCGTAGCAACGCACGGACACGAACCTAGTGAATGATAAAATTGTAAAAATTTAGTGGCATGAACGCCACATAGATGTTAAAGTAAACAAATCAACACTAATTAGATAGGTTTAAATCTCTAGTGAACTACTTAGTAAGTCTAGCTAGGTACCCGGATATTGCAAATTTAGTCTACGGGCCTAAGATGACACCACTGGACTAGTTTTAGGACTGCTAAATACTTTTATATGACAAATGAAGTAAATGGTTTTTTTGGGAAACTTGGAGAATTCCATTGAAGATCATGCAAACAGCACAAAGTCATGAACACAGACGAACTGCTTATATAACGAAAAAGAAGGAAAACAGCTGCTTAATAAAGTTTATATGAATACATCTTGGATCCGTTCTTCATTTCAGTTTGAGCTGAACAATTCCATTTGTCTATAGAAACGACGCTGATCGACGATTAACCCTACCAGAGAACAAGTAGTCGAAACTCAACACAAGAAGATTTGACACGTCTCTAGGCCCTGTTTAGTTCCGGCCAGATTCGGCGCCGGCTGAATTCGCCCGCACTGTAGATACACTGTAGCGTTTTGTTTTTATTTGGTAATAATTGTCTAATCGTTGACTAATTAGGCTCAAAACGTTCGTCTAGCAAAGTACAACCAAACTGTGCAATTAGTTTTTGATTTCGTCAATATTTAGTACTCCATACATGTACCGTAAGTTTGATGTGACGGGAAATCTTCTTTTTGCATAGTGTCAAAGTTGAGAGTTTTTTGAACTAAACAAGGGTAGTTACTTTGCTCACCTATCGCACGTGCAGCACCACTGATCGATGTGACACGTACACGTCATCAGGAACACGGAACGGAACTGGCATCTGACGAATTAAATTAAAGCTAGCCGGCCGATCGATGTCATCATCAAGGGAACTGGAAGCCAGCGCTGCGGCCGCCGGCGCTGGCCTCCGGCGGGCTGATGGCGACCCAGAGCAGGGAGATAGTGATGGAGATGAGTCCCGACCAAACGAAGACGATGGTGGGTGTCTTGCCGCGGCGGCCCATGAGCCCCTTGGCGAAGGGGTAGAGGTGCGCCAGCACCCAGAAGCTGAAGAAGCCGCCGCCGATGAACTTGCCCCAGCGCGGGTTGTCGCTGTAGACGGTGCGCGCGAAGGCGAAGGCGATGGCGATGAGGTTGATCATGCCGATGGTGATGGGCGGGATGAGCAGCGAGGACCACTTCACCACGTAGAGGTCGGCGTAGATGTCCTCGTTGTCTTCCGCCGCCGCCTTGGCCGTGAGGGTGAAGGAGATCTCGATGCCGGCCATGACCTTGAGCAGCCCCTGCACCACGGCGTACAGGTGCGCGCTCGTTCCGGAGATGAGCCAGAACTGCTCGTTGCGCCACCAGTCCTCGAGCTCGATGCCGGACCACTTGACCTCGAGGATGCCCAGCGCGATGAGGGTGATGGTGATGGTGAGCAGGTAGCAGAGGAAGGCGACGTTGAGCGTCTGCACGATGAAGAAGCCCGAGAAGAGGGACAGCGCCGGGATGAAGCAGTAGACCAGCAGGAAGATGGAGGTGAAGGGGTAGATGCCGACGTTGAGGTAGGCCACCCGCTGCAGGAACATGAGCCTCCGCGACGCCAGGAAGGCGTTGTTCCGGGAGAAGAAGATCTCCACGGAGCCGGTGGCCCAGCGCAGCACCTGGTGGAGGCGGTCCGTCATGTTGATGGGCGCCGTGCCCAGGAACGCGTCGCGCTTGGGGATGCAGTAGACGGAGCGCCACCCGCGGTTGTGCATGCGGTAGCCGCTCACCACGTCCTCCGTCACGGAGCCGTAGATCCAGCCCACGCGGTCCCCCCACTCCGTCTTGTCCTCGTACCAGCAGGAGATGACGGACACGGCCTCCGCCACGGTCGGCGGGTCCAGCGGCGGCCGGGGCACCGTCAGCGACCCGGGGGGACGCCCGTGCTGCACGGCCGGGTGGTCCGCCAGCGGCCGCGCCTGGAACTCGGCCACGGGGATGGACGCCATCAGCGCCGACGAGTTGCCGAACCGCCTGGGCACAATCATCGACGTGAGCTCGGCGTCGAAGTCCACCGCCCCACCCTGCCCCTGCTTGTGGTTGAGCGACTGCGTGTCCGTCTCGCCCGCCGGGTCCGCCACCTTGCTGAGCGTCACCTTCTTCTTCTTGAAGAGCAAGCCGGTGTACTCGGTGGTGCGCGGCGGGTCGAAGCCGTAGAGCGCGAAGCGGCGGAACATGCAGCCCGTGCCGACGTACATGGGGCCCTGCAGGCCGTCCAGCGCGCGCATGTTGCCGTCGAAGAAGACGGTGTTGTTGTTGGCGTAGCGGTCGGAGGGGTCGATGCCCTCGAAGCGCTGCGGGAACTGGATGTAGGCGATGCGCTCGCCGCCGCGGTCCATCACGAAGCACATGGCCTCGCGGATAGCCTGCGCGTTGTTGATGTAGTGGTCGCAGTCGAAGTTGAGGATGAAGGGCCCGTTGGACATCACGGCGGAGCAGCGCACCAGGGCGTTCATGGCGCCGGCCTTCTTGTTGTGGTCGTAGCCGGGACGCTTCTCGCGGGACATGTACACCAGCATCGGGAGACGGATGTCCACGTCGCTGAAGTCGATCAGCTGCTCGTCGTCGTGCATCCCGTACAGTGGGTCGGGAGAAGGAGGCTTCAGCATCACCTGCAGATTGTCAATTGCCATGCATACATTACATCACCTGCCAATTGCCAATTGTGGCGACGTGTGTGTGTAGGCTAGGACGAGAATCAATCAATCAGTCAATGCAATCAGCAGCAGTGCCTGTAGGATGCCGGCGTGGTTTCCCTTTGCGTGGTCCGGCGCCGACACGGCCCAGGTCCCCGGCCAGTGCGTGCCGTCCGCCATCCACGTCGCCTTCTTCACCTTGGGCTGCTCGGCCGGGTCGGCGCCGGTCTCGCGGAGGTGCTTGAGCATCTTCATGTCCTCGCGGGCGTTGAAGGCGTCGGAGCGCCGGCGGATGGAGTCCGGCAGGCCGTTGATGCGCACCTTGAACTCGTCGAACTCCCGCTTCACCTTGCGCCGGTCCTTGACGAAGTCCGACCGCCGCTTGCCCTTGGTCGGGTCGCCCTTGATGCTGAAGTAGCTGTCCGGCTGGCGGGGCTCGATGTCGTGCTTCTTGCAGAAGGGCACCCAGATGTTGGCGAAGCTGGCCGCCTCCGCCATGGCCTCGAAGGTGAGCAGCGCGCCGCCGTCGTCGGACACGTAGCACGCCAGCTTCTCCACCGGGTAGTCCGCGGCCAGGATGGACAGGATGGTGGTGGCCGTGGTGAGCACGGGCTCCTTCTCCGGGTCGGCCGTGGACACGAACACGTCCAGCCCCGGCAGGTCGGAGCGGCCGTGCGGGTTGGACGGCGACGGCGTCTCGAACTTCTCCTTGAGCACGGCGAGGTCCGTGCTCCGGTTCACGGGGTTCACCTTGGGGAGCATGTCCAGCAGCCAGGAGAAGGCAAACCAGATCTCGCACACGATGGACATGCCCCAGAGCCAGAGCGCCTCCATGTTGGGGTTGCGGACGCGCCACGTGAGGTAGAAGAGGAGCACGAACATCCGGATGACGATGAAGATCCGGTAGGGGCTGATGATGGACGTCGGCATGGGTATCTTGCGGGTCAGCGGCTTGAACGGCTTCTGCTCGGGGAGCATGCCGTCGCCGCCCCCGCCGCCGCCGGGGCCGCCCTCGTCGTCCAGGTCGTCGTCGTACATGCCGCCCTTGGGCCAGAAGGCGTTGCCGTAGCCGTAGGTGCCAGAGCTCTCGAAGAGCCACCGGTTGTGGTCGAACTCGCCGTTCTGGTTCCGCGCCAGCAGGGACTTGCTGTTGTTCATCATGCCGCCGCCGGGCCCCGGCAGGTAGTGCTTCCCCAACGACGCGTCGTTGGGGTCGTCCTCGGCGTACTCGCCGATCTTGTAGTGCTCCTTGCACCCCGGGCAGATGCAGCCGTCCTTCTGCGCGTCCAGGTAGCAGTCGCGGCAGATCTTGAACCTGCACTCGCAGGGGTCGATGTCCTCGCCGCGCTCGTTGCGCATGACCTTGCCGTCACAAGCGGGCATGGCGCAGCGGGAGCCCCTGGAGCCGGCCATCTGCGGGTGCGTCACCTCGGACTCGATGACCTTGTCCATGAGGTGGGCGCGCGTGACGCTGTTGAACCCGCCGGTGAAGAGCGAGTTGGAGACGTACTGCTCCTCGGCCTTCATGGCCACGGACGCCTGGTCCATCATCGGCTGGTTGTCGGGCGTGGGCGGGATCTGCACCGTGTAGTTGGTGTAGTCCGCCGCCAGCTCGCCCTCCATGTCGATGTCCTCCCGGGACAGGCTCACGTACCGCCCGCTCGCCGTCCGCCGCGCGAACTTCACCGTGTTCCCCGCCGGCCCGCTGGCGCCGGCGCCGGGGTTACGGATCGCCTTCTTCTGCGGCGGGTTTGACATCTTCCGTCCTTGTTCACTCGCTGGCTTGCTTGCTTGTTACGTGCACGTGCCCATGGCTCGATCATTCACTCGCACGGCGCCCGCTACGCGAGCGTGCTCCCGTCCACGCCCAGCTGCATGCGTGCGATGGTTTGCAAACCAAGTATGGAGGCGAGAGGCGGAAGAATATGAGGAGGAGACGGGGGTGGCCGTCGTGTGGTGGTCGTTGCATGCGGGGGAGACCTATAATCTCGTGCATGGGAGACAAGCTGTCTATAAAAAGGAGCTGAGAGCCGCGCTCAACTAGCCAGGTTCAGAGGGTGTTTGTTTCCACGTCCTAAATTTCATTGAATACTTAGACACATGCATTAAGTATTAAATATAGGCTATTTATAAAACTAAATACACAGATTGAGACTGTTTTGCGAGACGAATTTTCTAAGTCTAATTAGTCCATAATTTGACAATGTGGTTCTACAGTAAACATGTGCTAATGACGGATTAATTAGGTATAATAAATTCGTCTTGCGGATTACGGACGGATTCTGTAATTTGTTTTTTTATTAGTATCCAAACACCCCATACGGCACCCCTATGTGACACCTCTAAAGGGGACCGTGACGCCTAAGAGGGGGGTAAATTAGGCAATTTAAAACTCTAACTCAAAACTATGGCCTCTTTTTCTAACCTTAGCAAAACCTATGCAAAAGATAAACTATCTAAATGTGCAACTACGGTTTTGCTAGTGTGTTGCTATCTCTACCGCAAAAGAAGTAAAGTAATCAATGTAAATGCAGAAGCTAAAGATCAAGGTAGAGATATGCAAACTCCCGTCGACGACTCCGGTATTTTTACCGAGGTATCGAGAAGCGCGTAAGCTTCCCCCTAGTCCTCGTTGGAGCTCCTTGCAAGGAATCCCTCACAAGGGCCAAGCTCCCGGTCGGGTAACTCCGTGGATAGCCTCGGGCCTTCCCCACACGCAAGTGGGTCTCCGATGTGCCTCTCGGCAAGCCTCTCCCGGATGCTCCCCGCCGTCTTCACTATCAAGCTTCCGGCCGAAACGCCGTGTGCCTTGTTCCCTCCGGTACACGGTGGCGGCCACACCACAACCGCGGTTGGTGTGATCTCGAAAGACTTCAAGCCCCTCCGATGTACAACACTTGTGCTCGCAAGCACGGGGTGGCAAGAGGTAGGCAAACCTCATTAAACACTAGGCATAAACCTAGAGCAAGCGCATAAGCGGTGGTCTAATCAACCTAAGCACTTCGCAAAGCACTTATGCTAATCACCTAATAAAACACTAAGCACTATGCATATGGAGATCACTAAAATGGTGTATCAACACCATTGGTATGCTTCCTCAGTTCCACACTACTCAAATGGCCGGTTGGAGGTTGTATTTATAAGCCCCCCCTGAGAAAGTAGTCGTTGGGGTCGAATTCCCGCAAAACTGCTACTGACCGGATGCTAAATCGTCCTAACCGGACGTGTCCGGTCGTCCCGACCGTTGAGCTGGCAATGTGCTGATCGGACGCTGGCCAGTGTTCGGTCGCCTGCCAGCATCCGGTCGCCTGCCACCGGACGCGTCCGGTCGCAGATATGCCGCTCTAGAACCTTTCTGTACTCGATCGGATGCTGCGTTCCTACGTCCGATCGGTTGCCACCAGCGCCCGGTCCTTGCATCCGGTCGCCTGTCTACCGAGCCACCGGTCCAGCGTCCGGTCGTGCTTCTAGCGTCCGGTCGCCTCTGCGAGCACGTTTCTTCGCGATCTTGCGTACGGCTTGGTTCCTATCTTCATGCTTAGACTTTGCTTGATATCTTGGGTCTTTTCTTGTGCTCCTAAAGTCTTGCTTAAGGTGTTGATCATCAGATCATCACGTCGCCTTCGTCAAAGTCACGTCTTGCACCCTATTGGACTACAAAACAAACACTTGCAAATTCATTAGTCCTATTTGGTTGTGTTGGTCATCAAACACCAAAATCCAAAGTAAATGGGCCTAGGGTCCATTTTCCTTACAATCTCCTCCTTTTTGGTGATTGATGACAACACGACCAAAGCAAGCAAATAATAAGAATTTGGAAGTTAAAAACTATCTACTTGCTAGGATACAATGCGAAGGGCAAAGTTATATGATACTAATTGACAGAAACCAATTAAAACTTTACTTAAAAGCTTGTCTTGCCCTTGCAAATGTCCCCATGTGATATTATGGATTAAGGTCTAGCTTTCTAAAAAGAAATTCTCCCATTACTTAGACTAACCTATAATTCACTTTTCTCCCTTTTCCAGACCATTACCACTTGTAGACATCAACTTGATGCTTGCCTTTGGTCCTTCAAATTCTCCCCCTTTGGCATCAAACACCGAAAAGGAAGACATTAGTAGTACAAGGAAGGGTTAAATTTCATGGTCCTTTGTGTACAGAGTGAAATGGATCACAAAATTTGACTCTCACATTATATAGACTAAGCTCCCCCTAAATATATGCATACATATGGTAGAAAGCAAAGCATATGTATAATTAGCAATTTATTGCACAAGAGAGGTTAATCTATATAATGCATGGAGAAAGCAAATAAATATCAAAGAGAGATCAACATGGTAATATTGGTTTAGAAATACCACATGTGAAAATCAATTTGATTTCTACCAATTGAAGTATAATGCTTTCCTCCGGGGACTCCATTTTCCTTGCAATCAGACCACTACACACAAGATAAGCTTAAAAAGGTGTTAGTCTCAAGGCATCCAACTTGCAGATTAAGCTCCCCCTAAATTTGTGCACACAAGTGTTGAGTACTTGTAAAATTTGTGCACATTGATTTAAGTATCAAAATACCATTTGAAAGATGATATTTGGGAGAGATTATCTACAATTTGGACTTTGGCACATATTAGATAAATAATTGTAAAATAAGCTATGTGCCGTGCTCCTAAACAATTTTAAACCATGTAAGTTTGCTCCAAGGGTTGATCATGAAACCGAGCAAGCCTACCATATGATATACCTTTTGAATGCATGACAAAAGATTTAAGCATGTAGATACAAACATAGGTATGAAAGATAACTAGATGTTTTAAGAGTAAATCAATTGAAAAACAATACCAATTGAAATGAAAACTAATTGAAAGTAATGACATCTAGTTACCTAACATGGGAAGGGGAATTTGGGTCCATAGTATTCACAACCCACTTGGCAATGACTTTGTCCATCATGATGCACCCCATGAAATGCACCCAAACTTTGCCAAGTCTCCAAATTCCCCGAGTCCGACGGACTTCTTACTTCCCTTTTGGGATCCAAACCTTCTTGGTGCTCTTCATGTTTGAAATGATTTTCTTTGGCACCCAAAAATGTTTGACCCCATTGTTGGCTTGCTTGTTCACCTTGATGGCCACCACCTTGTCATTTTTCTTCTTCTTCAAGAGATAAGGTGTGGAGGCCTTCTTGTCCACCTTGTTGGTGTAGGTATTGGAGAGCTTGCTTGTTTCTTTTTTCTCCTTCTTCTTTGCTCCTCCCCCATTCTTCACCTTGCACTCATAGGACTTGTGACCTTCCTTCTGGCACACGTAACAAACCACGATTTGTCCTTCATCAAGCTTCTTCACTCCCTTGACAGTGTTATCTTGATGAAGTTGGGTTTGCTTCGCCTTGCCTTTCACTTGAGTCAAGTCCTTGATGAGGCGAGCTACTTCTTGCTTGAGTTGCTCATTCTCCTTTGCAACCTCTTGTGTGCATGTATCTACAACAACTTTCTCAACACAAACTTGGTTGTACAAAGGTGAGTCTAAATATAAATCATTACAAGAAGTAGAGGCATCCTTTTTAGACATGTTAAAGATAGAACTTTTCTTTTTAGATGCCTTGGTGGGGGTTGTGTTAACGGCTTCAAGATTAGCAACTTTATTAGTTAGCTCATCACAATGTTTGCATATGGTTTCCATTTTAGCAAGCAAACTATTATATGCTTCTTGTGAGCTAGCTAACTTTTCTTTTAATTTTTCATTTTTCTTTAAGAGTTGCTCATCATTGATTGTGCATGCATTTGTTGTTGCACTAGTCTCAAGTTTTTCAATTTTAGTAGATAGTTCAACATTGAGATTAGCAAAGTTCTCATATTGTTCAAGTAAGGTTTTGTATGCCTTTTGTGAACTACCTAGCTCTTCTTTTAAAATTTTTAGCTTCTTTTGTTGACTAGTGCAAACTTTAGCATATTTACGATTTTGTTGCACAATTGTATTATAAGAAGGCAAATCATCATCACTATCGCACTCACTAGAGGATGAGCTTTCATTACCTCATGCCATAAGGCACACACGAGAAGAGCTTGATGATGAGTGCTTGCGCCCTCGCCTCTTGTGATGATCTTCTTCACTTAAAGAATCATCCCATGACCTTATTGATGTGAGAGCTTTGTTCTTGCACGCCTTCTTCTTTGCCTTAGGTGTGGGCTTGTTTGGACAAACTTCCACAAAGTGCCCAAACTCGCCTCATCCATAGCATCCTCTCTTTCTTTGCTCGTTTCTTTGATTAGTGAAAACGAGGTCTTGAATTTGGATGGGCACACCCTTGACATTGAGCCTTACGATCATCTTCTCCACCTTTTTGATAAGTTTGATTGATTCTTCATCAAGGTCGGAGGTGGACGAGGAAGATTTATCATCATCACTTGATTCTTGTTCATCATCATCATCATCCTCATCTTCTTCTTCTTCACTTGAGGAGCTTGAGCTTGAGCTTGACTCAACTTTCTTGCCCTTCATCTTTTTCTTTTCGCTACAAGTGAGAGCTTTGCCTTTGCTTGATGAAGATGCTTCTCCTTGACCCATCTTACATGACATTTCAAATGCCACTAGCTTGCCAATGACAATGCCCGGGGTCATGGTGCTCAAGTTCTCCATGTTGTGAAGGATGGTGATGATGCTTGCATATTTCTTTTGTGGTAGAATGGAGATGATCTTCCTCACGATGTCCGCATCATCTAGCTTTAATAATCCTATTGAATGGAGCTCATTGATAATTAGATTCAATCGAGAATACATATCACGAACAAGCTCATCATCATTCATAGCAAAGGAATCATAATGTTGCTTAGCTAGACAATGTTTTTGCTCACGGACATTACTTGTGCCGTCATGGAGCTCTTGGAGTTTTAACCAAATTTCATGTGCCGTATTTAAGGTGAACACTTGGTTAAACACATCCATGCTAAATGATTCAAATAAGCAATTCTTAGCTCTAGCATTAAAATGCATTTTTTCGTCACTCTTTGTGGGCTTTTCAGGATTCTTAATGGGTTTCATCCCGTCACGAGTGACTCTCCATACACCTAAATCAACCGCCTCAAGGTGGTAAGCCATTCTAGCCTTATAGTAGAGGAAGCTAGTGCCATCAAATTGTAGAGGCCTAGCGGTATCCATCCCAACCACTCTACAATAGCGTCGGCTCAACGGCGGTTAAGCCAAAGGTCCAAATATTAGCCAACCGGCTCTGATACCAATTGAAGGGGACCATGACGCCTAAGAGGGGGGGGGGGTGAATTAGGAAACTTAAAACTCTGACTCAAAACTATGGCCTCTTTTTCTAACCTTAGCAAAACCTATGCAAAAGATAAACTATCTAAATGTGCAACTACGGTTTTGCTAGTGTGTTGCTATCTCTACCGCAAAAGAAGTAAAGTAATCAATGTAAATGCGGAAGCTAAAGAGCAAGGTAGAGATATGCAAACTCCCGTCGACGACTCCGGTATTTTTACCGAGGTATCGAGAAGCACGCAAGCTTCTCCCTAGTCCTCGTTGGAGCCCCTCGCAAGGAATCCCTCACAAGGGCCAAGCTCCCGGTCGGGTAACTCCGTGGATAGCCTCGGGTCTTCCCCACGCGCAAGTGGGTCTCCGATGTGCCTCTCGGCAAGCCTCTCCCGGATGCTCCCCACCGTCTTCACTATCAAGCTTCCGGCCGAAACGCCGCCGGCCTTGTTCCCTCCGGTACACGGTGGCGGCCACACCACAACCGCGGTTGGTGTGATCTCGCAAGACTTCAAGCCCCTCCGATGTACAACACTTGTGCTCGCAAGCACGGGGTGGCAAGAGGTAGGCAAACCTCACTAAACACTAGGCATAAACCTAGAGCAAGCGCATAAGCGGTGGTCTAATCAACCTAAGCACTTCGCAAAGCACTTATGCTAATCACCTAATAAAACACTAAGCACTATGCATGTGGAGATCACTAAAATAGTGTATCAACACCATTAGTATGTATCCTCAGTTCCACACTACTCAAATGGCCGGTTGGGGGTTGTATTTATAAGCCCCCCTGAGAAAGTAGCCGTTGGGGTCGAATTCCCGCAAAACTGCTACTGACCGGACGTTGAATCATCCTGACCAGACGTGTCTAGTCGTCCCGACCATTGAGCTAGCAATGTGCTGATCGGACGCTGGCCAGCGTCCGGTCGCCTGCCACCGAACACGTCCGGTCGCAGATATGCCGCTCTGGAACCTTTCTGTACTCGATCGGATGTTGCGTTCCTGCGTCCGGTCGGTTGCCGCCAGCGTCCGGTCGCCTGTCTGCCGAGCCACCGGTCCAGCGTCCGGTCATGCTTCCAGCATCTGGTCCAGCGTCCGGTCGCCTCTGCGAGCTCGTTTCTTCACGATCTTGCGTATGGCTTGGTTCCTATCTTCATGCTTGGACTTTGCTTGATATCTTGGGTCTTTTCTTGTGCTCCTAAAGTCTTGCTTAAGGTGTTGATCATCGGATCATCACGTCGCCTTCGTCCAAGTCACGTCTTGCACCCTGTTGGACTACAAAACAAACACTTGCAAATTCATTAGTCCTATTTGGTTGTGTTGGTCATCAAACACCAAAATCTAAAGTAAATGGGCCTAGGGTCCATTTTCCTTACAACCTCCTAAACTTTAGTCACTGGAGCCAAACGCCCCCTTAGTGCAGGAGGTTGCGGTGAAGGAGAGATATGGCCGCGAGGTGTGGCCAAGGGCTAGGCTGGATGAGATCCAAAATGGAAAATCCCAAAGTTCAAGAAGACGCTAGACGGTTTTTAGGCACTGACCCATAGCCTAGAGCCTAGTCGATCCTAGGCTAGCCTAGGCGTTTCTAGACGTTTTCTAGGCGTTCTATATACATTCATATTTTACCTGTAAAAGTCTATAAGAAAAGAAAAAAATAGGACACTTGTAGGCCAAGAGTTGTATAGAAAGGCCCATAAAACAACCTAAGCCCATATCGAGCAGCAAGTCTTATCTCTAACCTCATCCCCCACCCTATCCCTTCGTAACACTTCGTATCATCCACCGCACGATTGGCCGCGGTGCCCGCCGCCTCCATCCCTAGCTCTCCCGTCCTCCGTGCTGCTTGCTGCCCCCGTCCCTGCCTCCTCCGCGTTGGTCGCCGCCCCCGTCCCCGCCTCCTCCACACCACTCGCACCCACCGCCGCCCCCATCCCTGCTTCTCCGCCTCCTCTACCACGGCTGCCACCTCCATGCAACGTCCTCGACTCCTTGCCACGGACTAAAGGCCCTGCCTCCCTACCGTACCCGCAGCTAGCCTCCTCCAAGCTGTGCTCGCCACCTCTGCCGCTCTGGATCTACGATCAGGCCGCCTTTCTTCCGCCTACCCCCTTACACTACCGGAGACTGGCTCTTTGCCGAGTGTCAAGTGGTTTGCCGAGTGTTGTTTTTCGGGCACTCGGCAAAGACGCCTTTGCCGAGTGTTTTTTTTGACACTCGGCAAAGAAGCTCTTTGCCGAGTGTTTTTTTTGACACTCGGCAAAGAAGCTTCTTTGCCGAGTGTTTTTTTTACACTCGGCAAAGAAAATTTCAAAGTACATTTTGAAGCAGTAAATTAATTCAAATGAAAAAGTTTTCAACTATAAAGTTGTATAACTCATCAAGATGTACAATGTTTGTTTTGGTCTTTTCTTCATATGACAAAGTGAAAGTAAATTTGTTCACAAATCTAACATATCTCTCTTGTAGTTTATAAAACTACAAGAGAGATATATAAGATTTGTGAATAATGCTAGAACGACCATGTCGGATGAACAGATGACTAAACAACCAAAATAAACTTTGTATATCTCAAAAAGTTATGAAACTTTGTAATTGGCAACTTTTTAATTTGAAATCATCTTGTCATGCAAAACTGTGTTTGAATTTCAAAATTTTAAAATTCGAACTTTTCAAACGACCTCGGATGGAAAAACAACCAAAATAAAATCTGTAGATCTCGAAAAGTTATGAAACATTGTAGTTGGCAACTTTTTGATTTGAAATCATCTTGTCATGCAAAACTGTGTTTGAATTTCAAAAATTTAAAATTCGAACTTTTCAAACGACCTCGGATGGAAAAACAACCAAAATAAACTCTGTAGATCTCGAAAAGTTATGAAACATTGTAGTTGGCAACTTTTTGATTTGAAATCATCTTGTCATGCAAAACTGCGTTTGAATTTCAAAATTTTGAAATTCAAATTTTGTAAACGACATCGGATGGAAAAACTTCCTAAACTAAAAGTGTAGATCTCGAAAAGTTATAAAACTTTGTAGTTTACAACTTTTTTATTTGAATTCATTTAGGGCCTCAAACAAGCAATTTACACTCGGTTTAGTATAATATGCTGGGAACTAAAATAGAATCTAGACACAAGTGACAGTGTGGTGTAGTGGTAGAGGAGGTTCGCGCGCAGGGGAGGTCGCGGGTTCGAATCCCGTCGACCTCCACCGATTAAATTTTTTTTCCCTTTTTTTCCATTTTTTTCGGTTTTTTTCGGTTCCAACTTTGCCGAGTGTCGAGCACTCGGCAAAGGCAAAGACACCTTTGCCGACCTATTTTTTGCCGAGTGCAGCACTCGGCAAAGCCTTTGCCGAGTGCAAATTGGGCTTTGCCGAGTGCCCCTGGCACTCGGCAAAGCCACTGAGTCCGGTAGTGTTAGGCGAGGCGGCACCCCTCCGCCTAGCGCGTAAGCCTAGGCGAGCGTCTAGTAGTGTCTTTTTGAACATTGGAAAATCCTATTCACCGGAACACGTGGGCGTTTAGTATTTTGTTGCTTATAATTGCTTGACACCATGACATCAAATATGAGCCAGTTTAAATACCAGCGCAGTAGCTCGTCTACTCCTCTACCGTTCAATCCTGTATCTACTTGTTCAGAAATTAATGCATTATCCGTTCATGTTCTTTGTTGTCACTAGATGTCATGGAAATTAGTGTTATATAGAAACCTAGGGTCAACAAGTTCAGCAAAGTACCCATCTTCTTCTCCATCATCCGTTCCCTTCATGCTAGGGAAAAATCCCCTCTGGAAGTAAAGAAGAAGAGCAAAATGCCACAAATCGATTCCCATGCTCCTGAATCAAATCAAGGTATCCTCTGTTAGATATTCCATCTAGACTATAGCTGTTTCTTTGCTCAGATTTGGTGGCATCGGAACAAGGCAAGCGAGGATGTCGACACGGCTTGCCTCACATGGGGCGAGGGTCATGACACACAAAGGTGTTCGGGCAGCTCATGCATGTGCTCGACGCCAAGGTCCTCCCAGGAGAAGATGACCACGCAGGACGCCGCAGGGAAGGAGATGTGGAGGCCACCAAAATGTTCGACTCCTTTGTACGCTTCACGAGTTCCTTCCATGGCTTTATCATCAAATTCACCACAATCATGCTACCTTTTTTGCCTTGTCATAGCATACATATAGGATGCGTTTGATTTACGACAAGAGCATGCCGCACCTAAGTTCTGACCTTGCCAAAAGTTCAGCCAACAAAAACACTGCCAAACTTTTGGCTATCTTTGGCATCGGAAATAAACTACAACATGCCTAACCATCTACGCCACACATAGATGTCCAACAGATCGGTTTGGTCTGGTGAAAGCCCTAGTTTAGTTTTGGCTAATTGATGAAACCTATTTGGACTAACCCTTTGTCCAAGTGATGGATGAGTTAGGGTGGTCTAAGTCCAAGTGATGAAGCAAAATGATGTCTATGGTGATGGAGATAGACAAAGTGAAGATCAAGTGTTCGAACTTAGAAAAGAAGTAAGAGAAAAACAAAAATCCAATGAAGATCAAAGCAAAGGTATTGATAGGATTTTTGTTTTACCAATCAAGACACCATAAAGGGTGTGATTGTGTTTAGGATAGATAGCCGTACTATTAAGAGGGTGATCTCACGGTTAATGTGGTTATCTAAGTGCCACTAGGTGAATTAACTCCATACATTTGCATTAGGAACTAGTAAGTGTTAACATCCCTTGAAAAACATGTTTGTGAAATGCTGACTCACGTACACAAGTGTTGGAAACTTGGTGGAGTGAACACATTTGCACAAGGGATGAAATAGAGAAGAGAAGAAGGTCACTGAGTGTGACCGGACGCTGGCTGTGAAGGGACCGGACACGTCCGGTACCTTAACCTAAGCGCAGCCAGGCAAGCTGGCCGGACCGGACGCTGAGTGAAACAGTGACCGGTCGGGCTGCTCGCACTGTTCACAGACTAACAACGTGGTTAGAGGGTGACCGGACACTGAGGCGAGTTCGGTCAGGAGTGACCAAACACGTCTTGTTAGCAAAATCCCTCTCTAGAACCTCTGTGTTACAATCCGGACGCTAGGAGCGAGCGAGTCCAGTCAATTGACCAGATGCGAAGTACGATCGCGCGCAGACTTAGCCGTTGGGCGCCAATGGATACATTCAAACGGTCGTCCGAGGTGGACCGGATGCGTCCGGTTAGCACTAGTGCGTCCAGACAGTGCAGCATCTACTTTCGTCACTTAAGATGTGATTTGAATTCTTGTGGCGTCGACCTTTTTCTCTAATCTACACATGGTTAGAGAATATATACATGTCTACACAAACCTAAATTCTTATTACAGGATCAAAATATATATACCTGACTATAGCTAAGACTAACTCTACTCTTGTGCACTTGATCGGACGCGCTGCTCAGCTTGACCGGACTCACCACGCCTCAGCGTCTGATCAACAACAGAGAGCTCCTAGAGACGCAAAAACACGATTGGACGCGTCCGTTCACCAACGACCAGATGCACCACCGCGTCCGCTCCTTACTACGCTTGCATAGGGCGATGATACGTCAGCGACGACCTGACGCACCCCCTGCGCGTCCAATCGCGTCCTGCTGCTAGCGTCCAACGCTGCTTCATGCCACGACACTCACTGGACCGCATGACTAGACACAGCCCCTGCGTTCGGTGCATCGTCTGGTCAGTGCACCGCAGCAAGCCCTGGGCTAGGGTTGAGCACCGGACGCGCAGGTCACCATGAGACCAGCGTCCGGTCACCTTAGAGACCACCTTTTCACCTTCTTTTCTTCACCAATTTCTTCTCCTTTGCAAATATGCCAACACCACCAAGTGTACAACATCTTGTGCAACTGTGTTAGCATTTCACAAACATTTTCCCAAAGGATTAGTCACTCAACTTGCCACGCCACTCGATCCTAGCAACGATGCAAAGTTAGATCACTCAAGTGGCACTAGGTGATCGATATGCAAACATGCTTGCCCCTCTTGATAGTACGGCTATCTATCATAAACCCGATCAAAAACTTCTCTACACACCTATGACCGGTGAAATAAAATGCCGTATAGGTTATGCCTTTGCCTTGCGCATTCCATTCCATTTCCTACAATGTTGATGCAACACATGCACCAACCATATCACAAATGATATGATCCACTTCATATCATCATGTGACCTTATTGGTTCATCAATCTCGACCTCACTTGCTCTTCACTGTTGCCGTCATCCATCGGCGCCAAGTCTTGCTCAAGCTTCACCGCCACGCGGTCCATCGCTCCAGAGCCTCCAACTTGCCCTTCACGCTTGCAACTGGTCCATCAAGCCAAGTCTTGTCTTGATCTTCTCCACCTTAGTCACATGACTCCATGTCATGTCTCACATGCAATGAGCTCCTTCATCACATGTGTAAGCCTTGCAACATATCCAAGCCATTTCACCTCCATGGCATAGGTTGCTCACACATGATGTACTTGTGGACTAATCACCTGTGTATCTCACTCAAACACATATTAGTCCACCTAAGGTTGTCACTCAATTACCAAAATCAAACAAGGACCTTTCACTACCACGCTAGTAGGTGTTTCTATTGGAGATGCTTTCCATGTGTACATGTTATAGCCGGTTGCATTGGAGATGGTTCAGGCACGTGTCACATTCTTATTGTACAACGTGGTCATCTTTGGTTCTTGCACGTTTTAGGTTCTTACTAGACCACACGTTGGGTTCCTGTTATTCCGCATGTTAGTTTTCTATTGGCACACGTGTCGTGTTGCGGTTGGATCACGTGTCACTTCTTCATTGGACCATGTGTCGTATTTTTATTGGTCCATGTGGCCATTTCTTATTCGACCACATGTCATGGTGTTGTCCATCCATGTTTTGTGTTTTTATTCGGCCACGTGGCTTGATGACTTTCTTCCAAGTGTCGAATTTTTAGCCCACGTGTCGTGTCCTGGCTCTTTCACTATCATGCACTGGTTTGTCCACGTGTCGTATTTTTATTTGATCACATAGCCTGTCCTAGTTCTACCACGTGCAGGACAATCAATTCATCAGAAAAGTAATTCGAGATCACCACTACTGCATAGATTGACTACATAATTATTCAACCTGGCAATCAAATAACAACAATTAACATTTCACACATCAGCAGCAAGCCACTGACAGAGTATCATCACATCAAACTGGCACATGAGTCCACACATCAAACCATAAATATTCACCGCATCAAGACACAGGAGTTGAAGATTGAGAGTTACCAGTAGAGCTGATCCGGTGCATGACTTGCTCATGGAGAATATTGTACTCCTCATGTTGCCGTTTCTTGAATTCCACAAACTCCCTTTCAGTCTTTTCTGTTTTCCTCTTCAGTTCATCCACTTGTTCGATGAGGGCAGCAAAACTTTCCTGTTCAACACCAAGCTGTTCCCGAAGCGTTCTCTCCACCGATGTCTCTGCACTGGTGGAGATTGTCTAGATACTAGCATTCTTCAAAAAAAAGGTTATTGCCGCTTCCCTGGGAGGGGGCCTTGCCCTGGGAGACGTAGAGGATCTTGTAAACAACATCAGCACTAGTCATTGGCTCCTGCCCATCAGCAACAGGTTCTGCTTGCATAATTTCCATAGCTTCCTACAAAATTCAAGCAGGAAAATATTAGGTTATAGATAGTGGAAGAGGACTTCAATTGAAAACCCAAGAGATTAATTCATAACAAGTAATGCATAGGTCTTTCGTAGCCTACTACCAATAGAGATTACAAAAGCACAATGTATAGGTACCCCATTGATTGGTGTAAAATTGTAACTTCAAAATTAAATGATGTTGCCACACTAGGCTCCTGCTATGTTTCCTTCTTTTATGGCAATGTCTTCAGTAGATTTCAAGAAAAGCAAAAGAAGGTACTGACAACTGCTGCTATTGCAGCATCGCTCATGCCCTTTTTACTACTGGTATGGAAGTCCCAGAAGACTTTCACAGCATTAACAGCTTCATCAGGTGGACCATGATGTTCTTCAAGTCCTTGATCATCAAGTCCTTTGATCATGTTCTACTGGCCTTCCTCTTATTCTCCTTCTGTTCACATTGCACATGAGTTTCTGTTTATATTAATACAATGGCAAGAGTAACAATAAAACACAGCCATCACTTGCAAATGTTTTCAGCTAGACAACATAGGAGTGAGTGATTTGTAATGAAACCTGGTGCTGTTCTATGACATTTTTTGTGACGATATCTAATTTCATCATAGATAGGGAGGGTTGGAGGATCGACACCAGTGATCTATGACGAAACATAAATATTCGTCATAGAAAGCGATCTTCTATGACAATTTCGAATTCGTCATTAAGATTTTCGTCATAGAAGTGGATATTTCTAGTAGTGTGACTTACAAATGTGCCATTCTTAATTTGCGTGATTTGAACACTAAGGAAGTAACTAAGCTCTCCAATCATGGACATCTCAAACTCATTAGCCATCATGTTTCCAAACTCTTCACAAAAATCTTGATTGGTTGATCCAACGATAATGTCATCCACATATATTTGCGACACAAACAAGTCTTTTCCAATCTTCTTGGTAAAGAGAGTGGTGTCAACCTTGCCCATCTTGAATCCCTTAGAGATTAGGAAGTCCCTCAACCTCCCATACCATGCACTTGGTGCTTGCTTCAAACCATACAATGCCTTTCTTAGCTTGTAAACATGGTTGGGTTTCTTGTCATCTTCAAAACCAGATGGTTGCTCAACATATATCAACTCATTGATGTACCTATTCAAGAATGCACTCTTTACATCTATTTGATATAGCTTGATGTTGTGAGCACAAGCGTAGGCTAGCAAAATCCTAATTGCTTCCGATCTAGCAATCGGGGCATATGTTTCTCCAAAGTCAAGACCCTCAACTTGAGTGTAACCTTGTGCTACCAATCTTGCTTTGTTCCTTATCACTATCCCATCTTGATCTTGCTTGTTTCTAAAGACCCATTTGGTTCCAATCACATTATGATTCTTAGGCCTCAACTAACTCCCATACTACTAAATTTTAACCCTGTTTTAACGCCCAAAAAGTGTTGCAATAGGCCCGAAATAGTTGCAATATCAGAAATAGCTAACTTTTTTCGTTGGGAGGCATTGTAGGCGCTTGCGTGGGTAAAGCTTTGGACAACGCTTTTCTGCTTAGCGTTGCAAAATGCGTTTTGGATTTGCAACACATAGGCGTTGCAACATAAGCTCTTGCTACGGTTGTTGGTGTGGCAACAGCAACTAATGCAATGCCTTAGGCGTTGCTGGACTTTGCAATGGCAACTTGTCCATGTCGTAGCAAATGGTGCTAGCAACGATGAACATGTGTTGCAAGACAATGTATTGCTACGCATAACGCGTGTGGCAACAAGGATTATGTCGCAACACCAAGAAGTGGTGGCAACATGTGCAATTGCCACATGCAAGGTTTGGTTGCTATAAGGTGCAACATCTATTGCATCGCATAACGAGTGTGGCAACACCAAGAAGTGGTAGCAACATGTGCAATTGCCACGTTCGCATTGTCGTTGCTATAAGGTGCATACTCTATTGCATCACATAACGAGTGTGGCAACAGGAATTATATCGCAACAGCAAGAAATGGTGGCAACATGAGCAATTGCCACGTTCAAACTTTGGTTGCTATAATGTGCGGCCTCTATTGCTACACAAATTGTTTGTTGCTATAGGATATATTACCACAGAAAATGTGGTTGCCAATATCCACTTTTACAACGCTTTTGGTTTGTTGCCACCGAACAATATTATAATGCTATTAATTAATTAGAAACTCAATAGACATCAACGAAGCATTTGAATAAAGCCATTAAACCAAAATATTGACCTATTTAATTTGTTCACATATGGAATTAAACGATCCAAATTCAAACTCAGGCTACACACACATTATTGAAACAAAGATATCCAACACATTTGTTCCTAAACCAAAACATCTAAGATGCCTAGACACCACTGCAGCTTTGCTTGGCTTGGCTTGATTCGGACGATCCCATCACTCGTGCGCTCCACTCAAACTCTACATTCGTCCTGAAATAAAAAACATTGACATTTGTCATAGGCTTCAGTTTTTCAGTTCAGCGACATTGCAAGTCACATGTTCATATGGATATGTAATTGTCATAGGAAAAATGAAGCTACAAAAAATCACCTCAATATTATCAGCCTGTACATTCAATTCTTTTTGCCTGATCGTCTCTTAGCCACAGCATCACTCAATTGTCTCTTAGCCAAGTATATCTGTAACAAGTAGAGATACCAACAACATAGCCATTTTATCATCAAACTAACAGCAAGAGTTATGGCTAGACCTAGCTGAATCACTGAACTGAAAGAGAAGCTCTAAAAACCTTGACTGGTTTCAGGAACAGCAAAGAACGCAGGAAAGCTGGTAAATTTAGAAAGGGTACTGCAGCCCGAGTTCTTACAGAAAGTATCACCAAACATGGACAATGGAATCCAATCGAACTGAAAATTTAACCAAAGCCTTGCCTTATCATGAGCAACACATTCCAGCAACTAGTTCAACACGGCAGCATGTTCACATAGCAATAGGTGGTAGTCAGGTAACATGATAAAAAAATGCTAGATAGGTAACAGGATAAGTAAACAGCTTGCACAATGGAAAACAAAAATTAGAAACATGGAAGTAACCATTTTCAGACAAGTAACAGCTTGTACAGTAACAGCTTGCACAATGACAAAAAACTCTGTAACTTGAAAATAAACTCTTATGCATGATGGCTGATGCATGGTGAATGTGCACTGATTATGAATGCAAAAATAGAAAAAAAGATTGCAGTTCTGTATAGACAATACAAGCAGTCAAGCACTGTCTGAATCAAAGCAATTCAGAGATAAGTTGATAGGGTTCCTGATCCTACCAGGGATACTACGAAGCCTGTAGGGATGAGAGGGAGGGAGAGCTGGCTGGAGACCTCGCTGCCGGCGAGTAGGCACCGTGGCGAGGCTTGAGGGCGCGTGAGCAGTAGGGAAGAGGCGGCTAGGGCACAATCCTGGCTCCCTGAGGAAGCCAGAAACAATATATTGTTTCTGCTTAATTCCAATCGTTTTACAATGCATCTATATATATAGTCCTTCTAAAAATAGGAAACTAACTCGGCAATAGCCCATAATTCTAATATAGCTAATTATCCTGGGCCCTAAGCCCATGCATCAGGCGCCCAGGTCAGCCACCTGTGGGCCTTCTCCTTACATACTGTATTCCGGTCATAACATCTCTCCCCGCCTGCAAAAACAGCTCGTCCTCGAGCTGGAAGTCGGGGTAGTCAGCACGGAAGTCGTCGAGGATCTCCCACGTCGCGTCATCTTCAGGAAGGCCATTCCACTTGATCAAAACACGCCAGACCCCACGGCGCTGATGGGCGCGCAAGGCACGCTCCGGAGCGGGCAGCACCCTACCGTCGTGTACTGGAGGAAGGTCACCTGTAGTCGGTGGAGGGTCACCGCGATGCTGCTTCAGGAGGCCAACATGGAAGACGTCGTGGATGCGAGCGCCCTCCGGCAGCTGGAGACGGTAGGCGACATGACCGATGCGTTCGAGAACGCGGAACGGCCCAGCCCAACGGGGCCCCAACTTGCGCTTGGCGCGCGGGTCGAGGGACTGCGTGGTGCGGTGGAGAAGACGCAGCCAGACCCACGACCCTACCTCGAACTCCATGTTCCTGTGGTTGGCGTCGTAGTGCTTCTTGGACAGCTGCTGAGCTTGAAGGAGCCGCTGACGGACCTCGGCAAGCATCTCGTCACGGCTGCGGAGGATAGTATCGGTGGCCTCCGTGCGGGCCGTCCCCGGTCTGTAGGGCAGAATGGCCGGTGGAGGGCGGCCGTAGACGACCTCGAAGGGCGTAGCGCGGAGGGCGGTATGGAAGGAAGTATTATAGCAATACTCCGCCCATGACAGCCAATCCACCCACGCCCGAGGCCAGTCACCTGTCACACAGCGCAAATACATAGCTATCACCTTGTTGACCACCTCGGACTGGCCGTCCGTCTGCGGATGAAACGCGGTACTCATGCGGAGCTGCACGCCCGCCATCTTGAAAAGGTCCCGCCATACATGGCCGGTGAACACGGGGTCCCGGTCGCTGACGATGGAGAGGGGGAACCCGTGCAGGCGCACAATGCCGTCGAAGAAAGCACGGGCGACCGAGGTGGCGGTGTAGGGGTGGCCGAGTGCAATAAAATGCGCGTACTTGGAGAAACGGTCGACGACGGTGAGGATGACGGATTTGCCCGCCACCTTCGGCAGCCCCTCGATGAAGTCCATGGAGATATCCGCCCACACTTGGGAGGGCACGTCGAGGGGCTGCAGCAGTCCCACCGGCTGCAGCGTCTCCGTCTTGTTGCGCTGGCACGTGGTACAGGCACGCACCAAGTCCTGAACCAGCACCTTGTCCCGCGGAAAGTAGAAGTCGGCGCGGAGGCGATGCAGCGTCTTCTGGATGCCCTCATGGCCGGCCGCATGGACTAGCAGGAGCACCTGGTGGCGGAGATCCTCATGGTCCGGCACATAAACGCGGGATCCATGGAGGAGGAGCCCGTGGTCGAGACGCCATGCCTCGCCGAGCTCGCCGGCCTGCAGCTGCTGCAGCAGCCGTTGGCCGTCCTGTGCCAACGACGTCGCGCGTCGAATGTCCTCCAGGAGGGAGAACGAGGGCCCTGACACGGCCATAGCCGCCCCGGACGCTCCCGGTGCTGAAGTGGCTGCGCTGTCCCCAACATCGCGGCAGGACAAGGCGTCTGCCATGGTATTCAGGCATCCTGGGCGGTACTCCACCGTGAAGTCGAAGCCGAAAAGTTTACTGATCCACTGGTGCTGAGGAACGGTGGACAAACGTTGGTCAAGCAAAAATTTGAGACTATAATGATCAGTGCGAACCAGGAAGGGCCGCCCCCATAGATAAGGGCGCCAATGGCGCACCGCCTGCACCAATCCGATCAGCTCGCGTTCGTAGGCGGCGAGCTTGAGATGCCGAACTGCAAAGGGCCTGCTGAAGTAGGCGAGGGGTCCCGCGCCCTGGTGGAGGACAGCGCCGAACCCCGCACCCGACGCGTCGCAATCGACCACAAAGGTCGCGTCGAAGTCTGGCATCTGCAGGACGGGCCCTATGGTCAAGGTGCGCTTGAGCACCTCGAAAGCTGTCGTCGCGTTGTCATCCCATAGGAACGCATCTCGCCGCAAGAGACGCGTCAGCGGGGCAGCGATGATGCCGAAGTCCTTGATGAATTTCCGGTAGTATCCCGCCAGGCCCAAGAAGCCGCAGAGGGCCCGGGCGGAGCAGGGAAGCGGCCATGCCGCCACGGCGATGACCTTGTCGGCGTCCATGGCGACACCGCCCTCGGTGATGACATGGCCCAGATAAGCCACGGACGGCGCCCCAAAGGAGCACTTGGAGCGCTTCAGATGTAGGTGGTGCGCTTGTAGGGCGTTGAGGACGATGTTGACATGCTGCAAGTGCTCGGCCCACGACGAGCTGTAGATAAGTATGTCATCGAAAAATACCAGCACGAACCTCCGGAGATAGGAGCGGAGGACGTCGTTCATCAAGGCCTGGAACGTGGCTGGGGCATTGGAGAGCCCAAACGGCATGACCAGGAACTCGAAGTGGCCATGGTGGGTGCAGAACGCCGTCTTGTCGATGTCGTCGGGGTACATCCGCACCTGGTGGTACCCGGAGCGGAGGTCAAGCTTGGTGAAGAATCTCGCCCCATGCAACTCATCCAGCAGTTCGTCGACCACCGGTATCGGGAACTTGTCCTTTGAGGTCTTGGCGTTAAGAGCGCGGTAGTCGATGCAGAAACGCCAAGACTGATCCGCCTTCCGTACCAAGAGAACGGGCGCGGAGAACGGCGACGTACTGGGCCGGATGATGCCCTGCGCCAGCATAACCGCGCACTGCCGTTCCAGCTCGTCCTTCTGCAGCTGGGGGTAGCGGTAGGGGCGCACCGCCACAGGGGCGGTACTGGGCAGCAGGTGGATGCGGTGGTCGTAGAGACACGCCGGCGGGAGCCCCATGGGCTCCGCGAAGATGGCGGCGTGCTGCTGAAGGAGTGCGTCCAGCAAGGGCAGCCGGGAGTCCGGTGTCATCGCGGCGAACAGCTGGGCAGAGGCGGCCGGTTGGGGTGCAGACGCACCAGCCACCCCCTTCCAGGTGATGCAGCGGCCGTTCCTCCAGAACGATAGCGTGAGGGCCTCGCAGTCCCATAGGATGGGGCCCAAGGTCCGGATGAAATCGAAGCCGATGATGAAGTCGAAACCGCCCAAGTTGAGACCAACGCAGGTGACGGCGAAGTCCTCCTCGTAGATGCGGATGGGCACGTTGCGAGCGATACCCTCGCAGGGCATGCGGTCACCATTGGCCACCGTGATCCGCAGGTGGTCACCACCGGCCGGAACGAGGCCGAGGCGACGCATGGTCTCCCCGGCCACGAAGTTGTGCGTCGACCCGGTATCGAGGAGGGCGAGGAAACGTTCCCCCTGGATGGTGACGGGCAGCAGCATGGAATTAGCCCCCCGAATCCCTACAACAGCCTGAAGGGAAACCACGAGGGCATTAGCGGCAGGCGGCGCATGGGCGTCCTGGTCGACCGGCAGCCCATCCTGGGCGTCGGCTGCCGGCTCGTTGTCGAGGTAGTCGTCGGCCTCTAGGTAGAAGAGCCGCGGGCACACATGGCCGCGAACGTAGGGCTCGTCGCAGTTGAAGCACAACCCCTGACAACGACGTTCCTGCTGCTCGGCAGGAGAGAGGCGACGAAACTGGCGCACGGGCGGGGCTGCGACGGCCCCCTGGGCCAGTGGTGGCACGGCTCCGACCGCGGCAGGGGCGACGTTAGGGTGGCGCTGCTGCTGTTGTGCCCAGGCCGACCGCTGTGGTGGTCGGGCGCCGCGCGCTGGTGGTGAAGGCGTCGGCGTAGACGTGCAGTCCTCAAAGGCCCGCGCCAGGTACATGGCGGACTGGAGGTCCGGCGGCGCACGCATCTGTACCTGCTTCCTGAGGTGGTCCGGTAGGCCGCCCACGTACAACTCCGCCTTTTGGCGAGTGGAGAGGTCGCGGGCATGGCAGAGCACGGCGTTGTAGCGCTCGGAGTAGTCCTGCACCGTAGAGACGAAGGGAAGACGGGCGAGCTCCGCCAAACGGGTACCCAGAACCGGCGGTCCGAAACGGAGTGAGCAGAGGGTTCGAAAGCGCTCCCATGGTGGCATCCCCTCGTCTTGCTCCCGGGCATAATACCAAGTCTGCGCTGCACCGCGCAAGTGGTAGGACGCGAGCCAAGTCCTGGACGAGGCCGGCGTCTGCTGTCCCCTGAAGAACTGCTCGCACTGGTTCAACCAGTTGAGGGGGTCCACCGATCCATCGAATGTCGGGAACTCCAGCTTGTAGAATTTGGGCCCGGCTTGGGCGCCACCCAAGGCGAGCGCCGCAGCAAGGCCGGGGTCGACCATCCCTGTGTACTGGCCGGCCGAGGGTGGAGGTGCTCCCTGGAACAGCGGTCCATCTACCCCCCCCATAGAAGATGTCGCCGGCGGGGGGCAGGGAAGAGGCCGCGATCGTCGATGACGGAGCCGGATTCGCTGGCGTAGAGGAGACGGCTGTCGAGTAGATCGGCTCGGAGGCCGCCATCTGGGCCTGCAGCCAGGCGGGTAGCGGCGACGGCGAGTTCGGCCACTGCAGCTGATGGAGGGGAACGCTGGACCCCGAGTGCGGCATGCCGTAGGGGTAAGACGCCGTCGGAGCAGATGGCGTTGGTGTGGAAGATGTGGGCGGCGGCGGATGGGGAGGCGCCGGGAACGGCGGCGGCGGCGGTTGCTGGACGAGCCCGGTCCAGGCAGCCCTCATCTCCCGCATCTCGCGCTGGATGTCGACGACGACGGAGGCCAACGCATGCAGCGTGAGGGGCGCCCCAGAGGAAACCGTTACATCGGAGGTCGCAGAGTTCATGGAGGACGGCGGCGCGGTGGGGGTGACGGCCGGCTGCGTGGTGGCTGTAGGCAAGGGAAGCGACATCGTAGCCTGGCAAGCTGATACCAGATTGATAGGGTTCCTGATCCTACCAGGGATACTACGAAGCCTGTAGGGATGAGAGGGAGGGAGAGCTGGCTGGAGACCTCGCTGCCGGCGAGTAGGCGCCGTGGCGAGGCTTGAGGGCGCGTGAGCAGTAGGGAAGAGGCGGCTAGGGCACAATCCCGGCTCCCTGAGGAAGCCGAAAACAATATATTGTTTCTGCTTAATTCCAATCGTTTTACAATGCATCTATATATATAGTCCTTCTAAAAATAGGAAACTAACTCGGCAATAGCCCATAATTCTAATATAGCTAATTATCCTGGGCCCTAAGCCCATGCATCAGGCGCCCAGGTCAGCCACCTGTGGGCCTTCTCCTTACATACTGTATTCCGGTCATAACATAAGTTCCCTAGCTCTTCATTCAATAAAAAACAACAGGACAATACATTTAGAATTAGTGCTCTTACCATGCTAGATCCCAACATGACAGCTCCATCTGTTTCAGATAGCCCTGCAGAGAAAATTGCTATTCAGTCCTGTGCTAATCATCATGCTGTATAGTAGCTAATCATTTCAGTCCTAATCACAAACTTGAAACTTGGAAAAGGCTGAATACTCATCATGCTCAGCTAATCATTTTCTTAATAACACAAATTTCAATCCTGAGCTATATATCTTTAGGTTGAAGAGGAAATAGGTGGTAGTAAATAAATGGCAGTGCAGTGTATCTTTCCAGAAATGCTATTGCAAACAAATATTGTAATTAAGTAGAGGCTGAAGAAATAGCGAGTTCTACAAGTAAACTAAAAATATATAAAAAGATCTACATTGAGGAGGAGATATACCTGCATGCTCCTTTAACCAAAAATATGGTCTGGTCTAAACTCTGCACAAATGACTTGTGCATTGTGGTCTGCAACATTCATTTCAGTTAAATCAACTACAAATGCAGTAAGTTTTTTTGCTAATTATCTATTAGTACAAGATTGCTATGTTCAACAATAAACAGGAAACTTGTTTAAGCTGCACAGGACTAAGAAGCAGCAATAAGTCATTTGTGAGCTGCAGACTAATTATCTATTATGTGAGCTGCAGACTTCATAGTGATCTGATACAGCACATTGCAATTAAAGAATAGAAGTAGCAATACTTAGTCAAACAGAAATCCAACATTAGTAAGGCTACTTGCAAAAGTTATTAATTTATTATGTTCGCTTCTATACATGATGGAAATGGCATTCCAGATTATTATAAATTGTAGAAAGTCTAAATGGAAATCATTTGAGCAGGAATGCAAGGTGAATACTAGAGGAAATATCATATTAGAGGAAATTAGATATGGGATGCATCTGACATAAAGCAGATCATGGTGCTCCTAGCACATAAAGTGACTGCAAAAATTGATAGATTTGATTATCATGTCCTTTTCCTTGCTCTATTGTTTAATTTCCCTCCTAAAAAAGCAATGGGATCTAACAAGAGAACTTTCAGTACAAGACACCCAAGTTAGAGAATGAGAGTAGTATGTGGTATCTCATATCTGACGGAAAATTAGACAAACTCAATCTGTAGCCACTAGCTAGATACTCAACTTTCATCTAGATGCACTACTGTAAAGGGAGATTTACAGAACATAACTCTACTCTCCATCCTTTCTAGGCTCAGTCGGGCTACTCTGAAGGGAGAAAACTAACCAATTTGGTAATTTGGTGCCTCACATCATGTGGCATGAAACTTTTTTGTAAATTTCTCGAGAATCCTATTTTCAACTTCCTTCTGATTCTCTATTTTCACCTACATAGTTACAGGAACCAAGTTAGTACAGGACGGTAGCAATATATCCTTAGAAGATAGCCACACGATCATGTGCTAAGTAGTGCTCATGTTGTCCCATTGCTACAAAAATTGTACCTTCACTTTTGGATAAAGCATTCAATGAACTATAAAATAAAACACTGTCATGTGCTCCACAATATGCTATAGCATTCCTGCAATTTGTGGAGTTCAAAATAGCTATTGTGTTCGAAATTAACACAATTTTAGAAATACACACGCACTGAACTTCTCATAAGTTCCATATGCATACCTTAGAGCATCTCCAAGAGACTTTCTTAAACTCACTCACTATCATCATTTAGAGTCATTTGAATAAAATTCGTTGTGGTATGAGATCATATCATATCAGTGAAAAAGTTCAGTAACTACTAGCATCAACCATGCACAAAATAGTCTGAAATTCTCTTGTTATGCAGCGTACAAATCTATGACGATGGCAAGGAAATCACAAGGTAACAATTTAAGTGCCAGACTACAACCAAAATTATTGCTGACAATATAAACTGAGTCTGGCCAGATGGCAATTTGATCAGACTACCACCAAAACTATTCTTATTTTTCCCCCAAACATCATGTCAATTCCATAAAGGTACAGCATAGTCCAAACTAATAGGAAAACTCCTGATTCAAAACTAATCCATGAAGAAATTTCACTGTACCAAGCATCAGAATTCTTAAATTGTAATCTTATCAAAGCATAAACATCCTAGGATTTCATAGAGTTGATGCTCGGAGAAGACTGCGAAATAGGGATGGAAGTGTTAGAATATTAGGCAATTTTAGTAGCAATTTAATCTAGAAAAAGACAGAGAACAATATGAACATGTTGGTGACATCATGTATGTGCTTGTGTGTCTTAATCGTGACGAGCATGTAAGGATTGATAACCAAGACCTTAAAAGGTTCGTTCCAGAAACATACCTAGCGGCAGAGCCGGATGCACTCGAAGACATAGTGCTTGTCGATGTAGTCGTCTTGCTCGATGCAGTGCAGATGAGAAGCTGTGCCGATCACCAGCGACCCTCCAGGAAGTAGAGGATGAAGTGAGTAGTCGTGCCGCCAGCGACACTCCCCAAAAACGTCCGCCCTTCACCCGAGCAGGCGAACTCAAAGACGGCAAGCGTTCTGGAGGCCTACTCTCCCAGTTCCTGTGCGCGCAGGGAACCGGGACGGGGAGAACTAGAGAGCAGTTGAATATGTGGTTGTCTCTGGAGCGAAGGAAGAAAATGACTGACGGAGGAGCCGAGATTATAAGCTCGCAGCTAGGGAAGTGAAAGGGCGCAGGAGGAGATCAGAGGACGGAGAAGACGTGCGGGCGCAGAAGGAAAGAGACGGCAATAACCGGTGAAACTTCTGCCATGAAGCCGACACTCACACAAAAGGAAGTAACTCCCGTAATTATGAGATTTGAATGGCAAAACTAGCCAAAACCAGCCCCGTCCCGTCCCGTCCGTCCGCTCCCTCGCCACCTTCCTGCCTGCCTTGCCTCGCCACGCCCACGGCCGGGCCCAGCCGACGGCGGCGGCAGTGGCGCGAGCGCACGCGTGTGGCACACCTACATTCTTTTCTCAGCTTCTCAATATAGATAGACAATGTCCAACCATATAAACTGAGTCAACGTCTAGTCAAAATCTCGTACGGTATTAAACCATATATCATGCATTAATACGGGCCATAGAGTTTATTAGATTTATTAAATATTATATGGGCCAAGCTCATAATATATCCAACAATCCCCACCAAACTCTAGGGTTCGTAGTAAAATAGTCTCAAAACCACATTTCTTTGATATACTAGAGTTTCGACGAAGACTGTTAAGTTGAATATCCATCTAAAGCAGTAGTTATACTCAGCCACAACTGAACAATGGACTATGCCTTAAATTAACAGTTTTGTGTGAGGTGAGTTTCACTAAAGTTCTTATCTGGTACTAGGCTGAAGCTATCATCCCCTCTATTTGAAGCATATAAGTCACACTTCAAGGCTTTTCATGAGGATCTAGAGATTACCCACATCTCATAGATTGTGACTAGCAATCGAACTCATATAGGTGTATTCCTTCTAGGATGTTCTGTAGGACAATACTCTGCTTAAATAAGCCACTCGGATCACATTAAGGAATTAACCATCCTGCCATACAGCATTGGAGAAACAATGCATCTCAAACGTTTCAGACTTTAACATAAGGGGTCTCTCCCTCAGTCAACCACTAGCTTGTTTCACCATCCTACTTCACGGGATATCCGATTACATAGAATAGGTTACCACTATGGAATGACTTCAAGTGGGTCTCAAGCCCAACTCCCTCGATGCACCTTCTATCACATTGCGTGATAGACCCTTTGTGAACTGATCTGCCAGATTCTTTGATGTATGGACATAGTCCAATGCAATTACTCCGGAGTTTCTCAGTTTTCTGACAGATTTTAACCGCCTTTTCACATGCATTGTAGACTTCATGTTGTCTCTAGAACTGTTCACCTTGATTATCACCGTTTGGTTATCACAGTTCATGGAAATGGTCGGTATCGGTTTTTCAACTGCCGGTAAATCCATTAGGAGCTCACGAAGCCACTCAGCCTCAAAGCTGGCGGCATCTAATGCTGTGAGTTCTGCTTCCATTGTTGACCTCGTTAAGACGATCTGCCATAGCTCATGGTTCCTTTCAGATAGCGCAACACCCTCTCAAGAGCATGCTAGTGTTTATCTCCCGAATTTGAAATAAACCGGCTAAGTTTGCTCACAGCAAATGAGATATCAGACCTTGTTTCACTAGCCAAATACATAAGTGAGCCAACAATTTGAGAATATCTCAATTGATCCTGTGTTATTCTGTGATTTTTCCTTAATAGCACACTTGGATCATAAGGAGTTGGAGTAGGCGTGCAGTCACTATATCCAAAGTGACTTAGCACCTTTTCCACATAGTGGGATTGCACAAGTGTTACCCCACCATTTCCTTCTCTTAGTAGCTTTATGTTAAGAATAACATCAGCCTCACCCAAGTCTTTCATTTCAAAATTACTAGACAAAAAATCTTTCACTTCCTTGATCACATTAATATTATTTCCAAAAATTAAAATATCATCCACATACAAGCACAAAATTACACCTTCTCCCCCACCATACCGATAATAGACACATTTATCAACTTCATTCACAGCGAAGTCGGCTGATGTCAAAGTTTTGTCAAACTTCTCATGACACTACTTAGGAGCTTGCTTTAGGCCATACAAGGATTTTAATAATTTACAAACCTTACCCTCTTGACCTTTTGCTACAAATCCATCAGGCTAATCCATGTAGATCTCTTCCTCAGGCTCTCCATTAAAGAAAGCTGTCTTAACGTCCATCTGATGAACGAGAAGACCATCTAATGAACGAGAAGACCATATAACCGAGCAACTATGAGTATGTATCAAAATAGTCCTCGCCTTCCTTTTGAATATAACCTTTAGCCACTAGCCTCGCCTTGTACTTCTCAATATGTCGACAAAAGATGCTCGGCAGTCCTCCGAGGGGTATCCCACAAAGGTAGATTGATCGGTGGAGGTGCGCGTGATAGGAACCGGATGGTGACACAAGGCACAGAGACAGTGATTTAGATAGGTTTGGGCCGTCTTATCGACGTAATATCCTACGTCCTGTGTCTTTGGTGTATTGTATTGAGATGTAGTAGCTGTCGACTAGGGGACCCTTGTCTCTCTTTATATACTCTGGAGGGATAGGGTTACAAGGAAAGTATCCTATTTGGTACTATATAATATCTTGCGGTGCACGTCAACTAGTGCTGTGCACGTCTTGATCTTATGGGCTGGGCCACCTCTGATGGTGCGGCCCATGTCTTGTCTTATGGATACAGGGGGTTATATCCCCCACAGCTAGTCCCCAAGCACCTTGTATCCTTTGAGCAACACTGTCTTGAGCTTGTCCTAGCTGTCCAACTTGCTGCTGATTATCAGGAACAGGTGTCCAACCAGTTTGACTAGAAGCCGAGCTGTTGAAGCGAGTATCCGGGGAGTTGAACAGGCATCCAAGCCGTTGAACTATCATCCAAGCTATTGTCCGAGCAGTGGGAACGGTGTCCGAGCAGTTCAACTATGAGCAAGCCTAGACTTACTCAAAGCTGAGGTTTGCTAGAAGGATGTAAGGGGCTCAAAATAAAATTTGAAAATTCTTCCACTTAGGAGAAGTGTAGCCACTTAGACTTCGTCAATAAGCAGGGTAAATCAAGAAATAAGCATTACATTCACCGCTAGGTGAAGTGTAGCCACTTAGTCCCCGAGCCTACTGGAAGATGAAGAATGAATCTTGTAGCAGGTCAAAGAAAAAAGTCTAAAAGCTTGTCGACATCATCTGACATGCGCGTATCAAGACCCCAGACGTGTTGCCCAAGATGAACACCCTGATCCAAACAGCATGGAGCTGATTGATAGCACACTGATGAGATGTAGCAAGATCAGACCACCAAGAGAGTCCTCAGCTTAGCTGGCGACGCTTGCACAAAGAATCCGAGCACTGAGGAGTCCCTAGCATAGCTGGCGACGTTCGAGCACTGAGGAGTCCTCGGCGTAGCTAGCGACATCCGAGCACCGAGGAGTCCCCAGCGTAGCTAGTGATGTCTGAGCACTGAGGAGTCCCTGGCGTAGCTGGCGATGTCCGAGCACCGAGGAGTTCCCGGCGTAGTTGGCGATGTCCGAGCACCAAGGAGCCCCTGGCGTAGCTGGCGATGTCCGAGCACCGAGGAGTCCCCGGCGTAGCTGGCGATGAAGCGTGAGCGATGAACAGTCCGGTCAACTGGTCGGCGACGAAATGAGCATTGAGTAGAAACGATCGGTGAACAGTCTGATCAACTGGTCGGCGATGAAGTTCATGAACCTAGCGGTTTGACCAGTTGATCAGTGGAGAAGTCTGAGCACTAGGTGATCGGATCACCTGGACGACGATCTTGCAATACAAATATGTAGAACGGGTAGTACATGATGTAAAAATACATGAATTCTAGAGAAGAAATAGCGTATGTAGCTCGGCAATCAGTTGGTGTGAAGACGTATTTATATTTAATATAAACCGCCCGACCAGTTAGTATGTAGCTGAGTCTCTAACCCTAGCTAGCCCATTAACCATAACGCGGAGTGCGTAGCCCGTGTGCGTGTAGGAAGAACAAAGCATCGCTAAGGAGCCACTGTCGACCACCCATAACGCAGAGGGCAGACGCTCGTGCATGTGTAGGGAGGAGCCAGAGACAGGGCCATCTCTAGGGACATTCGAGCATCAACATGACTGTTCAGGGATTCGCCTTAGACTTAGCTGTATGTCATCTTTAAGATGGTATACATGAAAGAAAATCATTTGGAGAACAAACATGGAGAAAACAGCTCAGAGAAACATTATGGCGATATATGAAGATTGGAGAATATTTAGAAAAATATTAAAGCGTGACTTAGCTTTAGATAGAACATCTGGTCGGCGGCGTATGGCGTTATCTGGTCGGTGATGCGGGTAGCTCGCTTGATGGCTGGAACAAAGTTGATCTCGTGTTGAAGTAGGATGGACGTAGTTAGAGCTTGGCAGTGTCAATCCGCGTATGAAGACGTGCGCCGTGGTTGTTGAAGGATGTCGACGCGATTCGCCGAGTTGCCACGAAGGATGTTGATCTTGAGTTACGCCATCTCGTTCGCCAGGGATCAGCACACACGAGCCCTACGGTGGGCACCAACTGTCAACAAAAGATGCTCGGCAGTCCTCCGAGGGGGATCCCACGAAAGTAGATTTATCGATGGAGGTGTGCGTGATAGGAACTGGATGGTGACACAAGGCGCAGAGACAACAATTTAGACAGGTTCGGGCCGTCTGATCGACGTAATACCCTACATCCTATGTCTTTGGTGTATTGTATTGAGATGTAGTAGCTGTCGACTAGGGGACCCCTGCCTCTCCTTATATACTCTGGAGGGGTAGGGTTACAAGGAAAGTATCCTATTTGGTACTATACAATATCTTGTGGTGCACGTCGACTAGTGCCATGCACGTCTTGATCTTGTGGGCTGGGCCACCTCTGATGGTGTGGCCCATGTCTTGTATTATGGATACCGGGGGTCATATCCCCCACACAATAGTACCATTAGGCCTAAGCTTCTTTCTTGAAGACCCATTTTGTCGGTGTTTTGTAAACCAGACTAGTAAATTTATACGATTATCGCGCTGCTCTAGGAAGACGATGGTAGCATCCAATAGACATGAGGATTTATACTGGTTCAGGCCAGAGCCCTATGTCCAGTCTCAGAGATGATCGAGTGCGTGTTCCTTGCTTGAATGCTCTGAAGTTCTTACAATAGGGGGTGCAAGAATGGCTAAAGAGATGGAAGGACCAATGCTACGCGAAGGGCTACCCGAAGGGAAGCTCTAGAAGCCCTACTACAATGGTGAATGAATGGAATGGTAGATGATTTAAGATGCGTAGGGGACTCAGAATGTCTAGAGCGGGAGCCCTAGCTGCCCTTATATAGATTTTGGGGCTAGAGCGCATACAAAGTAGGAGATTTTCCTAACCGAAGGGTCATGAGCCTGAGGCAAGTCCTAGCTAACTTGGCTTGCAAGCTACGCCATCTTGTAGAGCACTTCCGGTCGTGGCTATCATCATGGTGTTGTGGCCATGCCACAACAGGGTGTGACGTAGTGTTACTATGCTGGCGGGGGGCGGCACTGTAGACATAGTGTTGGTTCGCCAGCTGTCCTATGTGGCATGGTCTCCTTCGTGGTCCTCGTTGTCATCGCCTTATCTCCTAGGGTGTAGTACGGGAGTTGGTGGCCGCCCCGGGTCACCGATGACCATCTTGTCTTGAGGAGCTCAGGGTCATGACCCTAGTTGACGAGGTCAGGGCTTGCTACCAGTCTGGATGGCTTCGATGTCGTGGCCTTTGTCACGGATCCCATCCCATAGTGGGTGGGACCATACGTCTATATTGCTAGGCCGTGTCGGGCTGGTTGTCTTCGTACCCGTTATCACTGCTTCGAGGCGGTGTTGTCTTGTTCATATGGCGTGGCACATGGTTGGTGTCTAACCAGGCTAAGGTGACTGTTGTCCCCTCGATCCTTGCAAGGCCAGTGCAACATGTTCACTTTTGTTAGAGCAGGAGCGCTTGGCCAGGCGTGACCTCTCCCCATCCCTTCCGAGGGTCGTAATGGGGAGAGGTCGTGTGCTTTGCGAATCTCGCGCGGCTAAGGCTGGAGATTGGGTCACGGTTGACCCCAACCTTAGTTCCTGACTTGTTCTACTCGGCTCCTACTTGGCCTCGGTCGTTTGGGCCCTTGCTGACTGTTGTGTTGTAGGTAGCATGGCCTGCTAACTAATTGGAGTCTTGAGACACCCCAGGGTTACAACCCTGATAGTAGCCCCCGAGTGTTTTTGCGATCGCAAAGTGGTTGCAAAAGTGCTGATACGCATGCGTGCTATGATGTGGGCACATTCTTGTAGCCTGCTTGAGCTTTGCCACTCGACCCCTTGTGGGTTGGTGTGACCGGTGTGGTAGGGGGTTGCTGGGTTTTTCTTCGTTAGGATGTCCTGACGATATGGCATGTGACTACTTGGCTCTACCACATCGGAGAGCAGTGCATCGGGGTTCGCGATCCAGGCAGGGCTAAGTGGTCTTGTCGATGCTGCTCCAGTCTTGCCTTTGGGGAAGTCTTGACTTTCTTGCCCTTGCATGGGCATCCATCGCTGCCTGTGACCTTTCATGGTTCGCCACGTGGTGAGGGGGCCTCAGGCCACCCAATCCACTTCTAGGTCTATAAATTAGGGCTTCTTTCCCATTAGAACTATCCCTAGCACCAAGTTTCCTCTGACCTTTTTGAGGAGCTTAGCTTTTAAGGGGGAAAGAGAAGAAAGGCTTCTAAAGAGAACCTCGCGGTTCTTTAACATGCGTCCTGCTAGGGATCGTGGGTGGCAACCAGAGGCCATGGCTATCCGTCCCAACAATCAATGCTGGAAGGGATCTCATGAGTCGAGGGGCAATGGTTAGTATGGCCACCGTGTTGGGTTATCCATGACGTTGGTGTGCCATCTCATCGCCATTTCTTGCTCCAAGCCTGGGCATCTCGTGTGCTCAAAATGGGCGACAATCAGAGTCGCTTCTGGCTCCCCTCAGAGGTCTATGCGCTGGTCCTCGGCCCGCCTGGACTACTGGTGGAACAGGAGGAGGATGGGGTAGTGCTTCCCTATCACTCCATCCCTGTTAGATGGGGTAGGATGGTGACGTGGCCGTTCCGCTACTACTGGCCACTCCCTCCTTCAGAGCCGAAGGAGTTGTCGTGTCCCTCCTGCGCATGGTCGCTCAGGGGTATAGCGCTAGCGAGGGAGTCTAGGAGAGTTTGCGACCCTTGGTTCCCTGGTGGCACTTGGTCCTAGGTTGTCAATTGGCATCACCATCAAGGTGAAACCTTTCTGACATTTTGGCAGTGTGGCTGCTTTTGTATCTGCCAAAGGAATTTCCTTTTCGATACTTCTGAGCAGCCTTTGCCGCGAGCCCCTAAGTCACGGGTTTAGGGTTGTGTCTTTGACCCCCGCTCACTTAGAGGGGCTATTTCGCCTTGATGTTATGGGGGATCATTTCCCCAACCTCTTACCGCATGGTCGTGAGGTTTCTTGCAGTCGTATATTGGCTTGTAGGTCTTGGACCTTTTGTCTTTTCATGTGACCGTGCCATAATCATGTTTTGGGGTTCCACATTGCGCGTCACCCCAGCATCTGTCTTCGTCGATCTTTCCCAGAGAGGTTGTAGACCTCTGGCGGTTTATGAGCCTCCGGGCGGGCCTTAGGTCTGAGACCTGGGACACAGGGAGGAGTCAGTTGTGGCTTGGCCCTAACTTCTTTTGGGGTCTTGGGGACCCGACTCTACTTTTCCTTTTTCGACATCCTTGCTACCCCCGGGGGGGTCATGTTGCCTTGTCATAAGCGGGTTTGTTTTCGTCCCATGTGGGGAGAGGCATGTCCACCGTAACCACACGGTCGGAGCGGTGCGCCTCATCAGGATCTATGGGTAATTCGAGCGAGACTCGATATCCTCCCCAAACGACATGGAGTTTGGCTATGCCTCACGTGAGATGTCCCGTAAATCATCGGCCATCAATCCCGTTGGTCCCCAACCGCCTCCACAATGGCCAGAGGGCAAGATGGCTCCCCCCAGAGGGGGTCAACCTAGGAGACTTCAAAGCGGATGACTCGAACATAGGGAGAGATGGTCATGTGGCTACGCACCAATGATTAGAGCCATGGGGGCCCATCTCCTCCCTATCCCTATCCCTTTTGTAGCCTCAAGCCCTTCTAAGGGCTGGCCCAAGAGTGGGTTTCCTAAGTACGACACGGGGTCATGGTCGCGGTGGGTCATTTAGCGCATGATCTCTGGGGGCGGTTAGCCGCCCTAGTCACATCATGGCATAATGGCGCCCTATCACGAATAGTCGCATGTCACGAAATGCGGGCGTGCAAATGGAAACGATATGGAGAGAGTGGGGATGTGCGTGGCTTACTTGATTTGTGGGCGACCATCGTTCTATCTCCCCTTCGATTGCTTCACCTGCTCTATGAGGTTTTCCAGATGGTTAGTAAATGTGAGTGGGTGCGCACATGCCTTGAGGATCCTTAGCAGCTACAAATTCTCTTGGAGCGATAAGGCAAGGAGGCATTCACCCTGAGTCGCCTGCTCCATCACTTCCCTATTTTCACTCTAGCTCTTTCTAGAGTCACTTTCATGTCGTCGAGGATGAGTCACGGCAAACAGCCATTGGAGGAGTCGTCGGGCGCCGGTAGGGCGCCGCCGCCCATCCATCCTTGCCTGCGTAATCAGGGGTAAGTGCATTCGGATGATGCTCAAGTTTTAGGGTTCAACCTGTGTTGATTGTGCGTGTTTGGTAGGGTTGCCTCCCATGCCACACCTGTAGGGGCTACCAGCGCTGCTCACACCATGACCCCACCTTCTAGGGGGTTGAGCTCATCATCATCATCTTCGGAGGATCGGCGTGAGTTCCATGAGCTTGTCTGTGGGGCGAATGAGGCCCGCCAGCACTACTTCGATGCCACCCACAAGGTGAGCCAGCTAGAGCGCTGTCTAGAGGCCATCTGGGTGGCCCTCATGGCGTCAGAGAGGGAGACCGCTACCGTGTAGGCGGCGACCACTGATGCTGAGGCCCACGTCATGGGTAAGGATGCTTTTGTGTCTTGTTGTCTCACATGTCGTTTGTCATTCTTGATTTCCTTCTAATCTTCACGCCCCCTCGTTGCCAGCGTTGGAAGAGCAGCTAGAGGCCTCCCGCCACGAGATGGAGGAAGCTCACCTCTAGGAGGTTCTTCTGTTGGAGGATCGTGAATGCGCGGTTGTAGCCAGAATCCATCAAGGAGCCAGCGTTGCGCTCGTTGCCCTACAGCTCTGCACTGGCCAGGATTTTCATCGGGTGGTGCCCAGGTTCTCGGACCATGCTAGCTAGGCAAAGCAAGCGGAGATGGTCGGTGGTTTTGCTACCGCTGCTGCCACCATCGTGGCCGCTGTGAATGTGGGGGACATCCTCCATGGTGGTGGCCAGGGGCCTTAGGCTGTACCTAGCATCTTTTGATGAATAAGATTCTTCAGTTGGTGTTTCATGCTTCTTTTTCTTTCGCGTGTCCGTTGTTGATTCATTCTTTTGAATGTCATAGTCGCAACCTTGCCTAGGGATCGACCCACATAGTTTGGCTTGGTGTGACTCCATTTTTGTGACCATGGTGTCGTAGGATAGGCCCGACGGCAGTGCGCCTGGCGCTGCTCTCTTTTCTATAGGTCGTGATGATTTTTTCGGTGAGTGGCGAAGCGTAGTATGCCACGGTTTAGCCCCCGCGAGTGAGCTGCACCGTTAGGCACGCGTCGATCGACATAGGTCCCTTGGGGCGCACGCGTCATTAGGATGTTGCCTTGACGTGCACCTGTTAGGGTGTGTCATGATCTCTAGGCACGGAAAGGACTTATTGATGATTATGTACAATATTTTTAGTGGGCAGGAAGCAGCCTTGACGCGAATATTGAGTGCCCACGCCATAGGTCGTGGCCTTTGCCACTCGTGGTGTCCAAAGGGGCGGGGCCTAGGGCTTCAGGCTCGGTGAGTCATGGAGCGTGCTGTGTTGCGAGCCCTCTGGCGCTTGTCGATCGTGCCATCATCGAGCTGTGTCGTCGCCTGCCTCGCTGCACACCATGGTCGAGGTCATAGAGTGCGTCCTTCACATGCTCCCCTGCTACATAGGGAAGTAATGTTTGAACTTAGCCCCCGAGGGCTAGCATGCAACTACCGTGATGCCATAGTTCTCCCATTCATAGAGGTTGGCCTACTGAAGGTCGCCCCCTATAGTGATGACCCCATGAGGGCCCAGCATCTTGAGCTTTAGGTAGGTGTAGTTGGGGACGACCATGAACTTGCTGTAGCATGGCTGGCCTAGGATGGCATGGTAAGTGATAGGAAAGTCCGCTATTTTGAAGGTGAGCATCTTCGTGTGGAAATTGGCTCGACCCCCGAACGTCACGGGTAAGTCGACTTGCTTGAGGGGGACGGCTTGGAGCCCGGGTATGACTCCATGGAATGGAGCGCCGGATGGTCATATGGCTGCTCGTGGAAGCCCCATGGCATCGTAGGTCTTGGCATAGAGAAGGTTGAAGCCTTTTCCACCATCCATGAGGACTTGAGACAGGCAGGTCTTGCCGATGATCGGGTCCACAATGAGGGGAAAGCGTCTCGATTGTGGCATGTGGTTGGGGTGATCCTTTCGGTCGAAAGTGATCATGGTTTCCGACCATTTCAGGAAGGTCAGGATGGCTTCTCATAGGGCAGCCATGTTGACCTCCCTGGCCATGAGCTTTTGCTAGCGTTTGGACTCATATGCCATTGGTTCGCCAAAGATCATGAGGCACCCTCTTGGGTCGGGATACGCATCCCCCTTCTCTTCATTGTCAGCGGGCCTAGACGACGCGTCCGTGCCGGCCATCTTGTAGTCACCGCTAAAGTAGCGCTTGACGAGCTCGCACTCCTCGAGGGTGTGCTTAACTGGGTAGCCGTGGTTGCGGCACAACACCTTGATTATCTTGTCAAAACTGACATGGTCGAGCATGCTAGTTTTCTGCTTGTGGACCCTGTCGGCGGCCATGACTAACTCACTGTCACGGTGCCTCCAGCTATCCTTCTTGCCCTTTATTCATTGATTGTGGTCCCTAGCCTTGTCTGTGGGCTCGGCTTGTGCCTTGCCCTTGTGTTTGTAGAAGATTGCATAGACGGCCTCCTCACTGGAGGCATGGCTTGTTGCGAGGTCGAGCAACTCCCACGTCGTTCATGGTTTATAGCGTCTGAGCTTGTGAACGAGCACTTCGTTGGTCATGCCAGAGATGAATGCTTTGATCACATCCATATCCATGATATCGGAAAGCTCGTTGCACTGCTTGCAAAAGCGGTGGATGTACTTGTGTAGAGTCTCTCCCACTTTTTGTTTACAGGCTTTGAGGTCCCAAGAATTTCTACGGCACACATACATGCCCTGAAAGTTCCCTATGAAGATGCGCTTTAAGTCCACCCGTGAGTGGATGCTATTCACGGGGAGATGCTTGAGCCATGCTCGGGCACTTTCCGCAAGGTAGAGAGGCAAGTATTGGATGATGAAGAGATCATCGTCTGCTCCACCTAATCAATAGGCGAGGTATAAGTCTTCCAACCATATGGCGGGGTTGGTATCCCCAGAGTATTTGACAATGTTTGGCGGTGCATGAAAGCATGCCAGGAATAGCGTCTATCAGATCCTTTTTGTGAACGCCTGCGGGCCATAGGCCTCTGAGCTCAGGCTACGTCGAGCGGCCCGCACCCTAGGATGCTGGCCGTGGTTGTCTAGGTCAATGTCACCATAGTGCAGCTGATCTTTGCCTACCTAGTCTAGCCTAGGGTGCCTAGCATCTTGAGTTGGTCAAGCATTGTGGTTTCTGATGTAGTGGCTGCGCGCTCGGGAAGGTTCCTGCCTTCGCACCACACCGCTGTTGTCTGGTCAGAGCTTGCTTAGTGCATGGTACCCCTCAAGGGCACCATGTGCCGAGGAGGTGTGTATGAAGCTGGCCTCGGGATGTTGCCTCCCTATGGAACTTTGAGCCTACTGTACCATCACGGTTTCTAGTAGGTCTTGTAGTTCCTGATGGACACGCTTTCCCTCATCGGCCGAGTGCTTTGGGGCTGTCCGCATGATCATGGTAGCTGCCGTGATGTTCTAGCTGGCTTGAGGGAAGACTGGCATTTCCCTCCTGCCTTGTTGGATTTGATCATACATGCGACATGCCCATGCCCATGTGCCCTCAGCGTCGAGGTGTTGTGGGCTAGGGCATCCGTCATCGCAGCGCGCGTTGGCCTGATCAGCTTCTCATGCCCGGGCTCGTTCCAGGCGCTCTTGGTTGTACTCGGCCTATTCCCCAGAGGTGCAGGGAATCGGATAGGGGTCATCCTTTGCATCCTCTACCGGTGCTGCCCATCCTCTAAGGGGTGCAACATGTTGTATTCCCTCAGCGGAGGGCAGCTCTCCTCGAAATCGGACTCAGAGTCCATGTTCTCAGAGGTTGCCAGCAAAAGGCCAAAGAGGGACTCTAGATCCCATTCCATCATCCCCACAAACCCGGGGGAATCTAGCATTGTTGTATAGCCATTGCGCCTGGCTAGCTCTCGCTCAAAGAGAGCGATTGCGTTCCTCATTTTGGAGGGCAGTAGAGTGCTAGGGTTCCAGAATTCGGCCTCTGGTGGTAGGGGCCCACATTCAGAGAGTTGGGCAAAAGCGCTTGCCAACACAAAAACACATGTGTTGGCTTAGCTCTGGTTCGGGGTTCGCCCCGAGGTATGCGTCGATCCTGCATGCTAGCGCACCAGAGTCGACGATCGTGGGACCGGCTTGCACTGGTTCATGATCAGGCAATGAGATGTTTGGTGGAGCCACATTCTCTTCGCTCAGTCGCAGCCAACCAAGGCAGTTGGCCACGAAGTCCAATTCCCTAAAGCGCAATGCCTAGCTAGGGAGAAGATTATCTACAGGAGCTAGCCCATTGATGTCGGTGAACTCAAGGCTTCCAAAGCAGATGCGGCCGCTGGGGGCTGTGCTAAGAGTGAGTCGGACGTAGGTGCAAGGAGCCATCGCTTCCTTCTTATCAATCGAAAGTGTGCAACTATCCCCTACCTAGCACGACAATTGTCGATGTTTTGTAAACTAGACTAGTAATTTTATATGATTGACGCGCTGCTCTAGGAAGATGATGGTAGCATTCAATAGACATGAGGATTTATACTAGTTCAGGCCAAAGCCCTACATCTAGTCTTAGAGATGATTGAGTACATATTCCTCGCTTGAATGCTCTGAAGTTCTTACAATAGGGGGTGCAAGAATGGCGAAAGAGATGGAAGGACCTATGCTAGGTGAAGGGCTGCCCGAAGGGAAGCTTTAGGAGCCCTACTACAATGGTGAATGAATGGAATGGTAGAGGATTTCGGATGGGTAGGGGACTCAGAATGTCTAGAGCAGGAGCCTTGGCTACCCTTATATAGAGTTCAGGTCCAGGGCGCATACAAAGTAGGAGGTTCTCCCAACCGAAGGGTCATGAGCCTAAGGGAGGTCCTAGCTAACTTGGCTTTCAAGCTATGACATCTTGTAGAGCATGTCCAGTCGTGGCTATCATCATGGTGTTGTGGCCATGCCATGACAGGGTGTGACATAGTGTTACTATGCCAGCCAGGGTGGCACTATAGACATGGTGTTGGTTCTCCAGCCGTCCTACGCGGCATGGTCTCCATCGTGGCCCTTGTCATCGTCGTCTTATCTCCCAGGGTGTCGTACGGGAGTTGGTGGCCACCCCGGGTCGTCGATGACCATCTTGTCTTGAGGAGCTGAGGGTCATGACCCCAGTTGTCGAGGTCAGGGCTTGCTACCAGTCTGGATGGCTTCGATGTCATGGCTTTCGTCATGGATCCCATCCCATAGTGAGTGGGACCATACGTCCGTATCGCTGGGCCGCGTCGGGCCGGTGGTTTTCATACCGGTTATCACCACTTTAAGGCGGTGTTGTCTTGTCCATGCAGCGTGGCACAGGGTTGGTGTCTGATCGAGCTGAGGTGACTACTGTCCGCTCAGTCCTTGTAGGGTCAGTGCAGCGTGTTTGCTTTTATCAAAGCAGGAGCGCTTGGCCGAACGTGACCTCTCCCCATCCCTTCCGAGGGTCGTAATGGGGAGAGGTCGTGTGCTTTGTGAACGTCGCGTGGCTAAGGCTAGAGATTGGGTCATGGCCAACCCTGGCCTTTATTTCTGACCTATTCTGCTCGGCTCCTACTTGGCCTCGGTCGTTTGGGCCCTTGCTGACTGTTGCGTTGTAGGTCGCGTGGCCTGCTAACTAATCGGAGCCTTGAGACACCCTAGGGTTACAACCCCAACACATTTACACCCCACTGGTTTACATCCGTAAGGACGATCAATCACTTTCCAAGTTCCATTAGACATAACAGAGTCCATCTCACTTTGAACAGCTTCCTTCCACGAGTCAGCATCAAGAGATGAATATGCCTCAACTATGGTTATGGGAGTGTCATCCACAAGGTATATAATATAGTCTTCACTAAAGAACTTTGTAGTCCTCCGTCTCTTACTCTTTCGAGTGACTATATTATTATCCTCCTTAGGAATTTCTCCATGGGTTCAACATCAGTGTGTATTACTGGTTCATGTGTCTCAGGTAGAAAAATAGATTCATGACTAGAAGTGCTAGGTGTATTTTTCATGGAAAATTCACTCTAAAAAAATATTGCATTTCTAGATTCCATAATTGTACCAACAACCATATCTGGAACACTAGAGTTTATTATTAAAAATCTATAACTGAGAAAGACACAATCAATAGTTTTTGGTCTAAGCTTTCGTTTTTTGTTTATTGGCACATTCACCTTTGCCAAATATCCCCATGTTCGCAGGTAACAAAGATTCAATCTCTTCATCTCCCATTCCTCGAATGTTGTAATTTCTTTGTTCTTTGTGGGCACCCTATTTAGGACATGACACGTTGTCAAAATTGTCTCACCCCACCATTCCTTAGATAGTCCCGTAGTCTCTAACATGGCGTTAACCAACTCAGTTAGAGTGCGGTTCTTTCTCTCTGCAATTGCATCGGACTGTGGTGAGTATGGTAGCGTCCTCTCATGAATAATGCCATGCACCGCGCAAAACTTAGAAAATTCGTTTGAGAAATATTCTCCCCCTCGATCAGACCACAAACGTTTAATTTTCTTCTCAAGTTAATTTTCTACCTCAACTTTATAGATCTTAAAATAATGCAACGCTTTATCTTTTGATTTTAATAAATACACATAGCAAAATTGAGTGCAATCATCTATGAACATTATAAAATATCTCTTACCACCTTTGGTCAACTCTCCATTCATCTCACACAGATCAGAATGGATTAGTTCTAACAGTGCCAAGTCCCTCGCCGCAGCAGCCTTGTGAGGCTTCCGAGGTTGCTTTGGTTCAACACAAACATGGCACTTAGAACCTTTGACCAAATCAAATTTCGGAATTAAATTTAAACCAGTTAAGCGAGTCATGCAACCAAAATTAATATGACATAGGCGCGAATGCCAAATATTTGTCTCATTATCATGGCTCACATGGTCCACGAAATTAAAACAAGTATCAGTCAAAGACAAGCGGAACAAGCCTCCGCTCTTATAGCCTTTTCCAACAAAAGTTCCATACTTAGAAAGTACGCACTTATTAGACTCGAACACATGTTTAAAACAATCACAACAAAGCAAAGAACCATTAATCAAATTCTTGTTTATTGAGGAGACATGATGCATGTTCTTCAGCTACACAGTCTTTCCCAAAGTAAGCTTCTAATCGACCGTACCAACACCACGTACAGCTGCATGCGTCCCATTCCCCATCAACAAGAAGGAAGTTCGCCCAACCTGGTAAGAAGAAAACAAAGAAACATCAACACACACATGTATATTTGCTCTTGTATCAACCCACAAATCAGGTGAATGGCAAACTAAAAGAACAGTAGGCAATAAATTACCATACCCCGTTGCTCCTGCATCAGTCTTAACTATGTTTGTTGTTTTCTTGCTCGGCTTCCACTTAGCCTCCTCGCACTCTCTAGCATAGTGCCCAGGCTTGCCACAAGTGAAACAATTTCCCTTTTCTTTGTTCTTCTTCTTCATAAAAGGAGTGGTGGACTTTTGTTTGAGTTCTTGCTGGAATTTCTTCTTGTGGGATTTGGGAGGATTTTTCTGCTCCACATGGGCACCAGAACTCCCCTCAGCAATTTTCTTGCCATGAACGTCCTTTGCTCTCACCTTCTCTTCAACATCCAAAGAGCTAATGAGCTCGGCAATGCCAAACTCCCATCTCTTATGTTTTAGAGAAGTAGCAAAATCTGTCCAAGCTTGTGGAAGCTTAGCAATGATACAGCGTGCTACACACTTATCAGGCAACACACAACCAAAAATGTCAAGCTCTTTTGCTAGTGTTTGTATCTCATGAGCTTGTTTCACTATAGAACGACCATCGACCATCGACCATCCTGTAGTCATGAAACTGCTCCATGACATACAACTCACTACTTGCATTAGACACTCCATATTTGGCCACAAGTGCATCCCACATCTCTTTACCGGTCTGAAGCAGCACATATGCATCCACTATAGTGTCTCCTAGCATGCTCAAAATTGTAGCCTTGAACATAGTATCAGCATGTTTGAACGCACGCTCCTCATCAGGAGTATGTGGCCCAACAGCCCTAGGTTCAGTAGCAAAATAGCAGTGCATAGAAGTCAACCATAGAATGCACCTCTGTCGCCACCTCTTGTAATGACTGCCCTTAAAGACATTTGGTTTCAGCATACTCACAAAGCCAACTACCGAGAATTCCCTATCACATTTTTGGATTGTTAGAATATTAGGCAATTTTAGTAGCAATTTAATCTAGAAAAAGACAGTGAACAATACGAACATGTTGGTGACATCATGTATGTGCTTGTATGTCTTAATCGTGACGAGCATGTAGATGATACTCAAACTAAGGATTGATAGCCAAGACCTTAATAGGTTTGTTCTAGAAATATACCAAGTGGCAGAGCCGGATGCACTCGAAGACATAGTGCCTATCGATGTAGTCGTCATGCTCGATGTAGTGCAGATGAGAAGCTGTGTCGATCACTAGCGACCCTCCAGGAAGTAGAGGATGAAGTGAGTAGTCGTGCCGCCAGCGACACTCCCTAAAAACGTCTGCCCTTCACCCGAGCAGGCGTTCCGGAGGCCTACTCTCCTAGTTCCTGAACGCACATGGAACCGGGATGGGGAGAACCAGACAGCAGTAATAGGCAAAAGTTCCGCCATGAAGTCACCACTCACACAAAAGGAAGTAACTCCCATAATTATGAGATTTGAATGGCAAAACTAGCCTTGTCCTGTCCCGTCCATCCACCTGCCCGCCCGCCTCGCCCACACCCATGGCCCAGCTGGCGGTGGCGGCATGCACGCATATGTGGCACACCTACGTCCTTTTCTTAGCTTCTTAATATAGATAGACAATGTCCAACTATGTAAATTGAGTCAACGTCTAGTCAAAATCCCGTACGGTATTAAATCATATATCATGCATTAATACGGGCCATAGAGTTTATTTGATTTATTAAATATTATATGGGACAAGCCCATAATATATCCAACAGGAAGAACACACACACCATGATCTGATTTGATTCTATCCAATCCAACTGATGTAAGGTTGCCAACTTCCTGAGCCCCTCGCGCAATTCGGCAAACTTAATTTTCACTGGAAATTAGATCAAAATCAAGAACATGGGCCAAGTGATGGGACAAGGGGTTGTTCCTGATCTTTTGGTGAGTGTGGATAAACTCGATTTGGGGTGGATTCGACGTTGGCTGTCCGACTACAACGACCACAAGGTTGCTGTGCCTTAGCAACAGGTACACCGGCTTCGATTGTGATGTTCTTGCCGTGCCAAGAACACCATGAACCTGCAAGCAACCGAGAACAAGCAAGAACAAGATGAACAAGCAAATAACTCACGGATTTAAGCCAAAGGCTGAATCTGAATCACAAGTTGGGGTCTTGAAACAAGCAAATCAGGTGGTCTAGTCGACACATGCGTTTACAAGGAAGAAGCAGTAGCTATCTTGCATCTAAACAAAACCCACCCTCATTCTGATGGCTGCTGGTTCTATTTATAAGGAGGAGAGCACAAGGGGGAGTGGGAAACCCTAATCTAGGCGTCCCTCAATGGGCTGTAGTCAGTACAAGGCCCAGGCCCAAGCTATAGGTCTGTGTGTCCTTTTGCTTGCTGCGCACAGCTTTGGTAGATTCTAATAGTGGGGTTGGACCCATCTGAAAGAGGATGACGCGCTCTTTCCAACAAGTCAAAAACCAGCTTCATTGGATCTCGTATCAAGGAGTTATGGTACTTTTGATGGAGTGTTTCCTGCTGTCTCGAGATGAGCTGAGCGCCCCATTAATGATGATTCCCACTTGTTTGGCTGCTCCATCCTCATCATGGGGTCTAAACATGAGGCAATGGGGTCTTGACCAACATTCCTAAGAATAAGACAATCATCACCATGATTTAGTAGCATCCAATTCTGAGACGAGTTTGTATGAACAGCGAGGAACGACTTTACCTGATAATTAAGTTGTCATGCTCGAGCTCTTGTCATCGGACCTTGTTGTGCAGCAGGTGTGGTTGTATCAATGGAAGGGATGTCCTCATCATCCTCCCCTTCTTGCATTTGAGTCATCCTCAACTCTAGTTCATCCTCTTCTCCCAAATATGGCTTCAAATCTGCAATGTTAAATGTGGGGCTAACCCCAAAAGCTACAGGTAGCTCAAGTTTGTATGCATTATCATTAATCCTTTCTAACACTTTAAAAGGACCATCGGCTCTAGGCAGCAACTTAGACTTTCACAAATTAGGGAACCTATCTTTTCTCAAATGGAGCCAAACTAGATCACCTGGTTCAAAAATGACATGTTTCTTCCCTTTGCTACTAGCTAGTTTATACTTCGCATTCATGCACTCTATTTTCTCTTTAGTGGTTTCATGCAATTTTAAGACCAGTTCAACACGTTGTTTAGCATTAAAGTTCACTCGCTCCGAGGTTGGAAGAGGTAACAAATCAATAGGAGCACGTGGCACAAACCCATAAACAATCTCAAAAGGGCTTTTCTTAGTGGTAGAATGCTGTGAACGATTATAAGCAAACTCAACATGAGGCAAGCACTCTTCCCACATTTTTATGTTCTTTTTCAAAATAGCCCTAAGCAAAGTAGATAATGTTCTATTGACAACCTTAGTTTGTCCATCAGTTTGGGGATGACAAGTAGTGGGAAATAAAAGCTTAGTTCCTAGCTTAGCCCACAAAGTTCTCCAAAAATGACTAAGAAATTTTGCATCCCGATCAGAAACAATGGTGTTAGGCACACCGTGCAATCAAACAATCTCACGAAAGAACAAATCAGCAACATGTGTAGCATCATCGCTCTTATGACATGGTATGAAATGTGCCATTTTAAAAAATCTGTCCACAACAACAAACACACTATCTCTCCCCTTCTTTGTTCTAGGCAGTCCTAAAACAAAGTCCATTGAAATATCTTCCCACGGTGCACTTGGAACAGGAAGAGGCATGTATAAACCATGAGGATTAAGGCGTGACTTAGCTTTCTGGCATGTTGTGCAGCGAGCAACGAACCTCTCCACGTCTCTCCTCATCTTGGGCCAAAAGAAATGACCAGCAAGGATGTCCTCTATCTTTTTCACACCAAAATGTCCCATGAGTCCTCCATGTGCTTCCTGCAATAATAACAAACGCACAGAGCTAGCTGGAATGCATAGCTTGTTAGCTCTAAAGACAAACCCATCGGTGAGGATGAATCTGTTCCATGTTTTCCCCTCTTGGCAATTCAGCAATACATCTTTGAAATCATTGTCATGTGCATATTGTTCCTTAATAGTTTCCAAACCAAAGATTTTAAAGTCAAGTTGTGAAAGCATGGTGTAATGTCTAGACAAAGCATCAACAATTATATTTGCCTTCCCCTTTTTGTGTTTGATGACATAAGGAAAGGACTCGATGAATTCAACCCACTTAGCATGTCAACGGTTCAGTTTTGCTTGACTACAGATGTGTTTCAAAGATTCATGATCAGAATGTATGACAAACTCTTTGGGCCATAAATAATGTTGCCATGTTTCCAAAGTCCGAACTAGAGCAAGCAATTCCTTATCATAAGTAGAATAGTTCAAACTAGGGCCACTCAACTTTTCACTGAAATACGCCATAGGTTTTCCCTCTTATAACAGCACACCACCCAACCCAATTCCACTAGCATCACATTCAAGCTCAAAGGTTTTGTTGAAATCAGGAAGTTGGAGTAAAGGTACGTGTGTTAACTTATCTTTTAGCGTGTTGAATGCATTCCTGTGTGCTGCAGCCCAAGTGAATGCCACACCCTTCTTGGTGAGCTCATGTAGCGGGGCTGCAATGGTGCTAAAGTCCCTCACAAAGCGGCGATAGAACCCCGCAAGTCCTAGAAAACTTCTTATTTGTGTGATCGTAGTGGGAACTGGCCAGCTATGAATTGCCTCGACCTTGGCTTGATCAACTTCAATACCCTGCGGGGTCACAACATAGCCAAGGAAAGAGACTCGATCTGTGCAAAATGTGCACATCTCAAGATTACCAAATAATTGAGCACTACGTAAAGCATCAAAAACAGCACGTAAATGATCAAGATGTTCCTCCAAAGTTTTGCTATATATCAGAATGTCATCAAAGTATACCACCACAAATCTGCCAATGAAAGCACGTAAAACTTCATTCATTAATCTCATGAAAGTGCTGGGTGCATTAGTGAGGCCAAAATGCATGACTAACCACTCATATAGACCAAACTTGGTTTTAAATGCTGTTTTCCATTCATCTCCTAACTTCATGCGCATTTGGTGGTAACCACTACGCAAATCAATTTTAGAGAACACAATTGAGCCGCTCAGTTCATCAAGCATATCATCTAGTCTAGGAATTGGATGATGATATCTAATTGTGATATTATTAATCGCTCTACAATCCACACACATGCGCCAGGATCCATCTTTCTTAGGAACTAAAAGTACGAGAACAGCGCAATGGCTAAGAGACTCACGCACATAACCTTTGTCAAGCAATTCTTGCACTTGGCACTGTATCTCTTTAGTTTCCTCCGGGTTGGTCCTATAAGGAGCACGATTTGGCAAGGAGGCCCCAGGAATGAGGTCAATCTGGTGCTCAATTCCCCGAATTGGTGGCAGTCCCGGTGGTACCTCCTTTGGGAAAACATTGGCGTACTCCTACAAAAGGTTAGTGACAGCAGGAGGCAAAGAAATAGGAGTATCCTCAAGTGAAAACAAAGTTTCTTTGCAAACCAAAGCATAGCATATAGTAGTGCAAGTATCAATCTCATCCAAATCAGATTTCGTGGCAAAGTAACAAGAGCCTTTTAGCTTGATCTCATTTTTATTATGATGAACAGATTTGCTAGACTTCTTCTTATGTTTCTCAAGTTCATTAGCGACAATCTAATTTTCACTAGCAATAGCCTGATTCTTAAGTTTGCTAGCTCTAGCAAGTTCATCTCTTAGAATAGCCTCAGGGGACATGGGGTGCAACACAATCTTCTTGTCATTATGCACAAAAGAGTATTGATTTGTTTTACCAAAGTGCAAGGAATCTTTATCAAACTGCCATGGTCTACCTAACAACATAGAGCATACTTGCATAGGCACAACATCGCAGTCAATGGAATCATGATAAGAACCAATGGCAAACTCTACCCTTACCAATCGTGTTACCTTCACCTTGCCGCTGCTGTTAAGCCACTGAATGTAGTAAGGCTATGGGTGTGGTTTTGTGCTCAACGAAAGCTTCTCCACCATTTCAGCACTTGCCAAGTTGTTGCAGCTTCCTCCATTTATGATCACACGGCAAGAGCGTTCCTTGATCACACACTTGGTTTGAAACAAAGTGTGGCACTGATTTTGTTCAGCCCTCTCCATTTGGGCACTTAGCACCCACTACACCATGAGGTTCTCATAGTGCTCAGTAGCTTCAGCCCCAATGTGTTGTTCGTCTTGTTGGAAATCATCTCCTTCCGCTACATTGTTAGCAGCAAGCAAAGCATATGTTTCTTCATCAAAATCACTAGCAGAGGAGTACCCACCATTAGCTCGCACAACCATCACACGTGTGCTTGGGCAGTCCTTGCATACGTGGCCATATCCTTTGCAGCGTAGGCACTGAATATCCCTTGTTCTCCCTGTGGATACCATCGAGGATGAACTCTTGGTAGATGTAGCCGTTGCTCCTCTAGTTGGTTCACTTGGGCATGGTACAGAATTTGTTATAGAGGAGTGTGGCTTGATGGTCGAGGAAGATTGTGTGGGAGCACGTGTTGAAGGTGCAGCTGCATTGGAGGGTGTCCACAGGCTAGCACGACCTACAGGAATGTTAGCCCTCATGCTAGCTCGTCGTCCCTACACTTCTCGTTCGGCTTTACAAGCAAGGTGAAATAAACGATTGACAGAATTATATTCCTTGTAAGCTAGAATGTCCTAAATCTCCCAGTTCAGCCCACCCATAAATCTAGCTATGGGACCATCCTCATTTTCCTCTAGCCCACAATGAAGCATACCCATTTGTAGCTCTTGATAGTACTCTTCTATAGATTTGGATCCTTGCCTCAATTGTTGCAACTTATGTAAAAGATCACAGGCATAATAAGAAGGAACAAATCTAGCCTGCATGACCCATTTCAAAGCATCCCAAGTTGGTGTGTTATTTGGGTTCTTACGATGGTATTCAGACCACCAAACAGAGGCAAAGTCAGTAAACTCACTAGTGGCAGCCCTAACACGTTTGTCCTCAGGGAAATCATGGCAAGTAAATTTCTGATCAACAACTAATTCCCAACTAAGATACATATCAGGATTATACCTGCCATCAAAAGCAGGTATGGTGAATTTAATCTTGCCAAATGAGTCATTGGCATGTACCTCTTGCCGTGGTGGGCGAGGACCTGTCTCATGGCGGCGGCAATGTTGTTCGATGCGTCGATGACCATTCACCTCCTCATCTAGCTCAGTGTCCGCTGCATATTCTTCTTCATCATGACCAGCAGCACTGCCCATGGTGTTGTTGTTGTTGTGATTGCGTCGTTCGAAACCATCACAGCGATTCTGTTCCATCCTCTCCAATCGCTCCAAGACACCTACAAGAGATGTATTAATAGAACCAAGAGTGCCTTCCAAGGAAGCCAACTTGGTGTTGGTCTCAATCTAAGCCATCTCCAATTGACCAAGGTGCTCATTGGTGACACGAACATCCTCATCAAGGTGTTCAGCATGGAGCCTCACTTTGCGTTCAAAGTGTTGCAGCAAGGCTTTCGATCGAGGTGATTGTGGAGGGGTCCTTTCACCTTCTCCTGCCATGGTTAGTATGTAGCAAGGGAATCACAAGAAAATATGTCCTACCAACTAACTGAATTAGGTGACAACAATTTTCATTCTCTCAGCATGTGCAACCGAGTTCTTACATGTCCTTACCTTGCTATGCAGATGGTGTTGGCGACGACAAGAACAACACAAGTAGTAGCAAGTAGAACCCTATGACGTTGTAGATAATTTGTGGAGCTGTAGGTGGCTTAAAAATCAAGGTACAGCTGGAACCACGTTAGTCAATGCAAGTTGAATAAGTGTTCAAAGATAGTACCGTGCTAGTCCTAGGCTAACCCGTGCTAGAGACGCGAGCCTAGACACAAATGTTGTCATCGGACAGTAGCAAACAATGGAAATGATGAGAGTAAATAGCATCAACTTAACCCTTCTTTTTTTTGTTTCTTTCTTTCCTCCTTGTCCTTTCTTTTTCTTTTCTATTTTCTATTGTGTTTTCTTTTTCTTTTCTTTTCTTTTCTTTTCTTTTCTTTTCGACAAGCAGCACAAACTGAACTTTTGCAATATGATTATAACAAGAATGCAGCAAGTAGCATAGACTTTCTTTTACTAGGGATAAGGATTGCAACAAGTAGTACAAATATGCAATTTGAACTCTCTTATTTTCAAAACTGAGTGTACTCAGATTTGCACCAAAAGGACAGGTGCATAAGGTAGTGTTTGTGTAGGCGCGGCTAAAGGTGATGGTGGTGAGGGTTTCAACGAAAAGGTCGAGAGAGCAGCGGTGCTTTTGGTGGTGGTGGTGGTGGTATTGGTGGAGATTGCAGCGGCTGAAGTGGGGGGAAAGGCAACAACGGATTGTGTGGTGATTGAAACGTGACAAGAACTCAAAACTCTAAAGGATTAGAACCTAAGAACCAGCACTTGACACCACGATGTAAACCACAAACTCAACAAACAAAGAACTAAGCAGATCAGCAAAGGCTCAAACTTGTGTTTGGAATTTCAGTTCTATCCTATTTTTATATTTCTGGACTATAGGTAAAGTAATGAACGGTAAATCACTCACCAAAGAACCTTGCTCTGATTACCACATGATGGGACAAGGGGTTGTTCCTGATCTTTTGGTGAGTGTGGATAAACTCGATTTGGGGTGGATTCGACGTTGGCTGTCCGACTACAACAACCACAAGGTTGCTGCGCCTTAGCAACAGGTACACCGGCTTCGATTGTGATGTTCTTGCCATGCCAAGAACACCATGAACCTGCAAGCAACCGAGAACAAGCAAGAACAAGATGAACAAGCAAATAACTCACGGATTTAAGCCAAAGGCTGAATCTGAATCACAAGTTGGGGTCTTGAAACAAGCAAATCGGGTGGTCTAGTCGACACACGCGTTTACAAGGAAGAAGCAGCAGCTATCTTGCATCTAAACAAAACCCACCCTCATTCTGATGGCTGCTGGTTCTATTTATAAGGAGGAGAGCACAAGGGGGAGTGGGAAACCCTAATCTGGGCGTCCCTCAATGGGCTGTAGTCAGTACAAGGCCCAGGCCCAAGCTATAGGTCTGTGCGTCCTTTTGCTTGCTGCGCACAGCTTCGGTAGATTCTGATAGTGGGGTTGGACCCATCTGAAAGAGGACGACGCGCTCTTTCCAACAAGTCAAAAACTAGCTTCATTGGATCTCGTATCAAGGAGTTATGGTACTTTTGATGGAGTGTTTCCTGCTGTCTCAAGATGAGCTAAGCGCCCCATTAATGATGATTCCCACTTGTTCGGCTGCTCCATCCTCATCATGGGGTCTAAACATGAGGCAATGGGGTCTTGACCAACATTCCTAAGAATAAGACAATCATCACCATGATTTAGTAGCATCCAATTCTGAGACGAGTTTGTATGAACAGCGAGGAACGACTTTACCTGATAATTAAGTTGTCGTGCTCGAGCTCTTGTCATCGGACCTTGTTGTGCAGCAGGTGTGGTTGTATCAATGGAAGGGATGTCCTCATCACCAAGGATCCAAGGTTAGGGTTTCCATAAAAGATTGGGGCCGAGAGGGAGAGGGGGAGGAAGGAGAAGGAGAGGGGAGGAGTGTCCCTCACCGGTGAGGATGCGGCGCTAGCTACTGGAGTCGCCGGCTGGTGGATGTCCTAGCCTTAGGTGAAGGGGAGGGGGCGCCTAGAGAGGAGGCAATTGCCGTCTGTCGGTGAGGAACGTGGCCGGCGCCCTGGAGAGGAGGAGAAGGGGGTGGCGCTGCAGGGGCTGAGGAAGAGGAGGCCGGCGTGGGACTGGAGGAAGGAGATGGAGCTAAGGAAGGCCAGTGGGCTACCCAGGCCACGGATCTGCGGTCGTGAGTTTGGAGTTTGGACAGAGAGAGGGCAGGTCGCATGCCTATGGAGCTTGGAGATGCGAGGGGCGGGGATTTGATTTTTTTGTTTTAGGCTTGAGCGCGGGGCTTAGCTAAATTTTTTCACTGAGACGCAGAGCGCGGGAGTTGGCCAAATTTTTTTCCGCTCACGGCAGTGGGCGGAGGGTTTGGAATCCAAAATTCTTCAATTTTTAAAGTAGATGTTGAAACATAAAAGTTGGAGTTTCAATAACTTTTGAACTTTACTATTTTCTTTAGTTTAAATGAATTTATATGCATTTATATTGAAAATAATTTAAATTTGAACCACATGTACCTCAAATGAGATTTAAAAGTTTGTTTAAAACATATTTAAGGACATGTTACATGATAGCTCGTTTTATTAAATTTTTTGTGACATTAACTAAAATTTGATACTTTGTACATATTGATATCACTAGGTCTAGTCTTTATATGGGATCCTCGTTAAAAGATGAACTCTAAAAACAAAATCTTGCGTCCACGCCTAAAAATGAGCAACTTAATTGAAATTTGTTTGAGATAACTCGTTGTGTCAGCGGTACTTTGCGTCACTCGAGCTTGGCCGTTAGATAACCATCCAACAAAACATCTAGTTCACGCTTATCAGAATTTTCAACTAGAATGGTCTCTTTCCAAAAAAAAAAAAAACAGAATGGTACAGTTAATAATCACTTATAACCTTGGTAGTAAGTAGAAGTGTGACTTATTATGAAGATGTGCTCCTAGGCCTAATGGAGCATGTGCAGCAAATGTAAGCCATAGACCATAACTTTTTGTTGTTGTTAGTGATTAAGTGATATCATGTTCATTAGTACTAATATGGTTGCTAGGAACTCATGAGCCTAAGATGTGCTCTGCTCTTGTGGTCTTTATTTGTCTTTACCACCCATGAATGTGTACCATTAACTTTGGCAAACCATAACCCTATCTAGGGTCAGTTTGGAACGCAGAAATCTCGCAAGAATTTTACAGGAATTAGTTCAATTTCACATGAAAAACACAGGAATAGAATTTTTTTTCCCGCAATCCAAACAGGCCCCTACTATTGGATTCACGCTAACCCAAACATAATCCGCTATATAATGCACCAGAACCCTAATCAAAATGAACAATGGCTTTCGTAAACCTAACCCAAACTACAATAGTTGAAAAAGGATAAGTAACTTTAGTGCTTTTGCTTGGGGGGAAAGTAACTTTAGTGAATTAATATGAATTTTTTTCTAAAAATAAAATTAGATTCTAAAAATAAAATTAGAATTCCTTTTAACCCAATATTTTTTTATAATTAAATATTTTTTTTCCTTTTATAGGAATTACTTCAGATTTTAGTTTCATGTGTGGAACGAGACCTTTAAATTATAGGTCTCCAGCAGCCTTGGGCCAATATGTGTGCTGCAGTTTAAGGTACCAATATCGGTTAAAATCAATTAAATCTCAATATTTGATTTATGAATTTTAAAAACCATATCCTGTATATACTTGAAAAGAAAAAAGAAAGAGAATCGGAAAGGTGGGGCCAAAATCAGGCACCCGCAAGCGCTGCCTAGTGAAATTTTAGAGGCGCGCTCCTTTCCTCTCCGAGTCCCCGACCAATCTGCTTTTATCCAATCTCCTCTATGCCTCTGCTCACAGAATGCTGCCCCATTGTTAACCATACAAATCTTATCTTTTCCCTAGAAATTCTATAGAATGTTGAAGTGCATGTATGTATAAAATATGAAGGGCTGTTTGGGTGCGAGCCTCGCCTGGGGCTGCTGCCCAGGCATGTTAATCCAGCTCTAGGCGTTAGAAATCGATAGCCTCGAGAAGCTGCTTGGGCCCAGCGAACAAGCCACAACTCTCTTTGTTCAAAACAAAAAAATATTGTTCTCGCTTTGCGAGGAGTCAACTCATTTTAATTTCAAATAATGACCAAGGAGGCGCAACTCTGCAAAAAGTGGCCTAGCCGATTTAGGGAAGTCGACGTAGCCAATTTTACATGGGTCTATTTGCGACCGAACTCACACACACCACACCCTGGACACTAAGTTACAAACTCTCCACAAAAACTGTAGAAACGATCAAATGCCTCTGAGCTTTAAGCTCCAGCAGGCAGCGACCTTAGAACAAACTCCTAGAGTTTGGAGGCTCCAACCGAGTACCGGAGTCCTCTCTAAGCACGGGCGTAGGAAGCGAGACGAGAATCAGTGCCATTTGGGGCTCCTGGTCAGATTTTGATTTTTCATATATAGTTTCAATGTAGTCTCTATATTGGTTTCATATGTATTCTCTCAGTTCCAAATTACAAAACATTTTGTTTTTTAAATATATTATTTTTACTATATATTTAGATATAATGTATATTTAAATATATAGTAAAAGCTATGTACCTAGAAAACCAGAATGACTTATAATTTAATTAAACGGAGTGAGTACCAACGCGCAGGTTTGTTGCTAGTAAAAATAAACCAGAATGCGTATTTATAGATTTTTTAGCCGCCAAATCGCCCCACCAGCTGAAAACTGAAAAGCACCAATTTACCGTCTCCCCTGCGTCCCCTCCCAAAAATCATCTTCCCTCCCACGTCCCTTTCCTCCCCCAAATCCACATCTCCTCCCCTCCCGTCCTTCCTCCCTCCCCCAAGAGGCCAAGACCCAAATCTCCTCCGTTAGACTGTCTCCAACAGCCTATGCAAACGGCGACGCAAACCCAAAATACGTGATGCACAGTGTTTTAGCTGAAGAAAACCGACTCCAACCGAAGACGCAAATGGAGCATGCATTTTGAGTACGAGGCCAACCGGGACGCTTATTTGCGTCGTCTTTCTCCAAGACGCAAAGTCCCGTAGGAGGCGTCGGGGTGGAGCAGAGGTGGGCATTGGCGGATCCAGGGGGGCTGGGGGGGCTGCAGCCCCCCTGGGAGAGTGATTTTGCCTTGATATTACTGTAGAAAAAATGTGATTTCATCGTTAATCTTCGACATTTGTTCTAAATCTCTATTGATTAGCCCCCCCAGAGGTGCTCATCCTGGCTCCGCCACTAGAGGTGGGTGCCAGGCGGGACCGCGGCGGGGCGTGGCCGGCTCGGCGAGGCGAGCTCACCGTGGGAGCACCTCCGGAGCCGCCGGCCTTGGTTGCTTCGCCGGATCTGGGACCTCCCGAGAAGCCCCTCCTCCACACCGTCCTCGTCCTCGTCCTCCTTCGACGGCGAAGCCCTCCGAGGGTAGTTGGCGTCGGAGCCGAGGTCGAAGTAGTCGTGCTTGATGGTGCCGGCGTTATCCTCCCCGCCTCCGCCTCCGCCGCCGGCGTACGGCTTGCGCTCAGCGTGAGGAGCAGGCGGCGCTCCAGCCCGCCCGCCGCGCTGCCACGTCGAGGGAGAGGGAGAGGGAGAGGGAGAGAGAGAAAGGGGAGGCGGGAGGGGAGGGGGCGCGGACGAGAGCCATGGCGCGGTGCGGGCGGAGGAGGAGGCGGAGGCGCGGGGGTTGGGACGAGGAGTGAGGGAGAGAGACGGATAGAGAGATGGAGGAGGCGATGAGATATTTTGGGTAGGCGGAAGCGAATAAGCGGCCAACGTTTTTTGGGCGACGTGGCTCAACCCAGGCCACAGAGAGCAATTCTGGGCGATGTGGACAGGGAGGGAGGTGGGCTGTTGGAGAAGGGAGGTTTTGGTGCAGAATCTAAATCCTAGAATAGGTCGCTGATTTAGGCATGGGCTGTCTGAGATAGTCTCATCCCCCTCCTCCAAGGCTGCTGTGTGGAGCATATCACCCCTGCCTCTCCTCCATCCGTCGAGGTACCACACCACGCTGAAATCCCGCGTCTCCGTATCCCTGCCATGGAAGCGCCTGGGCGGGCGTGCTGGCGGCAGCTTCTCCAGGTACGTGATGGCTGCATGCCCGCTAGTGCCTGCATCGTCCTGCAGGAAGTCACTCGCGTCTGTCCCTGAGAGCGACAAACACGAGCGCCGCGTCCACCGAAGCAGCGCCGGGGAGCGTCGGCTCACCCTTCCCGCCGAGCTCCAGGAAACCGACCCTCCACCGTCGATCCCTGCACCCCTCCGGTGAGATCACCGGTCTCCTACCTTGTTGTCCTTTCAACTTTCGTCAATCCCGTTCTTCCCGTCAGATCTGACTGTGGCACCGCCGCTAGCTTCTGAACATCCGCATACGTGTCACTGCAGAAGGAAGCTCGACGGGGGTAAAACAAAGGAAAGCTGCAGAAGGAACTGCATCCGTGCCGCTGTGAAGGAAGAGTTGAAAGGTGATGCAAATTTCTCTTCATTTTGTAAGGCTATAACGTGATCCCAATGCATCTGTTTCTAATCATGATTTCTGTATGCACGTGCAGTAGTAATCAAATATAGTAATGTAAGATACTTTGATCAATCCGGGTAGCATTTCATCTATGGCAAAAGTATTTTTTTTCTGTTCTGCACATATATTTATTTCATATTTATGTTTTCTGAGTACTTACTGTCTTACTAAACTCAGATTAGTTACTGGAACTTAGTTTAACAGTATTAGTTACTGGAACTTAGTCTAGAATCTGTACTAGCAGCATCCATGCTTATACACTAATGACTGGAATATAAAGGGAAAAAACCTTCTTTAACTTAGTACAGCAGTATCCATACTTGTGTGCTTCTGTTCTCTCACTCTCATCTTCCCAGTGCAAGTGTTGTGCTTGTGTCCAAGTTAGCGAACATAATTGAAGCTATATGCTCATGCGCTGCGCTGTGGCTACCTGCAGATGGGCCCACTTGTATCCCTACTCTGCAGGTCCCCACCTCAAGGCCTCAGAAGGCTGTGGTGCTGTCCATGGAAGAGCCGTCCAAGCTCATCTCCACCTCCGGCGCCATCCAAGACAAAGATAAAATCTGGAAAGAGTTGATAGATTTTGACACAGGCAGGTCCAATGTGTTTATGGCAAAAACTGTAGATTCTTCTAGCTTCTTTGAAGGGTTCATGTGGGCTGCCCAAGGTGCTAATATGTCGACTTTAAACTGTAGGTGCAATCGCTTTACAAAATTATCAATTTTAGAGGTATTAGAACTATGCATATGTCGACTTTATGGAATATTAAGATCCCACCTAGGGTACGTTTCTTTCTCTGGTTAATTTCGAATAACAAAGTTTTGACTCTGGAGATTGGAGTACGGATGCTCAGACCTTTGCCTAGTTGATTTTGATTTTTAAATGAGAACATGAGGTTACTCATTGTTTCATTGCTTCACTTCACTGCCATGCTTCACTTCTGTTGTGTCAACTTATCTATATTTATTGCAGGATAGTGCTTGTGCTTTTGTTTAGAAACTAGCAGTATGGAACTAGAACTAATTCAACAATATGTTAGTGTGGTGATGCTTGGTCATGTCTTATCATCTTATAAGCCAACCTTTTTCCTTTCATTAGTTGATGAACACGACTCTACAATAATCTGATATACTGCCTACCTTTGCTCTGTAGAATAGAAACCTTTCCATTCCTGAACCAATACTGCTCTCGCTTTTTCTTTTTCTTTTCGTGCAGAACATAAATCTTTACTTGAGTGAGGTGATGCAGTATTGCAGTAGCCAAATAAATGCATAGCACTTTACTTTTTTTCCCCTAAAGTTTACTCATGCAACTAGGCCTGGCCCATCTATTTCCCCGTCTGTACGGGGAGTAGGCTCATTAATATTTTGCGCTTAAGCAGAAGTGGTTGTGCTATCGTCCCTATAAGTAGGATTCTTGATTTAATTTCTTTCCATGATTCAAGATCTTAGCTAGATTTTTTCTTCAAATCTAGGTTTTTTTGGTTTAACTGGAACATCTAATATAGCTAAACAAGCAAAAAGGGGAAGCAGGGATTTGAAGATCATATTTTTTTGACCCATGCTTTTGTATGGAAAATCTGCAGGCTTTAAGTAGTGACAAATAAGCAATTTGCGCAATTCTGATCAGCTGAAAGCTCCAGTTGATTTGAGTTCAAATCTCGGTAAATCAATTTCCAGAGGCCTATTATTCTTTGAATTAAGGTACTAAGCACAAGCAGTGCTCAAGCATGGAACATTCTAGATACTTGCCTGATAATGAGCTCTACAGAGTACCTGTAAATTAGTAGGGAGGACTGTGCTCCATCTCCCCACAACAAATCTTGTCATCCCCCAGAACATATTTCCAGTCCCTGGGAAAACACCGGCCACTTTTGACAGCAAGAGGGGCACATCCCCTAAACTAAAATGAATTTGTATTGTACATGGTAGCTGAAAAATTGTTTAGATACAGTACTTTATTTCTGTAAAATGTAGGTGTATATATCATTGTTGTCTCCAGTTTCAGTATTAGATCAAATGAATGAAAGCCATGGTAATATGAGTTGACTCATTTGATTTTATTTTTCTGAAAAAATAAATCTACAATGAATGTGTCACATTGCATAATCAATATAGAAGTTTAATTTAGTAATCCTGTGGAATCTGTGTTCCTATTCAGAGTGCAAACTATTTAACTAGCTCATACAATGAAGTGCTTATTTTTTGTTACTCTAGATTGCTTCAACGGGATCAGTTCTAGACATATACACCCCAAAGGATTTATGCATGCTTGATTTGTTTGTTTTCTTTCATTTGTTTGTATACTGATATAAAAAATTCATATCATAGCAATCAGGATGAAGAAGAATGATAGAATCTTACAAGCATGGCAAGGGAAGTTGTTGGTGAGGAGGCCGGTGATGCGTCCATGCATTCAAGTAGACTTACTGCTGATAGTTCTTTTAGATAACAAACATATGAAGGGAATGTATACTTTTTTTTTTCTAGTTGAGGTGTCGCCTATTCTTTCATCATTGCACGAGCTGTTATTTTTGTTTGTTGTTTATAGTTATCTATTTTCGCTTTGTGAACCTTATCTCATGTATGGAAATTTGTTATATTTTGTTTTGTGCAAATGTGCCTCAAAATGTACTTTGAACAAAATTATTGGATCCTTTTTGCCACTCAACTGTTGATTTATCTAGGCGCATCTAACTCATACTATCACAAGACAAACCGCTGGTTGAGAAGACTCGTTTGCAGGCCTAGGCCCTTCTGCTAGATTCAAAGCTCACTAAATATAGGCGTTTTCTACAGTAGCATATTACGACACTAGATTTTATAGCAACCAAACCGGCATGTGGCAATAACAATATACTATTGTCTCGTTTTAGATATTTAGTTGCAATAAATAGCTACTTATTGTAATGGTCGTGAGAAATATTACAACCAACAAAAATTGTGGCACTAGCAAGAAACTATTACATCGGCCTAGAAATTTAGTTGTAATTCACGGTCTACCTATTACAATGGTCGTGAGAAATATTACAACTAACAAAAATTATGGCAATAGCAACAAACTATTATATCGCCATAGAAATTTAGTTGCGATTCATGGTCTACTTATTGCAATGGCCGTGAGAAATATTACAACCAACAAAAACTGTGGCAATAGCAACAAACTATTACATCGCCATAGAAATTTAGTTTGCGATTCATGGTCTACTTATTGCAATGCTCGTGAGAAATATTACAACCTAACAACACTGTGGCAATAATTTCAAGCAATAGCAATACTGTTCGATTTGGTTGCAAGAGCACCAGACAGTTACAACGCCAATCAATATTAATGCAACTAAATGTCATCATTGCAATATTATTAACCAATAGTAACACTTTTTTTAAAGAAAGGTTGTTATAGGTCTCACCTCTTGCAACGCCGAACGTAAAAATTGCAATGCACTATTTTTATGGCAAAACAGTCCCCCTATTGCCACCTTTTTGGACAAATGTTGCAAAACACACCCCTATTACAACACAATTTGTGGTGATGCAAATGACGTCAAGTGACAATAGGGTCGAAATCTAGTAGTGATACTTGATTTCGTGTGAAGTTGTTTAACTCTTCATACATAGCATTGACCCAATCAACATCATTCAAAGCTTCTTCAATCTTGGTTCAAATGATGACTCAAATAAGAAATGCTCACAAAATGAAGCCAATCTTGATCTCGTTTGCACACCTCTTGAAATATCTCTAATAATATGATCCAATGGATGATCTCTTGCTATGTTGGTTGATTGGAGGATTTGAATTTGATTGCTTGCATTTGGTTGCTCATTGGATTGATACACTTCAAATGAACTAGCTTGTTGATCTTGCACTTGTTGGACTTGAGATTGATCATGAGCACCACTTGTACTTGATTTGCATTGACTTGCACATTTGGAGAGGATAGCACTTGATCTTTCTCATCTTCTACTTCAATCACCTCTCTAGACCTTATATTACCAACATCCATATTCTTCATAGAATTTGTCAATTGAATGCCTCTCACATCATCTAGATTCTCATCTTCATCTTGGAAACTCTTGGTTTCATCAAATTCTACATCATGAACCTCCTCGAGAGTACCACTTGACAAATTCCTAACTCTATAAGCTTTGCTTGTAGTGGAGTATCCAAGTAAGAACCCTTCATCATATTTCTTCTCAAATTTGCTCAATCTAGTGCATTTCTTCAAGATATAGCATTTGCATCCAAACACTCTAAAATATGCCATGTTAGGCTTTCTTCCATTCAATAGCTCATAAGGTGTCTTCTGCCTCATTGGGTGACAATAGAGGTGGTTACTACAATAGCAAGCCATGTTGATTGCTTCAGCCCTAAAATGAATAACTAACATTGTACTCACTAAGCATAGACATTGTCATGTCAATCAATGTTCCATTTTTCCTCTCAACAAGGCTATTTGATTATGGAGTGTACTTGACCGAGAATTGATGTCTAATTCCAAATTCTTTACATAACTCATCAATTCTAGTATTCTTGAACTCACTACCATTGTCACTTCTCACTTTCTTGATGGTTGTTTCAAACTCATTGTGACATCTCTTGATGAATGATTTGAAAGTTACAAACACAGTCACTCTGATCAACTAGAAATAATACCCATATGTATCTTGTGAAACCATCCACACTATCACAAAGCCATACTTATTACCATGAATGCTTGTATATTGTGTTGGTCCAAATAAGTTCATGTGCAACAACTCAAATGCTTTGCAAGTGCTCATTATGCTATTCTTAGGATGAGTGTTACCGTCTTGTTTCCCGGCTTGATAAGAGCTACATAACTTATCCTTCTCTAATATCACATCCTTTAAGCCCTTGACCAAGTCATGCTTAATCAATCTATTTAGTTGTTTCATTCCAATATGACCAAGCCTTCTATGCCATAACAAACCCATGCTAGACTTAGTGAACAAACATGTTGACAATTGAGCTTTACTAGCATTGAAATCAACCAAGTATAGATTCTCATATCTAAAGCCTTTGAAGATCAAGTTAGAGCCATCTACACTTATGATCTCTACATCATCAACTCCAAAGATGCACATAAATTTGAGATCACACAATTGAGTTACCAATAGCAAGTTGAAGTTCAAGCTCTCTACTAGCAACACATTGGATATGCTCATGTCATTGGATATAGCAATCTTACCAAACCCTTTGACCTTGCCTTTGCCATTATCACCAAATGTAATACTATCAAATCCATCATTGCCACTTGTGTTGATTGAATTGAACATTCTTGCATCACTGGTCATGTGTTGTGTGCACCCACTATTAAGCATCCAATGCCTTCCTCTGGCTTTGTAGTTGACCTACAAAAGAAGATCAATTCTTTTTAAGTACCCAAACTTACTTGGGTCCTTGAAGGTTAGTAACTAGGGCTCTTTGGCACCCAAATAGCTTTCTTCTTTGAGCCCGCAATAGGTGCACCAATAAATTTAGCCTTCACACCATTGGTACCCTTGGTAAGCAAACAACAAGAATCAAACTTGATTGAGGATACATTAGCTTGTGATTTCTTGTTCTTGCAATATTGCTCTTGATGGTCAACTTGCTTGCAACTATAGCAATACCGACCATTTTTCTTCACAAAACTAGTCTTGTGAGGAGCAAAGGCTGCCTTGCCCTTCTCGAGGGTATAGCCCAATACCTCTTTGTTGAGATAGCCCTTTGGCTACCCAAGCACATAAGCAAGCGGTCCTCACCACTATAGGCATTGCCTAAGGCGCGAGTGAGCTCATTTACCTCCTTCTTGAGGTTCTCATTTTCCACCTTAAGTGTAGCATCACAAGTGACACTCTCACTAGGTGAAGTAGAAGTGGATGTGCTACAAGAAGGGTTAGTGGGAGCAATAATGATAGGCTCAAAGAAAGATTCATTAAGTATATCACAAGTTGAGCCTATGTCACATGTTACAACAACCTCCATCTTATCTTGATCAAGGAGAGAGGAGTAAGCTTTTTCAAGCTTCTTGTGAGCCTTACCAAGCTTCTCATGGGCTTCCATTAGCCTCTCATGAGTAGCATTGAGCTCATCAAAGAATTGCTCAAGAGTTGACACTTCTTGCGTAATTCTTTGCACTCCTTTATCTTCTTCTCAAGATAAGTGTGAGCTTGTTCTAGCATATCCATGAGGTCCTCCTTTGAGTACTCATCATCATCATCACTCTCACTATCGCTCTCATCATCGGATTGTACCTTAGTGGACTTAGCCATGAAGCATGTCAATGGAGACTTAAAGAGGTAAGGCTTGTTGTTGATAGCAATGCTTGCAAGCGCCTTTTTCTTGGATGTCTTCTTCTCATCATCACTATCATCATCATCACTTGAAGAAGCATCACTATCCCATTTCACCACATAGGAGCCACCCTTCTTCTTCTTCTTGAAGGTCATCATCTTCTTCTTCTTCTTCTCATCCTCATCATTGTCACTATTGTAGGGAACAATCGGCCACCAAGTGATCCTTGCTCTTGCACTTGTAGCAGCTCCTTGGTTCATCCTTGTTCTTGGATTGATCTCTTCTCTTTCTTGCACCATAGCCCTTCTTCTTCATGAATTTGCCAAATCTTCTCACGAAGAGAGCTATAGCTTCATCATCCATCTCACTAAGATCTTCATCATTACTTGATTCCTCCTTCTTTGACTTGCCCTTGCTCTTGGATGAGGTGCCGGCCCTAAATGCAACACTCTTCTTCTTTTGTCTTCCTCTTCCTCCTTGATGCCCCCATCCCTTTCCACACGGTATGTGCCTTGTGTGACCACATCACCTATTGCTTGGTTTGGGGTCATTGTTTCCAAGCCATCTCTCACAAGAATGGTCACCAAAGTGTCAAACCTCAGTGGTAAGCATCTCAAGAACCGGTGTGAGAAATCCTTGTCCTCCACTTTTTCTCATAGGCTCTTCAAATCATTGACAATTGTTTGGAGCCTATAGAACATCTCCGGCACGGTCTCATCTTCCTTCATATTGAAGCTTGTGTACTTGTCCTTGAGCACATATAGCTTGGCACCCTTCACCGCCTTGGTGCCCTCATAGGATTCCTCCAATCTCTTCCATACATCATGAGCTCTCTCAAGATCCTTGATTTGCTCAAACATCTTCAAATCAAGAGCTTCATAGAATTGGTTGATTGCAATATCATTGTTTTTGAGCTTTTCTTCTTTTCTTGGGGTTGGTCTAGCTTCATTGATCACCACAAAATCATTGTCCACTACATCCCACACCTTTCTATTGATTGATTTCAAGTGTGCACTTATCTTTCTCTTCCAATAATCATAGTTTGATCCATCAAAGTGTGGTGGCTTCCCCATATGGTTGAAATGAGCCATTTTGACACCGTAGGTTGTTAAGCCTTGATGACAGGGAAACGGGCGGCTATGACTCGCCTCCGCGTTAGCAGAGATAAATTTGTTTTTGGTTAGATTTAATTGGGACAAAAAATAAAAGAACAGGTATTGCGAGTCCATACTTTCATAATCCTTATATTTGTATAAAAATTATGTTAATTACATCTCCGAAGAGAACACCCCTGATTAAGAGTTCCAACATGAGTACATGAAAAATAAGATTACATCATATGGTTTCCTATTACAAACTACAAAAGAAAACAAAGTCTTCAGTCTTGTAGTCATGGATGGATGCATGTGTATATTTAGCACTTGGCCATGGTCATTTCTTAAATGAATAGTGCATCATATCATGTATGCACGTGATTCACTTTGAAGAAGACTAAATTTGATATAGTCATATCAGACCATGCAGAACCATGAATTGACATGTTTGATATATGTAGATGCACTTGACATATGGTGCAATATTTTATAGGGGCAAAGACAAGATGATTATCTTGTCAACGTCAAGAAGATATGTTGTTGCACCAAACCTAGGCGCGGCGCATGGAGTTGATTTGTTTTATCAAATTTAGCGTACATGCTCATGACATGGTACTTGACCAAGGATCCACATGTACAATGCTATTTAATTTAATTTGATTTAATAGCTAGACATACACTTATATGAGTGCAGTCTTACTAAGGCGCTATATTTGGTTTACCCATTATGCATGGCACTTGGAAGGCCTATACTAGGCATGGATGACATGTTGATCCAAATTAATTGGGAATTATGATGAATATAATGTGGCCAAGCTTATATGACTTGGCTAAGCTCCCGTTAATGTTTGTAACATTTTGGTTATTTTGACTATGGTGCCGCAGCAGGTTGATTAGCCTAGGCACGTAGTTTATCATGTAGAGACTAATTTTGTTTATAGTCTATTAATATGGTTTAACCGGATATGGGTTTGGATGAATGCAGCATAATTGAGATGCTAGTCCAATTTTATTTTAGTTAATGCAGAGGAGATATATGTCGGGACTTCACATGGCCTGACATACGGAGTTTAGTTTAAACATGACGTTATTGGGTGCATGATTTTCACAAGCTGGTTTTGAGGTAGGATTATTTAGTCCCTCCTATTACTATTAACGACATGCATGGCATGGACTGAGATGATGCGTGGAGCAATTTGTCCACCAATTTTGGTCAGGGAGATAACCACAACTATACTCTTTAAGAGTTTACTTTAACATGATGCTACGTATCAATGCACCATGCTTATCTTATATGCACAATAATTTAATATCTTTGATTTATTTTGCTCGCTGTTAATTTGATCACAGCATATATGCAGGGCGGTACATGGAGTGCTAGTCCGTCTCATGGCGATGCAAATTTTAATCTTTGTTGCAACTACCAGTGAGATGCACGGTACTGGAGACGGCATGCAGATGATGACGCTAGGTAGTTAATTTGTACATAACATGCTAACTAGCCAGAAGACGGATATATATACTCTGTTAGAAATCAGCTCTTTGCACACACAAGAACACAGGCACAAGAACACAGAATATGCAGGAAGAGGGAGCTTGTTCTGTATTTCACTTTCTTACTGATGATCTTTACAAAGGTGAAAGTGACCTCTTATTTATAGGGGAGGAGGCTGATAAAAACAAGGCTAATACAGTGTATGAACTCATGGACTTTCTTCCTCCTCTTCATTAAATTTGGCCACCATTCAAAGTCTTGTTTTCACATACTGTTTTTGGACTTTGATTTTCAACACTCCCCCTTGGCCAAATTTATGCTATGTGTATGCCTCATTAAAAACTCCCCCCCCCCCCCCCCCCCAAAAAAAATCCAGTGGGAAAAAAGGGTATAAGAAAAGAGTACATCATATGCATTGCTTATGCTGCACCTATTGCCTCGTTAAAAACCTTGCATGAGAAAACCCAGTGGGAAAAAAACTCATCAAGGGAAAAAGAGTATAATAGTTGATGTTCGGGTCGGGTCTTCAGGACCGACTCATGATCTTTAGGATCACGATCATGAGCTATGGCTTCGGGGTTGGTCTCCCCCTGAACTCTGCAACTCTCTAAGTCGCCTCATGCCAATTCCATGGACACACTTGTGGAAGCTAGAGGCGGGTAGAGATTTTATGAATAAATCCACAAGATTCTCACATGACCTTTGTGTGCAAGATATTTATCTCCCGCTCTTCTAGAGCTCATGGGGGTAAAAGAATTTTGGAGCAATATGCTTCGTGAGATTGCTCTTGACATAGCCCATATGCATCTGTGCAACACAAGCCGCATTATCTTCATAGATAATGGTGGGGGTGTCGATGATGTTCATACCACATGACTTCTGGATGTGGTTAATCATCCGTCATAGCCAAACACACTCTCGTGTGGCTTCGTACAGGGCAATTATCTCTGAGTGGTTGGTCGATGTGGCAACCAGGGTGTGCTTCACAGACCGCCAGGAGATGGCTGCACCACCACAAAGAAACACAAAACCAGTCTGGGATCTAGCATTATGGGGGTCGGACATGTAGCCAGCATCCACATAACCCACCATAGTTAGGTCCCCCTTTTTTGGAAACCACAACCCAAGGTCCTGAGTGCCTTTTAGATATCTGAGGATGGTTTCCATGCCAACCCAATGCCTTTTGGTGGGTGTGGCACTATACCTAGCCAACAAGTTCACTACGAATCCAATGTTTGGCCGTGTGCAATTTGCGAGGTACATTAGTGCCCCAATGGCGCTGAGGTATGGAACTTCAGGTCCCAAAATTTTCTCATCCTCTTCCTTGGGTCGAAATGGATCCTTATCCACTTCTAATGACCGAATGACCATGGGGGTTTTCAGAGGGTGGCACTTGCTCATATTGAACTTCTCAAGTACCCTCTTTGTATAGGTGGACTGGTGTACAAACACTCCTTCACGGAGGTGTTCGAGCTGCAGGCCCAAACAGAACTTGGTTTTACCCAAGTCTTTCATCTCAAACTCTGCCTTAAGGTAAGCCATCGCTTCCTCAATGCCCTTGTAGTCCCGATGATGTTCAAATCATCGACATAGATGGAGATGATGCAAAATCCATCATTGGATTTCTTTATGAAGATGCAGGGACAATCATCATTATTGGTGTAACCTCTCTGCAGGAGAGTTATTCTAGCGGTTGAACCACATCCTTCCGGATTGTTTCAACCCGTACAACGACTGCTGCAGGCGGACGCTGAACATGTTGCAGTTTTGATTCGGTCCAGGGATCTTGAGTCCTTCAGGGACTCTCATATAGATTTCCGAATTGAGTGACCCATACAAGTATGCAGTCACAACATCCATCAACTGCATTTTTAAGTTCAAGTTAGCTGCCATAGATATAAGATATCGGAACGTTATGCCACTCATACCAGGAGAGTAAGTCTCATCATAATCGATGTCGGGTCTCTGCATGAACCCTTGTGCCACAAGCCTCGCTTTGTATCTTACCACCTGACCATGTTCATTCCTCTTCCGGAGGAAGACCCATTTATATCCTATAGGGATGACCTTTGGAGGTGTTGGGACTGCAGGCCCAAAAACCTCTCTTTGGTAAAGCGAGCGTAGTTCTGCCTCAATTGCTGCTTTCCATTTGTCCCAATCAGAGCGCTTCCGGCACTCTATCATGGACTTTGGTTCTGGATCCGGATCCATTGAGTCAGCAATTTTTGAGGCAAAATATATATCAATAACAGCGGTCTTTCTTTTATATGACTCTCACGATTCCACATAATTAGTGGCGATCTCCTCATGATTGTCTTCCCACTCATCATGATTTCCCATAACGATTGAGCTGGGGCGTTCCGATCTTCCAATGCTATAGTGTGCGCGCGGTGCATTGGGATTTCCATCTTTAGGATGGGGTCCTTCAGGGACTGTCTCAACTTCAGGTTGAGTTGCCTCTTCAAGGGTGTTCTCAACTTTAGGTTGAGCTTCTTCAACTGATTCCTTGAGTGATGCAAGTGGCTCAGGTCCCCATCTCTACGGACGTCTCCGCAGAACCTTGTCCTGAGCACCTGAAGGTCTCCCCCTCTTCCTAGGATTAGGGGAGACAGTAGAGCTGGTAACCTTCTGGGGTACCTGTACTCTCTCCGGCGCATTTACTATAGGTATATGCAACCTTGTCACTCTTTTATGACCAGTGAAGGCATCTGGCAGTCTATTTGCAAGATTTTGCAAATGTATGATTCTCTAAACTTCTAGTTCAGATTTACCGGTGCATGGGTCTAAGGATTGCATCCTAGTTGCATTCCATTCAATTTCCCAGCATTCTTCTAGATGCCTATCCCCGCCTAATGCTGGGAAATGGTCTTTATCGAAGACACAATCAGCGTACCAAGCTATATGAAGATCCCCAATCATAGGCTCCAAATATTTGATTATGGACGGAGTCTCATAACCAACATATATCCCCAACTTCCGGTGGGGTCCCATTGATGTATGCTAGGGTGGTGGTATTAGCACGTACACCGCGCAACCAAATATATGCAGATGGAAAACACTTGGTTCTTTCCCACGCACTAGTTGTAAGGGGGATGTGTCATGATATGCAGTTGGACTTAATTGGATAGTGCTGCAGCATGCAACACTGCATGGCCCCAACAGCTGGTTGGTAGCCTATAATTCTACAACAGTGGCCTAGCAATCCACTTGATCCTTTTGATCAAGGATTCAGCTAGACCATTTTGTGTGTTGACATGCAGTACTGAATGCTCTACCTTGATGCCCATGGCTAAGCAGTAATCATCAAAAGCTTTCGACTTGACCTCTCTGGCATTATCCATTCGAATGGACTGAATGCGGTTATTAGGGAAACTTGCTTTTAGTCTGATTATTTGGGCAATAAGCTTGGAGAAAGCATGGTTTCTAGTGGACAATAGGTCCACATAGCTCCATCTGGTAGATGCATCAATCAGCACCATAAAGTACCTAAACGGGTCCGATAGGGGCTGAATAGGTCCACAAATGTCACTTTGTATCCTTTGTAGGAACACATGTGACTCATCCCTAATCTTTAGGAGGGATGGTCTAGTGATTAGCTTCCCCTTTGCACATGCGGTGCAAATAAAATCTTTAGGATTAGGGAAGCCTCTAACATCATGGCCAGCATAATTGTTGATGATTCTTCTCATCATACTCAACCCAGGATGACCCAAATGGTCATGCCATATTCAAAATGACTCTGTGTTTTTTAATATGGTTTTCATCGCAACATATTCTTCCGTGGGTTTTATGTACATGTAGTACAAACCCGATGGCAATGAAGGGGGTCTTTCCACCACTCGCTTTTGATACCCATCGAATTTAGTGATGAGCAGGTATTCAGTACCATGCTCAATCTCGGTTTCTACGTGGAAACCATTCGCACGGATATCTTTGAAGCTCAAGATGGTGTGCTTTGAATAAGGAAACAATAATGCATCCTTCACAAATATTTGGGTACCCATAGGGAGAACCAGTGTGGCACTTCTGGTGCCCACGATATGAGCATTGCTTCTGGCAGTGGTCATAATATTTCCATTTTTCTTTGTCAATGTTTGGAAATATCTGGTTTCCCTTAGTATCGTATTAGTGGTGCCACTGTCTACAAGACAGATTTCCGCTTCAGCCATAGGGTCCCCACAGGCTCTGTTAAATACCATAAAAGGAAACAGGAATTTAACATAAAGCATACATTATAAGAAAGACGACATTACATAATTCCTGGGAAACATTACGACAGTTTGGACCATCTACCATGTTACAAATGCTCTTCAGGAGCATGCATGGCCAAACTTTTATGGAAATAAAACTAGTACATGTGGACATCGCATTTAACTAGCATGATATTTTGGAGATTATTGCAGGTCCCCAAATATATCAAAGTTATTTTTAAGAAGGTCGTCGTCACTTTCATCCATTTGGACATTTCCACCACTTGCGCCGACAGCCGTGTCGTCGCGCTTCTCAGCTGAGCTTCAGGCTTAGCGATGAAGTGGGACTCATGTTGACCTTTCCCTTTGTTCTTGCTCTGTTGGTAAAGGTCAACCAGGTGTTTGGGGGTGCGGCATTTACGGGACCAATGCCCCTTTGCTCCACATCTATAGCATTCACCTTGCTCTTCCCCACTATGGTCACCTTTTTCCTTCTTGGGTTCAAATCTACCCTTGGGCTTTCCCTTTCCTTTGCCTTTGAACATGGCACCTCTTTTCCCCTTCCACTTCCCTTTTCCATGGCCCCTTTTGCGGTTGTGAGAACTCTCAGCAATGTTAGCATGTGCTTGAGGCACAGCCATGGAACCAGTAGGCCAGGCAGAATGATTGTTCATAAGAACCTCTTTCTGTTGTTTAGCAATAGATAATACTTCACTTAGCTCAGAGTACTTGGTGTACTTTGAGTTCCTGTACTGCTGTTGCAGTACTATGTTGCCGGGGTGGAAGGTGGACAAAGTCTTCTCGATCATATCAGCGTTAGTGATCTTCTGGCCAGATAGACGCAGTTTAGTCACAATCTTGTGTAAAGCAGAGTTGTACGCTGCCATAGACTTATAGTCTTGGAAGCGTAGGTGGATCCATTCTTGTTGCGCTCTGGGGAGCACAATCATTAGCTGCTGGCTGAAGCGGTCTTTCAGGGACTGCCATAAGACCAATGGATCCCTCTCCGTCATATACTCAGACTTTAGGTCTGGGTGGAGATGGTGTCGCAGAAAGTGCAACACCCTCGCTTTATCAGGCTTTGTGCGCTCATCCTTGCCACCTTCAGGCTGGACAATGGTATGATCGAGGCTCATGCCGTCGTGTTTGATCTCGATGTTGGTAGCCCAAGTGAGGTAGTTGCTGCCGTCCACGGCAAGCGCTTCGAACTCCCTCTTTGCGATGCCCGACATGCCTGCACAATTAATGTACAGGGTTAGCGAATGTCGGTGCATGATCTTCAGGATTATGACTCTGCATAGTCTTCAGGACTATACAAAAATTTCCCAGGCGTAATCTTCAGGATTACTTTGTGATTAAATAAATAATATAAGTTGCAATAAAGTAAATATGCAGATTTAAATAAATGCAATAAATAATTTGTAGAAAATAAAGTGCAATAATATAGGGCTTCAGGCCACTGATATTTCACGGACTTCAGGCCGTGTATAGTGTAGTGGATTTCAGACCACTATTATCTATACATGTCACTTCTGATCGCTGAGATACGGTGTGACAGTCTATATACGACTCGTGGTCGCAAATGTACAAACAAAATGGCTTCAGGCCATTATTATTTTCTGTTCAGTGCAGCGGCTTCAGGCCAGCATGCAGTAGATACAGGGGCGGAGCTACAGGGTGGTCCCTGTGGTCCGCGGACCACCCTGCGCTCGGCCCAACCAAGGCCCATAGGTAGAGTCAGTACTCGCCCAGTCGCTCGCGATCTTGCGGATTCCGCCGTCTGTTCCTCTCGCATCGTATTGTTTCCGTATTTTGCGTGGCGTGCGGTGCAGTCGTGGGGTCGGTCGACGGCCGCGACGCAGCTGCTAGCGGCGGCGAGCACGGCCATCGCCCATCGGACTCCGACAACCGACATCGTCATCTCCATGTCGGCAAACGCAAAGCATCAGCCGAGCAGGGGCAGGCACTCTGAACTGCTTTGCCAACGTTAATTAGCCTGCTGCTGGCTGCTGCCCTACGTGCCTATCCCTATTCTGAATTCTCCTTTAGTCACAAGTACATAATACTCACGTTTCTTCTTTTCCTTTCAATTTCCTCAATTTTAATATATGATTGGTGTTCTGCGATTTGCACGTCCAGTCAGTCAGATAGGAGAAGTGCACAAGCTGACAAGCCATAAGGTATGCAAAACTGATTTTTTTGTGCAAGTGCAACACTGAATTATTTTATTTCAATATATGATTTTTTGCAGTATTGGATTAATGGTTTGATGTATTGAAACATTATATAATGTTGTTGCTGAATTGTTGAAAGATGAAGAGGAGTGGTGATATTGCCTCTCTTTTTCAGAAATACGAAGCAAAGAAGAAGGCCTCTTCTCCATCTCCTTTTGTTGAAAAGATGAAATGTTCATAGGCCTAAACAATCGTGTTGACCTCTGAGTAAAACTTGTTGAAACAAAGAGGGATAAAATTTATCATTAGGTCTATTTATTTATCAAATTGGTATTGCTTCTACCGGTGAGTACTGCAAGTGTTGAATTAACTCCATACATTTGCATTAGGAACTAGTAAGTGTTAACATCCCTTGAAAAACATGTTTGTGAAATGCTGACTCACGTACACAAGTGTTGAAAACTTGGTGGAGTGAACACATTTGCACAAGGGATGAAATAGAGAAGAGAAGAAGGTCACTGAGTGTGACCGGACGCTGGCTGTGAAGGGACCGGACACGTCCGGTACCTTAACCTAAGCGCAGCCAGGCAAGCTGGCCGGACCGGACGCCGAGTGAAACAGTGACCGGTCGGGCTGCTCGCACTGTTCACAGACTAACAACGTGGTCAGAGGTTGACCGGACACTGAGGCGAGTTCGGTCAGGAGTGACCAAACACGTCTGGTTAGCAAAATCCCTCTCTGGAACCTCTGTGTTACAATCCGGACGCTAGGAGCGAGCGAGTCCAGTCAATTGACCAGATGCGGAGTACGATCGCGCGCAGACTTAGCCGTTGGGCGCCAATGGATACATTCAAACGGTCGGGACATGTGGCTGTCCGAGGTGGACCGGACGCGTCCGATTAGCACTAGTGCGTCCAGACAGTGCGCAGACAACTCAATAAAGAGAGCCAATGCGTATGTGTGACTTGTGGGCTCTATAAATAGATGTTGGTCAGCTTGGGCTCACTCTCTTGGACATTTTGATCATTGATACATCCTTGTGAGCTAAGCCAAATACCTCCCACTCATCTTCTTCATTGATTCATCATTCGAGTGAGATTGGGAGTGATTCTAGTGCATTTGCTTAGAGTTTGAGCATCTAGTGGCACTAGTGATCGTGTGAGCTATGTGATTGCTTGTTACTCTTGGTGGTTGCCTCCACCTAGATGGCTTAGAGCAGCGTAGGAGCTTTGGTACGAGTTGGTGATTGTTCGTGGCCATCTCCCGGTGATTTGTGAGGGGTTCTTAGGTTTATTCCCCGATGGAGCGCCAAAAGCCACTCTAGTAAATTGCTCGTGAAGTTGAGTGCCCTCATCTTGTGTAGGTTCTTGCTACGCTCAGGTGTTGGGCTAGGTGTGGTGCCTATTAGGTCACAAACAACCAAGTGAATCGGCCTTTACAATGGGGACTAGCGTGCCGACAAGCACGTGAACCTCGAGAGAAAAATTATGTGTCAATTGTCTCCTTGGTTTTGTCTTGGTATTCATTATTGATTGATTATCACTTGCCACATTCGGTATGCACCTCTCTACCTCTCTTGTAATTACATTCATACTTATCTTGAGTAGTGGTAGTTTGAGTAGTCTAGCTCTCTTGTGTAGTGTAGAAATAGTTGGCTAGCTAGTTTTCTTGGTAGAACTAATTAGTTCTTGCTAGCTCACTAGTTTAGAGAGTAGCTAGTGACATAGCTTTTGTGTGCCTAGCGGTCATACTTGACTAGAATTGTGGATAGTTGGCTTACAACCCTATTAGAGCGACAACAAAAATCTTTTATCGCCATTTGTTATACTAATCACTTGCTCTAGTATTTTATAGAATTTTTATAGGCAATTCACCCCCTCTAGCTATTTAGGACCTTTCAAGTGGTATCAAAGCCATGGTCACCATTGATTTGAGACTTGTTGACTCGATTTTTGGCTCACCTATAATATGTGCAATATTTGTTTTAAATAAATGTAAATAACATATATGGCCAAATTCCATATAAATAAGGAATGAATAATAAGATAAATGATATTGGCTATGAAATTTAGTACACTCAAGAATACATGAGTGGAAGGCGTATGCACATGTGTTTCCTACATATAAGTAAAATGACATGGTGGTTATATAAAAGGAGAAAGAAAACAAGGATGGAACACAAAAATATATATGAACCTGCCCATGCATGGCGACTTACATTAGCTGAACATAATTTTGATCCGCTAAGCTTATCAAAAAGGGGCACGCTCTCTATGTCAGTCACGTAACAAATGCACGTGCATATACATGGATTAATCAATCAAAACATGGTCATGCCACGTAAGTGTGTGGTACAAGCGTATAGCACGTACGTGCACGCCGGCTAGAAAATAAGCTATTTCCTGTTCTCGTAATCACTTCAGTTAAAGAATATACAAATAGTCCAACTGCCAGTTGCAAGGCAAGGAGGGAGCTCCTGAGCGCGCTTGCCATATTCAAACGGAGTCAAAGGCGCCGTAATTAGGCCTCCTATATCCTCTGCCGTGACCGAGTCAAAACACGGTCATGTCTGGTCGTTGCCGTGATCAAGCCCACGCTCGACTGCATGATCTGCGCGCGCGGCGATTCAAACATTGGCGCCGGCAAAGCTTAATCAAATGAAAGAGCGCCAAATGCTCTGGCAACCGCTGTTGGCTTCCGCTCTATAAATAGAGAACCACCGCAGGCGCTCATAACCATACTCGGCATGTTCGCTGGTCGGTTTCTGAGCTGGTTTAGGCTGACTGGTGCTGGTTTATTGTGAGAGAAAAATACTGTTGGCTCAGGACGACTGCCGTCAGGCTGCCGCGCTGCTCATATACGTTGCCAGGCTGCCGCTTTCGTCTGTCCATCAACCGCAAAGGCTACTCTGCTGCCGTCCCGGAGAGACACCGTAGCGGCGCCTCAGAGTCCCTAAGAAGGTGAGAAAACTACCTTGTTGCGCTGAGTTGATCCCTATCTTCTTCATCGACGCTCGGCGACAACCACGCCTTCCATCCTCGGCACTGATCAAGGCCTCATTTGTTCTCTTGAGCAAGTCCCCATGAGATGTATCAAGACCTCATGGTAGGTCTGGTCAGTTGATACAGATCACTATGGGACGAGCCTTGTTCTTAGACTCGGTCCGTTTGATACGAGATCAGGAACTAGCGCTAAAGCCACCATCATGCTAAAAAAGAAATACTCCTCGCTGCTCCCCACGCATGTGTTTAAATCAACAAGGACACCTGTTGTGAGTTGCACCGGAGAAACCCAAATTCCATGCCTAAGTGCTGTCTAAAAATGGCTACGTACTGCATGGAGTATGTTGAAAATCAAAGTCCAAAAACAGTATGTGAAAACAAGACTTTGAATGGTGGCCAAATTTAATGAAGAGGAGGAAGAAAGTCCATGAGTTCATACACTGTATTAGCCTTGTTTTTATCAGCCTCCTCCCCTATAAATAGGAGGTCACTTTCACCTTCGTAAAGATCATCAGTAAGAAAGTGAAATACAGAACAAGCTCCCTCTTCCTCCATATTCTGTGTTCTTGTGCCTGTGTTCTTGTGTGTGCAAAGAGCTGATTTCTAACACGTTATTAGCACGAGCTCTGCCGAGCTAAGAGGGTAAGAAGGTAGGAACACGATCTGCACCTCTGTACATAAACAAGAACACACCCTAGCACAGACACACATTACCCACTGTGTCGTTGGCGCATCGGCAACGCCCGGTGACACGAAGGCGGCTCAGCCGCCGTCGCCGTCCTATCGCTGGAAGCGACCTCGTCGGCCCTGAAGTGTCGACAGTGGCGATGCAAGGATGGCTCTGCCTCCGCTCGCCAAGAAACGGCCCTGAAGTGCCGAACAGACGCCAGCAGCCCCCGGCAGCCATGGGCGCGGAAGAGCAGGCCTCAACAGGCCGCCGCCGAGGGCGCGGACGAGCAGGCCTTGTCAGGCCGCCGCCGTACCCACCCCGGCCGCCAATGGGAGCGCAGGCGTGGGCTACTAGCCCTGCCCCGACCGGCCGCTGCCGTTCCCGGCCGCCGCGGGCGCTGATCTGACCGAGCTGGGCCGGCTGACCACCGCCTCCACTGCCTGGTCCGGCCGTTGTCGCCTCCACCTTCTTTCTTCCCCTGCGTATTTCCTCTCTGCTTCGTGTGAACGCTGAGAAGAGGAGCAATGGAGCAGGAAGAGAGGAAGGGGGAAGTCATTTGCCTCTGAAGGGATAAGAACGGGTGAACAGTTGTAGCCAGGAGCGTGGCGTTTTGGGTCCTCTGCTGACCGGCCACTCCTGCTGTTTTCCAGTATGCAGTGTAGTATGTTTCCCAGCACATGCCAAAGTGGCCTGAAGCCTTGAGCCATGTGCGTGCATGCTACTGGAATACTGGATCAGGCCATCAGGGGCTCAGGGCGTAGCCAAACTATGCATGCTGGCTTGGCTTCTGTTCTCTCCTCACAAGGAGATGGAAGCTCGCGTTTTGACCGCAGCTTTTGCCGCATGGCTGACAGTCTGAGTTTGCATTAATCAACATACATATCTACTCAGTGGCGTAGTCAGGATGTGTAGCTAGGGTGGTTGATTGTCTAAATATTTTTAACAGCTATAAATTTAACATATCGATATACTGGTATATAAATGACAAAACGCAATTAATAAAAAAATGACATACAAAGTTCATAAAATAGATGAGTACAACTTTATTAACATAGAATTCAAATATTACATACCTATAATAATTAAAGAACAATATGTCACTACTTCTTCTTCTTCTTGTCACGCCTGCGCCTTCTAATTAATAGACATAAAAGTGTTGATGATCTTTTCTTCATACGATTGTAAGAAGATATCCCACTCAATAAAAGTCACTAGACAATCATCCAGAAGGCTATCACCTATATTATTTCTCAACTTATTCTTGATAAAGGTCATTGCAGACTGTAATAAGAATATTATAGGAATCTATCTCACCTGTTGTTCTCTCGAGTTGACTAGTTTACATTATCTTTATAGATCTATCCCTTGAGTGTCATTATGCTTAATTCCTATCTATATATTTACCCTCTACTAAAGCTATGCTGGTATGTTGATAGATATTTCTCTATTACTCAATAAATCTTTACTCCATTGTTTCCCTATGGTAAAATATAAATAACGATAACTGAAATAATCCCGGTAAAATGCTACAATGGTATTCTGTGCGCCTGTGGAATCCTTCATATTCTATTTGCGTTAATAAATACCAACAAGTATTTTTGGCGCCGTTGCCTAAGAAACAATTGGCGTAAAGATTTAGATCATTAACATACCACTAGCTTTAGTAGGATTACCCATGTTCTGTTGAATTGTGGAATAAGACAGGACAACAGATGCCGTTTTGACCTTTCGGCAAACATCCACAAGAAAAGAAGAACATTAAAGAACCCAGGGTACCTAAACATTCAAGATCTATCAACATTGGAACCCAATCATCTCACAAGTTTGTGTAGACATATATATATTCTCTAACCATGTGTAGATTGGAGAAAAAGGTCAACGTCATAAGAATTCAAATCATATCTCAAGTGACGGAAGTAGATGCTGCACTACTCATAAATTCCATCATGTGAGTCATGGTAAGTATGATCAAGAAAGTTAAGATAGTCTTGCTCATGGACTTTAAACTTGATGAGTAGTTATCTTTTAATTTTTGCATACCACTGCATGTTTACTTTAAAAGATCCATGCATTCACCCCATTTAGTTTAAATTCTCTCACATCAAATTCACATCACATTTAGTTCCTTGCATACATTCATGCCACTTGCATCTTTTATTAAAAAAATCTCTCACCATGATCACGCTCTTTCATCTCTATTTGAATAATCTCTATAATGCTTTCATGTTCCCTTTGTCTGCCATAGTATGCTTTGGTTTGGAAGTACTGGACATACTTCCAAAGGCTTTTTAAATTAAGCGTGGTACTTCGGTTAAATAGTCTTTCTTAATCAAATTAGACATAGAGTTTAGTTTGGTTATTGAACTAAAAATTGCTTGTGTAGACACTGGATATTTTGTTGGACTAACCCCTACAGAAAACTCTCAAATTCAATCTGGGTAAGTTAAGAGATGAATTCACATCGGAGATAAATCAAGGCATGCGATAAACTCCAACAACTCTGCACAAAAGAAGACACAGCTCATACTTCATTGAAGGAAGGACTGTGAGTATCAAAATTCATTCACTTTGTCTTTTGCTATAAGTTACCTTTGCCTTGAACCATGCTAGAATGCAGCAGACAAATAAAATTTGTTATAAAACATGATAAATGAAATCTATGCTAAAGTAATCTTAAAACCATCTTTTTCATTAGCATAGAGAAAAATTACAAAAGATATGGACAACAACCCGCATTTCAAATTTGTTGTATACCCTCGGGTATGTGTCCACTAACATTTTGTAGGAAAAAAATGAATATAAGCTATGCCTGTCCATGGTTTGGTATGGACATGCGAAACCAAACCACCACTTCAGTGATGGAACAAAGAAGGAGACGAGTGCCACAAAAAGAATCTACAATAAAAGCACTCACTCATAGGAAGTGGATGAACAAATCAACAGGCCACAAGTAACGTTGAAGGCAACCAAGCGTTGAGTCTTTCTAGGACTCTAGCTAGGAGGCTGATGAGAAGTAGGGTGCAACCCACCTCATATTAGCCAATCTGATGCCTGTTTTCATCACCTTCAATCACTACATCTTGGCCTACATTCTCATGCCAATAGACGTCAGTTTTCAATGGAGGTCTATTGATAGTGTCTCATGAAATCATGGGCACAAGAAGACATCCCTAAGCCATTGGAGATGAAACTTTCATGCAAATACCAATGAGGTTCCTTCTTTGACCATTAAGACGCCCGGCGTATCATTAACAAACAAAGAAGATCAACTCTCTGCCACGCTGTTAGACAATCAAGGAGGAACTTGAGTTGCATCTCCACTGAACCCCAATTTGTCAACTAAGAATTAACAAAAATCAAGAAAGGTTGATGGAAGAAGAGCATGCAATTGTCCGTATCCTCATTGGATGGTGCAAAGACAAAGCATAATGTAAGGAAAGGTCTTGCTCAACAGACTACGAGCTCTTGCCAATAGGTAAATCGGATAAGCCTCTTTTAGGTATGTTTGTCACTAATCATTTCAATAAAAAGAAGCAAAACATAAGGTATAACCAACCAAGCATTATGCAACATAAAATCTCATTCACAGGAGACTTCTATCATCCAAACTTGATTCTGCATTTTGCAAAATTCAAGTATGGGGGATGGAGTTCTTAAAATCATCTCATGCCATGTTGCTAATTTATCTTGGTCATTATTGCCTTTATGATGAGCTCAACTTGCTAAATCTCAAACAAGTAAATTTTTAAATAATCATGCTGTTTGGGTCACCACACATATTCTTGTTTCTACTTGAATGAATATATAAGCTTCCTTGTTCTATTATAAGTATGCTTTGAAATACTATTTGAACATAATCATTAAATCAAAATATACTTGTATAGAATTCGGTTGTATATGTGGACTAACCCTTGTAGGAAAATATTCAAATTTTGTTGGGAATGTTTGGAGATCATTCGTAGAAACAAATTAAGTTAGAGGAATTCTTCAAAACAATTTTTCACACTTTTGCCTTAGCCTTGTTGAAAGATTGAAGTACTGGTGAATAATAAAGGCACATTATTTAAAACATGGGATAAAGATTCTATGCTAATTAAAATGTTAAAACCAACTTTGTTATAGCATAGAGGATGACCTTCAGCTCTATGACAACACTATCCTTGCTTTGAATCATTTGTATACTCCTTCGGGTATATGCTGTCACTAATCCCTTGCAGAGAAGAAATAATGAGAGGAGCAGAAGGTCTGATCAAAATGCCAAGAAAGAACAAAAGATGGCATAATGGAAGAGTGAGAAAGGAGTGCAACATATGAGACAAGATGCTCATGAACAACTCAAGCTTCAAGAGAAGACCACCACAAGTCATCTACCCTTCATCACATGGTGTCATCACGCTCCAATGATGAAGGTAACATTGTAAGGTAAATGGTCATTATTTAAAAAGCTTCCCTTTGATCTTGGTATTCACATAAAAAAGAAACAAACATATTTGAGTTACAACTTTTGTAACACCCCAGTGTTAATCAATTGCATTTGGCACTTGCATTTCATGAGCACAAGCATCATCTAAGCATTCATGAACATGAGCATATGAAATTTCATCTCGTTCTTATACCTTATCACATGAAATGTTGATTTTATATATGTGCTTATGCTTGTAATCATGTATGAACAATGTATGAAATGGTTGTGAGGTCATGAAAACACCTTAGACACAACTAGAATGATAATTGGAACAATAGTTTATATTCATGACATAGGCCAAATTTGCTTCTAAGTGTTGGTTTCATTTGAAATGCTATTTTCATGATACTAGTTTGACCAAAGTTGAATAGTAGCTTAGAGTGTTTGCATGGCTGTGTGGCCTAAATAAAAGTTGTAGTTCACATCATGGGTAACAAACTTTATTTAAGGGTCTTGAGCTAATTCGGTGTCTAACATGGTCCAATAGAGCTCACAAGTATCAACAAAATATTATTTGGTGACTTAAGAATTTTTCTAAGTGTTGAAGTTGTTTTTAGTTTCAAAGTACCTTGCATTGGCAGCACTGTAGTTTGAAAACCATTGGGAATTAGGCTAAACTCCTCTAAGTATTTTTGTAGTGTTTACGTAGCTCTACAAATTTTATTAATGAAGCTTGCACTGATTCGCTACAGATTAGGAGTACTAATCGCTTGAAGATGCGTTGTCAGTCAGGTTCAGGGTGGACTGAATCGGCGCTACTGCGCACGTTGTGGCCGACTAGTGTCAGGGCTGTGGCCACCACATGGTGGTCATACATCAGCGTTGACCCCACCAGTTAGGCCGACGTGGGCAGATAAATGCGCCACTCCCTCCCACTCTCTCTCATGCGCTCACTCGCCTCTGGCTCGCCTACCTCTTTCGCTCTCGTGCTCATCGAGCGAACTGCAGCGCTGCGCCATCGCCGCCGCACCCCTACCCCGCTCACACGCCACCGGCACCACGCCATTGTGCGATTGCTCATGCACACCGCTCGGCCATCACCTCCTCCACCTCACCGACCATCCATTGCCTTAACTCGAGCCAAGGTAAAGGCCTATGGGCCATCGCCATCGTCGCGCCATCACTGAGAGTGCCATCGCCATGCACGTCATTGTGGCTGTGCATGCTCGGTTTTCTGCCTCGTGCGCTTCTAGACATTAGGGTTAGGTTAGAGCTAGCTCTAGCTCGAGGCAAGAGACTAAGGCCAATGTTGGCCTCGTCAGAGCAGAACGTCGCTATGCCACCATTGTGTTCGTGCCGCCGTGCTGCCATGTATGCGGCCGTGCCTCACCGATGCCCTCACAAGCCCCAATCCAAACCCTAGAACTCTGCTAGGTCACCCTTGAACCGTAGTCGTGCTCCCCAGAGCTTGTCACAGCCGAAGATGGCCGGAGCACCACCATGCACCGCCGCCAAGCCACCATGGCCATCATCGAGCTAGCTTCGGCGAGTCTCTGAGCCAACCTAGGGTACCAGTCGATGCGGATTGAGTTAGGGAACACGCCGGTGGTGATGCTACCGCAGGTGACCTCGCCGTCGGCGAGCTTTTCATTGGTCAACCGCCGACTCTGCCTCACTGACGCATGGGCTGGGTTGACTGCGGGACTCGCATGTCAGTCGCAGTGGGTGTATAGACTGGGTGCACCTAACTGTAGCGCCCGAGTAGATTTGATTTTCTTTATTTATTTCATAGATTTTGTTGCTAACTTGCAAAAATTATATCTAGAGCTAGGAGTATCCAAATGGGGTGAACCAAATTTTGTTGGATTCATCTTAAAGTGTACTATTTGATAAAAATATGAAATATACTGTTTAGGGTATTTTTCTAGGAGAATTAAATTAAGCAAGATAAGTGCTTTTAAAATAGTTTCCATCTTGTAAATTGCATAACTTGAGCTAGGAAGGTGATAAAATTGTGATTCTAATTTTTCTGGTCTTTTATGGACTTGCTCTAGATAGGAAAAATATTAAGCCTACAGTAATCATAATTAAAATATGGTCTTCCTATTTAATCTTAATTAATTGCTAGTTTCTAGTGAAAATAATTGGCGTAAAAATACATAACATATGATCATACAAATTTTTACACAGTATTCTCATGCTAGGAGGAAAGTAAGAAAATATTAAATCTATTGCTTGACACTTTTCACTATGCTAAACTATTTTTGCTAAAATAAGCATATCTAACTTGTTATTTTTGTAGAGGTAGCTATACTTATCCAAATGGCATGAAATTTATACAGTAGACTATTAAGGTCATGTGTAGCCTACTGTTATATTTTGGAATTTATTGAGCACCAAAAATATCTACTCTGTAAATCACCTTATTATCTAAGGAAATTAATAAATGAATATAAATAAATTAGTTAGGCTTAACCATGATATTTTCTATGGTGTGTTTGATGCATATAATCTATTGATACTGTTAGTGAGGCTTATAAGTATTTGTTTATAGGCAACTAGTTAATTATTGCTTTATAATTCAACTAGATGACTACATATGTAGTTTCTGTTGTGGTGATGATTTCATGATAATAATGATCTTTTCTGTAAAACTTGTTAATAAAAAAGTTGTAGATAACTCACTTATGTACCTGGTATTAAATTTTCATAGTCATAGGTCTTATGGTTTAATAATTATGGTTGTTAGAATTTTGTTGTCAGAAATGCTTACTCTCTGGATAGATCTGAAAGATTGAATTGTTTGACCTAGATAACTGCTGAATCACATTAAGATAATTAAAAGAAAGTTGTAGGAAATTTCATAAGCTTTTCAGAATGTCCACAACCATATTATTTTCATGTGTATAACTCTAGTTATGATCAAAACAAGTGGCTGCTCTCTTGTAGTCCTAGAAAATGATTTACATAAGTGTTTGTTTAAGTTACTAGAGAAGAGATATGCACCTACTCAGTAAAAGAAAATGTAACTTATTATCACCATAATGCAATGCTGCTAAGAACACTTATAAGGATGCATTCATCACATCATATCATATTATACATGTCATTACATATGCATTCATGATATCTTATTTCGTACTCATGCATATAGGATGATCCGAGGGGATCACTCTATTGGAATTCAACGAAGAAGAAGAGGAACAATAGGAGGCACCTTAGGCTATAGCTCTAGAAGGAGAGGAGCAAACTCTTGAAGACTTACCCAAGTGCTATCACACCCGATTTCAAGGATAAAATGGGATGCAAAAATCTTATGTGCGCCCTAGAGATTAGTTACACACATAAGCCGACAAATTATGAATAGTATCATCACAAGTGTTTATTACATCACTGAATAAGACATAGTCTTCACATAAATGTAGCAGAAGTATAAGGAAAACATCTCTTATGGAAGCTCCATATCATAGGGACATCAACTGGTTGACCACAAGTCTAGTAATCCTCAGGGGAATCATCATTACCATAGCCATCTATTACCTATCTAGGATTTTTATCCAAATAATGAAAATAAACAAGTGTAAGTATATGTCGTACTCAACAAGTGTAACATGGGGTTCATGAGGCTCAAAAGGCTTAACACAGGTTTAACAACATTCAGCTTTTAGTTGTCATAATTTTAGCTTAAGAGTAGTAACAAGTTATTTCAATTCCCAATGCAAAACACATGATCAATGTAAACATGAATAATGAATAGCATAAATAGATAATTCTTAGTGTTCTCTATTCCATAAATGTTCCAAGGCCGCTCGTGACCTTGAGCACGGCTGATATACCAATTTTACACTCTATAGAGGTTGTATACTTTCACTGTGAGTCGTGATACCCATATGCTCGGGTTAATTACTCCCAAAACACTTCCAAGGTGAGTAGGCAGGGATCACTATAAAGCCTTTCAAAGGTTCGTCTAACAAGTTAGGGCCATTAGATTCACTCGGTAAATAGATGTAGAGCCCCCCTTCCCGATGGCACATTGACGCGCAGCCTATACACATGGGGATAGAGGCCACACTATACCCGATTCAGCAAGCCATTCTTACGTCAATAAAGGTAACCACTACAAGCTAGAAAAGGTCCTCATACTAAGCTAAAGCTAGAGCCATATAGCCCTCACAGCTGTACTATAAGTCCTCGATGATCACTTATAGATAAGTCCTTAGGGAGAGGAATCTGAAGCATTTAGAAAGTAGCTAAATACTCCGGCCCCCTATTTCCAAGTTGCTAAAAAGTTATATTTTAATGTTTATTACATATACCATTAGTCAAGCTACAAGATCATGGTTTAATTGAGCACTAGCAAAGCTACCCAATGCATAGCTCGTAGGTGACAAGGTATAAGTTCAATTCTAGGGAATCCCTATCAAGGTGACACATGCAACATGAATTTAATGTATTAAAGTGAATAGGAAACAAGGATGATCCCATGCTATATTTTCCTTAAGCAAAGTACTCCTGTTGATCTATCATGTCAAAGTAATACTCTATGTCTCCCACGAATTGGTCACCGTCTATACTCGACAATCACAGCAACAAGCATCTAGAAGCAATCATGCATAGCAAATAAAAGCTATATATTAGAACAGTACACCAATAGCATAAAATCAAGATGAAAAGTTTGGAAAACGAATCTACAGTCTCGCTATGAACACACAGACGTGAAGATCACAAAAATCGGAGCTAAAATAAAGAAGTTATGAATTAAATAAGTTTTCCTTTAGTAAAATAATAGATTAAATCTAACCTTGAATTTTAAAAGTTGAAAACCTACTTAACAATAGTATAAATATATAGATTAGGGAATTACGAACCTAACGCAACTTGAACGGATCAAATCGGAGTTAAAACGGAGATTTTATGGCTAAAACAAGATTAGTGGCAAAATTGTAAATAGGTGAAAATGTATTTTAGATTTAACCGAAATAAAGTATGCTTTCAAAAGAAGAAAACAAAATCTGGAAAGATGCTATGGACTGTGGGTTAAGATCTAATTAATAGTAAGGGGGTTTTTGCAAAAATGCCAGCGAAGGGGTATCCTTGATCTTGGGTCGCTGGATTAGATTTGGATGACCGTGATTGGATCGGGCGGGGAGGAGACGATGGCGGCCAGCTAGAATAGGATGGACGTGGTAGCGCCATGGCTAGAGCAGCGACGAGCTCATCGAAGATGTCGGTTAGGAGCCTACGGTGCACGGTTTTCCGAACGAAGAGGTCCAGGAGAGAGAGGAGAGGATGGGGAACTCACCGAAACCGAAAGAACAAGCGGGGAAGCGACGAAGGTAGCATGGCGCTCGGCGAGGTGGATGGCAATGGCAGTGGCTAGGGCTAGGTGGCTGCGAGCTAAAGTATGGATGAAAATTTTGCTCCAAGGCGGAATAGAGAGGCAATGCAGGTTCAGGGCGGCTATTTATGAGGCTGGGTTGGCTTGGGTGGCACGGCATGGCACATAGAGGAGATGGACACGAACGGCGTCGGCAGCGGTGGTGTTTGGCTCGGACATGAGCCGAAGAAGATGGCTCCAACATGTGGGCTAGGGCGGTCAGCGACTCTGAGAGGGAGGGGAACACACGGGGGCGGTGCAGATGTAGGCCAGCGCTACTGGGCCGGCTGCAACGGGCCGCGGGAAGGGGAAATGCTGGGCCATGCAGATCCACGCAAAGAGAGAAGAGAGGCGTAGGCGCGAGTGGGCCGGCACGAAGAAGCAAGCCAGCGGGCCGAATTTGAGAAAGGGAGAAGGAAATTCTTTTCTATTTTTTCAAACCATTTTCCAAACCAATTTGAATGCAAGATTCAAATCAAGTTGAAATTTGATTTCAAATCACACCACTCAAAAATTAATATGCAGCAGCATGAATGCACACACATAATTGTAAACCTATATTTGATTTTAATTTGATAAAATTTATTATTTTTCCTAAAGTTAAATGCTCACAAAAATGCATAATTAATCATTTTCTCCTATTTCAAAATTATGCAAATTTTAGGGTGTTACAAGTGCCCAGACCACATGCCAACTTCTTTTATCAAAGACAAGCCCCGAAGCATTTTAAGCCTCCCATGCTTTACAAAATATCAGTTGAGTCCTTTATATTTGATGCATTAGGTTATAAGAGTTGATTGGAAACACTTGATGCATAGAACTACCTTGTCTAGAAACATATACCTTTAACCCTATCTAGGTTTAGGATCGAATATATGCTTAGCCATGCTTAGACCGATAGAAGTCGGGTGATTTCCTATCTCCTGCGAGATATAGGTGGATACCGAAGCACTGGTTGACTATATTTGCTATTGTGGAAAAGAACCATGGGATAATGTAACTGAAGGCCAGGCGGAGTCTATGTGTGGGTTGACTCATATGATTTCGTCTGTGCTGGTTAAGGACCGCACCGTTGTTGGCACTTCTAATAAGATTGAACGCATGCCTCTCACTTAGCTGGCCTAGATAACTCATTTCAACCGTGAACTCGAGTAACTCAACTTAGGCAGGACCCCGTTCTGTAAAAATGCGCACTCTAGATGGTAGTAAGGATGTGCGTGGAGCCAGACATGAGCCCTAGGGCAGGCCGGGCCTGAACGTCCTAGCAGCTAGTCGTCCCTGATTGTGCAGCGCTGGTCGAACCCACGAAATATGGACCTGAGTTGTACCAAAGGTGACCTAAGGTGACCGTTGATCTGGTCTGCCTAGGTTTGTGTTAGGAATAAATTCCCAGCTGGTTGAAATCTATTCGAATCGCTGTCTCTCCTAGAGAGTGAGAAACTTGGCTAGTCCCAACATCATAGTAACAGTATTATGGAATATGATGGCTATGATGAACATGAATTATTATACTGGCTATGGTTACTACTGCATGCTACTAAATGATATACCACATGTTTGACACATGTTAGTTGCTAATCTAGAGATGAATAGCTATAATTAACTTGATGACTGAATTATAATGTATAACTAAATTAGTCGCTTTTTATGCAAAATCTTGTCAAGCTAGCTCCACTTATAAAGCCTTGCATGATCCTCGGAGTCACTTTATTTTTGGTTTATGATGGGTAAGTCTAGATGAGTACCTTCTTGTACTTAGGGTTTATTTCCCATTGTTGCATATAGTACGATGTATCATGGCTACTGTAAGAACTGCTTCTGTTCTACCGTAGACGAGGAGTAGGGCCCTGGGCAAGACATCTCTTGTTAATCCCTCTCTTATGCTTTTCTGGGATTGTGATCCTGAGCTGGCATAGTATTTGAACAATGATGTGAGATGTTGGTTTCAAACTTTATTTGCTTCTGCTACTACTTTATTTGAACTTGGTTTGTAATAACTTTTAATCGTACTTTGATGTATGAAGTTGTAATTGTGAACTTTATGTAACATGTGCCATGTATGTTGAATCATGTACAATCTTAATTGTATGTTGGTTGAATCGAGACCCTTCATGGTACTCGATGGACTACTGAGTTTATATGGGCTCAAGTATGATAGTGCGACCGCTTGCGGGCTGCTATTGTACTTGTGCTCTTATAAATTGGATGGATCTAATACAACTTTGCTTGATCCAACCTGATTAACTCAACATGTCTTGTTCCTTAAGTTTGTTCATAACTCCATTTTCTTGATCTCATAGTCTTAACCAAATGAGCTAAAATGTTGCATATCTTATCTTTAGAAGATGATAGTCATAGTCATGTAAAGTTTGATACATTATAAAGACCGATAATCCTTCCATAGGTTAAGCAACTCCACACTTTTTGTCACAGTCAAAATGCTACATTCATGCTCATCCTTCTGATTTTATCACCCATGTTATAATTGAACAAAGCACACAACATCAACTTCATCTTGTTCAATATGCCTAAGGTTAAAAAAGAATAAGTAAAGTTTTGGTTCTATTGGTGTTTTCCCACCAATAGAGCCTATGCACTTGATCTCTACTTTGTCTATATGAGCAGGACACACTTCAAGCAGAGTGTGGGAGAGTCATTGATTCCCCAAATTCTATAAGTGAAGATTCTGAACCTGATAAGCCAAAAATCAAAACCCAAAACTAAGACGAGTTTGGTGGAAGAAGGTAACATCATCATCAGAGACACTGTCACAAGATATGTAGCCATCCGTGTCTCCATCAATGAGACTAAATAATAAACATGAAAGGTAAATGACTCTTCTCCAACCGAGGCCTATCCGGAGGACTTAAAAATCCAAACCCTGGCCATGAGGTAACATCGGTAGTTATCCATATTTACTTTTTAGCATTGCATGAATTATTTTCACTTTTAGCATATTTATTTTTCTGCATTAGCATTGCATTTAGAAAAGAAAAATAATAAAAAGTTTTTCATTATTGCATTACATCATTGCATCATTAAAGCCTAAAGCCCCATGTGAATAAATCTATGGTGTGTAAAAGCCCACAGGAATATTTACCATGGTGGCATAAAAATAGAAAAATACCATACATGCACATTTCTATCTACATTATATAAATAAGAAAATCCAAAAATATTAAATAGACATCTTGTTAGAATTTGGTCAATTAGGAAATCTTTCTAAACCTTCATAGACAACAAATCTCTAAATGGCTGGCCGCAAAACCCTTATCCTAATATGTGCCATGAGTTTTGGTGTTCTTGTTGGAGTATTTTGCAGGATGATCAAGAGTAACGCCATCCATCCGAATTACATTCCTCCAAACCATTGCTACACCCGCTATGCGAGGAACATAACTTCTGGATGGATAAGAAAGACCACGACAACATCCAGCTTGGGGGAGGAGCATCCTCCATGTATCTAGCTAAGTATTTCTTTCTCTTTTTGGTTCTACTATTTTTAAGTTTGCTTCATATTTACAAAAGAAATAAAAAGGATGCATAACAAACTAAAACAAAATAAAAATTTATCTTAGCTATATATATTAATAAGGTGTGATTTTAAATTATGAAAACAAAATAAAAAGTATGTGTCTAGTTTTCTGTTTTTAAGAGTTGAATAAAATAAAGAGGACTCAGAAAAAATCTCTTAAATGAAAATGATGAATAGTTATTCTGTTATAATTCCTTTCAAGTACCTAGTTTTTAGCCTTGAATTCTCCCGAGTTTTGGATATGATTGTTTTGATATAAGGATTTACTCTGAATTTGAAACTCATGGGATAGCATATGCTTGATCTAAGTCTAGGTAATTGATGGATATGATATGAGAAGGTCTGAACTGTTGTTTATCTTGTTCCAAGTGATACTAAAGTTCTAGAGATTTTTCTTTTCAAAAACATAAAAATTCTACATGATGAGTTTCTTGTATGACAAAGCTTGAATTCCCACCAGAGTCATACATGTTATTTAGGCTAGAAAAACTTCCACATATATGCTGCTTCCTTTTGCATTGAGTTTAGTCAATCTTTGTTGACCCTTATGAGAGGTTTCTCATGCTCTTAAAATCAAGATCACGTACACACCAACCAAATTTACACAACTCGTACACTAGGGGTAGGCACAAAAACATGCCATTCCATCTAGATCCACCCAAAAATATTTTACTCCTACACTGGGGGTGAACACAAAAATATGCTTGTTAGATTTCCCATCCACCAAATAAATGCTGAAAGTTTTTGTTGATATCTCTCTCAAAGTTCTATTGTAGAAAAGAGGCATGGGGCTATGCAAAAGTTATTCATAAAAAAGACTTGAAAAAAATGGATACAAAAGTGTCCGAGATATTGAAAACAATGGGTACTTAGATGCCTGCCTGAAAAAAAGAGAAAGAGAGATGAATAAGATAGCCCTTATTCTCTAGCAAATGTTTCCAAGTTTCAAAAGAGAGATATGTTTTCAAGGAGCAAAGAAGAATTCGGTTAGCCGCCATATATATATCCACACACATGCACATTTTTATTGGATTGTATGACTTAACTCTCTTTAGATCTGAGGTTTGACTTTACAATATATGCATTGCAAGTATGCTCTAGCTTTTTCCCTACCTATGAACTCCACATAAACCTTAGTGGTAGGAAGATAAAAGGCATAACATCTTTATTGCCTTGGTGAGGATCCACAAATATCACATATATTGAGAGACTTGAGAGTGTCATACAATGAAATCTCTGAGTTTTATTTTGAAAACTTATAAAAACTCTAGAACAATGGTGGAACAAAGACCTTGAGACATAGTGCTTGACTTGATCATTCTGTCTTTCAATTGCTCAAGACCCAAGTGAGGGCTAAGAAGCCCCATGGTTGAAGGTAATATGGGTAAGTTTGAAAGTCAGACCAGTTTATTCTAATCTGGAGGAGAATTTTTTATTCAACACATGTGTACTTTTGAGGAGTGAAAGCATTGTAGCAACTCCTAATCCATTGCTTAGTTTGGCTTTGCTCAGGGACTAGCAAAGGTTAAGTGTGGGGGAGCTTGTTGATGGTAGTTAACGTTCATCATAAACCATCAATATAACTTATATAAATGCATAAAAAGGATCACCAACATAGGTCTAGGTGTTTAAACTAATAAATTCCACAAGTTTTGGTGAATCTATGTTTACAGGAGGATTTACTCAGAAAACCATCAAGGAGGGCCTATTCGTTAAAGCAAATCATGTTTATCCAAAGTGAAACCGACGGGGGAAGACTCTAGAAGACTCTAGAAGGCAAACCACCAAAGTGAATGGTAGGTGGCTGCCATGTGGGGCCACCCAACCCCACCTACAGGCCACCCAACCCATGTGGGCCCCACCTATCAACCTCCTTCAAATGTCGGTTCCCCACAGCCTTAAGGATTGCATCTAAGCCGTTGCTTAAGTCGGTTTGATCCAAGGGCTCACGTTGGATCCTTAGGGCTACATATACTAGCCCCTGCCCCCCTCCCATAGCAGATCCCTAAACCCTAATTCATATCTCTCCTTCAGATCAGCATACACCATAGGGATTAGGTCTAGAGCTCTCCAATATAGTAGATTAGTATCTTAGGAGTGAGGGTCGAGTTGGGCTCATGCTCAAGTTTCGGATCTAGTCTTGGAGGCTCGACGAAGCCTTGTATCTCCACTTCTACATCTTGTAAGACTTATTATAAATTCATCATATTCCTATCTACATGTTATGCTTACTTTTAATATGTATCTTGCTTAGTTGAGGTTATCATACTTTTGTGTGCGGGTTCATAGAGCGCTTAGCCTGCTAGTTTATCGATTGGGCTAAGTAGCCGAGCCTCGTGTAAGAATGGTGCTTATACGATGCTCTGCCTGTGAGTACACACTGTTCTCTAATTGGGTGGTAGTAGCGGGAGGTGATAGCCCTGTCTATCCTTTGTAGTCCACTCCGAATTGAGTAGGTTCTTAAATTGTAGCACCATAGTCGCATCGGTAGAGTTATCTATTTTGGGTACTCTACCATCTAAGCGGCGTCCCGAAGTGCACAAGAGTAGAGTTAGTCTTAGCTATAGTCGGGTATATATATTTTGATCCTGTAATAAGAATATTATAGGAATCTACCTCACCTGTTGTTCTCTCGAGTTGACTAGTTTACATTATCTTTATAGATCTATCCCCTGAGTGTCATTATGCTTAATTCCTATCTATATATTTACCCTCTACTAAATCTATGCTGGTATGTTGATAGATATTCCTCTATTACTCAATAAATCTTTACTCCATTGTTTCCCTATGGTAAAATATAAATAACGATACCTGAAATAATCCCGGTAAAATGCTACAATGGTATTCTGTGCGCTTACAGAATCTTTCAAATTCTATTTGCGTTAATAAATACCAACAAGCATTTTTGGCGCTGTTGCCTGAGAAATAATTGGCGTAAGATTTAGATCATTAACATACCACTAGCTTTAGTAGGATTACCCTTGTTCTGTTGAATTGTGGAATAAACAGAATAGCAGACACCGTTTTGACCTTTCAGCAAACATCCACAAGAAAAGAAGAACATTAAAGAACCCAAGGTACCTGAACATTCAAGGTCCATTAACATTGGAACCCGATCATCTCACAGGTTTGTGTAGACATATATATATATTCTCTAACCATGTGTAGATTGGAGAAAAAGGTTGACGCAACAAGAATTCAAATCACATCTTAAGTGATGAAAGTAGATGCTGCACTACTCACAAATTTCATCATGTGAGTCATGGTAAGTATGATCAAGAAAGGTGAGATAGTCTTGTTCATGGACTTTAAACTTGATGAGTAGTTATCTTTTAATTTTTGCATACCACTGCATGTTTACTTTAAAAGATCCATGCATTCACCCCATTTAGTTTAAATTCTCTCATATCAAATTCACATCACATTTAGTTCCTTGCATACATTCATGCCACTTGCATCTTTTATTAAAAAAATCTCTCACCATGATCATGCTCTTTCATCTCTATTTGAATAATCTCTATAATGCTTTCATGTTTCCTTTGTCTGCCATAGTATGCTTTGGTTTGGAAGTACTGAACATACTTTCAAAGGCTTTTTAAATTAAGCATGGTACTTTAATTAAATAGTCTTTCTTAATCAAATTAGACATGGAGTATAGTTTGGTTGTTGAACTAAAAATTTCTTATGTAGAGATGAATTCACATCGGAGATAAATCAAGGCATGTGATAAACTCCAACAACTCTGTGCAAAAGAAGACATAGCTCATACTTCATTGAAGAAAGGACTGTGAGTATCAAAATTTATTAACTTTGTCTTTTGCTGTAAGTTACATTTGCCTTGAACCATGCTAGAATGCAGCAAACAAATAAAATTTGTTATAAAACATGATAAATGAAATCTACGCTAAAGTAATCTTAAAACCATCTTTTCATTGGTATAGAGAAAAATTACAAAAGATATGGACAACAACCCGCATTTTAAATTTGTTGTATACCCTCGGGTATGTGTTTACTAACATTTTGTAGGAAAAAATGAATATAAGCTGTGCCTGTCCATGGTTTGGTATGGACATGCGAAACCAAACCACCACTTCAGCGATTGAACAAAGAAGAAGGTTCTTACCCGAGTGCCCAGACTACAGGCCAACTTCTTTACCAAAGGCAAGCCCCGGAGCATTTTAAGCCTCTCATTCGTTACAAAATATCACTTGAGTCCTTTATATTAGATGCATTAGATTATAAGAGTTGATTGGAAACACTTGATGCATAGAACTATCTTGTCCAGATACATATACCTTTAACCTTGTGTAGGTCCAGTATCGAATATATGCTTAGCCATGCTTAGATTGATAGAAGTCGGGTGATTTCCTATCACCTGCGAGATATAGATGGATACCGAAGTATGGTTGGCTATATTTGCTATCGTGGAAAAGAACCATGTGATAATGTAATTGGAGGCCGGGCGGAGTCTATGTGTAGGTTGACTCATATAATTCCGTCTGTGCCGATTAAGGACCGTACCATTGTTGGCGCTTCTATCGAGATTGAACACATGCCTCTCACTTAGCTGGCCAGACAATTCGTTCCGACCACAAAGCCGAGTAGCTCAATTCAGGCCGGGCCTCGTTCTATAGAAATGCGCACTATGGATGGTAGTAAGGATGTGCAGGGAGCCAGACGTGAGCCCAGGGGGTAGGCCGGGCTTGAATGTCCTGGCAGCTAGTCATCCCTGATTGTGCGGCGCTGGTCGAACCCATGAAATGTAGACCTGAGTTGTATCAAAGGTGACCTAAGGTGATTGTTCATCTGGTCTGTCTGAGTTTGTGTTAGGAATAAATTCCCAGCTGGTTAAAATCGATTTGAATCGCCGTCTCTCCTGGACAGTGAGAAACTTGGCTAGTCCCAACATCGTAGTAACTGCGTTATGGAATATGATGGTTCGGATGAACATAGAATTATTATACCGGCTATGGTTACTACTGTATGCTACTAAATGATATACCACATGTTTGGCACAAGTTAGTTGCTAATCTAGAGATGAATAGCTATAATTAACTTGATGACCGAATTATAACTGTATACTTGAATTGGTAAGTTTTTTATGCAAAATGTTGTCAAACTAGCTCCACTTATACAGCCTTGCATAATCCTTGAAGTCACTTTATTTTTGGTTTATGATAGGTAAGTCTAGTTGAGTACCTTCTTATACTCAGGGTTTATTTCCCATTGTTGCTGATAGTACGATGTATCATGGCTACTGTAAGAACTGCTTCTGTCCCGCCGTGGACAAGGAGTAGGGCCCTGGGTAAGGCATCTCTTGTTAATCTCTCTTTTATGTTTTTGTGGGATTGTGATCATGAGCTGGCACCGTATTTGAACAATAACAGATGTTGGTTTCAAACTTTAATTGCTTCCACTACTTCTTTATTTGAACTTGGTTTGTAATAATTTTTAATCGTACTCTGATGTATGGAACTGTATTTATGAACTTTATGTAACATGTGACATGCATGTTGAATCATGTACGATCTTGGTTGTATGTTGGTTGAATCGAGACCCTTCGTGGTACTAGACGGACTACCGTGTTTATATGGACTCAAGTATGACAGTGCGACCGCTTGCGGGCTGCTATTGTACTTGTGCTCTTATAAATTGGACGGTTCTACTACAACGGCGGTGTTAGTGTACACCGCAGACGGTCTGGAGATAGCGACGGTGAAGACTATGATCATCATTGCCGACAGCTTACTGCCGATGTTGAAATTAGACTACGATAGAGGTTACAACGTGGCTGTGAAAGGTTCAAGTATAGCAGGGAGGTATCTCGGTCTCATATATCCCACACCTTTTTCTGTTTGTGTGCTAAACCACCGAAAACCATGAGAAGTACGCCTGGCCTCTGAGCCCTCTGGCCCCCTGATTTTATCCACTGACCTTCCAGCTCATTGCTTTGATATTGTTTTTTTTTTGTTCTAGTACCGTGACTAGGGTCTGTTTGGTGATTCTGTGGTCGAATATTCTAAATAAAATGGATCTTGGAGTCGATTGGTGGTCCCTGTCTGGTTAATTTTGGCTTGGGATTGGATTGATTGAATGACTGTTCGTTGTGCTAAAGATTACTGATGGCCCCAATCCGAGTGGATTTTAGCTGATCAAGGTGCGAGATGGTGGCTCAATAACTGTGGTCGTCGAGTTGGACTTCTGCCATGTCTAGACTTGTTTATATATTTAGGAGTGAAGGACTTGGTCATCGAGTTGGACTTTTGCCATGTTTAGAACTCTAAGGCTTGTTTATATAGATTGAGGACTGAAGAACTTGTATAGTTAGATGAATCTTGAAAAATTATGCACTAAATTACGATTTTTAGGCTTTTGATGGCTGCGTTGGCGTTGATACTGGGAGATGTTTGTTGGTTTCATGAGTTTTTATTGTTGGAATTGAAACATGGATCTTTTGTTTTTGGGGGGGATTTGTAAGAGCGAAGTTACTGAGCATTAGTAAACTGATCCTTGCAATTTCAGCTGATTTCCTGGTGTTTGCTTAATAGATTGTAGTTGATATGAACTATTGATGTTTGGTTGGTGTCACAATCAAACAATCTTGTTGAACTGAAACATTGAACGAGGAAGCTTGATCATTTAGACTGCACCTCAGCACTTTTGTTGAGTCCAATTATGATTATTGAATGCTGAGTTGCAAAATCAACTGGTAGGTTGAACAAATCCATGAATCCACTTGACCTGACTCTAAGGGATCTCCCCCCATTCAATACGACATTTCAGTTGATGAGCATCCACTTTCTGTTGTTACATATGTGTGTGGGCTCACTGATTGTGATTCTTTTCTAGGTACAATGCAGAGTTGCTTGCGGAGAAGCAAAAGCTTGCCCCTTTCATGCAAGTTCTTCCATGCACATCTCGATTGTTGAATCAAGGTAAATCATTAGTAACACATCCACTAAATTTAGTTTCTTGTCTACCTGGAAAGAGGCATAGTTATTTTCCTGAGTGAATAATTACTGGAGACATACAAATAATTATGCAAATATTTTTCTCCCATGTGCTGTTGGTTTAATTTCTTAGAATCACTGCAGACATACAAATATATACCTAAAATTCTCAAATCCGAGTTGTAGATAGAAAAACAGCTTGAAATTCTTTTGTGAACTGAAAGTTCAATCACAACCATTATGAACTTCCTCACTTAAAAGAATCCTCGAAATTCTACATGCACAGTTGTGCACGTGCCAAACCATGCACACTTACCGTTTCTGTGCATACGTGTTCGTTTGTTTATTGTGCAAAGTAGACGAGAAATGCAAAAATGAAGATATTTTGCACAAACTTTATTGGTTTGTATGATTTGGCATGATGTACAAGTTTTTTCTCCAAAAACGCTGGAGAGCTGCGCATGATGTACAAGTAGAATTTTTTAATCTGGAAATATGCAGTGGTGGACCTATAATGGGTGTAAATGAACTAAATTTGCATAAATCCACATTTGAGTGTGGTTCCATCTGCTGTGAGTGCAAACTGGTTGTAGCTTGACTATTGATGCACCTGGCAACTTGGCAAGTACCAGGGTTCCAATTTTCTTGCACATTATAAATCTGATGCTACAGTTGTGTAGGATATTTGACATTTTCTTCCCATCCCAACTTTATACAAGGAAAAAAAATTCAAATTACACCCTTCAAGTTTAGTTGTCTGGATAACCCCTTAAACTAACATGTGGTTCGATATACTCCCCACCCCCCCATACAACTGTTTCAGTTGGTCCAATTTTCCCATTAACAAAATTTATTTTGTTTTGTTTCTCCACATATGAGTTTGATTTTCAAATTTCGTGAGGTGATAATAGACATCACAATTTCTTTTTGTAAAACATTATGAACTTTCCATCATTATGTTTCATGCAAATTTGTATTTCTAGTATTAATATATTATTAGGTGTCCTAACTTTTCAAAATAATGATAAAAAATTATGATGTATTTTTTAACATGAATTATGGTGTCAGCTATCACCTCACAAAATTTAAAATTTAAAATCAACTTGAACAGGGAGAAACAAAAATAACAATCTTGTTAAGGGGTAAACTGGACCAACTGAAATAGTTGAGGGGGGTAAGCTGAACCAAACTGGATATAGGCTTAAACATTAGTTTATATAATGGAAGCAACTTCGGAAAAGAGTAGGTACTTACTGTGGTACACATCGGAGAGAGAAACATAGTTATAGATACGTAGAGAAAGGCTCCTGACATCTTTGTATGGTTGTTACTGTTATTTAACCAGTTCCACTTTTTTTTTCAATTATTCCCTTGATTTTCCTTTGTTTGAATAGCATAGCCATCACCTTGGATTTAAATAAATTCCAAATTGTTGATTCGTGGAGGGTTAAGACTTGGGTCGTAGAGCCATGACTTGGCAGTAGTGGAAGCTGACCCTGCTTTAGTTTCCTGAGGCAATAGTGTTGTGCTTTGATTGCTTCTGTGTAGCTGATGCTAATCCTGGCATGTACAGCCAATGCTGCTCTGAAAATTTATGTGTGCTCATGACTACAAAAGTTTGAATGAACTTTAAAAATGTTGAATTCAAGTTGATGTGCTTATCCGTCAACTTCTGACTCGTCTGCTTCAATGCGTAATGCTAACTTATTGGTACCTGTTATGCTTGGTATTCCAAACTGTGAGCAGAAATATTGCATGTCTCTGCACTCTTGGGGATTCCTGTTCTAGATCAACCTGGCTATCAGCATGGTAGCCCCCTTATAAATGGAGGAGCAATACCAAATGGAAGACCTGTTGAAATGAATGGTTGGGTGCCCGCAATTTCATCTGAAGTATGATTACTGACCACTGACGTAACTATTGCTATTTATTCTTATGAGTTGTGGTGAATGTGAAATATCTAAATGAACTAATGGCTTGTCTCTTGCTGTTGATGTTTATCAGTGCTGAATACCCTGCAATATTTTTTTGTCCACCAGGCAATTGATAATGAAGTGTTGTAGCCTCTAGGGATAAATTCTTATCCCACCTCTGAAGTTGATGACTGGTTGCGTATTAACTTCTCAAAAAGCCACACAAAATTTTCAAACCTACTGACTACATCTGTATCGTAAATTTAGAGGAATAACTTATCTACCATTAACACCTTAGTTTTCTAGGAATGGTGTCTTATGCAACCACTGGTGAAATCTAGCCAAGTTAAAGATGGAAATGTCTGTTGTAGATTATTTGGAATTGTAATTTGCAGTGTATAATGACTAAATGATTAGCTATGTTCTCATTACAAAATTTACTCCAGTTCATTAAATAATTTCCAGAAGTTGGAATTTCGGCCGTCACCTCCTCCACCTCGCCGACCACCCATTGCCTTAACCGGAGCCAAGGTAAAGGCCTACGAGCCGTCGTCGTCGTCGCGCCATCGCTGAGATCGCCGCCACCATGCACGCCGTCGTGGCTGTGCATGCCCGGTTTTCTTCCTCGCGCGCTTCTAGACGTTAGGGTTAGGTTAGAGCTAGGTCTAGCTCGAGGCAAGAGCCTAAGGCCAATGTCGGCCTCGTCGGAGCAGAATGCCGCTGTGCCGCCGTGCTGCCATGCATGCGGCCGTGCCTCACTGATGCCCTCACAAGCCCGAATCCAAACCCTAGAACTCCGCTTGTAGAATTATTTGTATGCAGGAAATATGACAAAAATAGGCTAAAATGGTGACAAACATGGACATATGGAGCAAGTGGACGTGACAGGAGGCTGAGGGCCCACTTGGCAGCGCCGCCCGGCCCCCCATGTGGCCCTGCCACGTCACTGATCTGTGGGAGCTGCTCCAGAGCTAATCACAAGCTTCCATTCAAGGCGGTTTGATCAACGGACAAGATTTGTTCACGGGGGATTCTTGGGCCCATTGTCAGAGGCTTGGAGGCCTTCACCGACTTACCAACTGACCTACCATCCGAATTTCACCATGTGCTGTCCAAATAACCACCATTCGGAGCCAACCATCGCCATTGGATCAAGAGGCGGTGGAACGGAGGGCCGCCCGGTGCCCCCCTAGCGCCGCCCGATGCCCTAGGTCCTCCACGACCTCTTGGCTGCCTACAAGTACCCCTCCCCTCACTCTACACTATAAATAGAGGGTGTGGAGCTTGGTGGAAGGACGCCCCATTCATTTTCCAAGCTCTCCAAGCTTCTCTTAGCTTTCTAGCTTAGCATTAGCTATAGAGTAGTAGTCTAGTAGTGGAGTAGAGCAAGAGCGGAGCTTCTCTCAGAGTTCGGAAGAGTCTTCTGGGTCTGGTATAGCTCCTTTGTAATTCTTTCATTTTAGCATTTACTTTATTCAGTATTTATTTAATTACTTTATTCTAGTATTATTGCTTTGCTTTGCTTTAAGTACTTAGTCATTAGTGTTCATCATTAGTGAGCTTAGGTGCTTGTTGTTTGGCATTAGTAGCATAGGTTATCTCTTAATTAGTAGCTATTCGTTAGTACCGGTTCCACCATCTGGTTAGGGTACTTTGATCTCGTTTCATCGGAGCTCAAATCGAAGTAGTAAGACGGTAGATTAAGCGTGGTGCTTAGGTTATAGATTACCTGTGGATACGGCTAGGCCTCCGGATAGATTGTGGTAGGTGGCAAGTGGTGACAACCTTGTCCAACCTCTGTATTCCACCATGATAGGTCTAGTTATTAAATCGTAGGGCTCATGGTAGACCTTGTCTATTTAACTCTCCTAGTTGGTAGGCAGGCTGTGCCCCGAAGTACTATTGCATTCCTCCTACTCATTTGTTTACCTTAGTTACTAGAAAGATAAATCGCTCGCTCTCTCACCTAGCTATCTCTAGGTTAGCTTGTTATTAGGAGTTTAGTTTACGTAGTTCACATTCACCCTTCACTATCGTTCACCTATCTAGGATCAACTTAGTCTTTACTTAGCAATTCTTAGCTCAATATAAGTTCTAGCCTTCCGCCTTCCTATGGGAAAAATATAAATTCGACACTCGGTACTCACCGAGCAAAGTGCTACGCGATTGTTCTATGCACTTGCGGAATCCTCCAATAGTCGTTAAGAAATATCAACAGTGGTGTTGGCACATTTGCAAAGGAGAAGAAATTGGTGAAGAAAAGGAGGCAAAAGGTGGTTTCTAGGGTGACCAGACGCTGGTCTCATGGTGACCTGCATGTCCGATGCTAAACCCTAGCCTAGGGCTTGCTGCGGTGCACTGACCGGACATTGCACCGGACGCAGGGGTTGTGTCCGGTCATGCGGTTCAGTGAGTGTCGCGGTGCAAGGCAGCGTCGGACGCTGGCAGCAGGACGTGATCGGACGCATAGGAGGAGCGTCAGGTCATTGCTGACGTACGCTGATGTCACCACCCTGTGCGAGCATAGTAAGGAGCGGACACGGTGGTGCGTCCGGTCGTTGGTGAACGGACGTGTCCGATCATGTTTTGGTGTCTCTAGGAGCTCTCTGTTGTTGACCGAACGCTGAGGCGTGGTGAGTCTGGTCAAGCTGAGCAGCACGTCCAATCAGGTGTTGCTGGCGCGCGCGAGTTAGCCGTTGGCGGCAATAGCTATTTCAAACGGCTAGTGACACATGGTGTCGCTGGAGCGATCAGACGTAGGGCCTGGCGCATCCGGTCATCATGACCAGCGCGTCTAGTCACTGTAGGTTTTGCCCAGTGAAGGGGCAACGGCTCTTTTAGCCCTTGGGGATATAAATAGAAGCTGTGGCCAGCCTTGGGCTGGTTGCTGAGCACCCTTAAGCCTTGGTGGCTTGTGTAGGTGTGCTAGGTAGCCCTCTAACTCACATACGCTTGATAGTGATGATCCGCTTGAGTGTGAGTGCGATTCTAGTGTGTTGCATTGTGAGATTGCCTCGAGTGGCACTAGGTGATCGAGTTACAAGCTAGTGGTGCTTGTTACGCTTGGAGGTTGCCACCCCCTAGATGGCTTGGTGGCGTGATCTCTGTCGAAGCCTGCGAGAAGATTGTGCGGTGTTCCGGAGAAGTAATTGTGAGGGGTATTGTGCTCGCCCCATGGGAGTTGCGAAGAGCAACTCTAGTAGAGCGTGTCATTGAGCTACCCTCACTTGTGGGTAGGTTCTTATGGTACCCAACGTGCGGGCTTGGCAGGTGATGCCAATTAGCCGCCGAACCACCAAGTGAGCGGTCGACACAACGGGGACTAGCGTGTTGGCAGCACGGGAACCTTGGGAGAAAAATTGCCGTGTCATCCTTGTCTTCCCGTTGGTTTGCATCCCCATTACACAGCTTGTATTTACTTTCAAATACATTGCTCTTGTGTAGCTCCTCTTGTAATTTGTTTGCTTGTGTAGCTTGCTAGTTTCTGTCTTGCTTGTGTAGCATAGAAGTAGCTCCCTTGCATGGCTAATTTGGTTTTAGTAACATTGTTAGTCACATTACTTAGATTGTGTAGCTAAGTGATTTGCGCTCTCTTATTTGGCTTGTGTAGCCTTGTTATTGAGCATTGCTAGTGAGCTTAGGAGCTTTGTGCTTTTGCTTACTAGATTGTGTAGAAGCTCCCCCAGTTGCTTGAAGTACTAGTTGCATAGGTTTATGTGACCTTGCAAGCTAGAATTGTTAGGTGAGCTCTAGCTAGCCCAGGGGTGTAATCTTGGCAAGATCGTTAGTTTTAATTCCGTATTTATCTCGGTTAGCCGATGCAATTATTTTTAGAAAAGGACTATTCACCCCTCCTCTAGTCCGTTATCTTGACCCTACACGTGGTATCAGAGCTAGGTCTCTCATTTGTGGTCTTCACCGGCTCGAGAGGATGGCAACTTATGGGCTAGATGTTGAGTGTCCATATACTTTTGATGGCACACACTTTGCACGGTAGAAAAATTGGATGACATGTAATTTTAAGTTTATTTCCCCCCAAATATGGTGGATCGTAGATGTGGGTTTTTCTCATGCGTTGGATGAAAATAATGCAACTAAAGCGCAAAAGAAATGCCTACATCTCGATTGCCAAGCTACCAACATTTTATATCAATCTATGAAAGATACCATATTTGAGGAGATCATGTACATGAAGATTGCCCATGATATTTGGTTATATCTCAATTTGATATATGGGAGAGTCTCTCATGATGATGATGAGCCCAAGGAGGAGGCACATGAGTGTGTTGAGCATGACCACAATTTGGTGATTGTGGAAGATTGCTCCACCTCATGGTCGAGTGATGATGATGATAGATCAACTACAAGTTCACTTGACAAGGTTGATGGTGATGCATCAAGTGATGCAAAGATGATACTACCTCAAGCACACTTGGTGATGATGATGTTGGTTCATACTCGGGCCATGATTGTGATGCTACTACAAGCCCATCCACTACACCACATTGCTTCATGTCACAAGGTGACACTAAGGTATATGATGCTAATGTGGTTGATCATGTTGATTTATATGATGAGCTTGTTAGTAGACTTGCTAGCATGACCATGTCTTTAGAAAATGAGAAAGCTAAAACAATGAAATTAGAAAAATAAAACTCATTTCTAAAGAATTCATGTGAAGAACATAAGCACTTACTTGATGTTCTTAAAGCTTCACATGATGAGCTAAAATTGACTCATGAGGGACTTCTTGTATCTCATGAAGAATTATTAGAACAACATGGTTCTCTCATGGAAATGATTTCCAAGAAAATTAAAAATAATGAGAGCTCATCACATGAGTCAAGTGATCAATTGCAACATGTGACTAACTCTTGTGATGTAGAGAAGAAGCATGTATCCACCTCTTGTGATGATTTATTAGATATGCCATATTCTTCACATTTAGATGCTTGTTCTACTTCTATGTCTTGTGAGATTAACCTTTTGAAGGAGAACAATGAGCTAAAAATAGAAGTGAAGAAATTGAGCAACAAGTTAGAGAGGTGCTACAACTCAAAAGTCACCTTTGAACACATGTTGAAGACTTAAAGAAACTATGGTGATAAGTGTGGCCTTGGCTTCAACAAGAAGAGTATGACAAAGGGCGAAAAAAGAGAAAGAAAGATGAAGAAGCAAGAACAAAAGAGGCTATCTCATTTCATGTGTTTGAAATGCCATAAAGTGGGACATCTTGTAAATGGTTGCCCCAACGAAGAAAAGCTCAAGTTGAAGAAAGAAGAAGAGAGGCTCAAGCATGTCAAGTGCTTCAAGTGCCGCACATGGGGTCACCTTACCTCTATGTGCCCAACCAAGCAATTGGTGAAGCAACAAGTGGAGCCTCAATCAAAGCCACGAGTTGAGCAAGAAACACCCCAAGAGCAAATCAAGATCAACCATGAAGATGGTGGTGACTTGATGATGAAGAAGAAGAAAACTAGAAGGGGTGGAAAAGCAAGAGAAAGAGCAATGCATCTAAGGACAAATCAAGATGCAAAGAAAGTGAGCAAAAACAAAGAAGAGAAGATGAAAGAAGTTGCCCACATCAAGTGCCATATTTGTGATGAATTGGGCCACCTAGCTTCGGGTTGTCCAAACAAGTTTGAGAAGAAGGATTAAGCTAACAAGGAGAAGCAAAGCAATGAGAAGCACCACATGAGCAAGGAAGAAAATGTTCCATCAAAGAGGAAGTGCTACTCTGTCACACCCAATTTTAAGGATAAAATTGAATGCACTAAACTCATGTGCGCCTAGGGATCAGTCACACACACACAAGCTGACAAATTATAAAAGGGTATCATCATAGTGTATCTTACATCATGATAATAACATAACTTAGTCTTACACATCATAGCGGAAAATAAAAGATAACTCTCTCTCATGGAACTCCATCACAGGGAAGGTTAACTGATTGACCACAAGCCTAATAATCCTCAGAAAACTCCTCATACACGTTGTCATCTATTACCGATCCGGGATTTTTATCCAAATATAGAAAGTAAACAAGCGTAAGTACATCCCGTACTCAACAAGCTAACATGGGGTTCATGAGGCTCAAAAAGGATGACACTGGTTTACTGCTGTTAGCACTTTTAGTAAGTCAAGATTTTATTATCAAGTATTATCAAGTTATGCTTAAGCTCCCTTTTCAACCCACATAATCATATATCAGAACCAATTGAGTCATGAAACATCATCATAATTTCATCATTGTCATCATATATAAACAACAATATAAGTAGCCATTTATTCTATGAGTTTTTTGGGCTGCTCGTGACCGTGAGCACGGCTGTTATAACAGTTTATTACCCTCTACAGAGGTGGTGCACATTCACCGTGAGTCGTGATTCCCATATGCCCGGGTTAATTACTCCTATATCACTGCCAAGGTGAGCGGGTAGGGTACACTATGAAGCCATTTCATAGGTTTCTCTAACAAGTTAGGGCCGCTAGATTTCCTTGGCAGGCAGATGTAGGAACCCCCCTTTCCTATGCCACATATCCATCGTGGCTATACACATAGGAACAGAGGCAGCCCTATACCCAACGTGGCAAGCCCCTTTTACGCCATAAAGGTAACCTCTAACAAGCTAGAAAAGGTCCTATTACTGAGCTAAAGTCAAAGCCATATGACTCTCACAGTTGCACTGTCAGTCCCAGCTTTTGCCGACAGATAAGTCCTTATGGAGGGCCGGGAGCAACATGATCAAAAGTCATTTGCACCTTCGCCCTATGGATCAGTTGTTATAAATCATGTTATACTTTTAGTTCCATAGAACCATTCACCATCGTATAGATCATGTTCAGTTAGAGCACTAGCAATCTACCCATATGCAATTAACCCATAGGAGTCAAGGGAACAAGTCATCAAATGACTAGAATGTCCTTATGGTTATCAAAGTTAGACACATGCACATGAGTAAATGATTAAAGTGAATAGGACGTCAAGGTACGCCCATGCTATACTTGCCTTGGTTCACAAACTCTTGCTGGTCCTGCTGGTCGTCGAAGAACTCTTGATCTCCAACGTTCTCCTCACTGTCTGAACACGACCAACACGGCCACACACAACATTCTAGGAACATTCATGCAAAGCAAACAATCCTATAATTAGAACAATACACCAACAGTATAGAAAACAAGATAAAATGTTTATGAAAATAATCTATGTCTCGCTACGATCACGTCAACGCGAAGTTCATGAAAATCGGAGCTAAAACGCGAAAGTTATGAATTAAACGGGGTTTTCTATAGCTCTTTATTTAATTAAACCTAATCATGAAATTTAAAAGTTGCAAACTTGATTAACAGTGGTACTAACACGTAGATTATGAAATTACGAAGCTAACGCAATTTGAACGGATCAATTCGGAGCTAAAACAAAGTTTTTATGAGCAAAACAAATTTAGTGGCATTTCTGTAAATACTGAAAACATATTTTGAACTAAAACAGTGCACTTTACGTTTTCAAAACAAGAAAGCATGCTCTGGAAGCTACGCTAGGGATGGCGGGTTCAATTTTGAGAAAATAGGGGGTCTCTTAAGCAAATTTACATGCGAAAGGGTAACTTCTAATCATGACCGCAGATCTGGAGATGGACAGCTTGGATCAGTTCTGGGGAAGGAAGAGAAGGGGGGGTCCGGCCGGCATAGTGACGCCGGCGGCAAGCTCCATGGCCGGCGGCGTGGAGGTCACTGGCACGCATAGTTAGGGGCCTACGGGCCACGGTTCGAAGAACCGAAGGCACCGGGAGATAGAGGGGGTTCTCGCGAACCCGTCCAGGCCAAGAAGGCGGCCGAAGGGCGCGGCTGAGGCAACGGTCGCCATGGCTGGCGGCCAAGAGCTCGCGGCGCACGCGGCTAAGGCTCTAGAAACCATGAAACAAGAAATAAAATGCACGGGAGGAGAGAGGAGAGTATGGCGAGGCTCACAGCAGGGAGAAACGGGTCGACGGTGGCTCGGAGACGGCGGTTCACGCGGAGGGTGGATCCTGGTGACCTCGGCGCGGCGGTTGCTGTGGCTTCCTTAGTGCCTAGCAAACACGAAGAAGAGAGCAGGGAGCAGCAGGCAGAGCGGTGGGGTCATGACACCCTTTAAAACGAGGCCGAGGAGCGGGGAGGGGCGCTCCCACGATCGAGGACGTGGGCGCGGCGGTGGTTACGCCAGACATGCGTGGGGCAGGAGGTCGGGGGTGGCGCCGACACGTGGGCCCGAGCCATCAGCGGCTAAGAGCGGAGCGATGGGGGGCGCGGCAGTGGCTTGCTGCGGGGCTAGGCCGGCGCCCTGCTTGCGATGCTGGGACGGCTGAGGAAACCGCTCGGCTCGGCTGGGCCAGCCCAAGAATGGGAGGAGGGAAAAGTGAGCGGGCTGGCGGGAGGGCTGGGCTGGTGCGCTGGCTGGGAAAAAAGGCACGGGCCGAAAGCAAGGAAAGGAGGTGGAGGAGAAAAAGAATTTCTTTTCTTTTTCCAAATACATTTTCCAATCTCATTTTCAAGTTGAATTTGAATTCCATTCAAATTCTAGTCAAAGTCAATCATTACAAAAACAAATGTGCAGCAGCATGAATGCATCAACATGTTACTAACCTTATATTTGATTTTATTTTCACAAAAATTATTTCTTTCCTATATTTCAATGCTCACATAATAACATAATTAAATCAAATTTTCTTATTTCAAAAGACTGAAATTTTGGGTGTTACAATTCTAGCCCCCTTATGATGAATCTAGTCCTCGAGATTCGGGTGATTGCTTACTCAAACAGTTGGGGATAAGACTTTCTCAGATCCTCTTCTCTTTTCCAAGTAGCCTCATCCTCTGTATACCGATTCCACTGCACCTTGCACATCTTTATAGTTCGGCTTCTTGCAACTCTTTTAGTAGTTTCCAAGATCTTTATCGGATACTATTCATACGAAAGATCTTCCTTAACAGCAAGTTCTTCTAAAGGAATTTGCTCTTCTGGTACCCGCAAACACTTCTTTAACTGAGAAACATGAAACACGTCGTGCACACCTGACAAACTCTCAGGTAGTTCCAACTGATAGGCTACTTCTCCACATCTCTCTAGGATCTTAAAAGGTCCAATATACCTCGGTGCCAACTTTCCCTTCATATTGAATCTTTTCACAGTTCTCATTGGTGACACCTTCAAGTACACATAATCTCTAACTTTGAAAGTTAGTTCTCTTCTGCGAGTATCAGCGTAACTCTTCTGTCGGGACTGAGCCACTCTTAAGTTGTCTCTAATCATTCTCACTTGTTCTTCCGCGTCTCTAAGGACATTGGGTCCAAACACTTGAGTTTCACCAGTCTAATTCTAGAACAAAGGCGTTCTACATTTATGTCCATACAGCGCCTCAAAAGGTGCCATCTTAAGACTCTTCTGATAACTATTGTTGTGCGAGAACTCTGCATATGGTAGACTCTTACCCCAACTATTACCATACTGTAGTGCACAAGCTCTCAACATATCTTCCAAAATCTGGTTGATCCTTTCAGTCTGTCTATCAGTTTGTGGGTGGTAAGCAGAACTGAAATTCAACTTTGTCCCCAAAGATCTATGTACTTTATGCCAGAATTGCGATGTAAACTGAGTGCCTCTATCCGACACAATTTTCTTGGGAACACTATGTAAGCACACTATTCTTTCCATGTACAACTCTGCTAATCTTGCACCTGTATAGGTAGTCTTGACTGGTAAAAAGTGAGCAACCTTGGTGATTCGATCCACTATTACCCATATTAAATCATAACCTCTTTGAGTGCGGGGCAAACCTACGATAAAATCCATACCAACTTCTCCCATTTCCATTCAGGAATCTTCATTGGTTGTAGCAACCCTGCAGGTCTTTGATGCTTAGCTTTCACTCTTTGACAAGTGTCACACAAAGCCACATACTCTACCACATCTCTCTTCAAACCATACCACCAATACTTCTCCTTGAGATCCAAATACATCTTCGTACTTCCGAGGTGTATGGAATAAGTAGACTCATGGGCCTCTTGCAGAATTGCATCATGGATAGCCTTCACTTCAGGTACATATATCCTTTTTCCAAACCAAAGAGTACCATTCTCATCCATCCTAAATCCTGATGCCTTTCAAAGCACTACATTCTCCGCTATCTCTTTTAGTTTTTCATCCTCCAATTGACCTTTGCGTATCTCTTGCTCCAATGTAGGCTCTATCACCAATTCGATTGCATTAGTGACAAAACTCAAGTTGAGATGCTCCATTTCAGCACACAACTCTGCTGACATAAATGTCATCCCAAGTCCATTAGCATAACTCTTCCTGCTAAGTGCATCAGCTATGACATTTGCTTTTCTCGAATGATAATGCACTTCCAAGTCATAGTCTTTGATCAGTTCTAACCAACGACATTGTCTCAGATTCAAATCTGACTGGGTAAAGATATACTTCAAACTCTTGTGATCTGTATAGATATCACTCTTATGCCCAATTAGATAATGTCTCCAGATTTTCAAAGCATGTACCATAGCTGCTAATTTCAAGTCATGAGTAGGGTAATTCAACTCATGCTTCCTCAATTGTCTAGATGCATATGCCATCACTCTTCTTTCTTGTATAAGCACACATCCAAGGCCCAAACGGGATGCATCACAATATATAGAGAAGTTCTTGCTTAAGTCGGGCAAAATCAATACTGGAGTTGTAGTCAATCTCTTCTTTAGCTCATCAAAGTTTGCCTGCCATTTATCCGACCATACATACTTAGCATTCTTTTCCAACAGAGCTGTCATAGGCTTAGTAAGCTTGGAAAATCCTTCAATGAACCTCCTGTAGTATCCAGCCAATCCTAAAAAGCTACGAATCTCACTTACATTGATTGGTGGCTTCCAATTCAACACATCTTGCACTTTGCCTGGATCCACTGCTATTCCACCATTGGAGACAACATGACCCAGAAAAGAGACCTCCTTCAACCAAAACTCACACTTGCTCCGCTTAGCGTACAACTTATGTTCTCTAAGCTTTTGCAAGACCAACCTTATATGTTCAGCATATTCTTCTTTGGTCTTGGAGAATATCAGTATATCATCAATGAAAACCACCACGAATTTATCTAGAAACTCCATGAACACCTTATTCATCAGATACATAAAGTATGTAGGTGCATTGGTCAATCCAAAAGACATAACGGTATACTCATACAAGCCATACCGGGTAGTGAATGTTGTCTTGGGTATGTCCGAGTTTCGAATCTTAAGCTGATGGTATCCTGAGCGGAGATCAATCTTGGAGAACACATAGGCTCCTCTTAACTGATCAAACAAATCATCAATCCTAGGCAAAGGGTATTTATTCTTGATTGTAACTTCATTAAGTGAATGGTAATCCACACACATCCATTGACTACCATCCTTCTTATCCACAAAGATCACAGGTGCTCCCCATGGGGAAGAACTGGGGCCTATGAAACCTTTTTCTTGCAACTCTTTTAGTTATTTCTTAAGCTCTTCTAATTTATTAACCCCCATTCTATATGGACGTTTAGCTATTGGTGCAGTTCCAGGTAATAATTCAATAATGAATTCAATGTCTTGGTCAGGTGGCATACCTGGCAAGTCATCAGGGAAGACATCCAGGAACTCCACAACATGATCTTGTTTATGGGCATCACCATCTAGCTGGTTCACTGTGGCTGTAGGCTGAGCTTGCACTACCACTTCTACATAGATTCTATCTCCATTGAGTGATGTCACAACCACAGATTTCTCCTAACACTAAATCGCTGCCCGGTGTTGTTTCATCGAATCCATTCCTAGAATAAGATCAATTCCCGCTGTTCTCAACACAATTGGTTTCACTTTGAAGTCTACCCCCCTTAAGGAAATGCTAGTTGAGGGACTCCAATAAGAAGCGGGCATACTGCCTCTCGATGAATTTACTAGTATGGGGTTTTTCATGGCACACAAAGGTATGCTATGCATTCTAACAAAAGCTTGGGAAATAAAAGAATGTGAAGCACTAGAATCAAAAAGTACTATAGCAGAGATAGAGTTGACGCTGAACATACGCAACATGACCTCGGGTGTCTCCTGAGCTGCATCAGATGACACATAGTTCACCTTCGCAGTGTGAGGTGGTCGGGCGTTGAACTTCTGATTGTCAGTCTGGTTCTGAGAAGCTTGCTGGTTCTGCTTCTTTGGACACTGATGAGCATAGTGACCTACTTCTCCACAGCGGTAGCATGCATTGGGGTTATTGGGTGCACCACTCTTCATTGGAGCATTGTTGGTCATTCCCTGGCGTGTTGCTAGATTGTCAGTCTGTTGCGGGTGACGCTGATTACCATACTATTGCTGGTACTAAGGGCGTTGCTGGAACTGATTACGTTGAGGATACTGACCATGGTTTCCCTGGTTAGATTGTCCTTGATTCCTTTGCTGAAAACCCTACTAGGGATAGGCTCACGGGCGTGTGTTGCTTCCTGAAGCTTGCCCTTGAAGTCTCCTCTTCTTGGCTTCCATCTCTTTGCGCTTATCGTCAATCACAATAGCGCGGTTCACTAATGACTAAAAGTTAGGGTAGGTGTTGGACATCAGCTGGAGCTGCAGGCCATCATAAAGTCCCTTGAGGAAATGGTGTTGCTTCTCCTTGTCCTCAGCTACATCATTTGGAGCATAGCGTGATAGTAGAGCAAACTTGTCACGATACTTCGCCACAGTCATGGATCCTTACTTAAGGGATCTAAATTCCTCTTGCTTCAATTCCACCAGTCCATCGGGGATATGATATGACCGGAAGTTGTCCTTGAATTCCTGCAAGGTGATAGCAAGAGCGTTGTTGGGATGTCCATACTGGAAAGAATCCCACCAATCCTGAGCTGCTCCCTGGAGTTGACCAGAAGTATACAACACCTTCTCAAGATCGTTGCATTGTGCTATGTTAAGTTGCTTCTCCACAGCACGCAACCAATCATCTGCCTCCATAGGGTCTGAGGCATGGGTGAACACCGGTGGACGACCCTTCATAAACTCTCCACACTTATCTCTAACCTAAATAGGCGGTGGTCCTCTTGCAGGTTCATTATCCAAGCGCTGCATCATAGCCTGCATCAACTGCGCTTGCATTCCCATTAATTGTTTCATGGTCACAGGTGGCGGTGGTGGTGGATTTATGAGAGCATCATGCCCACGACCACGGCCTCTGCCTCTTCCTCCTCTTGCGGCCATCTGTTTTCCAACAAATGTGCAAAATTTAGAGATTTCCAAATTATAGAGAGCTTACAAAAGATAAGAAACAATGTTGAGAATTTTCTGGACAAGATTCCAAAAACAGCAGTTCAGTAAATCTATCATAACTCGAGTTTTAGAGATCCAACAGAGGTGTACCAAGAATGGTTGGAAAGCTTAGGAGATCAGCTACAACTTTTATTTAGATCACTTTTACAGATTCTGACATACACATGGTCAAAAATAGAGCTAAACAGAATCTGTTCTGGGTTCCAGTCTTTGCAGGAACATCAACTTGTGACAGCTAGATCTCACAAACTTGAACAGCATTTGACGTGATTCTAGAGACATTTGAAAGATACAGAAGTCTAGTTATCTCCACAAAAATTTCAGAATTTTTGGCAGCCCAGATTTTAAGATACAAGATAAAGATCATAGGCTGCTCTAGAAAACAGCACAACAGAGATAAGATAAAGCAAACCATCTGCATTAAGATTTCATCTAAACTTAAGGTTCCAAACCTAGGGAAGTTGTGGATATGCCCACAAACTTCCGGCAAACAAGCAAACTCCAAATCAACCAAGTTCACAATTAAAGACATCTGATCACTAAAGTTCACAAAGACACAACAAGACTAGACATGATACTCGAACTAACAACGTAGTAATCTTAATCAAGGCACCTAACACCTATGGGGCAGTGTCAATCATGGTGAACGACCGGCGCTTCTTCTTGTAGATCGATGGCTGCCCAAGTTGAGCATGTAGTTCATCAACTTGCTTCTAGAGGCGTCTCTCAGCCCTCTATGATGCACGCAGCTCTCCCTTGACTTCTTCATCCACCCCCTGCATGGCATGGACATGCTGCACTGTTGCTTCTAGAGTTGGGTCACTCTCTGGTGGAGCCAAGACCTACCAAACACCATCATGATCAATGCGAGGAAGGAACCTGAGACGATCCTCCCTCATGGCCTCAAAACGACGGCCATGGTAGTAGATGTAGGCGTCCTGCGCTGCATCTTCCATGCCATCCAATGCATGGGCCCTCCTGGCAGTGGCACGGTGGACAGTCTCCACCTCATGTTCATTCTTAATATCATTCCAAGCAGTGACAACTAGCTCTACCTTCCAAAAGGTTGCCTCCAAAGGATGCTGGTACTCTGCACAATGATAGCTGATGGAGGCGTGCAGATCGAAGTAGTAGTCATCCAGCACATGGGTGAGGAGGGTGTGGTAGTAGGCCATCTCAGGGGCTGGCTTGAAGTAATACTTGCACTTCCAGCCTATCTCCTCATCCACCACAGGGACAGCTGGGGATGGCATAGGTGTAGGTGAAGTAGCTGATGACTCCTCGGGTGTAGCTACAACAGGATAGACTAGTGCAACAGCTGGAGTAGGAGCAGGTGCAAGTGTCGGGGTAGCCATCTCCCCATCGTCAGAGATGATCACAATCTCCTTCTCCGCCTATGGAGCACGTGGGGTGAACAAGGCACAGTAGCCAGCAGTGCTGAGGCGGGCAGTCTTCAGGTTATGAGACATCTATAGATTTAAAGTGAGATAGAATTAGAATAAAAAATTTTATATAATAGATTAAGGTATGAAAAGCATAAATGTTTTAATAAAATAACAAGAATAAGACAGTAAGCAAGAAACCAGAGGAGCAAAGATGCTAAAACGACCGTTTCTAACTAGGCTTGCGTCCTACAGTCAACCCGGCTCTGATACCAATTTGTCACACCCAATTTTAAGGATAAAATTGAATGCGCTAAACTCATATGTGCCCAGGGATCAGTCACACACACAAGCTGACAAATTATAAAAGAGTATCATGTGGCAGAACCTTCTAAGAAATCGGGCCCACGTGCACCTATCGTTGTCTTAACAGACCTCGGATAGCGTTCATGAGTTCCCAATAACTCAACAGGTCTGTCGGGTGTCCTTGGGAAACCCAAATCATCCACGATTCTCTTTTCAAACAGGATCCCAATCATAGACATTGCAGATTACAACAGTTTATTCAAATATATACATCAGAGTAAAAGATAGCGGAAGTCTTAAGATAACATAGTTTACAAACCAGTTGTTTTCAAACTTACAATACCATAAGTGTCATACAACCATAGTAGCAGGATAATATTACATTAACTTTATTTATCATACAAACTAGTGTCTTGTCCAAAGGCCATTCATCACTCCTCATCATCATTGACTTCAAACACAGACATGCAGCAAGGACCAAAACAAGCCTGCGCATGCGACTCACCTGCAACAAGGGTTAACAAACCCTGAGTACAAAAGTACTCAATAAGACTAACCCGACGTAAAGGGGTGTAAGACTTTTAGCGATGTAGGGGTTGGGGCAAGGTAAGGATGTAGCAAGATTCAAAAGTTCTTTGCTAAAAGCTTACTATTCTTATCATATTTTCAAGTTTTACCCCTAAGTCCTTTTAATTCATTATCTCAACTAAATGTACATTTCCCATATTCCAATCCTTCTCATTCCATTCTTTTCTCATATTTTAGTAATTCACCAGTCCTGCATTGCTTCTGTAATGAATCGAGTCTCCATATCTGCGGAGCACCAGCAATTCGAATTGATTCAAGTCCCAACTGGGGATTGCTTATCACACGACATATGTAGAACTTAATCTTGCATACATCAACCTCGCTACCGGATCCTCCTATACTAAGCCATCTCCACGCCACCCAAGAGCACAACACACCTCAAATCTGGCCACATTCCAGCCATGAGGGTACATGATACTCCCGCCATCTCTCCACTCCTAGTGCGTGGGCATTCATCTTAGTATCGGATTAGCCGAAGTAGGCTTACCGGAGTATGTGACCAGTACTACAAAGTGTCTCGTTCAGAAGATCCACAATGAGTGGCCTTTAAGCGACATAGTCGGCAACATTACCCAACATTCAAGATAAGTCACCCGACTAGTCTCTAGTTCATTCAACCTTCTTTCTTTCTTTGGCCAGTATGCCATCTTTGATTGTATCGAAACTTTTATTTTGAAAGCCTATCATAAAGCATACTAAGCATTCTACGCCTTTGTAAATGAAAACATCTTCAAGGATGGTAAACAATTAACAAGGTAGGCAATGCATCAAGTAGGTAACATTTGAATTAATCAACTTAATGCAATAAGTAACATAGGTGATAAACTTTTCAAAGTAACAAGGTAAGGGTTTAATGCATAAACCGGGGCTTGCCTTCGTTGACGATCTCAGGTTCCGGATCAGTACCACAATTATCGAATCCCGTGACAACCGGGGATTCTTCCAGAACTTGCTCAACTAGAATCGTTTCACTCTCAGATTCTACACGAAATGATAACATATGCTTTAACATGATGATAATGTAAACATGATGCTGTCATGGTACATTAAATATAACAACACCTCGAATACGACTGTTTTACACGGTACAGTCGCAAGCCAACAAAACCAACTTGCAATTCTACCGTCAAGGACCACACATGTGACTTGACCAAACTGATCTTGAAACCCTACTAGTCACAAAATATGACCAAAACAAGATTAAACACTAATCAAACACTTAGGGTTTGCTTTTATTTATTTTTGAATTAATTTGGAAATAAGCCCAAAAATGAACTTGTTCCAAATGACCTCAAAATCTTATGTAAGCTTACTCATGACAAATTAGTGTACCAAAACAAATTTTATAATTTTTGGAATTATACAGTAGCCTACAAAAATCATGGAAATTGCATTTATCAATTAATGGACTGAATATTTGAACATTAAAAATTTATTCAAATTTCAAGTTTCATATTTTTAAACCATACTAGAACATGTACAGAAACTACACACAAATTTTCAGAATTTTTGGAGCCATGATTATTTTCCTACAAATTCCCAAAGTTTCAGCACTATTCAAAATCCAGAAAAATATCAAAACTCACTATTCTCTCTCTCTCTCTCACTGACAGCCGGCCCCCACATGTCATCCCTAACCTCTGGCTTTGACCGTGGCATCGACGGCGCTGACCGGCGCTAACTCGCCGACGGTGAGCCCAACAGCGACGGCCAAAGTACCAACATGTTCACAAGAACTAGGCGCATCGATCTATGGTATTTCGGAGGTTGATCACATCACAGAACAAGGCTGACGCCGGCCATGGCGAATGCGGTGGCACAGCAGCATTACGCCGGTGAAACAAGACTGGTAACGGTAAAAAAGAGAGTTCAGGAAGCATCAGTGGCTCACCCCGAATGTGTTGATGCAACGAGCGAGACCGGAGAAGCTATGGTGACGCATTTCGACGGTGACAGTGATCACGGTGGAGCGGACCTCGTCGACAACGGCGTTCCGGCGACTGCAGTGGGCAAAACGAGCAGGCAAGAGTGGAATAAGCACTACAGCATCAAGATGAAGCCATAGAGTCAACAAGCAAGGGCAACAGCTCACCGGATGATGCTAGCCGCGGTGAATCAAAGTTTTGGTCGAGGTCGCCGGCTGCGAGGAAGATGAACGTGGACAGCGAGCTCTCGGTGAAATCAAGTGGTAGCAATAGGTCGGTTGGAGGCGCAAGGAGTAGGCGGAACTAGAACACTGCTTTTCCGGGGCTATCTTGCGCTGAGGGAGCGAGAGGAGCTCGCTGGAGTTAAGGCGGCGGCGTTAGGAAAACAGAGGGAAGGAAGAAAAGCAATTGACGTCGTCTGGGCTTTATAGCGCGGCCAGGAGCGCACGGGATCGACACGCAGTGTGCTCGCCGTGCTAGCGCGAAGCCAAAGGCGGCCATGGGTGTGCCTGGAAGACCAGAGAAAGGACGCCAGCGGTGGGGCGGTGGCGCCCTGTTGTTAACTTGATTTTTGAAGTATTTACAGAATTGCCACTGAGTTCATTTTACAAATTACTCCCAATTTTTCTAAAAAAGTTGAAAATCTCCAAAAATGAAAGTTGCTCAACTTTTCAAGCTATACAACTTTGCTTCAAGGAATATTTTCAAATTCTGCCTCCATTTTGAAATTTGAATTTGGGGTACATTTGGGCATTTGAGTCATTTCAAAATTACTCCAAATTTTATATGTAAACTTTAAAAACTTTGAATACCAAAGTTGATCCTTATAAAATAATCTTCAACTTTGCTTTTTGCCACAATCCCAAATTCCAAATGGATTTTGAATTAGTCAAAAGGGGCAAAAAGGACTTTTATGATTTGAATTTGAATTCAAATTTGATTTGTTTACCTTTTTACTTTAACTTTGATTTTTGACCAGTAACATGGCCCATTAGGGTTATTTGAGTCAAATGACACATGGCCTCACATGATCACATGAAATTTGACCCTTGTGGACATGATCTTTACTTAGAGTTTTGAATCACATTACATCACATAAAATAACAACTTATGAAATAAAGCTTATTTAGTGAATGCATTCAAAATTTTCTACTTTATGAATGCTTTGCAATGCATATGATGGCATGTCAAGTTTTAGTGCTAGGTCAAAACACCAGAGGTGTTACAACCCTTCTCTTCAGCTTCCTTGACCACATCCGGTCCAAAGAACCAACGTTCTCCAGCTTCTGACCAATTTAAAGGTGTCTGGCATCTACGGCCATACAGTGCTTCGAATGGTGCCATTTTAATGCTCTCTTGATGGCTATTATTATATGAGAATTCAGCTAAGGGAAGGCATTCATCCCATTTAGCACCATAGGAAAGGACACATGCTCTTAACATATCTTCAAGAATTTGATTTACCCTCTCAGTCTATCCATCTGTTTGCGGATGATAAGCAGAACTACAGATGAGTTTAGTTCCCAAAGACTCATGTAGACTTTTCCAAAACTTAGATACGAACAATGACCCTCTATCAGAGACAATGGTCTTAGGTGCCCCATATAGACTGAAGATTCTATCAAGATAAAGCTTTGCATACTGTTCCGCTCGATATTTATCTCTGACTGGTAGGAAGTGAGCTATTTTGGTTAGGCGATCAACAATAACCCATATTGAATTGTAGCCTACAGATGTCCTAGGCAACCCCACGATGAAGTCCATACAGATATCTTCCCACTTCCAAGATGGAACTGGTAATGAATGTAATGGACCTATAGTCTTCATATGAACCGCTTTAACTCTCTGACAAATATCACATTTGGCCACATATTGAGCTATTTCTGTTTTCATTTTGGTCCACCAATATCTCTGTCTCAGATCATGATACATTTTGTTGCTACCTGGATGAATGGAGTATCTTGTAGAATGAGCTTCATCAAGAATCTGCTTTCGCAGCTCCGGATTTTTGGGTACTACCAATCTATCCTTGAACCATACAACATCTGATTCATCAATCTTGAAACATGTTGGTTTTCCAGATCTGACTTTATCCTTGATATGGGCTATACCCTTACTTTTCCATTGAGCAACAATGATCTGATCTTTGATAGTGGATTCAACTGCAATATTGGATAGGGAACCTTGTTCTATGATTTGTAAATTCAGATGCTCCATCTCTTGACATAATGTTCATTGCATAGGTTCTACAATCAGACAATGACAATGACTCTTGTGACTCAGGGCATCGGCAACCACATTAGCCTTGCCCGAATGATAATGCACTTCTAAGTCATAATCTTTGATAAGTTCTAACCATCTTCTTTGCCTCATATTCAACTCTGACTGAGTGAAGATGTATTTCAAACTTTTGTGATCCGTATAGATATGACAGATATTGCCTAATAAATAATGTCGCCAAACCTTGAGTGCATGAACAACAGCAGCTAATTCAAGGTCATGGGTGGGATAATGTTCTTCATGCTTCTTGAGTTGTCTGGAAGCGTACGCTATGACTCTGCCTTCTTGCATAAGAACACAGCCAATACCAATTCTAGATGCATCACAATAGATATCAAATGGCCTCTCGATATCAGGTTGTGCTAAAACTGGTGCAGTTGTCAGCAACTTCTTCAATGTCTGAAAGGCCTTCTTACATTCTGTTGACCATACAAACTTAGTTTGATTTTTCAGCAGTCCAGTAATTAGCTTCACAATTCTGGAGAAGTCAGGGATGAACCAACGATAATACCCTGCCAACCATAGAAAACTACGAACTTGATGAACAGTGGTAGGTGCTTTCCAGTTAAGGATTTCTTCTACCTTGCTCGGATCAACAGCTATACCACCAGCAGATAGCACATGACCCAGAAATTGTACTTCCTCCAACCAAAATGCACATTTACTAAATTTGGCATATAGTTGGTGATCTCTTAATCTTTGTAGAACAATACGGAGATGTTCCGCATGTTCCTCTTTGCTCTTAGAATAGATAAGAATGTCATCAATGAACACCACGACAAACTTATCCAACTCGGGCATGAAAATTGAGTTCATCAGGTACATGAAATGAGCCGGGGCATTGGTCAGCCCAAAAGACATAACTAGATACTCATAAAGACCATATCGGGTAGTAAACGTTGTCTTCGGCACATCTTCTCGTCTGATCTTAATCTGGTGATAGCCTGATCTCAAGTCTATCTTCGAGAACACCTTAGCTCCCGCAAGTTGATCAAAAAGCAAATCAATTCGGGGTAAGGGGTATTTGTTCTTTATGGTGACTTCATTTAACGGCCGATAGTCAACACATAACCTTAAGGTTTGGTCCTTCTTCTTCACGAAGATAGCAGGGCATCCCCAAGGTGATGAACTGGGTTGAATGAAACCCTTGTCTAACAACTCTTGTAGTTGCATTTTTAATTCTGCTAGTTCTTTGGGTGGCATCCTATATGCTCTTCTGGACACTGGTGTTGTTCCTGGTTTTAGATCAATTCTAAACTCTACATCTTGGTCTGGTGACAGACCAGGCAGATCATCGGGAAAGACATCCATAAATTCACATACCCCTAGAATTTTCTGGGCTTCTTCAACAATAGTTGCACAGACTGTTTCCACTGTACTCTTAGGAAAGGGAAGTTGGATGAGAAGTTAGGTTTTGCTGTCAGGTGCATTTACCCTTATGGTTCTACGCAGGACATCTATGATAGCCCCATGTTGGGTTAACCAGTTCATACCAAGGATCACATCTATATCTTGATCCTTTAATATCAGCATATTGGTAGGGAACTCATAACCTCTCAAATCAATAGGTACATGCTAAACTACCTCCCTTGTATAGATTCGTCCCCCGGGCGACTGTATATGATATGGTTCTTTTGTTTCCCCAATAGCTATCACATGCTTCACAACAAATGTACGATTGATGAATGTATGGGATGCACCAGAATCAAATAAGTTAATTGCAGGATGCTTAGCAATGGAAAACATACCCATCATTGCTGGTTCTCCTTCTGGAATAGATTACACCTGAGTATAGAAGACCCTTCCAGTTTTCTTCTCAGCCTGACCCTTCTGACTATTCTGAGCATTGCCCTTGTACTGATTCTGAGCTTGAGTAACAGGGGCTTTAGGTGCATCAGGATTGTTCTTCCTAGGATACGGACATTCTTAGGAAAAGTGTCCGGGTTTACCACAATTATAGCATGGATAATTGTGATTCTGGGGAGTAGCATTGCGGTTTGCATTATTTGTATTATTTTGCTGCTACAGTGCTTGATGAGGATAAGGCATATTAGTTGCAGGGCGAATAAAGATTTGCTGCCTGCCTTGGCCTTGTTGTGGGCGGAATGGTGCACGGCCATGATTCTGAGGATGGTAGACTATCTTTTGACGCTTTCCACTCGATGATCCAGAAGCAGATATTTTCTTTTTCTTCGCCTCCTTGTGTCGGCGGTAATTCTCCTCCGAAGCGATAGCAATGTTGATTGTCTCATGATAAGTTGCGTTACCACAAGTTGCCATCATGGTCTAAAGTTTAGTGTTCAGACCTCTAAGAAAATGATTCTTCTTCTTCCTGTCAGTATTCACATACTCTATTGCATACTGCGATAGGTGATTGAAGCGCCCAACATAGTGCATCACCGGGTGCTCCCCTTGCTTAAGAGCCAAGAACTCTTCTAACTTCATGGTCATTACACCATCTGGAATATAGTGTGCCCTGAAGGCATCCTTAAACTCCCTCCAGGTGATTTGGTGACCAGCGGGCTGTACTGCTACCAAATTTGCCCACCAGGCACCAGTAGCTCCTCAGAGTTGCTGTGCCACAAACCTTGGTTTCTGAATCTCGGTACAGTGAATCAGCTCAAACTTTTGCTCTATTGTCCTAAGCCAATCGTTAGCTTCTAAAGGCTCTTCTGCCTTAGAGAACATAGGCGGACGTGTGTCAGTAAAATCAACATAGGTTGACTCGTCATTTCCATTATTACGGCGGCCACGATTAGGGTATGGTGCCTATTGGTTCTGCGCCAATTCCCTTAACAACCTAGCATTCTCTATCATTGCATTGATGAGTGCGGCTATGGCATCTACCATAGTCAAAGGCATTGGTGGAGGATTTGAGTACTCATCATCGTCATGCGAGCCACTAGCACCAACTCGGGTGATAGGACGAGGCATCTGTTAGAGAAACACGTTTACTTACATTATTATTTATTGAAAGGAGTTAAAAGGTTTCATGCTACAAAGGGTTACTTATTTAAATTACATGTCTTGTATCCCACAAGACAACCCTAGTTTACTAGGAAAGCAGTAAAGGAACTATTACTACTTCGAGCTCTCAGTCATTGGAGTCCGTGCCCATACCGGATGAAACCTCATCTTCATCTGAGAAGTACACTAACTCCTCAGGATCCTCCTCTTCTTCTTCATTCTCGACTTCTCCAGGATCTACAATCATTTCTTCATCTATAACTTCACCATCCCCATGAGGAGGATGAAGTTGAGCGTACAGCATGTGGACATTCTCATGAAGAATGGCATTGTCCATCTCTAGATCTTCTACGTAGAACTCCAACTCATGGACACGTTCATTGGCCGCATCCTCTCGTGTCTAGGCTTCATTCCGCAGCTCCATGGTCATGGTGATGCCCCTTTGCATTTCCGCTAGCTCTTCTTGATCTTTGGCATGAGCTCGACGAAGAGTGTTGAGCTCCTTGTTAAGGTTCTCAATGTTGGCGGGATTGCTTGAAGATCCTTCATCTCCTAGTTTCTTGGAACTTCCTTCACCCAGCTCATGGTTTCGTGGTGCCAACTGATGACGAGGGACTCCACGAGGTCCCATGGACTTGCATGCGGTTACCTTGGTCTTTGCCATAGCCTGTAGGATTTAGGGTAGGACTATAAGAATAGCTTGAGGATAATGGAGGTTAGCAAGAATGGGATTGACATTACTTACCCAACCACTTCTTAAGGGGAATTATTATGCAAGGTGTCCAAGCATGATGCATGAATCAATCTTACGAATCTAGGTACAAAAGATTTATATAATCATAAGTACTAGATTTTTTTATACATAGGACAAACCTAATCATATTATCCGCCATGAACTTTCAAATAAGATAGGATTGAGTCTAGATCAAAGGTAAGAAGAAAGAAATTTGAACTTTTAAAATATCAAGTTTACTTTCTTTGATCCAAATCAATTTGAAGGTTTTCCAAAGTAACCTACAATGATCTTAGATGGGAACCGCTCTAATACCAGCTGTGGCAGAACCTCCTAAGAAATCGGGCCCACGTGCACCTATCGTTGTCTTAACAGACCTCGGATAGCGTTCACGAGTTCCCAACAACTCAACAGGCCTGTCGGGTGTCCTCGGGAAACCCAAATCATCCACGATTCTCTTTTCAAATAGGATCCCAATCACAGACATTGCAGATTACAACAGTTTATTCAAATATATACATCAGAATAAAAGATAGCGGAAGTCTTAAGATAACATAGTTTACAAACCAGTTGTTTTCAAACTTACAATACCATAAGTGTCATACAACCATAGTAGTAGGATAATATTACATTAACATTATTTATCATACAAACTAGTGCCTTGTCCAAAGGCCATTCATCACTCCTCATCGTCATTGACTTCAAACACAGACATGCAGTAGGGACCAAAACAAGCCTGCGCATGCGACTCACCTGCAACAAGGGTTAACAAACCCTGAGTACAAAAGTACTCAATAAGACTAACCCGACGTAAAGGGGTGTAAGACTTTTAGAGATGCAGGGGTTGGGTCATGGTAAGGATGTAGCAAGATTCAAAAGTTCTTTGCTAAAAGCTTACTATTCTTATCCTATTTTCAAGTTTTACCCCTAAGTCCTTTTAATTCATTATCTCAACTAAATGTACATTTCCCATATTCCGATCCTTCTCATTCCATTCTTTTCTCATATTTTAGTAATTCACCAATCCTGCATTGCTTCTATAATGAATCGAGTCTCCATATCCGCGGATCACCGGCAATTCGAATTGATTCAAGTCCCAGCTGGGGATTCCTTATCACACGACATATGTAGAACTTAATCTTGCATACATCAACCTCGCTACCGGATCCTCCTATACTAAGCCGTCTCCACGCCACCCAAGAGCACAGCACACCTCAAATTCGGCCACATTCCAGCCACGAGAGTACACGCTACTCCCGCCATCTCTCCACTCCCAGTGCATGGGCATTCGTCTTAGTATCGGATTAGCCGAAGTAGGCTTACCGGAGTATGTGACCAGTACTACAAAGTGTCTCGTTCAGAAGATCCACAATGAGTGGCCTTTAAGCGACATAGTCGGCAACATTACCCAACATTCAAGATAAGTCACCCGACTAGTCTCTAGTTCATTCAACCTTCTTTCTTTCTTTGGCCAGTATGCCATCTTTGATTGTATCAAAACTTTTATTTTGAAAGCCTATCATAAAGCATACTAAGCATTCTACGCCTTTGTAAATGAAAACATCTTCAAGGATGGTAAACAATTAACAAGGTAGGCAATGCATCAAGTAGGTAACATTTGAATTAATCAACTTAATGCAATAAATAACATAGGTGATAAACTTTTCAAAGTAACAAGGTAAGGGTTTAATGCATAAACCGGGGCTTGCCTTCGTTGACGATCTCAGGTTCCGGATCAGTACCACAATTATCGAATCCCATGACAACCGGGGATTCTTCCAGAACTTGCTCAACTAGAATCGTTTCACTCTCGGATTCTACACGAAATGATAACATATGCTTTAACATGATGATAATGTAAACATGATGCTATCATGGTACATGAAATATAACAACACCTCAAATACGACTGTTTTACACGGTACAGTCGCAAGCCAACAAAACCAACTTGCAATTCTACCGTCAAGGACCACACATGTGACTTGACCAAACTGATCTTGAAACCCTACTAGTCACAAAACATGACCAAAACAAGATTAAACACTAATCAAACACTTAGGGTTTGCTTTTATTTATTTTTGAATTAATTTGGAAATAAGCCCAAAAATGAACTTGTTCCAAATGACCTCAAAATCTTATGTAAGCTTACTCATGACAAATTAGTGTACCAAAACAAATTTCATAATTTTTGGAATTATACAGTAGCCTACAAAAATCATGGAAATTGCATTTATTAATTAATGGACTGAATATTTGAACATTAAAAATTTATTCAAATTTCAAGTTTCATATTTTTAAACCATACTAGAACATGTACAGAAGCTACACACAAATTTTCAAAATTTTGGGAGCTATGATTATGTTCCTACAAATTCCCAAAGTTTCAGCACTATTCAAAATCCAGAAAAATATCAAAACTCACTATTCTCTCTCTCTCTCACTGATAGCCGGCCCCCACATGTCATCCCTAACCTCTGGCTTTGACCGTGGCATCGACGGCGCTAATCAGCGCTAACTCATCGACGGTGAGCCCAACAACGACGGCCAAAGTACAAACACGTTCACAAGAACTAGGCGCATCGATCTATGGTATTTCGGAGGTTGATCACATCACGGAACAAGGCTGACGCCGGCCATGGCGAACGCGGTGGCACGACAGCATTACGCCGGCGAAACAAGACTGGTAACGGTGCAATAGAGAGTTTAGGAAGCATCAGTGGCTCACCCCAAATGTGTTGAAGCAACGAGCGAGACCGGAGAAGCTATGGTGACGCATTTCGACGGTGACAATGATCACGACGGAGCGGACCTCGTCGATGACGGCGTTCCAGCGACTGCAGTGGGCAAAATGAGCAGACAAGAGTGGAATAAGCACTACAGCATCGAGACGAAGCCGTAGAGTCAACAAGCAAGGGCAACAGCTCACCGGATGATGCTGGCCGCGGTGAATCGGAGTTTCGGTCGAGGTCACCGGCTGCGAGGAAGATGAACGTGGATAGCGAGCTCTCGGCGAAATCAAGTGGTAGCAACAGGTCGGTTGGAGGCGCAAGGAGTAGGCGGAACTGGAACACTGCTTTTTTTGGGGCTATCTTGCATTGAGGGAGCGAGAGGAGCTCACCGGAGTTGAGGCGGCGGCGTCGGGAAAACAGAGGGAAGGAAGAAAAGCAATTGACGTCGTCTGGGCTTTATAGCACGGCCAGGAGCGCGCGGGATCGACATGCAGTGTGCTCCCCGTGCCAGCGCGAAGTCGAAGGCGGCCACGGGCGCGCCAGGAAGACCAGAGAAAGGACGCCGGCGGTGGGGCGATGGCGCCCTGTTGTTAACTTGATTTTTGAAGTATTTACATAATTGCCACTGAGTTCATTTTACAAATTACTCCCAATTTTTCTAAAGAAGTTGAAAATCTCCAAAAATGAAAGTTGCTCAACTTTTCAAACTCTACAACTTTGCTTCAAGGAATATTTTCAAATTTTGCCTCCATTTTGAAATTTGAATTTGGGGGTACATTTGAGCATTTGAGTCATTTCAAAATTACTCCAAATTTTATATGTAAACTTTAAAAACTTTGAATACCAAAGTTGATCCTTATAAAATAATCTTCAACTTTCCTTTTTGCCACAACCCCAAATTCCAAATGGATTTTGAATTAGTCAAAAGGGGCAAAAAGGACTTTTATGATTTGAATTTGAATTCAAATTTGATTTGTTTACCTTTTTACTTTAACTTTGATTTTTGACCTGTAACATGGCCCATTAGGGTTATTTGAGTCAAATGACACATGGCCTCACATGATCACATGAAATTTGACCCTTGTGGACATGATCTTTACTTAGAGTTTTGAATCATATTACATCACATAAAATAACAACTTATGAAATAAAGCTTATTTAGTGAATGCATTCAAAATTTTCTACTTTATGAATGCTTTGCAATGCATATGATGGCATGTCAAGTTTTAGTGCTAGGTCAAAACACCAGAGGTGTTACATATCATCATAGTGTATCTTATATCACTGATAATAACATAACTTAGTCTTTACACATCACAGCGGAAAATAAAGGATAACTCTCTCTTGTGGAACTCCATCATAGGGAAGGTCAACTGGTTGACCACAAGCCTAATAATCCTCAGGAAACTCCTCATACACGTTGTCATCTATTACCCATCTAGGATTTTTATCCAAATATAGAAAGTAAACAAGCGTAAGTACATCCCGTACTCAACAAGATAACATGGGGTTCATGATGCTCAAAAAGGATGACACTAGGTTTACTGCTGTTAGCACTTTTAGTAAGTCAACATTTTATTATCAAGTATTATCAAGTTATGCTTAAGCTCCCTTTTCAACCCACATAATCATAATTTCATCATTGTCATAATATATAAACAACAGTATAAGTAGCTATTTATTCTGTGAGTTTTCCGGGCCGCTCGTGACCATGAGCATGGCTGTTATAACAGTTTGTTACCCTCTGCAGAGGTGGTGCACATTCACCGCGAGTCGTGATTCCCATATGCTCGGGTTAATTACTCCCATATCACTGCCAAGGTGAGCGGGTAGGGTACACTATGAAGCCATTTCATAGCTTTCTCTAACAAGTTAGGGCCGCTAGGTTTCCTTGGCAGGCAGATGTAGGAACCCCCCTTTCCTATGGCACGTATCCATCGTGGTTATACACATAGGAACAGAGGCAGACCTATACCCAACGTGGTAAGCCCCTTTTGCGCCATAAAGGTAACCTCTAACAAGCTAGAAAAGGTCCTATTACTGAGCTAAAGTCAGAGCCATATGACTCTCATAGTTGCACTGTCAGTCCCAGCTTTTGCCGACATATAAGTCCTTATGGAGGGCCGAGAGCAACATGATCAAAAGTCATTTGCACCTTCGCCCTATGGATCAGTTGTTATAAATCATGTTATACTTTTAGTTCCATAGAACCATTCACCATCGTATAGATCATGTTCAGTTAGAGCACTAGCAATCTACCCATATGCAATTAACCCATAGGAGTCAAGGGAACAAGTCATCAAATGACTAGAATGTCCTTATGGTTATCAAAGTTAGACACATGCACATGAGTAAATGATTAAAGTGAATAGGACATCAAGGTAGGCCCATGCTATACTTGCCTTGGTTCACAAACTCTTACTGGTCCTGCTGGTCGTCGAAGAACTCTTGATCTCCAACGTTCTCCTCACCGTCTGAACACGACCAACACAGCCACACACAACATTCCAGGAACATTCATGCAAAGCAAACAATCCTACAATTAGAACAGTACACCAATAGTATAGAAAACAAGATAAAATGTTTATGAAAATAATATACGTCTCGCTACGATCACGTCAACGTGAAGTGCACGAAAATCGGAGCTAAAACGTGAAAGTTATGAATTAAACGGGGTTTTCTATAGCTCTTTATTTAATTAAACCTAATCATGAAATTTAAAAGTTGCAAACTTGATTAACAGTGGTACTAACACATAGATTATGAAATTACGAAGCTAACACAATTTGAACGGATCAATTCGGAGCTAAAACGAAGTTTTTATGAGCAAAACAAATCTAGTGGCATTTCTATAAATACTGAAAACGTATTTTGAACTAAAACAGTGCACTTTACGTTTTCAAAACGAGAAAGCGTACTCTAGAAACTATGCTAGGGACAGGCGGGTTCAATTTGGAGAAAACAGGGGGTCTCTTAAGCAAATTTACATGCGAAAGGGTAACTTCTAATCCTAACCGCAGATCTAGAGATGGATGGCTTGGATCAGTTCTGGGGAAGGAAGAGAAGGGGGGTCCGGCCAGCACAGTGATGCCTGGAGGCAAGCTCCATGGCCGGCGGCGTGGAGGTCACTGGCGCGCGCGGTTAGGGGCCTACGGGCCATGGTTCGAAGAACCGAAGGCACCGGGAGATGGAAGGGGTTCCCGCGAACCTGTCCAGGCCAAGAAGGCGGCTGGAGGGCACGGCTGAGGCGACGGTCGCCATGGCCGGTGGCCGAGAGCTCGCGGCGCACGCGGCTAAGGCTCTAGAAACCATGAAACGAGAAATAAAATGCACGGGAGGAGAGAGGAGAGTACGGCGAGGCTCATAGCGGGGAGAAACGGGTCGACGGCGGCTCGGAGACGGCGGTTCGCGCGGAGGGCGGACGACGGATCCCGGCGACCTCGGCACAGCGGTTGCTGTGGCTTCCTCGGTGCCTGGCGAACGCAAAGAAGAGAGCGGGGAGCGGTGGGGTCAAGACACCCTTTAAAATGAGTCCGAGGAGCGGGGAGGGGCGCTCCCACGATTGAGGACGTGGGCACGGCGGCGGTTACGCCAGGCGCGCACGGGGCGGGAGGTCGGGGGCGGTGCCGACACGCGGGCCCGAGCCGTCAGTGGCTAAGAGCGGAGCGACGAGGCGCGCGGCAGCGGCTTGCTGCGGGGCTAGGCCAGCGCGCTGCTGGCGATGCTGGGACGGCTGAGGAAACCGCTCGGCTCGGCTGGGCCGGCCCAAGAACGGGAGGAGGGAAAAGCGAGCGGGCTGGCGGGAAGGCTGGGCTGGTGTGCTGGCGGGGGGAAAGGCCACAGGCCGAAAGCAAGGAAAGGAGGTGGAGGAGAAAAAGAATTTCTTTTCTTTTTCCAAATACATTTTCCAATCTCATTTTCAAGTTGAATTTGAATTCAATTCAAATTCTAGTCAAAGTCAATCATTACAAAAACAAATGTGCGGCAGCATGAATGCATCAACATGTTACTAACCTTATATTTGATTTTATTTTCACAAAAATTATTTCTTTCCTATATTTCAATGCTCACGTAATAACATAATTAAATTGAATTTTCTTATTTCAAAAGACTGAAATTTTGGGTGTTACATACTCATGCCGGGAAAAGGGACACATGGCACATTCATGTTCACTAGGCAATACTCCTAAGCCTATTTTCAACTGATTATGATTCTATGCTTAGAAAGAATAGGCAATGGTACCTCATTGGTTGCAATTGCAAAATATCCAGCTACTCATACTAAGGCTATGCCTATGTATGTTGCTCCTAACTTGAGAGGACCCAAACTTATTTGGGTACCATCAAAAAGTGGATGATTATTTGTAGGTACCATGGCATTGGAGGATTGATTCAATAGAATTCATATTATTCATCATATATTGAGTCAAGCATTGAAGCCTAGTGCTATTATATCCCAATGCCTAAACCAAGAATAAGTGAAGTCCAAATGTGCTACAACATACAAGTGTCATATTCAAGTTGTGGTGATTTATTGGAATTATTTGGTGGCTTGCAAATAATTGAGTTGAAGCTTGCTATGGATGATCATGAGCTAATCAAGGTATATCCCTAGTTGATCTTATTCATTTGGGTGCATATGAGTTGATTGAATTGGATACATGCATATGTTGCTTGCTATGAGATATTTGAATGGATAAATTGCTTAGTAATCAAATTTGAGTTGGTTTGAATGGATAAGTTCATAAGATGACTTTTAGTAAGTGGATTGAATGGATATATGTCTTTTGAAAGTATTCAAACAAGTTGATTTCAAGTGTGATTCAATTTAAAGAAGTGTAGCTCAATTGGTTGAAATCTGTCCAAAATTGAAAATCTGAGCTAGCTGAGATCAAGTCTGAGTTTGAGTGATCAAATCTATTTGTATTGGCTTGAAATTTGATAGGCATGCTCTAGACTTATGTTATTAGTTGCTATACAAATTTCATGAGAATTGGATAAGAGATGCTTCGGTTTTGAAGTGGATCTTGTTAGCTATAGTGCAGCAGTTTTCAGCATGTAGCAGTATGAGAAGATGTGAAATCTAGGTAGCAATCTAGAAGTCAAATGAAGCTTAAATTTTTACAGTTGCTAGATGACTTAGTAAAGCACATCTCCACAAAATTTTATGGGATTTGTATATGTATGTTTGGATATATGGATTATTCATTGAAGTGTACAAAATCTGCCAGAAAAGTGATAATTATTGGATTCATCGATTGAAAAGTCCTCAAATTGGAAACATGTTTATAAGTGATTGAGGCACCTAAGTTCGGTTTTGAGATGATCTAGAAGCATGACAAGCAAAGAGTACAAGGCCATTTGATTATGGAGTGTACTTGACACACATATTTGGTACTCAAGTTGGAGATCAAGATCAAACTCAAAGATGAAGATGGAGTTTAAGTTCTAATGACTATTGGAGATCATTGGGTAGAAAGAAAAGGACTTAAACAAGTAAGAAAAGTACTTAAAAGGATTTAGGGTTATCCACACCAAGTTAAGTCCATCATTTGGATCAATCAATCAAGTCATTTCAAGTGAGTGTCAAGGATGGTTCTTTAGAGAGATCACTTCTCCATATGTGTAGGGGCTTGCCGTCTTTTATAGGTAAACCAAGTGTGGTACTTGGAAGGCTAACATGGAAGTGGTAATCTAAGGGACATTTGAGATGCTTAGTTGAAGTAAATCAAAAGGGTTGATGTAGAGAGCAAGCAACACCCAAAAGAGAGCAAGTCATGGAATTTCAAGTAGTATTCTCACATTTGGTGCTTTCAAGGCAAAGATAAAGTGAAGATGCAAGTCAACCACAACAAGATAGTGCACTTGATCATTAGTGATTCACATTTCATATGGGTGAGAATGGATTTCATTATTGTTGATTGGTCTTCACCAAGCTATAAATTAGACTTCACATTGCTATTGGAGAAACGAATTGGAATCTATCTGACTATCCCCGATCTTCTCCAACATAGCAAAGGTATCATTGTAATATGTATGATCATTTCATCCCTTACTAGTATGTGGTTAGTGCATATAGTACGCCTATTAAGATCATACATAACAAATGAAATGTTTAAAATTTATAGCCTGCCACTATTGCTTGAATGGTTAATTGATCGAGTGGTTATTATATGAGTTTGTTTATGAGCTAGTGAACCTAAGTACTTGATTTAATTTGGATTGCCAACAAATAAGAAGTACAACCTCAATAAGATAACCTCCAAATGAGTGTGAAGAATCTTAGAGAGGGTTCAAACCAGACTTGGAAGCTTAGGCAAATCAATTTAGTTCAAGTCAACATTAAAAGCTCATGATAGTGATAAGAGTACAAGAACAAGACAACAATGCAAATAGATATTGAGTTTAGTTGTTTCAAGTGGTGTCTAGATCAAATTACAAATGATATCCTACAAGTGGTACTCATGAAGATAGCGAATGTTCAATAAATGGTTTTTATTGACAAATCCAACAAGTGGTTCCATACTAGAAAATTCTTCCAAGTGGTATCACATTTCTACACATGGTATCAATCATACAAGACTGGTGGTTCCACAAGCGATCCTCAACTTTAAGTGATCATCAAGTGAAACAAGTTCCCTCATCTACAAGAGCTCAAGTTTATCAAGTGAATGACCCATGCTATAACATAGGGGGAGGTGCCCCACCGATTGGTATCAAGGTCAAAGATCCTACATGAGTGATCTCAAGGGCTATAGTGGTGTCATTCCAACAAAAGGTAGTGTCCATAAAAAATGAAGACTCAAGTGTCAGCCATCTACCCCAATGCAATCCTTTGCATCAATGAGAAGCACACCTTTTATGGAAATTGATGACAAATGGGGAGAAGTTGGAGCAAAGATATGTAAATGCATCATGGGGAGAAGTAGAAGTTGGACATGGACAAAGAGGGAGCAACATTGAAGAATGGAGAAGGATCAAAATTCTTGGACAAGAGAAGCACACAAGTAGGTGGAGCAAGCTCATGAACTTTGATTGGTTGCATTTGATATGTGCATATTCATGTGCTTGCTTGCATTGCATAAGTTTTTAAATTTAATATGCATGTTTGTGTGTTGTATGCTAGTTATAGAACTTGAATGATAAAATGATAACTAGCATGCATAGGATGGTAGCTAGACTTGTGTTTTTACATGTGGTACTAGAACCTTGCTTATAATGTTGATCTCATAGGGTTTCTAGTGTTTTTGTTGTCTAGCTACTCATGGTGCTACGGATGGTGTTAAAATGTGCACTCCGATTGGTATCACACATTAAAGGTTAATTCTTTACACCTTAGCATAATTGGTAGTAATTACTCTACCACAATTCTAATCTATGCATATTGTGAGCTTCAAACCAAACACTCTAGCACATATGTAGGGGGAGCTAATACTACCAATTTGGGTTTATGGTACTTGTCCAAAATCATTTACACATGGTAAAATTGCTTGGGCAAGCAACATGAATCCAAAAGAGCTTAATTTCCATATCTTTGTAGAGTTGTCATCAATTACCAAAAAGGGGAAGATTAAAAGGTCCTTGTTTGGTTTTGGTAATTGAGTGACAACCTTAGGTGGATTAATATGTTTGAGTGAGATACATAGGTGATTAGTCCACAAGTACATCATGTGTGAGCAACCTATGCCATGGAGGTGAAATGGATTGGATATGTTGCAAGGCTCACACATGTGATGAAGGAGCTCATTGCATATGAGACATGACATGGAGTCATGTGACTAAGGTGGAGAATATCAAGACAAGACTTGGCTTGATGGACCGGTTGCAAGTGTGAAGGGCAAGTTGGAGGCTTTGGAGCGATGGACCGTGTGGCGATGAAGCTTGAGCAAGACTTGGCGCCGATGGACGACGACAACGGTGAAGAGCAAGTGAGGTCAAGATCAATGAACCAACAAGGTCATGTGATGATATGAAGTGGATCATATTATTTGTGATATGGTTGGTGCATGTGTTGCATCAACATTGGAGGAAATGGAATGAAATGCACAAGGCAAAGGTATAACCTATAGGGCATTTCATTTTACCGGTCATAGGTTTGTAGAGAAGTTTATGACCGGGTTTAGGATAAATAGTCGTACTATCAAGAGGGGAAAACTTGTTTGCATATCGGTCACCTAGTGCCACTCGAGTTGCTTGAAGTATTAGTTGCATAGGTTTATGTGATGTTGCAAGCTAGAATTGTTAGGTGAGCTCTCCTAGCCCGGCACCTTTGTTGCCTAATTAGGAACTTTATAAGGTGCTAGTAAACTTAGATAGAGGGGTGTAGTCTTGGCAAGATCGTTAGTTTTAATTCCGCATTTATCTTGGCTAGCAAAAAGATTATTTTTAGAAAGGACTATTCACCCCCTCTCTAGTCCGCCATCTCGACCCTACAGACAGCCCTTGCCATGCATGCCAAAACTAGTTCTATGACGGTTAGTTTTTCATCATAGATCAAAACCACTTCTATGACGATGTTTTTGGATTCATCACGAAAGTTCAAATATGACGTGATTTCTATGATGAACCAGTTTTTCATCATAAAACTAAATTTTTGACGAATTTGGCTTCTTTAGTGATGAAAGTTGTTCGTCATGTAAGTGCAGATTCCTAGTAGTGTCAAGGCAAGTACATCATGAACATGTTGAAGAAATTTGGAATGGTTGTGGCTAAAGCTATTAGTACACCTATGTGGACAAATAGAAATTTAGATAGTGATGCTAGTGGTTACATGGTGGATCAAAAGTTGTATCGCTATGATTGGAAGCCTACTCTATATGACCGCATCATAGGTCGGATGTCATGTTTAGTGTATGCATGTGTGCAAGATTTCAAGCCTCAATAAGAGAAAGTCACTTAAAGGCAACAAAGAGAATATTTAGGTACTTAAAGCATACACAAAATGTCGGTTTATGGTATCCCAAGGGGTCAAGATTTGAGTTAGTTGGATATTCAGACTCCGATTATGCGGGATGCAAGGTGGATAGAAAGAGCACATCGGACACATATCAACTATTGGGAAGATCACTTGTGTCTTGGTCATCAAAGAAGCAAAATAGTGTTGCACTATCAACTGCCGAAGCGGAGTACATTTCGGTCGGTAGTTGTTGTGCACAATTACTTTAGGATGAAGGCCACTTTGGATGACTTTGGAATAAGATTTAAACAAGTGCCATTGCTATGTGACAATGAGAGTGACGTGAAGCTCACCAACAACTCGGTTCAACATGCAAGAACAAAGCATATTGATGTCCATCACCATTTCATAAGAGCTCATCAACAAAAAAGGGACATTTCAATTGAGTATGTGGGCACCGAAGATCAACTTGCCGATATATTCACCAAGCCACTTGATGAGAAGAGATTTTGCAAGCTAAGGAATGAATTGAACATACTTGACTTCTCAAATATGTGTTGATGCACCCCCAGTTATATGGCATGCCTCTCCTTCGAACAAAGCAAGGGTAAAATTGGTTGGCATGGCATACATCCTTTGATAAGGACATGTTTAGTGCATATACTCATTCCTCACATGTTATTAGGCTCATTCATGAAAATCAAATGAATTTGATGCTTATATGATGCCACTATTGCTTCTATGTTTGATATGATCTAGTGGTAACATATAACATATTTGTGGGCTTGTGAACCTAGTGTTTAATCTAGAAAATGAGCTAAAAGTGTTTAACTCAACATGGGCAAGATAACCATTGAAAGATGTGTGAAGAAGCTTGTCCTTGGATCAAACCAAGTTAAATATCTTATGTGATTGATCTAGATTGAACCAAATTTGGGAAAATGGTCCTCACATACATATATCCACCCCATTGATTTCAAGTTGGCTAACTCAACCTGTCTAAAATTTGAGCTCACCTTTTGTGTTAATTAATGACAAAGGGGGTGAAGTAATTCACAAAGATAAGATAGGAGGAGAAAGCTATGACCAAAGGGAAGGTTTGCCATTAAAAGGGGATCAATTAAAATTCGAAGTACACAAGTAGTGGGAGCAGGCTCGTGAGCTTGGTTGATCATTTGAATGTGCATTTACATATGTTTGCTTGCATAGCACAAGTTTTAAATGTTCATATCCATGCTTGTGTGGTGTATGCTAGTTGTAGAATTTGATTGATGAAATGAAAACTAGCATGCATAGGATGATAGCTAGATGTATTTGCAAATTTCAAGTGGTACTAGAACCTTGTTTCTAATGTTGATCTCATGAGGTATCTGGTTTTGTTGTTGCAAGTGGTATCTAGCTAACCATGGTGCTAAGGATGGTGGTAAATTTACACTCCGATTGGTATCAAGCTTCAAAGGTCTATTCTTTACACCTTAGCATCATTTTGTAGTCATTACTGTCCCACATTTTCTATCTATGCATATATGCAAGCTTTTCAAATCCAAACTCTTAGCACATATGTAGGGGGAGCTAATGCTACCAATTTGGGTTTATGAAACTTGTCCAAATCCTTTACACATGGTAAAAATGCTTGGGCAAGCAACATGAATCCAAAATGATTTTAATTCATATCTTTGTGAAAGGTTGTCATCAATTACCAAAAAGAGAGAGATTGAAAGCCCTAGTTTGGTTTTGGCTAATTGATGAAACCTATTTGGACTAACCCTTTGTCTAAGTGATGGATGAGTTAGGGTGGTCTAAGTCCAAGTGATGGAGCAAAATGATGTCCATGGTGATGGAGGTAGACAAAGTGAAGATCAAATGCTCCAACTTAGAAAAGAAGAAAGAGAAAAACAAAAATCCAATGGAGATCAAGGCAAAGGTATTGATAGGATTTTTGTTTTGCCAATCAAGACACCATAAAGGGTGTGATTGGGTTTAGAATAGATAGTCCTACTATTAAGAGGGGTGATCTCATGGTTAATGAGGTTATCTAAGAGCCACTAGGTGAATTAACTCCATGCATTTGCATTAGGACCTAGTAAGTGTTAACATCCCTTGAAAAACAAGTTTGTGAAATGCTAACTCATGTACATAAGTGTTGAAAACTTGGTGGAGTTAACACATTTGCACAAGGGATGAAATAGAGATGAGAGAAGGGTCACTAAGTGTGATCGGACACTAGCTCTGAAGGGACCGGACGTGTTCGGTACCTTAACCTAAGCGCTGGCCAAGCAAGCTGGCCAGACCAGATGCTGAGTGAAACAGCGACTGGACGGGCTAATCACACTGTTCACAGACTAATAACACGGTTAGAGGGTGACCTAGACGTTGAGGTGAGTCTAGTTTGCAAAATCCCTCTCTAGAACCTCTTTGTTACGATCCGGACGTTGGGAGCGAGCGAGTCCGGTTAATCGATCGAACGCGGAGTACGATAATGCGTAGACTTAGCCGTTGGGCGCTAATGTATACATTCAAACGATCAGGACACATGGTTGTCCGAGGTGGACCGGACGTGTCCGGTCAGCACCAGTGTGTCCAGTTAGTGCGCAGACAACTCAATAAGAGAGCCAATGGGTATGTGTGACTTGTGGGCTCTATAAATAGATTTTGGCCAGCTTGGGCTCACCCTCTTGGACATTTGATCATTGATACATCCTTGTGAGCTAAGCCAAACACCTCCCACTCATCTCCTTCATTGATTCATCATCCGAGTGAGATTGGGAGCTCTCTTGTGTAGTGTAGAAATAGTTAGCTAACTAGTTTTCTTGGTAGAACTAATTAGTTCTTGCTAGCTCACAAGTTTAGAGAGTAGTGACATAGCTCTTGTGTGCCTTGAGATTATACTTGACTAGAATTGTGGATATGTGGCTTGCAACCCTTTTAGAGCTAGTGCAAAAAGCTATTATTGCCATTTGTTATACTAATAACTTGCTCTGCATTTTGTAGAAATTTTTATAGGCTATTCACCCCCTCTAGCCATTTAGGACCTTTCACCCAGCACGGCCCGATGGAGATCGGGCTAGCATGGAACGTCGTGCTTCCCGGGCCATGCTTCTTAGGGCTAAGGCCTGGCCTTCGGCCCTGGTCCATTTTCTAGGCTAAGCTGGCCCAAAAATTAAGCACGGTCCAAGGCGGGTATCGAGCCAGCCCGCAACCTGAAATAGGTGAGAGCGAGTGAGAGGGAAGGGGAGGATGGGATCCGGAGCTCGAAGGATGCGTGGAGGTGCCGCTCGAGCTAGATCCGGAGGAGGCCGATGTCCTCGAGCTAGATGCAGAGGAGGTCGACGCTCGAGGCCGGCCACTACGCTCGACGCCTGTGTGCTCGACGTCACCGTGTGAGATGCGCCTGCATGAGGGGGCGTGGAGGAGGCGACCGGGTGCGGTCGTGGAGCCATGGGGGGCGAGGAGTCAGCGACTCGCGACCACGACCATGAGAACCCAAGGAGTGCGGCGGCAGGAGAGGAGGGGGACTGGGGAAATGAAATTGGGTTAGAATTAGGAAGGGGCGTCATCGTACCAGGGAAATGAAGTTGGGCTCTTAGCAGGCCGCCAAGCCGCTATAGTCACCGAGCCAACATTGTGCCTACATGTAAATGTCAGGTCGTGCCGTGCCACCCACCGCGCCTGAGTAGCGGCCTAGGCATGGCCCTATGCATCGGGCTAGGCTGGCCTGAGCCTGCAAAACACCATGCCGTGTCAGTGCTCGTGCTGGGCCAAAATAGCGGGCTTTGTGCCGTGCCAACGGGCTGCAGACTGCATGGACATCTATAGCCACGCCACAAGTCTGGTGATGAACCACACACCGGCTAACTCTAGCTAGGTTGAGTTGTGGCAAGCTATGGCACGTTCTAGTCATCAACCAAACATGCCCTAAACTTGGTAATAAAAGGGATAGTCTTGTTTCAGTGGTTTTTGCATTGAGTAGTTGTTCTTCTCTGTTCTTTGGTTGAAATATTTGGTAATAAAAGAACTGAGAAAATAGGTTTGGCTGAAATATTTGGGGTGAAATTTGGAGGAAATTGTGGTTGTGGATAGTTCATGGGGTAGTGTGGTGAGGGGAAATGATGTTGTTGACTAATGTGTGCAACATTCATCAAGTTTGTGAAAGTGGAATAAGTGTTCTCCATGTCTACAAAGGGAGAAAACCATATTTATATGAATGTTCATGTATGTGTTACCCTTGTATATATAGCGTAGTGATCTAGGACTCTAGGCGAGGCAATGGTCATGTAGTCGTTGGGTAAACAGGGACAAAGTAATTTATGGGGCCTTCAATTACCAAATGTTGCTACAGTAGAACAATATTGTTTTAAGAAGTCGGGAGTTGGTGAGAACAGGTTTCTTTAGCATCACCTGTCATTGTGTTCCCAGTGATGTATATTTCCTCTCTCTTTTTGAGCATCGCTCATGCTATTGCATATGCCAATGCCATATTCCCATACGAATGTGCTTCTGTTATTATATTGCATCTATGCATCTCGGTCATTTCCAGTAGATATATACCTCGTTCAGCACCTAGTCATCTGTTTTTGTTGCTGTAAAGTGGGCATCAAGTTGAAACTCATCAACACAATGTCTAAGGGGAAGAAATGATAGGCGTTGTTTGGAATGGAGGTTTCTCATAGGAATTTTATAGGAAAGCAAATCTTTTGGTTGGCTGATGTCACATGCTGCTTGAATCAAAGGAATGAATCCTATCGTTCGAGAGGAAAGGTTGGGTGGCCTTCACAAAACATAGAACCAGAACATCTGCTCCGACTCAAATTATTCGCGGAAGTCCTGAGGCAAACGCTGTGCGGCAGAGATGAGCACCTGCCTTTTCAGTGGCCCCACGTGATGCGTTTGGTCCATGAGCCATGAGATTCTTCTAGGCTGCCTCATTTTTTTTCTAATAATTTATGGACCATACGACTTGTAATGTTTAGTCTGTCTCATTTCAAGGTTAGAAGATACTACTGACATTCGTTTCCAAGTTTAATATATATTTTTCCGTTCTTGCATTCCAAACACCTCTCTTATGAAGTTCCTGCGTTTTTCAATCCTCTGTTTAACTTCTACCATACCTTTTTATTCTTGTATTTTCTTCCTTTCCTACGGTTTCTTAATCCTGTGTTCCAAACAGACCCTTAGTGCAAACCCTCTACTTGATGGAATCAGTGAAAACCCTTTTCAAAAAAAAACTTAGGAGTTTCCAAAAAGGAAAAAGCTATGCACATCAATATGCCAAATCTTTTTTTGGCGTGAGTTGTCTCCCTTCATTTTTGTTTACTTGCCAGTAACATCTGATTTTTTTCTATAAAAGGTCTTAAGATAGTTCAACGTATAAAACACTAATGAGCTATGTTTAATGACAAATTATTTTTTCGTGGCCGTGCCAAACACAATTTAATGGAAAATTATATGACACAAAAAGTTCAAGCATCTAAAGTAATTTTTTTCCTTTTAAAAAGATTGAAATTACTTCCGTAAAGGTTTGGTGTCACGTGAATCAAAATTTAGGGAGGTACTAAACTTATTAGTACAATCAAATAGTCTAGTTTTATAATTTAATCAATTCTGTACTCGCTGTTTTTTTTAATTTAAAACGGCTAAACTTTGCCCTCATCGTTTGCTGACCCCTCCCTTAAGAAAGAAGTGGCCACTCGTAAAACAATCGCACGAGAGCCTGTTCAGCGGTTCACCAATACCTCCCACTATTCTCGTAAAATTATCATACCGAGGACAGCTATGTTTTTTTATTGCTTCAGCAGTTCTGCAATACCTCTTTTTTTTGTCACCAATATTTTCCTCGTCTTCCCTTAAAGAAAGGGGGAGATATAACTCTCTCAATATCATAGGGATCATCCCAACTACCACTTTTTAGTCATATTTTTACTTATACTCCTGTAGAACCCACCTTTCATATTAGTACTGGGAGAGATATATTGGTACTGCTGCAGCAACTCTCTCGATAAATTTAGAAAATGATACTGGGCTACCCCGTGCCATCTTCTCATGGAAGTTATATTGAGACCGCTGAAGATGCTAAGGCCCTGTTTAGATTCCAAAAATTTTCACCTCAAAGTGTCACATCGAATCTTGCGGCACATGTATGGAGTACTAAATGTAGACGAAAAACAAAACTAATTACATGATTGGGTGAGAAATCGCGAGACGAAACTTTCGAACCTAATTAGTCCATAATTAGACATTAATTATCAAATACAAACAAAAATGCTAAACCACACATTTTTGCCAACTAAACGCGCCCTAAACACCAGCAGCGGCAGCGCCACCGCAACCACCATCTCCCGGCACCAACCCACCCACAGAGAAGGCATGAGGAAAACCGCCAGCTCGCGCCGCGACGCCGGTGGGCGGCCAGCGCAGCGTAGTCGGGGGAGTGGAAGTGGACTCGAGGGTCACTCGCTGTCGACTACGCTGTCTGCAACTGCTGGGGACAAGCGAAACCAACAGCGAGAGCCTCGCCAAACCGCCGGCGCCGCGGCCTGCAGCCTGCTGCCCTGTACCTCTCGCTCTTATCCCCGCCCCACTCGCTTTCTCCCCTCTACAAGAAAGCGACCACCGCTGTGAGTCAACAGAGCTGCAGTGAGAGACACAGAGGAGGAGGCTTCCAGTGTCCGTGGCCAAAAGATCGAGTAGCCAGCAAGAAGAAGAAGAGAGATGAACGCCGACTTCGGCGCGCCCAAGGAGCTCGCGGGGGGCCTGCAGCAGCGGCGGGCCCTCTACCAGCCCCCCCTCCCGCCATGCCTCCAGGTGATCACCAATTCATTTTCATTTGATTCCCTGCGATTCCTCCTGTCCGCCTGCTCATCTCTGCTTGCTCTGTAACACCATGACTTTTGTCGTTTCTGTGTTGGGGCGTGATTCTGAGTTCCTCATGAATTTCGGGGGGTTTGGGGGTTTACCCTTCTTGATTCCTCTGTCTATCCACGGCCAAACAATCGGTTTTAATTAACCCAATTCCTTCTCCCCCAGGGGCCGACGGTAAGGGCGGAGTACGGCGACGCGACCACCACCATCGACCCCACCTGTGCCCAAACCGTCGCGCAGGCCTTCCCGCACACCTTCGGCCAGCCGCTCGTCAGCTTCGTCGCGCCGGCCGCCGACGCCGCCGCCGTTGAGGAGCGCCACCCGATCAGGTGCACCTCAGGATGCCCAGTCTAATCATGTGCGTGTGCGTCGCGAGATCGCGCGAGGAGGCTTGCCTGAATTTACTTCCTTTGCAGGGTGGGCGTGGTGTTCTCTGGGAGGCAGTCGCCGGGAGGGCACAACGTCGTCTGGGGCCTCCATGACGCACTCAAAGCCTACAATCCTCAGAGCGTGCTCTACGGATTCGTCGGTAACCAAAATCTCCCAATTTCTTGAAGATTACCTATTCGGCACACCGCACACTTTTTGCTATTTATATAGAAATTAAGTGCCTTTTCCTCCCGTATCCTTTTTAAAGATTTGTGTGCTTCGTGTTATAGGTGGCACGGAGGGGCTGTTTGCAAACAAGACGTTAGAGATCACAGACGATGTTCTTGCTTCCTATAAGAACCAAGGTTGGTTGGGGCCACTTGTTGTCCCCTAACTAACTGTGGCCATGTTTCTGTTATTCTCAATACTGACATATCTTGTTTTCTCTTTTCAAGGTGGTTTCGATTTGCTCGGTAGGAGTATCGATCAGATCCGCACTACTAAGCAAGTGAATGCTGCAATGACAACATGCCGCAGTCTGAACTTGGATGGGTTGGTCATCATTGGAGGTAGACACCCAATGATCACCAAAGGCTACTAAAGCCCGTTCATCATTTGTTTTGACTTAATTTGCATGCACCTGCCACAAGTGATGATTCTTACTCCCTCTGTTCCAAATTATAAGTCACTTTGACTTTTTTTGGTACATTCATTTTGCTATGCATCTAGATATAATAATATGTCTAGATGCATAGCAAAATGGATGAATCCCAAAAGTCAAAGCGACTTATAATTTGGAACGGAGGGAGTATTTTATAAACAAATTGACCTAGCAGTTGGTGGTCATCACACCAGTTTAAACTTTGTTATGTTCTAACATGTTGTGAAAACACAGTACATGTTTATCGTAAGAATTACCATGAATTTTGTCTTGGTTCAAACTAGCATTTTTTTTTTAAACATTGTTCTCACTCGATCTACAGGAGTGACCTCCAATTCAGATGCTGCACAGCTTGCAGAGACCCTTATCCAGAATAACTGTAAGACCAAGGTATAACCGTTATTAGTCTAAACTGTTTTTAAATGCTTATATTCTTCAAGCACACAGAAAATCTCAAGAATCCAAAACCTCCGTTAAACAGGTTGTTGGTGTGCCAGTTTCATTGAATGGTGACCTCAAGAACCAGTTTGTTGAAACAACAGTTGGATTTGATACATTGTGCAAGGTAACACACATAGTCTAGTAGAAATTTTGTATAAATGTGTCGATCCTGAAGGCACTTGGAACCAAATATAACATACCACTGTCAATCTGTCACTAATGTCATTTTGTGTGGTAACTACTTTTCAGGTTAATTCACAGCTTGTAAGCAATGTTTGCCTCGATGCAATCTCAGCTGGAAAGGTAATTATCCTGTCGCCCATTTGGATTAGTAGCTGAGCAGGCTGCAATCGTTATTGCTACTAAGAATCATTGACTGATGTTTTTTCTTCCTATCAGTACTATTATTTTGTTCGTCTGATGGGACGAAAAGCATCTCATGTTGCCTTTGAATGTGCACTTCAGTCACACCCAAACATGGTATGATTTTATCAAATTTGTGGTCATATCTCTCTACTATATAAAACTGAAGAAAGAGCATCGCATCCTTTTTTCAATTGCTCTTTGCAGCTCATCTTAGGAGAGGAGGTAGCATTGTCAAAACTCACTCTGATGGAAATTATAAACAAGATATGTGATGGAGTACAAGCAAGGGCAGAATTAGGTTTGTACAGTTCTTTGATTGTTATGTTGCAGCAATTAGTAGAAAAAAAAACTTGTAGCTTTGGTTGAGGTAATTTTTCTAGTTTTTTCTAGTCAATAAAGATATCAGGGTACTGTAATAGATCATGATAAACTAAAAGACTGGTTATCCATCTTCAGGGTTGTGATAAATCATAAACTAAAAGACTGGTTATCCATCTTCAGGGAAATATCATGGTGTGCTTGTTATTCCCGAAGGACTTATAGAAACCATTCCAGAAATGTATACTCTTATTCAGGTATGTGTGATCTATCTTCAGGGAAACAATGGGATGATAAATAGCATTGTTTCAGTTCCATCTTATTGTTTTCTGTTCAAATACTCCAGGAAATCAATATCCTTCACAACAATAATGTTCCTGTGGCTGAGATGTCATCACAACTGTCTCCGTGGGCAGCTGCTCTGTTCCAGTTCTTGCCACCCTTCATCAGAAGAGAGGTATTGCATTGCTAGCAAAGTTGGATTTTCTTAATGTTTATAACATTAAAATAAACTATGGATTAACTATTTGTAATATTTCACTCAGCTGCTGCTCCACCAAGAATCAGATAACTCTGCACAGTTGTCCCAGGTTTGTGATTCTGAATGCCCAATAACTACTCTGTTAAAACTTATTTAATATAATTATTGGTGTTATAGTGTCCTTTTGTTTTCAGATTGACACGGAGCAACTGTTAGCCCATCTAGTTAGAAACAGAAATGATAAAGAGAACAGTAAGTTCCATTGTTGTCACTATTTCTTGGTTTTTCATCGCTGAATCTGTCCATAGTGATTGGGGATGTTTGATATTTAGAAAGAAGGAAGATACAAGGGAAGGAAGTTCAGTTCAGTCTGTCATTTCTTTGGATATCAGGCTCGAGGATCTATACCGTCAAATTTTGACTGCGACTATGCTTATGTGAGTATTATATCACTGAGATTTTAGAAAATGGAATGTTCCGATCCTTATTCCTGATAACACTAAATATTTTAGGCTCTTGGACGTATCTCCCTGCATATGATCGCATCTGGATTGACTGGTTACATGGCAACTGTGGCTAACCTGAAGGACCCTGTTGACAAATGGAGATGTGCTGCTGCTCCTTTAACTGTAAGATTGCCACTGACCATCAACATCATATGCTGAAAGATTACTATCTATTTATTTGCTCATTTTTGACCTAGTAGCACAATCTGTTGTCTTTACCAGGCGATGATGAGTGTCAAGAGACATTTACGTGGCCCTGGAGCAATCCCTATAGGAAGGCCTTCCATTCATCCTTCTCCAATTGACCTGAAAGGGAAGGCTTATGAGTAAGTCCACACTGTTCAGCACTGAATATTCCTGCTTTTCTGATTACTCAACGAAATGATGCAAAGTCGAAGGAACTGAACTAATTTTGTTCCTTCATCATTCAGGTTGCTGCGAGAGAAGGCTTCAAGCTTCCTCCTTGACGACTTCTACAGGACTCCAGGAGGCATTCAGTTCGAAGGGCCTGGTTCAGACGCGAAGCCCATCACGCTGACCATTGAGAACCAGGACTACATGGGCGACATTGAGATACTGAAAGAGTATCTCGGCAAGGTTGAGATCGGAAATCCTTTCATCTGCTTCCCAGTATATAGTTTCAGATAAAAAAAAAGTTTCCATTTAAGAAGCAGGTCCTAACATTGACATGCCCAATGATGATGTGCTCCCCAGGTTAGGACCATGGTGAAGCCAGGGTGCTCCCGGGAGATCCTGAAGGCAGCGATCAGCTCCATGGTGTCGGTGACGGATGTGCTGACCGTGATGTCCCACCCCCTCAACGCCGAGCTGCCCCTCTACCATTTCAAGTGAGCGAGGGCATCAGTCTGCCTGCGTCTGGGTTATTTCTTATTTGTAGAGTGTTTTTGTAACAGCAGAAGATTCTGCTTCATGGGCTGCCGGTATTTTGTTTGGGTGAGAATCCCTGGGTTGATGCCAATAAACACCGAAACAGTACTTGATCCTGAACAGAACTGTAGTTATTTGCTGGATTGGAAAATGCAGGTTTTCGACCTTGGTCGACTGCAGTTTAAAGTACAAAACCCATCTGATCCAATCAAGCTAGTTGTAGTATTGGTGGCAGTATTCCAGTTTTCAAGAGTATCCATATATGCATGATGGGCACTTTCTGGACGTATATACGCCATGTGAGAGTCAAGCTAAATGTTCTAATTACTAGCCCTCTTTATCTTTTTTATCGTTATTCAAATTCTAGCTACATCTCCATTGGGTACGATTGCTCGTGAAATATGAACAGACCTGAATCCGTGTGCTTGTTTAGAGGCTAAGCATTGATTAGAACCAAATTAGAGAAATAAAACGATTAGAACCAAATTAGAGAAATAAAACGATTCGAAGGAAGAAAAAAAGGACTAATGATGAAGATTGAGGAAACGGAGCGCCCGGACGTTCGGACGTGGCTCTGACACCCGCGCTGCTCCCACGTCCTGCCCTAGCACCTGCACCCGCGTCCGTCGCAGAGACCCGCGCCCCGCACGGGAAATCCAAGTTGGTTGCCCCACAGCTGCGTTCCAGCAGCAGTGACAGGCACCGGCCGTGCCGTGCAACACCTTGATTTATTTTTACAACAATCAGATGAAACCTTTGTAACATACTGTCTAAAATAGATAAAATATTTGGAGCATACAGTTGAAACACCATTGCAACATGTGTAACATCCCGATCTCTTTTTGAAATATCCAGATGCAACACTTGTAACATACAAAAGAAGACAGATGAAACACTTAAGACATGCGTTTGAAATACTTGCAACATATGTGTACAAAAAAACAGATCAAACATTGAGGATAGACGCTTGCAACATACGCGTACAACCATTGCAACATATCCAACACCCCGATCTACTTTTGCAACATCTGTATGAAACAATTGAAACATACATCTGAAACAACTGAACACTTGAAACATGGGCTTGCAACATGTCTGAAAAAGTGTCCAGAAACACTTGAAACACAACATCGCCACGCGACCATGACCTACCTGGTGGGCAATTGCGGTGGCGCAGGCTCGCTGGATGGTGCGCGCCCGCACGCCCTCCATGCCCGTCGTCGGCCTGAGGGAGAGGAGACGCTGTCCGGATCTAGGAAAGGGCGCCGCCGGCTAGGGGGGAGGGGTTGGGGAGGGTTAGTGCCTTGCTTGGATCTCGCCGGGGTGGGGGAGAGGGCCACCGGATCTTCGGGCGTTGGGCGCTCCCAGTCGGTGAGGATGCCGGGGTGGGGGAGGGGCACCGCAGGGGTGGGGAGGAGGACGCTAGGGTGGGAGAGCGCGCCGCCGCCTGGCCAGGAAGGCAGCCATGACCACGTGTCGGGGTAGCGCGGGGCATGAGCGCGGAAGGGGGGAGGAAGCGAGGAACTAGGTGTGGGAGTGAGCGAGTGAAGCGTCCAGTCCATTCCGGACGTCTTAATTGGAGCATTATCGTTGAGGAAAGCATGCACAATCGTGAGATGGTGCCAATACATGGGTGGCTAAGTCTCTTGTGAATAGGATAAAGCCTCACCTTCCGTCCTCCATTAACCATGCTCAGGCAGCTTTCATTATGGATAAGCATATCTCTTCTAATGTCACCATTACTCAGGAAATCATTCACTCTTTCAACCTTAAAACCTGGAATCAGAATGCTTTTCTTCTGAAATTAGACCTAGCTAAAGCTTTTGATAGTCTAGAATGGGGTTTCATTGAGTCGGCTCTCTAGAGTCAAGGGTATAATAGTCATTTTATTAACCTCATTCATGCATGCATCTGCCTCGCCATCCTTTGCTGTCCTGGTTAACGGTGAGCCCTCTGACACCTTTCGCTCCCAACGTGGCATCCGTCAAGGATGCTCCTGTTGCCGTACCTTTTTGTTATTGCAATTAATAAACTGTCTATTCGTTTGCAAACTGAACTACAGAACAGGAATCTCTCTGGCATCAGTCTGGGCCTGGCTATCCACCCATCCACTCGCTCCTTTTTGTTGATGACTTGATCCTCTGTGGCCATGCCTCTGTTGCTGAGGCTACTACAATCAATTCCATCTTCCACCAATTTTCGCAGCTCTCCGGTCAAATTCCCAATTTTCATAAATCTTCCATCCTTTTCAGTAAGAATGTCGATACTGCCACCAAATCCCAAATTAAAAATATTTTTCCTGTGCCGGACCTGCTTCCAAATACTATGCACCTTGGCCATCCAATGATTTTCAGTCACAGGGATAGAAATAAAGCTTATGAGTTCATTATCAACAAATTCTGTTCTAAACTTACCATTGTCAAAGCCAACAAACTTAATCATGCAGGCAGACTCACTTACATCAAATCTGTCCTTGCCTCCATTCCTGTCTACTACATGTCAACAGTTCTTTTCTCTAAGCCTTTTGTTGAAAAAATCAATGCTATCATCCGTAAATTTTGGTGGGCTGGTATTCAAGATGATAACCCTTCCAATCCCATTGCCTTCCGATCTTGGGACGATATCTGTCAATCCAAAGAGAATGGGGGTCTTGGCATCAGAGATCTTTACATAGTCAACAAAAGCCTAATTACTCACGCTGCCTGGAATATTGCCACCAGCAAAAATCCCTTCCTGACAAGCATCCTAAAGGCCAAATATTTCCACTCCACCTCCTTTTGGACTGCCAAAGCTGATGGTCCTCATTCCATCTTCTGGTCTTCTATTCTTCAGGTTAAAAGGGATCTTGCCCACAATGTGATTTATCAAATTCATAATGGCAATACCTCTCCTTAGTGTCATATCTGGGATTCCATTCATAGCCACCTTCTTCTGCCTGAGACCCACTCTCCTCTGCCGAGCGTGGTATCTGATCTCTGGTTCCCCAACACTCGCAATTGGAACCTGGATCTCCTTTACACCATCTTTGATCCCCAAGCTGTTCAAATTATTTTCCAAATTCAGACGGTGGACAGCCAGCACCTGGACATTCTTCGGTGGGCTCCAGCAACAAAGGGCGACTGCACAACTACAAATATTTACAGGTTTCTCAGTTCACAAGCTCAGGTTCAACTCCCGTTGACAGGACAAGGAGCATTCAACAACAGGCCAACCAGATTCTTCAACGAATGTGGAAAGACAAAAATCTACCTCCACTCATCAAGACTTTCACCTGGAGACTTATTCGTAGAGCTCTAGCCACTGGATTTGAGCCGCAAGATACTCAACCCACATAGATGAACACTGCTCCAACCGTGGACTACATGAAACTGATGCGCACTTATTTTTTCACTGTAATTTTGCCCGTGCAGTTTGGTTCTCAGCCACTCCACCTCTTCAAACTGACGCTCTACCAAACGAGGATGACGGAGTCCAGGTTATTCTATCGCTCGTTATTTCGGATTCAATTGAAATCTCCTTAATGCGGAAAATACTCATAACTTTGTGGTATATATGGAAAGCACGAAATGATCAAAGATTTGGCAAGAAATCTTGGACTACTTGGCAGGTACACCATGCTGTGGCGGCTTACATCAAAACAGCAAGCTTAGCTACCTACACCACGGATGAACAGAACTGCGCACCAAGGGATACAATACACACCTCAGGTACAATTGACTCTATTGCAGGTACCAACACTGAAATGCAAGATGCCCCTCCTTTACATGCGGATGACACCAATGGCAACCACATCAGGACGCAAAGACCAAACAATAGGGATGCTACACCGTCAGGTATGAATAACTTCATTGCAGGAAATAATATGACACAAAATCAGGCGTACAGGCACAGGGGGAGCTTGATGGACATGTACATGGTTCATTTCCCCGGGCTACTACAGGGCGTCAGGTGCTACACCGACGCATCAACAACACCTGATCTCCCCTCATTTCCGCCCAGAGACGCTGGAATCGGCCTGTTTATTATCAATACCCAGGTCCATCCGGTACAAACCATCTAAGTCAAGGCGAGGATGACAGGGGCTACATCAGTTCTCATGGCCGAAGCCGCGGCAATGACACTTGCTGCAATTATCACTGACAGACTCAATCTGCAGCAAGTAAATTTCTTATCTGACAATCAACAGCTTGTGCATTTCCTAAATGCCTCGGATCAAGCAAACCCACCGGATTGGAGGATCAAACACTTCACACAGCAGTTCACTAACTACACAAGCCAAAGAGACACAAGGATTTTCAAGATCCAAAGGTCACAGAACCAGACGGCCGACATTCTTGCTAGACAGGCTCTTCTTCAAACTCATCCGCCTTCTCTTAGCTTGGCTTGTAATTGCTCTTATAGCGCACATGTATCTCAGTGTCCGATAGAGGATACACTCCGGTCTGTAGCCTTGAATTCTGTAAGGCTCTTAACAGCCTCATCCTGTTGAAATAAAAGTTGTTTGTTGTCAAAAAAAAAACATGGGTGGAGAATTTTTTATATTTGGTCTGCGAGGGCTCGGTAGATAGTATAAAAAGGGAAAAAGGAGTACATGTGTGTATAATGAACAAGAAAAAGAGAGCGCACGATGAAAGTTGAGTACGCGCATCCAGTGCCGTTCTGTGTATGAAAAGAAAAAAAAAAAGACCTGGGTGAAGTTTTCTAAACTGTATAAAAAATGTTGTTTTAGCAATACTGGTTTCAAAACTACAATTTATGACATCTAAACACCTTGCGTTTTAACATCTAGGTATTTTGTAAAACCATGGTATTTTTCAAAAGAAAAATGATCCTGAGCTTGTGCTGGAGCTCAAAGTTGTTTAGCGCTTGTAAAAGAATTGTTGGTCTCCCTCGCATACAGCCTTGGTTACAAGCTTCATGCAATCCGGTTTACTTATTTCCGATAGAGTTGAAGGAGAGCAAGAAAATAAACTGTCTGGACTGATTCTTCACGAGGTTTCTTCCAACCTCTACGCACTTTAATCGTTCGGCTCTGAGCTCTCATATAATTATATGTTAGGGTTGCAATCAACATAGCTGATCGGGAGGGATTCTGGACTGATTGTTCATGAACAAAGCCCCTTCGTTCCCACCATATGTACCAGCTCCTAGTTAGAATTAACTCTGCCAGGCCAACATCATTCAGGCACTTGTTTGTATTTCCTTCATCTTATCTAAGTTCAAGCGCCTTTTTCATTCTATAAGAGCACTGCCAATGCTATATATGACTAGGACAGCCTCCAGTGCTATTTAATATAGTGCCATATAGGACATTTTGCTGATGTGACAATAATGCTAAACAGAAAAGACAGATGAATACTTCAAGAAACTAGGTCTCACATGAAACTAGTCTTGCATCAAAACTAGTGTTTAAGAAACTACAAGCTAGAAATAAATTAGAATAAGCATCGCAAATACTACGACAAAATAAGAGAGTGGGAAAGAAGAGGATTGGGGAGAGAGGACAAAAATGATTGGAGTTTATTTTGTAGCCAAAATTAGGGAGCTATTGTTTTTAAGTGGTGTCTATCAGTCTATGACATGGCATGTCATAATTAAGGACATGTTTGGATCACTAGTGCTAATAGTTACTAGTGGATTCAAACAAACTTGCTAATAGACCAATGAATTATTAGTTAGGAGACCGTTAACTATTAGTTTCATTAGAAGGTTTGGAGTTACTAATATGTATCAATAGATGTCAACCACCTATTAGTAACTTATTAGTAGGTGGATCCAAAATTTCCAAATAGCTCATTGCTAATAATTAGTAGGTATTAGCTAACTAACTATTAGTGCTAGTGGATCTAAGGGCCTGTTTGGATTGGTTAGCGCTAAACATTAGTTAGCTAATACATAATAGCTGCTAACTTTTAGCTTAGCTAATTTTTAGCAAGAATCCGTTTGGACCAACTTCTAATACGTCGAGAATTGACAATGTGACAGTGGAAATGGCCGTCGTTGGAACTTGGAACATATCAGATGGTGTATATCTTTAAAATCAAACCAGCAACGCTTCTGTTCGTCACGCACAATAAGCAGAACATGGTCTCCATGGGCTTCGCTCAAAGCAGCACAGTGGGTAATTAAACCGATCAATTACACAGCATCGAAGATGTATCCACATCCAGGCATCCAATTTTGATTCAACATGAATTTAACAGTTGCTGCTACAACATTAAAGGACAAAAGAGCAAAAAGAAAGAAATAGTGCCTTGAATGACACTTTTATTGTTTCGATGATCTCCAACATACTGATCTGCAGATCAAGCATGTAACCAGGTGCTGATCATTGTCAATGACACTCAGCTGCATGTCGCACATCCACCTGCAGCACAGTGCAAAACAATGATTTGGTGAACGGGCAAACTTGCAAACTCGAGCAAAGATGTAGCATTTGCAACCTAGCTGATTTAACATTTTGAAATGTGTTTCAAAGGCTTCGCAAGTGAAGCTTTACTGACAGCAGTTTGTGTAGAACAGGGGGGATAGCTTACTTCATATAACTGTTCCACTAGGGAGTAAAGCATCCTTGATCACTGTGACAATTCCACCTTTGATGAAGTACCCGTCTGTCTCCCTCGCAGCTTCTTGAACATTGTCAGCATTGAGTATCTACAAGATCAACAAGTCTCGTGAGAAAAATCGCTGCCATAGAAAATGTGTGGTAGGCAAGTCTAATAATGAAATGTTCCTGTTTAATCATATGATAAGCTAAGACTTATGAACTCTTCAGATGATCCGACACATCAGGTCATGACTCATGACAAGCTAAGACTTATGACTAATCAAGTGCAACAGGTCTAACAAAAATTGGCAATAATAGAGCAAGGGAACAGGATCAGGATTGCAGGATAATGGCAGCTGTTTCTGGGTGGAACTTGAATGCCATATGCATGAGCAGTATTGCAAAGCCAAAGCAAGAACTGATATGAAGTTCTGAATTTCAGGTTTTATTTTGTATTTTTATAACAAAAACTGATATATGACTTGTTGACAATTTTTATCTTGTGGAAAACAACCTCAGCTTGATTACCTGAGTTAAATACAGGCGAAAGTGCAGGACGAAGATTTATGCAGGCAGTTAGGGAAAGATAAGTATGAACAGTCATATTATATAGGCATCTTCCATGTAAAAGAAAAAGAGAACATGCAAGCCTATTCATATTTTAAATTTAATATTTCAAAAATAAATGTAGAAATTAAGAGGAGAAAATGACATATCAAGTATTATTTAATATCCTAAGAAAAAAATAGACCAATATATTCTTGACCGTTAGAACTGGAATACCTTCACATTGTCTCCAATTCGAGCATTCTTGTCAATGATTGCTCTTCTGATGTGTGAATTCTTCCCAATACCAATGGGAATGCCACCATTTTCGGCAAGGAGTTTCTTGTCAGCTTCAGTCTGGAAAAAAAGAATACCAAGGTGTGAGCTCTCTTGTTGCATTGAGAGCAGTGAACACTTGTATATATTTACCTCATAGTAAGTCCGCACCCATTAGTAAAGTGTCCTCTATGATAGCACCTTCAAATATGCAAGATCGGAGTCCAACTACAGAATGGTGTATCTTGCAGTTCTGTGTGCAAGATCAAGGCATAAACGTTTTAGTAAATGAATTATGAGAAATTACTTTGGAGGAAATATAAAAAGGCTATAGAAAGGTTTTCAAACATGCTACAGTACAACAAAACACTACTCACTTTAATAACACATCCTTCACCGATAACACTGTCTGTCACATCAGCATCTAGAACCTTTGAAGGTGGCAGGTGTCGAGGTTGTGTATAAATTGGAGCAGAACGGTCATAGAAGCTGTATTCAGATTGAAGGGAAACACTAAATCAGTAGGGACTAATTGAAATTGTAAGACTTGATGTGCATGCAGTGTTGTAAGTTTTGACTGCAGCACAGTGAGAAGTGAAAGCATACCTGAAATCTGGTACTGGTTTCTTGGTTATTCCCAAGTTTGCATTATAAAATGCCTCAATGGTACCGATATCTTCCCAGTAACCATCATACAGATAAGCCTGAACCTGCAGACAAAAACAAGGTCTTAAATAACATTCTGAAAGGTGGTAACCCTTCCCTCCCTCCTGCCTTGAGCTAACCCTAACCTGCCTAGGCTTTCTAGCACTGCTGTTCTTAGGCAGCACTTGACACACATAAACTTCAGATATGCACTTCAATGTAAGTGTTTAGATAATAGTAACTTTCTTCAGAAATGAAATGTCAGGGTACCAACTTATGGCATGATGACATTTGTGCGAAAAGGGTATATAGTACTTTTTTTATATAAAAAAGAAACATCAGTAAACAGAAGAAAATAAACAGCTAAAAGGTTAAATAATCTTTGCATACCCTCTTTCCAATGTTTGTTGCACCTGGAATAACCTCACTTCCAAAGTCATTGGCTCCAGGAAATTGTTCACGGAGGAGCTGAAGCATTACATCTTTGCTAAAAACATAGATACCCATGCTAGCAATATAAGGCATTTCCTTTGCCCTTACGTCATCAAGGCCAAGTATGGTGGTGTCAACCTACATCAATCAGACAGCAATATGATGTGAAGGCATTTTAAAGGGGAATATTTTAGGTTTACTAAATGATTGTCCACAAATGTATATCAAGTTAGCTTGAAAGGAAAGGCACATTATGTGTACCATCATTGCTTTCAACTGCTCTCCTTTCGGTTTCTCAGCAAACTCAATGATCCTCCCTTCTTCGTCGATTTTCATGAGGCCAAATGCAGTTGCACGTGCCTCATCCATCGGTAGGGCAGCAACAGTAATATCAGCATCCGTTTCTCTGTGTGCCTGAATGAACTTTTCATAGTCCATTCGGTACAGGTGATCACCAGCAAGAATTAGAAACTCCATGACATTATGCTCCTCAAACAACCACAAGTACTGCCTTACAGCGTCTGCAGTACCCTGAGAAAAAAATATAAAAGAAAATTAGTACTTGACGTAAGCTAGTGAAGTGCGCTAGCAAAATTTCCAGTAGATTAGCATGCATTTGCTTAAGGCATGATGGTACACTTCAAACTCATGTTCAATAACCAACTGGAATGACCTTTGTTGTCTGTTGGCTACAAATTTGATGTAGTGCGAAGCGAGAATATGCAATGGGGAAAATGTGAATATGGTGTCAAATGTTCATGTTAAAGAAATGGTAGATTTCGCATTTGACAAAATCAGAAAAGATACAACATTAGTATGGATACCTGAAACCAGTTTGGATTATCTGGGCTCTGCTGTGCAGCTAAGACTTCAACGAACCCTTCATTCTTGTACCCTCCGATGTTGCTCCCGTAGGCTCTTGAGAGGTGACGGTTGAGGGAAGCAGAGTTGAATTGCGTTAGGACATAGATCTTGGATATGTTGCTGTTGAGACAATTGCTGACAGGAATATCAATCAGTCTATAGTTGGCACCCAATGGCACTGCAGGCTTGGCACGCTTTTTTGTCAAGGGGTACAATCTAGTGCCAGCACCACCTCCGAGAATGATTCCAAGAACACTCTGAACCAACAACAAATGTTTATTATTGTATACAGCCAAGAGTGAGTAAAGTGATGAGCATCACAAAAGGACAAGGACAGCTCTGAAATTCAAAATTTATTAGTACTCCTTAGAAACTAATAACATAATCTCTGCATCGTGACAAATTAAAAGATATAATTCAAAAAAAAAAAGTTGAGACAAGTTCAAACAACGTAGGCCACTCGAGGACAATAGCAAATGGGCCATTATAATTTCTGCATCAGACCCAAAAACTAATATTATATGGGAAGAAGAAACGATTAAACTATAAATAATGATCCAAAAAATACCTAGAACTACAGCCCTGACAATATCTTGATCAATTTTCTTATTGGCTACTACAAGGAATCATATTTAACCACATGAGCCTCACAACAACTAGCATCCTAAAATTGCCACATTCATCGGTACCTAGTACATACAAAAAGAAAATATTGTACTAAGCAGCAACCACGAAACGTGCACATGAGAAGGCGACAATCCCAGCCGCCGATTTGCGCATCTAGATGAGCAACGCGTTATTCATAAAGATTAAAAAAATAATCTTTTGCGCGCGCGTCCCAATTTCCCATCAGGGACGGCAAATGCGCCTCGAAGGCGCGACCCGACGGATCAGAGACAAGCCGCAAGCGAGAGACGGCCAGGCGCGCCAAGAGAAACCGCCGCATTCCCCGTGCAGGAGGCGGGCGGCGGGGGCCTACCGTGCTGGCGTCGGGGTCCAGGCAGGTCTGGGAGCTCTTGGAGTCGGACACCGCGCGCGGGGAGAAGACGAACGGCCGGCTCCGCGCCGCAGGCGTGGAGACGGACACCCCGCGGCTGCGCCGGCCGTGGCGCTGGTGCACGCGGAGGAGGCGGAGCGAGGAGTCGCCGGAGGTGGACGGGGAGGGCGCGGCGCCGTGGTGGCGCGGAGGGATCAGGGTCCTGGACGACGGGGAGGCTATGGCGGTCATCGCCATTACTCCTGCGGTGAGGAAGGACGAGGACCCGCGTGGCGGAGCTCACGGGGAGTTTGTGGCGTGGCGAGGGATCGGTGATGAGTGAGGCCACACACTGACACACGGTCTGATCTCTGATCGGGAGTGGTGGTCAGACTGCTCGTGTGGCTGTGCGATTTTAACTCATCCTACGGGATCTTTTTATTTTTTTAATTCTTTTCTTTTTCCTAGAAGCAGAGAGAGAGAGAGACAGGAACGGCCTTAACCGTGGCAAAGGGTCTCGGCTGACATCGAGGACAAGGGATTCTGTTACAGCCTGTTCGGCTGGGCTGGCTGACTGGCTGGTGCTGGCAGCCCAGTCACGTGGGGTACTGTTTATATGAACAGTATCTTTTTAGTTAGAACGATACTTTTCTTTTATGCTAAAATAGTCGGCAGTAATAATTCATGAACCAGCAGCTCCAGCCGAACAGGCTTTTTTGGCTTGATTTTGATGGCATGTGCAAGAGAAATCATAAATAATCATGCAAAAATGTTTTGCGTTTTCTAACATTCTCACGACTGCTGCTGACTCACCCACCATGAGATTAAACTGGGAGTCCAATCTCATGCACCGCAGCTCCGCGTAATCAAATAGGGACAGAAAGATCATGTACTCACAATTGAGAATTAGAAAAGGTTATTAGGAGAATATGAGTTCCTAGCTAGTTGTGGTACTAGATTAGCGTATCATATCTCTTCTCTATCTCTATCTCTTATACAACTAAAACATATGGATTGTCAACGTTTCCCTGGCAGGACCAAACATCCCTCAACACAGGTACACCCCGCAGCACAAAAAAAACTTCCCATATAATCGCTTCCCTACCGGCTCAATTAAAGGAAAGAAACCCAGAATGGAAGGCAATGCCGTGCTTGAGGAGGGAAAAAGAAAATTAATATGGAAGGCAATGCCGTGATTGACTGATTGAGGATGGGAAAAAAAATTAGACCATAATTAGGGAAGACAATGCCGTGATTTTTCTGTTGCAACGCACGGGGGCACAGTCCTAGTCTAAAAAAACAATGATTAATTTGAAGCTACTAGCTCATTATTATTAATAATAGAGATAAATAAAAAGAGAACTTACATCATTGGCTTTAGGATTGAGGTATGTATCCTTGGATGAGGAATCATTTGCAACAGCTTTGTCACTCTTTGAAATTGGTTGCTCGGCGGTAGCACTTGATGGAGGGAAGGATTTAGATGCCAAAGCCATGTCCATGGTTGCAACTCAAGAATTAAGATCTTGAGACGTAAGTTTAATGGGAATATAGAATGGAAATTGGAGGATTGTTTTGTGTATCGAATGAGGTGTCTTCTGCAATTTATAAGCAATAGCTACTCGTACACGTGTACATAAAAGAATTCCATTTCTTTGCTTGACGGGAGAAGTTTGTTGATGGAAATGTGTAACAAGCTGTAACATTTGTTCTTTGTATCAATCAACTTTTAGGTAATGGCTTGGTTTTAAAGCGTGATATTTTGTCATATTAAGTGAAACTTTGCATCTTTTAAGATACAATACTATTCCTTAACGCGAAAAAACAAGTTTGTTTTTAAAAAATGTAGCATATTATGCAAGTTTATAGCTTTATGGCTTGTTCTCCAACGCAGGATACGACATTGGAAAAGGTTGTGTTGCTGTTTTCCAGACGATGAGGTTGTATCCGTACACTCCACGATAACTATAAGGACAAATGTAAGCGTGTTGTAATGTTGCGGTACAAGCTGCGTCAACATGCAAGAGAACAAACAATGCAAGATTGTTGTTAAGAAATCTATGCCAGAAAAGATGGCTTTATACTTTTAAGCGGTTGCACTTCACATGCCGAAGAGTGAAGTCATAGCAAACCATTTGGCGGCATAAGATTACATAAAATTGAAAAATGTATTAAAACCATGATATATGGAGTTGATCATGTGATGCAAGAGAAGTTGTACAAGATAACTATTTTTTATCTCTTAGTTTTAATTACGAATCTCTCTATGTGCAAAATTCTATCCTTAGTTAAACATTTATGTGTCTCTTCATATGTGAGACTACCAACAAACCTGAAGCTCGAGATGAATGCAAGCAAATAAAAGAGAGAATGATTTTTCACTCGATAAATCATAATTAAATTCTATGTTTCTAGAACATCTAATCATTGCATGAGTAACAAGATACATATTGACATCTAGAGTAGATATTGACATCTTATCTCTAGAAGGTAATAAAACAAATATAGTATAAATAGGGAAAACATCTTCCTATTAGATGCATGATCTAACTTTTCTATTTGATGTAAATTCACATGTAGATGAGATCTAAGATATCTTTCTTCAACATGTTTTTGATTTGTAAAGTGAAAAATGAAACATGGTTTACTTCTAATATTCTTTTATTCTGAAAAGATTAATGTGATCTATAATGATTTTTTGACATGAGTAGATCACTTTTGACAACAACATGTTCATTGCTTATGATAACTTACTTGTCACTAATCACGTTAGATCACTTTTAACACCAATGTCATGCTAAAAACTGATTTTCTTGTATACTCAACTGTACAACACGTATATACTTAAACCTACGTGATCTGAAGTGTCTATTTTTCTTAGAAAAGTAGTAATAGTTATATCATGTGTACATCTCAACACCTGTAGCCCTCTGTGCATGCTCACACCTCTCCTTGCATGTCCACCCGGGCTCTGGCGCCGACACATGCTGTGGTCTATCGCACCCTACTATCAAGTTCCAGAACATGCAACCTCAACGATGCCCCTGCTAGGCCCCATTCGACATTCGAGCACTAGGTTTGCCACTTGGGTCACAACATATTGAATGTTTATAAACCAACCTCTTGTTAGTCTCAGCCCTCAGACTGGCCGTGTGCATGACCGGGGCCACCTACCGTTTTGCAGTTCGGTGGATCAGCTAAGCTAACGTACGAGCACTAACATATGGCCTCCGCGGCTCACGTGTCAAAAGGGGTGCAGACGTGACACGCCACCACTCGGCACTCGCAGAGCCGTAGATTTGCCCCCGAGAGCGATGCCTGGCACTTGGGAGAAGGGGCCCACCACCGGAGGCCGGACAAGGGAGTCTCGTGACTTGGACGGTGGAGAGACGCCGAGAAACCAGATGCTGCCGCCTGTTCTTTGGCTTGGTCTGTCCGAGGAATATGCTCGTTGTGCAGAACATGAAGGATTGTCATTGTCTCTAACATTGATATTTAATTTTTGTCTCATCTTAGAGCAGATTTAATGGCCACTCAAAAGAAGCATTCCAGGGTATGGAATTGTTAAGTGCTTCTTAATGATATTATGATTTTTCGATGTTTCTTTCGTGTCAGGAAATGATCAAGCTATTCCCCTATCCAGAAGTTTACACAAATCTACTGGAGTGTTCCTTTTGCCAGAAAGTCAGTTACACCGATCTCCAGCCTTGCAACTTTGAAGTTGTTGGGAACTTGTAATAGGCCTACAGAATCAGCAGCCCCTATCCTCCAATTTGGATTTAAGGCCTCTTTGGATTTTCTCCTCTAAACTCCGAGCTCTAAACTTTAGAGTTAAAGCTCCAAACAAGTGGCTGAAAGTTAGCTCTAAACTTAGCCATCTCACATTAGAACTTCAGAGCTCAAAAGTGAGCTAAAGTCCTCTAAAGATTTTAGAGCTCTCAAGTTTAGAGGTAATTAACATTTGTTCTGCCTTTATGAAAGACAGCCAATTGCTCTGAACATTAGCTTTTTATACATTTACATGTACTGCCGATCATCCATATTCTCAAACAATGGCCACCATACTGAATGCAGTCCATTAACTGGACCGCTGTTGATGGCAAGTGTCAAACAAGGCTTCTCAGAGCTACTGTGAACCGATCCAGCCACAGCCCAGTAAAGCTGCTTACTACAAGATACTAATACCAGAAAAGAAACACCGTGATGACCTTGAATTTTTTTTGATAAATACTCCATGTTCATCTCTGCACTAACATCACACAAAAGCATTACCGAGTACGGTTCTATACAATCAGTTCTTTCCAATTCCATAGGTGACCAACCTGTTGAGCTATACAAGCCTACCAAAATCGCATAGCACATCCTTTCCCCTAGATTAGAACTCTACACACTTAGTAGTCTAGTACACTGCACAGCCACAGCCACAGCCACAGCCACGCACAACTGCACTTCTCTTCGGATAGTCAAAATAGGTACCAGTACCGCCCTAGTTTAACCACGAGTCTTGGCCCTCTTCATGCACATGTTGTGGAACGGGGAGACCGACCCAGACTTTTGCGAGCTGTCATCCCTGAGGGTGCCGTTTAGCATGGCAAGTTCTCGAAGCTGCTGCTTCTTGAAAAAGTCCATCGACTCATCCTAGAAATATTTCAACATATAGGCATAGATTATAAACCCAAGACCAGAATATGTTGACAACATGGTTGAAACTGGAACTAGAACTGAAAATGGAAGATTCACAAAAAAACATAGGCAAAGGTGTCCTACCACAGGTTTCAGCATGTCATCGAGAATTTCTCGGGCTTGCATAAGACGGATATCAACAATTTCAGCAGGCAGCTCAGCTTCAATCACAAGGTGGAGAGGCTCATTAAGGTGTTCATATCCTGGTTTTCCCCTCATTACTTCTTCCTGCAAGTTTTGAAGGCAGTAACATGCGGTGACCTCAACAGTCAAATAAAATAAAATAAAAAGGCAGTATAACAACAGTAGCTGGACAAGGTACACAACACTGGACATTCCTGAAGCATGAGCTAAACAAATAAATCGTAACGTAAAAGCAAAGTTACTAAGCTAAAACTAATACCCAAGGACTTGGCACATACACCTGTTCCTATACAATATACATCAAGTTTGTAGCCAAATGCAATATTAGCTTGCTCTATTCAGATGTGGTCACTAAGGATGCCAGTGTTGGTCATATCCACTGTTCCCTTTGTTCCAAATTATAGTTCACTTTGGTTTTGTCGCAAGTCAAACTACCCTAACTTGGACCGAGTTTCTAGAAAAATTAATTAACATCTACAAATCCAAATAAACACACTATCAAAACATATCTCATGGAGAATTTAATAAAACTAATTTGATGTTTTAGATGTTGGCGCATTTTTCTATAAATTTGGTCAAAGTTAGATAAGTTCGAGTTAGGACAAAACCAAAGCAAACTATAATTTAGAATGGAAGGAATAATAATGTAACTATCCATAGGACAAAACAACACATAGATGGACAACCCAAATTAATAGGGTGTTTGGTTTGAGGAGCCACTCCATCCTAGATGAGATGGTGCATCATGAGTTCATTCCTCAAATTTTGTAGAATGACTCCATTCCTCATACTAGTACTAATTATTAGCTTGTGAAGAATAAGCGGATGATGCATCAACCTATTCCATTCCACAAACCAAACAAAAAAGGCTGAGGAATGAGTAGAAGATGGACCACCTCATTCCTCAAACCAAACACACGCTAAGAGCATCTCCAAGAGTTCCCTAAATCCCTTCCTAATCCTTGGTTTTTAGCAAGATGAGAAAAACCCCCTGTCCAACAACTCCTAATCTATCCTCCTAATCTTTTAGAACTTGGAAAAGTCACCATGTTCCGCGTAAAGTTACGCGCTTCCGAGTCGCGCGTATCTTCTCTCTCTCACTCGTATTTGTCAGCCAATCTAAAGGTGGAAGGGCGTGGAAAGAATAAAGAGTAGGAAAGGGTTCCTGATGCAAATGTACAAGAGAGAAAGAATATATAAAAATGGTTAGGATAATTTAGAAATAGTATAGGATTCCTGATGTAAAATTGTCTTTTATATTTTAGTAGTAGAATATTAGAAACTCTTGAAGATGGTCTTCTTTATTCCTTCCAATAATTTTTTAGGAGTTGTAAAACTTCATGTTTTTAGGAAGAAAATATTGGGTACTCTTGGAGATGCTCTAAGATACTAATATACTATGACTACTGAGCAAGTCTTTCTCCAAAGTGGCTAAAAATGGCGAATTCTTGACAAGGGAACAACACGGTGCATAATGACTCAAGAATTTACAATAAGAATAGTAGCAGTGACACAAATCTATATTGTCACAAGCAGAAGTCATAAACCAAGATGAAACCTACCTTAGCAGCGTCCTTTATGCTGCCGCGGCCTCTAATCAGGACTCGACAGTCGGTGTTTGCCTCAACTCGCTTAAGGGAATTTCCCCTTGGACCAAGTAGTCGCTCCACAAAGTTGAACTGTAAAGCACAATGCCACACTCATGCAAAATTCATCTGTAGTGAACAACAAAGGAACTAAGATATGGAAGCAACTTCTTACATTAGGGTATTTCTCCACAGGAATGTCCATTCTCATTGTTTTCTTCACAATAAATCCTGAGGAGCTGCCTTGTGGGTTGAGCCAACTTCTAGATAGGATGGAACATGCTTGCTCCCTGAAATATAAAATGAAATTTGGCCCCAAGAAAATCAACTACTTGAAAACAAGAACATTCTAGCTTAACTTGATGCAGAATCCCCAATTCAAGAGCTGGCAAGAAATATGTGTGACACTGTAATCTCACCAGTTATGTCAAATTCATTTTCAGATTCAGCAAAATGCCAAAAATCTAAGTTGAAATTGTACTTAAATCATACTTGAGCAGCTTTACACTTTAATGCCGAAATTCCAACTTCTGGAAATTATTTAATGAACTGGAGTAAATTTTGTAATGAGAACATAGCTAATCATTTAGTCATTATACACTGCAAATTACAATTCCAAATAATCTACAACAGACATTTCCATCTTTAACTTGGCTAGATTTCACCAGTGGTTGCATAAGACACACCATTCCTAGAAAACTAAGGTGTTAATGGTAGATAAGTTATTCCTCTAAATTTACGATACACGTGTGGTCAGTAGGTTTGAAAATTTTGTGTGGCTTTTTGAGAAGTTAATACGCAACCAGTCATCAACTTCAGAGGTGGGATAAGAATTTATCCCTAGAGGCTACAACACTTCATTATCAATTGCCTGGTGGACAAAAAAATATTGCAGGGTATTCAGCACTGATAAACATCAACAGCAAGAGACAAGCCATTAGTTCATTTAGATATTTCACATCACCACAACTCATAAGAATAAATAGCAATAGTTACGTCAGTGGTCAGTAATCATACTTCAGATGAAATTGCTGGCACCCAACCATTCATTTCAACAGGTCTTCAATTTGGTATTGCTCCTCCATTTATAAGGGGGCTACCATGCTGATAGCCAGGTTGATCTAAAACAGGAATCCCCAAGAGTGCAGAGACATGCAATATTTCTGCTCACAGTTTGGAATACCAAGCATAACAGGTACCAATAAGTTAGCATTACGCATTGAAGCAGACGAGTCAGAAGTTGACGGATAAGCACATCAACTTGAATTCAACATTTTTAAAGTTCATTCAAACTTTTGTAGTCATGAGCACACATAAATTTTCAGAGCAGCATTGGCTGTACATGCCAGGATTAGCATCAGCTACCCAGAAGCAATCAAAGCACAACACTATTATCTCAGGAAACTAAAGCAGGGTCAGCTTCCACTACTGCCAAGTCATGGCTCTACGACCCAAGTCTTAACCCTCCACGAATCAACAATTTGGAATTTATTTAAATCCAAGGTGATGGCTATGCTATTCAAACAAAGGAAAATCAAGGGAATAATTGAAAAAAAAAGTGGAACTGGTTAAATAACAGTAACAACCATACAAAGATGTCAGGAGCCTTTCTCTACAGTATCTATAACTATGTTTCTCTCTCCGTTGTGTACCACAGTAAGTACCTACTCTTTTCTGAAGTTGCTTCCATTATATAAACTAATGTTTAAGCCTATATCCAGTTTGGTTCAGCTTACTCCCCTCAACTATTTCAGTTGGTCCAGTTTACCCCTTAACAAGATTGTTATTTTTGTTTCTCCCTGTTCAAGTTGATTTTAAATTTTAAATTTTGTGAGGTGATAGCTGACACCATAATTCATGTTAAAAAATACATCATAATTTTTTATCATTATTTTGAAAAGTTAGGACACCTAATAATATATTAATACTAGAAATACAAATTTGCATGAAACATAAATACGGAAAGTTCATAATGTTTTACAAAAAGAAATTGTGATGTCTATTATCACCTCACAAAATTTGAAAATCAAACTCATATGTGGAGAAACAAAACAAAATAAATTTTGTTAATGGGCAAATTGGACCAACTGAAACAGTTGTATGGGGGGTGGGGAGTATATCGAACCACATGTTAGTTTCAGGGGTTATCTAGACAACTAAACTTGAAGGGAGTAATTTGAATTTTTTTTCCTTGTATAAAGTTGGGATGGGAAGAAAATGTCAAATATCCTACACAACTGTAGCATCAGATTTATAATGTGCAAGAAAATTGGAACCCTGGTACTTCCAAGTTGCCAGGTGCATCAATAGTCAAGCTACAACCAGTTTGCACTCACAGCAGATGGAACCACACTCAAATGTGGATTTATGCAAATTTAGTTCATTTAGACTATCTCCAACGAAACACACCCAAACCAGAGATGCATTTCGTGATTTAGGTCGCACACAGTGAATGAGTCCCTCACCCGCAACCTCTCTTCTCCAACAGCTACGCAAAAATCCTCCCCTGCTCCCTCTCCTCGGCGGTGAAGACGGCGACAGAGAGATCCGGCGTCGAGGCGGGGCTTGCCCTGGCGCGGCCGGCGCGGAGGCAGAGGCAGATCTGCCGGCCCGTCTTCTTCTCCTCAACCGGCGCCCCATCCTCTTCCCCGTCGAGATCTGGCGCCCTTCTCTTCTCCTCCACCGGCCATCCTCTTGCGTCCCCAAACACACGAGGGCGGGCGTGCAGTGGCCCGCGCGGCGGGGAAGATGCGCGCTCGCCTGGGCGTGGCCTGCGGCGAGGAGGATGTGCGCTCGCCTGGGTATGGCCCGCGCCGGCGAAGAGGCTTTCTCGCCCGTGCCTCCGTGCGTGGCCCGCGCCAGCGAGGAGGTCCGTGGTGTGGAAGCGTGCTCACCGATCGGCGTCGAGGCGGGGCTTGCCCTGGCGCGGCCGGCGCGGAGGCAGAGGCAGATCTGCCGGCCCGTCTTCTTCTCCTCAACCGGCGCCCCATCCTCTTCCCCGTCGAGATCTGGCGCCCTTCTCTTCTCCTCCACCGGCCATCCTCTTGCGTCCCCAAACACACGAGGGCGGGCGTGCAGTGGCCCGCGCGGCGGGGAAGATGCGCGCTCGCCTGGGCGTGGCCTGCGGCGAGGAGGATGTGCGCTCGCCTGGGTATGGCCCCGCGCCAGCGAAGAGGCTTTCTCGCCCGTGCCTCCGTGCGTGGCCCGCGCCAGCGAGGAGGTCCGTGGTGTGGAAGCGTGCTCACCGATCTGGATCTGGAGGTGAGCAGCGCGAGAGGGCAGCGTCGGCGGCTCCCTTTCCTCCTCCTCCTCCACTCTTCCTGCTTCCCTCTCCCTGCCCGCGTCGCCGTAGTCCGAGCCCGCCACCGAGTCGCCCGGCGCCCTCCACCGCGCTGGAGATTTGGGTCGTGTGTCGGGAGGACGCTTATTTGCCTTCCCTCTCTCCTCCGATGCAAAATGCGTAGTCCGATTGCCTGCCCAGTTGGAGGGAGATTTTTTACTATAGACCATGCATTTTGGGTTTAGGTCGTGAAATGCGTAGCCCGTTGGAGACAGTCTTACACCCATTATAGGTAGGGATGAAAACGGTACGGATATTTTCCGACCGTATTCGAAACCAAATCCGTTTAGAGGGGTTGAGATCTGTCCGAATCCGAGTCCGGATATCCAACATCTGATACCGTATCCGAATACTCAAATCGCATATTTATGATGTCGATATCCAATCGTATCATATCCGACATAGTTGACACTATCCGTATTCGAATCCGAATCCGGACAGAAATATGAAAACAAATGTAATATCGGTGATATCCGTCCGTATCCGATCCGTTTTCATCCCTAATTATAGGTCCACCACTGCATATTTCCAGATTAAAAAATTCTACTTGTACATCATGTGCAGCTCTCCTGCGTTTTTGGAGAAAAAACTTGTACATCATGCTAAATCATACAAACCAATAAGTTTGTGCAAAATATATTCATTTTTGCATTTCTCGTCTACTTTGCACAATAAACAAACGAACACGTATGCACAGAAACAGTAAGTGTGCATGGTTTGGCACGTGCACAACTGTGCATGTAGAATTTTGAGGATTCTTTTGAGTGAGGAAGTTCATAATGGTTGTGATTGAACTTTCAGTTCACAAAAGAATTTCAAGCTGTTTTTCTATCTACAACTCGGATTTGAGAATTTTAGGTATATATTTGTATGTCTGCAGTGATTCTAAGAAATTAAACCAACAGCACATGGGAGAACAATATTTGCATAATTATTTGTATGTCTCCAGTAATTATTCACTCAGGAAAAATAACTATGCCTCTTTCCAGGTAGACAAGAAACTAAATTTAGTGGATGTGTTACTAATGATTTACCTTGATTCAACAATCGAGATGTGCATGGAAGAACTTGCATGAAAGGGGCAAGCTTTTGCTTCTCCGCAAGCAACTCTGCAATGTACCTAGAAAAGAATCACAATCAGTGAGCCCACACACATATGTAACAACAGAAAGTGGATGCTCATCAACTGAAATGTCGTATTGAATGGGGGGAGATCCCTTAGAGTCAGGTCAAGTGGATTCATGGATTTGTTCAACCTACCAGTTGATTTTGCAACTCAGCATTCAATAATCAAAATTGGACTCAACAAAAGTGCTGAGGTGCAGTCTAAATGATCAAGCTTCCTCGTTCAATGTTTCAGTTCAACAAGATTGTTTGATTGTGACACCAACCAAACATCAATAGTTCATATCAACTACAATCTATTAAGCAAACACCAGGAAATCAGCTGAAATTGCAAGGATCAGTTCACAAATGCTCAGTAACTTCGCTCTTACAAATCCCCCCAAAAAACAAAAGATCCATGTTTCAATTCCAACAATAAAAACTCATATGAAACCAACAAACATCTCCCAGTATCAACGCCAACGCAGCCATCAAAAGCCTAAAAATCGTAATTTAGTGCATAATTTTTCAAGATTCATGTAACTATACAAGTTCTTCAGTCCTCAATCTATATAAACAAGCCTTAGAGTTCTAAACATGGCAAAAGTCCAACTCGATGACCAAGTCCTTCACTCCTCAATCTATAAACAAGTCTAGACATGGCAGAAGTCCAACTCGACGACCACAGTTATTGAGCCACCATCACGCACCTTGATCATCTAAAATCCACACGGATTGGGGCCATCAGTAATCTTTAGCACAACGAACAGTCATTCAATCAATCCAATCCCAAGCCAAAATAAACCAGACAGGGACCACCAATCAACTCCAAGATCCATTTTTTTAGAATATTCGACCACAGAATCACCAAACAGACCCTAGTCACGGTACTAGAACAAAAAAAAACAATATCACAGCCATGAGCTGGAAGGGCAGTGGATAAAATCAGGGGGCGAGAGGGCTCAGAGGCCAGGCGTACTTCTCATGGTCGGCAAGGCGGAGGTGAGGGGAGTGCGGGCCGGTGGATGGAGACGGCGAGTAGGCCATGTAGCGGCTGCCGGAAGACATGGTCGCCGCCGGACTCGGGGCAGAATCTATCCGGGGAGAGTACGAGCAGATTTTTCTTTTTTTCACGAGGAAAGCCTGCGAAATGCTGATTGGTGCGCAATTATATCAAGACCCTAACGCGCATGTGCACTCTGATAGTTCAGAAATTACACATATATCCTAGCAGAAACAGAATTGGTCCTTTTTTTTCTTTTTTTCTTTTTTAGGACAAAGGCACAAAGATTTTCTAGTTGTCTATAATCGTTCCAACTGGTATCTAGAATTTTCAAGCATTTTGGAAAATTCTTGTGCTAATATTATTTAGTATTATTGGCGGAGAACAAGTGGAATGTGGGTATATTAATTAATCCTTATGACAGTATGATTCTAATAGTCTCCTAGATTTTGATAGCCTTGGCTTAGCCGGTTCAAAGTGCATGCTTGAAGAAACTAGAGCTTATCAAACGCCGGTTCGGGTCAAGCTGAAAAAAAATATCACGTCAAAATATTTGGCCCGAACCTAACCCTGGGTCATGTCAGCTATTTCTTGGTTTTCTACGTGGTCGGTGTCGTGGTATAATTCCGCGGCAGTAATCTATAGATGGAAGGGCGGGTCTGGTGCAAACGGTAGAGTTTTACCGTATGTGACTGGAAGGTTTTGGCCTTTTGGGTTCGAGTCGTGATCTCCTTGCATTGCATAGGCGAGGGTAAGGCTTGCCACTGACATCCTTCCCCAGACCACCGCACAGAGCGGGAGCTCTCTGCTCTATCGATTTGGATGTGGGTCGATGCGTAGATCTTCGGTGGTTTAGCACACAAACATAAAAATGTGTCGGATATATGAGACCGAGATACTTCCCTACTATACTCGAATCTTTCACAGCCACGTCGTAACTCCTATCGTAGTCTAATTTTAGCCTCGGCAGTAAGCTGTCGACAGTGATAATCATAGTCATCACCGTCACTATCTCGAGATCGTCTACGGCACCGCCGTTGTAGCAGAACCGTCCAATTTATAAGAGCACAAGTACAATAGTAGTTCGCAAGTGGTTGCACTGTCATACTTGAGCCCATATAAACACGGTAATCCGTCTAGTACCACGAAAGGTCTCAATTCAACAACATACAATCAAATCGTACATGATTCCAACCTGCAGTCACAACGTTACCTAAAGTTCACAAATTCAGTTCTATACATCAGAGTATGATTAAAGTTAGAGACGTTTCCCATGTGTGCCCTTATAAAGATCGTAATTCCCTGTGTGCCCCTGAAAAAATTCAGCGGTCTTCAGCGCCCACTACTTCAACCTTTTTCGTGTCATCCATGCCCACTTCCGTCAGTTTGGGCTCTAACGCCTTTAAATGCAGGTGTGAAAGAAGAACAATGCCCTTCAGTTCAAATATGTTATTAATTTTTTTGAGCATCTTAACGACTTCAAATGAAAAAACTCAAAACTATAAAGTTGTAGATTCTCGTCGAGATCTTATAATTTTCATATAAGTTTTTTTTCATTTAATTTCGCAAAAAAATAATATGATTTTTCTCAGATATATTAATCATATCAAAGTTCATATTTTTTTTGCGACAATTAAATGCAAACAAAATTATATTAAAAATTATGATCTCGACGAGATCTACAACTTTCTAGTTTTGAGTTTTTTTCATTTGAAGTCGTTTAACGATGCTCAACAAAAAACTAATAACATATTTGAACTTCAGGGCATTTTCGTCTTTTCACACCTGCAGTTTTTAACGGCGTTAGAGCCCAAACTGACGGAAGTGTGCATGGATGACACGAAAAGTTGAGTAGCTGGCGCTTGAAGACCGCTGAATTTTTTAAGGGGCCACACAGGGAATTACGATCTTTTATAAGGGCACACATTGGAAAAGTCTCTAAACGTTTATTACAACCAAGTTTAAATAAAGTTAGATAGAGGAAGCAATTAAAGTTTGAAACCAACATTGTTATCATTGTTCAAATATAGTTCCAGCTCATGATCACAATCCCCCCAAAAACCCTAACGAGAGAGATTAACAAGAGATGCTTTGCCAGGGCCCTACTCCCTCATCCACGGCGGGACAGAAACAGTTCTTACAGTAGCCATGATACATCGTACTATCTGCAACAATAAAAAATAAACCCTGAGTACAAGAAGATACTCAGCTAGACTTACCCATCATAAACAAAAAATAAAGTGATTTCAAAGATTATGCAAGGCTGTATAAGTGGAGCTAGCTTGATAATATTTTGCAAAAAAAAACTTACCAATTCAAGTATACAGTTATAATTCAATCATCAAGTTAATTATAGTTATTCATCTCTAGATTAGCAACTAACCTATGCCAAACATGTGGTATATCATTTAGTAGCATACAGTAGTAACCATAGCCGGTATAATAATTCTAAGTTCATCCGAACCATTATATTCCATAACACTAGTTACTACGATGTTGGGACAAGCCAAGTTTCTCACTGTCCGAGAGAGACGACGATTCGAATCGATTTCAACCAGCTTAGGAATTTATTCCTAACACAAACCCAGACAGACCAGATGAATGGTCACCTTAGGTCACCTTTGGTACAACTCAGGTCCATATTTCACGGGTTCGACCAGCGCCGCACAATCAGGGACGATCAGCTGCTAGGACGTTCAGGCCTAGGCCTGCCCTTGGGCTCATGTCTGGCTCCCCGTGCATCCTTACTATCATCCAGAGTGCGCACTTTTATAGAACAGGGCCCGCCTAAGTTGAGCTACTCGGCTTCACGGTTGGAATGAGTTATCCGGCCAGCTAAGTAAGAGGCATGCGTTTAATCTCGACAGAAGCGCCAATAACGGTACGGTCCTTAATCGGCACAGATAAAATCATATGAGTCAACCTACACATAGACTCCGCCCGACCTCCTGTTATATTATCCCTATGGTTCTTTTCCACGATAGCAAATATAGCCAACCGTGCTTCGGTATCCACCTATATCTCGTAGATGATAGAAAATCACTCGACTTCTACCGGTCTAAGCATGGCTAAGCATATATTCGATTATGAAACTACACATGGTTAAAGGTATATGTATCTGGACAAGGTAGTTCTATGCATCAAGTGTTTCCAATCAACTCTTATAACCTAATTAAAAGGTCCTAATGGCTAGAGGGGGGTGAATAGCCTATTAAAATTTCTACAACAACACTTAGCAAACCGGTTAGATAAATATGAGACGAAGCGAGTAGTTGCGCTAGCCTACTAAAAATGCTGGCCACCAACCACAATTCTAGTTTCTATAGTCTCTATTCACACAATGGCTATATCACTACACTAAGTTAGTGTGCTCTCAAAGGCTAACTAAAGAGCCACACTAATCAAACTAACAAGCTCTCACGACTAGCTACGCTAAAGAGCTTGACAACTAGTTTGCGGTAATGTAAAGAGAGAGAGAGAGAGAGAGAGAGAGAGAGAGAGAGAGAGCAAGATGGTTATACCGTCGAGTCGAGGAATGAACCAATCAATCACAAGAATAAATACTAATCACCTCAGAATCAAATGATGACACTAATAATTTTTTACCGAGGTTCACTTGCTTGCCGGCAAGCTAGTCCTTGTTGTGGCGATTCACTCATTTGGAGGTTCACGCACTAATTGGCATCACATGCTAAATCCTCAATAGGGTGCCGCACAACCAACACAAGATGAGGATCACACAAGCAATGAGCAATTTACTAGAGTATCTTTTGGCTCTCCATCGGGGAAAGGTCAAGTACCCCTCACAATCACCACGATCGGAGCCGGAGACAATCACCAACCTCCACTCGATGATCCTTGCTGTTCTAAGCCGTCTAGATGCCTCTAGATGATGAATCCCGCAGCGAAACATGAACACCAAGTGCCTCTAGATGCAAACACTCAAGCAATGCACTTGGATTCACTCCCAATCTCACAAAGATGATGAATCAATGATGGAGATGAGTGGGAGGGCTTTGGCTAAGCTCACAAGGTTGCTATGTCAATGTAAATAGACAAGAGAGTGAGCTTGAGCCAGCCATGGGGCTTAAATAGAGAGCCCCCATGAATAGAGCCATTGACTCTCTATTTACTGAAAGATCGGGGCGACCGGACACACTGGTCGGTTTGATAGGACATAGGACCCCAGCACCCGGTCACGCGATGCATGCCATGTGGCCCTTGCTTCAAATATTGATCGTCCAATCTTAACGGTCATTAGTACATTTAAGTTGTGATCGGACGCACTATAATGTAGGACTGGACATAGGACTCTAGCGTCCGATCACTTCCAATAAGGTTCCTGAGGCAGAAATTCACGACCGAACTCACCCAGCGTCCGATCACTCACCGTCTTCACTGTGCGCTGCCACATTAGCAGGACCGAACGCTGAATAGTGCTCAGCCATAGTCCTGGTCGCCTATGTCCAGTCAAGAGACCGAGGGCAGCCTTCACTGCGTGCCACTGACCGGACACAGGATTAGAGTCTGATCACTGCGTGACCAGCGTCTGGTCATTGTTTAACAGTGAAAAACACCTCCTTCGATTCATCAACTTCTCCACCCTTGCTCAAATATGCCAGCCACCAAGTATACCACCTTGTGCACGTGTGTTAGTATATTTTCATAAACATTTTCAAGGGTGTTAGCTTTCCACTAGATCCTAAATGCATATGCAATGAGTTAGAGCATCTAGTGGCACTTTGATAACCGCATTTTGATATGAGTTTTACCCATCTTAATAGTACGGCTATCAATCCTAAATGTGATCACACTCTCTAAGTGTCTCGATCACTAAACCGAAAAGCTTCTATCAATTTCACCTTTGCCTTGAGCTTTTAGTTTTTCTTTCTTCTTTTCCAAGTCCAAGCATTTGATCAATACCATGCCATCATCATTATCATCATCATTTCATGATCTTCATTTGCTTCATCACTTGGAGTAGTGCTACCTATCTCATAATCACTTTGATAAATTAGGTTAGCACTTAGAGTTTCATCAATTCACCAAAACTAAACTAGAGTTTTCACAATGCATCAAATATAAAGGACTCAAGTGATATTTTGTAAAGCATGGGAGGCTTAAAATGCTCCGAGGCTTGTCCTTTGATAAAAGAAGTTGGCCTGTGGTCTGGGTACCCAGGGTAAGTCTTCAAGAGTTTGCTCCTCTCCTTCTAGAGCTATGGCCTAAGGTGCCTCCTGTTGTTCCTCTTCTTCGTTGAATTCCAATAGAGTGTTCACCTCGGACGATCCTATATGCTTGAGCATGAAATAAGATATCACGAATGCATATATAATGACATGTATAATATGATATGATGTGATGAATGCATCCTAAGTGTTCTTAGCAACATTGCATTATGGTGATAACAAGTTATATTTTCTTTTACTGAGTAGGTGCATATCTCTTCTCTAGTAACTTAAACAAACACTTATGTAAATCATTTTCTGGACTACAAGACAATAACTACTTGTTTTGACCATAGCTAGAGTTATACACACCTAAATAATATGGTTTTGGACTTTCTAGAAAGCTTATGAAATTGCCTACAACTTTATTTTAATTATCTTAATGTGATTTAGTAGTTATATAGGTTAAACTAATTCAATCTTTCAGATATATCTAGAGAGTAAGCATTTCTGATAGCAGACTTCTAATAGCCATAATTCTTAAACCATAAGATCTATGACTATGAAAATTTAATACCAGGTAGATAAGTGAGTTATCTACAACTTTGTTATTAACCATCTTCACAGAAAAGATTATTATCATCATGAAATCATCACCACAATAAAAACTATACATGCAACCATCTAGTTAAATTATAAGGCAATAATTAACTATCTGCCTATAAACAAATACTTCTAAGCCTCACTAATAGTATCAACAAATTATGCTGAATAAATTCTCAGTGCTCAATAAATTCTGAGAAAATTACAGTAGCCAAAAAATGACCTTAATTGCATACTGTATAAATTTTATGCTATTTGGATAAGTATAGCTACCTCTACAAAAATGACAAGTTACATATGCTTATTTTAGCAAAAATAGTTTAGAATAGTAAAAAGTGTCAAGTAATAGACTTAATATTTTTTTTACTTTCCTCCTAGCATGCGAATACTTTGTAAAAATTTGTATGATCATATGTTATATATTTTTATCCTAATTAATTTTACTAGAAACTAGTAATTAATTAAGATTAAATAGGAAGACCATATTTCAAGTGTGCTTACTATAGGTTTAATATTTTTTCTAGATAGAGCATGCCAACACAAGACTAGCAAAATTAGAATCATAATTTTATCACCTTCCTAGCTCATGTTATGCAATTTATAAGATAGAAACTATTTTAAAAGCACTTATCTTGATCAATTTAATTCTCCTAGAAAAATACCCTAAATAGTGGATTTCATAATTTTATCAAATAGTACACTTCAAGATGAATCCAACAAAATTTGGTTCACCCCATTTGGATACTCCTAGCTCTAGATATAATTTTGCAAGTTGGCAACAAAATCTATGAAATAAATAAAGAAAGTCAAATTTACTCGGGCGCTACAATTATGTGCACCCGGTCTATACACCCACTGCGAGTGACACGCGGGTCCCACAATCAACTCAGCCCCATGCATCAGCAAGGCCGAGGCAGAGGCGGCAGTTGACCAGCGAAAAGCTCACCAACAACGAGGTCACCAGCGGTAGCGTCACCACCGACGTGTTCCCCAACTCAATCCGCATCTACCGGTACCCTTGGTTGGCTCAGAGACTCACCAGAACTAGCTCGACGGTGGCCATGGTGGCTCGACGGTGGCGCACGGTGGTGCTCCGGCCGTCTCCAACCATGACAAGCTCGAGTGAGCACGGCTACGGTTCAAGGGTGACCTAGTAGAGTTCTAGGGTTTGGATTAGGGCTTGTGAGGGCGTTGGTGAGGCATGGCCGCATGCATGGTAGTACGGCGGCACGAGCGCAATGGTGGCATGGTGGTGTTCCGCTCCATCGAGGCTGACATTGGCCTTAGGCTCTTGCCTCGAGCTTTACCTAGCTTTAACCTAACCCTAACTCTAGAAGTGCGCGAGGAAGAAAACTAGGCATGCACAACCACGGCGGCATGCATGGCGGTGGTGCTATCAGCGATGGCGCGACAACGGCGATGGCCCGTAGGTAGGGATGAAAACAGTACGGATATTTTCCGACCGTATTCGAAACCGAATCCGTTTAGAGGGGTTGAGATCTGTCCGTATCCAAGTCCGGATATCCAACATCCGATACCGTATCCATATCCGAATACTCAAATCACATATTTCTGATGTCGATATCCAATCATATCCTATCCGACATAGTTGACACTATCCGTATTCGAATCCGAATCCGGACAGAAATATAAAAACAAATGTAATATCGGTGATATCTGTCCGTATCCGATCCGTTTTCATCCCTACCCGTAGGCCTTTACCTTGGCTCAGGTTAAGGCAATGGGTGGTTGGTGAGGTAGAGGAGGTGATGGTTGAGCAGTGCACATGAGCAATCGCTCAATGGTGTGGTGGTAGTAGTGAGCGAGCTCGGTGGAGGTGCAGTGGCGACGGCACAACGCTGTGCTTCGCTCGGTGAGCGCGAGAGCGAAAGAGGAAGGCAAGGTAGAGGAGAGTGACCGCATGAGCGATAGAGTGGGAGGGTGTGGTGCGCTTATCTGCTAGTGCCGGCCTAACTGGTGGGGCCGACGTCGGCGTACGACCACCACGCTATGTCCGTGGCCCGACACCGGTCGGCCACGACGCACGCGGCGCCGATTCAGTCCACCCTGAACCCGACTAACAGCACATCTTCAAGCGATTAGTACTCCTAATCCATGGTGAATTAGTGCAAGCTTCATTAATAAAATTTGTAGAGCTACGTGAACACTACAAAAATGCTTAAAGGAGTTTGGCCTAATTCCCAAAGGTTTTCAAACTACAGTGCTCTAAAGCAAGGTACTTTGAAACTAAAAACAGCTTCAACACTTAGAAAAATTCTTAAGTCACCAAACAACATTTTGTTGATACATGTGAGCTCCATTTGACCATATTAGACACTGAATTAGCTCAAGACCCTTAGATAAAGTTTGTTACCCATGATGTGAACTACAACTTTTATTTAGGCCACACAGCCATGCCAACACTCTAAGCTACTGTTCAACTTTGGTCAAACTAGTATCATAAAAATGGAATTTCAAATGCAACCAACACTTAGAAGCAAATTTGGTCTATGTCATGAATATTAATATTGTTCCAATTATCATTCTAGGTGTGTATAAGGTGTTTTTCATGACCTCAACCATTTCATACATTGGTCATACATGATAACAAGCATAAGCATATATATAAAATCAACATTTCTTGTGATAAGGTATAAGAATGAGATGAAATTTTATATGCTCATGTTCATGAATGCTTGGATGATGCTTGTGCTCATGAAATGCAAATGTCAAATGCAATGTTTAACACTAGGGTGTTACAGCCATATTGGCTTATGATTCGCCCATGCTAAGGTCCTTACTTCCGTCGCATTAGAGCACGACCCGGCTATGTGGGTATACACTAACACCGCCGTATTAGCTTATGATCGGTCCATGATCAGGTCCTTGTTTCCATCGCATTAGAGCATGACCCACCTATGGGATGTACACTAACACCACAGTGTTGGCTTATGATCGGTCCTGTGATCAGGTCATTGTTTCTGTCGTGTTGTACCATGACCCGCCTATGTGTGTACACTAACACCACCATTTTGGCCAATGATTAGGATCATAGTCGCCTTGCACAATGAGCTAATTGTGTGCAGTGCGTGTTCACCATCACTTTGGTGGCCTGATGAGTCTGTGTTTAGGTGGACGTCACCCTCACTTCAATGTATGAACCATCTGGTCATAGGTAATGGTCATCATTGCGTTGCAGTACGATCTGCCTCTGAAGATCCTTTAGTTGGTGTTGGGTTACTAAGCCATTCAGCGGTGATACACTATTGACCCCTACCACATGAGACAAATAGCGATGATGATGGCCGTCTGCTTCACCAATGGCGAGTGGTACGATGGTAATGACAAAACAGCCAACGACCTTTACATCCGACGGTGACAGAATTACTAGCCGATTTTCACAATTTATTTACTAATTTAGCGGACCTTAATAACTTACTAAACACACCATATGGATATAATCATTACACACCAGTCATCATGTCCACAACGAGGACTACTTTTATAATAACAAGCGACACTAACATAACAACTATGTCAACTCAAGAATTAACACAAGCGGTACATAGATAGGAGAATAAAGGTTCTACTCCCTACAGACTTACATAACAAAACGAGGTAGATGTGCTCCCCTCCTTTAGATTGGTGCTCTTGCTTGCAAGGCAAAGCTTCCTTTAGCTTGGTAGCTAGTGTACCATGGAACCCCTCTTCTTCCTCCCTTAGCCATTGCAGAAAAATCGTTCAAAAGCACTCAAACTCCACAACCTGCACAAAGCAGCAGCATTAATAATATTCAAGATATAAGTGCTTTAGTTACCAAGGCAAAATTGGACTATATATAGAATCAAAACAGCTCCCTATCTATAGAAAGAACAACATATGCAACTTTACTGCTCTCCTACTGACTCCATGAACAAGGAAACATAAGGAAGATAGTGAGGTCCCTTTGGATATAGCCTCTAGGTAGGTCTAGGATACCGCACGACCTGGGCAGGGAGGACAAGAACTTTTCTGAGGTTCATGTCATATGCGATAGTGTTCTGTCCTCGCTAACAAGGAAAATCATATTGCATTCTAGGTGAATTGCAATCACTCTATAGTCTGTATCACAAACATCATAACCAAATTGAATATTATTCCATCCAAATATCTCCAGCATGGTCACCATATGCTTCAATGTCTAGTTATCAGTACCATAGTCTTCTAGGATCTAGAATGATAGCTGTTACTTCCTAAACATACTAGCAGTACATAAACATAACTGATCCTGAGCTTCATGGATGGAGATTGCTTCACTATGTGGCCTATGAATTTTCCTCCATGTTTTTCTCTGCATATCAACAACAACTATCTAGGACAACTCTAGCTAATGCATAGAGCCATTAAGAAACACACTTGTCGAATATGTGCATACACGCCCCATTTAGATTCCTTAAACATCCACACTGCACTCTTAGATGTGTAGATGCTCACACCTACAGACTCACCAGCCCTCTTCTTCCCATATTCAATTACATGGAAGTGTGAGGAGACTATCGGATCGAACCCCAAGCGAGCTAAACTAAAAGAACAATTGTTATCCGATAGTAACCACCATTTGTTAGTCACCGAATTGTATACAACATAGCGAAACCCAACGCACCAGCAGAGGATGAGCCCACAGTAGCAATCTAAGATCACAACATCCTAAATGGGGAAGGGTAAGAAGGTCAAGGAGGGGTATTCATCGATGATGCTGGTGAAGTTGCATTTGCCTTTCTAGCTGCGATAGAATTTGACGATAATTTGGGACAGCTCTGTACGGTACTCGAATTCAGAGGTGAGGCGGTTTTAGGAGCGACAAACACACTTGCAGCTGCACAAGGAGCGGATGGTGAAGCATTAGAGGATGAGGACAAAGACATGGTCTAAGAGGATGGCCACTTCGTTCCTCTTATTGGGGGTCTCCTCCTCCATCTTGAGTTCTTGACTAGGATCCTGGTGGAGCAGGGCTAGCGATGGAAGTAGTGGCGTTGTCGCCTGAATCAAACAAGGAGCGCCTACGAAGATTGGATCATGAGCTCCTTAGTAAATAGACAGAAGTTTGCTTCGTACTCAGATGTGTGAAAAGAGGAAAAAAATCCAAGAAAGATGGAGGAAAGTGCGAAAGCATTACGATTGCCTTTGGATCTTGTGGGATTGAGCTAGAGCGGCCACGACGGTGATGAGTACTAGCATAGTCACTGGTGGATCTATGCGGGCCCTAGCCAGTGAGGCGTACAGGCATAGGGTACTAGCTTGTCTGTGGTGAGTGGTGGCTTACACCCTGCTGAGTAGGGGCAGTCACGTAGTTCAGCTCAGGGGATTGTTGGTATTTATAAGTGCAAATAGAATATGAAGGATTCCACAAACGCACAGAATACCATTGTAGCATTTTACCAGAAGTATTTTAGGTATCATTATTTATATTTTACCATAGGAAAACAATAGAGTAAAGATTATTGAATATCAAATGAGTATCTATCAATCAACATACTATCATAGTTAGCAAGGAGTAAAGGTAATGATAGGAATTAAGACACTCAGGGGATAGATCACTAAGATACTATAAACTAGATAACTCAGGAGAACAACGAGTGAGGTAGATTTCTATGATATTCTTATTACATGAACAATCAAGGTACATTATTTAAAACATGGGATAAAGATTCTATGCTAATTAAAATGTTAAAACTAACTCTATTATAGCGTAGAGGATGACCTTCAACTCTATGACAACACTATCCTTGGTTTAAAACATTTGTATATTCCTTCGAGTATGTGTTGTCTACTAATCTTTTGCAGAGAAGAAACAATAAAAGGAGCAGAAGGTCCAAACAAAGTGTCGAGATCGACAAAAGAAAGGACAAAAAGATAGCATGACAAAAGAATGAGAAAGAAGGAGTGCGACATAGGAGACAAGATGTTCATGAACAGCTCAAGCAAGGAAAGCTTCAAGCATGAAGAAAAGACCACCATAGTCATCTACCTACGTCACATGGTGTCATCATGTTCCAATGATGAGGTAACATCTTAATGTAAGTGGTCATTATTTAAAAAGCTTTCCTTTGACATTACTATTCATACAAATAAAGAAACAAACATGTTTGAGTTACAACTTTGCTTGATCCAACCTGATTAACTCAACATATTTTGTTCCTTAAGTTTGTTCATAGTACCACTTTCTTGATCCTATAGTCTTAACCAAAAGAGCTAAAATTTTGCATATCTTATCTTTGGAAGATGATAGTCATAATCATGTAAAGTTTGATACATTTTGTAAAGATAGATAGTCCTTCCATAGGTTAAGTAACTCTACTCTTTTTGATAAATGTATTCAAATGCCACATTAATTCTCATCCTTCTGATCTTATCACCCATGTTATAAGAATGAATGCACAAACATCAACCGTAACATGATTTGATGTGCCTAAGGTTAGAGAAGAATAAATAAGTTTTGGTTCTGTTGGTATTTCTCCACCAACAGAGCCCATGCACTTGATCTCTACCCTGTCTTTATGAGCAGAACACACTTCGAGCAAGTGTGGGGGAGTCGATCCCCAAAATTCTACAAATGAAAGTTCTGAACTGACAATAACGATGCACACAAGATGTTGCCAGTTTCTACTACTGATGGTTGATTTTGAAATGCCGAACAAGGAGGAGGAACAAGTCAAGAAAGGATAAACCTGTCAAACCTAGATCAAACTCAAAATTAGAATAGGTTTGGCAAGATAAGAAGGCACCACCAGTGGAAGCGCCACTACTAGAGGCGCCACCTCAAGAATCCTCATCTTCAAGAACGAACCGAGGGTATCATGACTCTTAGGAGGCCTACCACCGATTCGACAACAGACTCAACCATTGAAGAGACAAATGCTGCCATACAAGGTATGTTACATAATCATGCATAATGGTAGGTAAGCATGGGACATGAGATGGCCAGCCTCCAGCAACAACATCAATAGCAAAATCAAAATTGGGAGGCTCTGTTCTAGCAACTCCACATTAGGCCACCTCGATGAGCAACCACGACAACAACCAGCTTGGGGGAGAAGGCATCCCCCGTGTATTCAAATAAGTATGTCTTTTCTTTTTATTATTCTTAGTTTGCTTTTATATATATTAGAAAAAGATGAATAACTAAAAACAAAATAATAAGAGTGTGTCTAGTTTGCTTTAATTTGTTTTAGGAGCTGAATAAAATAAAAATGGACTCTGAAGATAATCTCTTATAATGGAAATGATGAATGGTTGCTCTGTTGTAATTCCTTTCAAGTACCTAGTTTTCAACCTTGAATTCTCCCAAGTTTTGGATAAAACTGTTTGATATAAGGATTTACGCTGAACTTGAAACTTGTGGGTAGCATATGCTTGATCTAAGTCTAGGTAATTGATGTATATGATATGAGAAGGTCTGAGCTGCTGTTTATCTTGTTCCCAGTGATACTAAAGTTCTAGAGATTTATCTTTTGAAAAACATAAAAATGCTACATGATGAGTTCCTGTATGACAAAGCTTGAATTCCTACCAGAGCCATACATGTTATTTAGGCTAGGAAAACTTCCACATATATGATACTTGCTTTTTGCAGTGAGTTTTGTTAAGCTTTGTTGACCCCTATGAGAGGTTTGTCATGCTCTTAAAATCAAGATCACGTACACACCACCCAAATATGCACTACTCCTACTCAGGGGGTAGGCGCAAAAACATGCCATCCATCTAGATCTACCTAAAAATGTTCTACTCCTACACTAGGGGTGAACACAAAACATGCTTGTTAGGTTTTCCATCCACCAAATAAATGCTCCAAGTTCTTGTTGATATCTCTCTCAAAGTTTTGTTGCAGAAAAGAGGCTTGGGGCTATGCAAAAGTTATTCATAAAAAAGAGAAAAAAAGAAAAAAAAAGAATTGAGAAAATGGACAAGTGTCTGAGACATCTAAAACAATGGGTACTTAGATGCCCACCTAAAAAATAGATGAATAAGATAGCCCCTGTTCTATTGTAAAATTGTTTCCAACTTTCAAAAGAGAGATAAGTTTTCAAGGAGCAAAGTAGAATTAGGTTAGCCATCATATATATCCACCATATATATCCACACACATGCACATCTCGATTTAATTGTATGACTCAACTTTCTTTGGATCCATTGTTTGACTTTACAATATATGCATTGCAAGTATGCTCTAGCTTTCTCCCTACCTATGAATTCCACATAAGCTTTAGTGGTAGGAAGAGAAAAGGCATGGCATCTTTATTGCCTTGGTGAGGATCCACAAATGCCACATATTGAGAGACTTGAGAGTGTCATACAATGGAATCTCTGAGTTTAATTTTGAAAATTTATAAAAACTCTGGAATAATGGTAAAACAAAGAACTTGAGACATAGTGCTTGACTCGATCATTCTATCTTTCAATTGCTCAAGACCCAAGTGAAGACTAAGAAGCCCCATGGTTGAAGGTAATATGGGTAAGTTTGAAAGTTGGATCAGTTTATTCTAATTCGATGGAGAATTTTTGATTAAACACCTGTGTACTTTTGAGGCGTGAAAACATTGTAGCAACTCCTGATCCATTACTGAGTTTGGCTTTGCTCAGGGACTAGCAAAGGTTAAGTGTGGGAGAGCTTGTTGACGGTTGTTAACACTAATTATAAACCATCAACATTTCCTGCATATGTACTTAATTCCATCACTAAACATAGGTATAGGGGTTTAAACTAATGAATTCCATGAGTTTGGTAAATATTTGAATGCAGGAGGATTTATCTAGAAAATAGCTCTCGGGACCACTGCCATACACTCCAAACAAGCAAACCAACGATAACAAGTGATTCAACCCACAAAAATAGTGAAAAACAACTGTAGAAGGTTCTAGAAGACACCATGACGAAGCTTGGGCCAAACGGTCACGATAGTGGGCCGACTGGCCTACCACGAAGCCTGCTCGGCCTTCGCCACTTTGTACTCCTTCCTATGATCTACACCATTAATTTTAAGGTGGTTTTAGGTCGGTTTATCCAACGGCGGTCGAGGGAGTTGATGCGGATCGATGTGTGGCGATTCCTTGCCCCCTACTCCACCTTGATTCCTTGCCCTCTATTCTACCTTGGCCTTTATATAGTAGCCCCTACCCCCTCCCTAGAGCCATGTTGAAAATCCTAATTCATATCTCTCATTCAGATCAAGACACACCAGGAGGATTAGATCTAGAGCTCTCCAATGTAGTAGATTAGTAGCTCAGGAGTGAGGGTCGAGTTGGGCTCATGCTCAAGTTCTAGATCTAGTCTTGGAGGCTCAACAAAGCCTTGTATCTTCACTTCTACATCTTGTAATACTTATTATCAATTTATCATATTCTTATCTATATGGCTATGTTTACTTTGAATATATATCTTGCTTAGTTAAAGGTTATCAATACTTTTGTGTGCGGGTTCATAGAGCGCTAGCTTGCTAGTTTACCGGTTAGGCTAAGTAGTCGAGTCTCATGTAAGCATGGTGCTTATATGATGCTCTGCCTATGAGTGCACTCTATTCTCTGGTTGGGTAGTAGCAACGGGAGGTGACAGCCCCGTCTATCCTTTGTAGCCCACTCCGAATTGAGCAAGTTCTTAAATTGTAGGACCATAGTCGCGTTAGTAGAGTTATCTATTATGGGTGCTCTATCGTCTAAGCGGTGTCCCTAAAGTGCACAAGAGTAGAGTTAGTCTTATCTATAGTTGGGTGTATGTACATACTTTGACCATGTAATAAGAATATCATAGGAATCTACCACACCCGTTGTTCTTCCAAGTTAACTAGTTTGCATTATCTTAGTGATCTATCCCCTAAGTGTCATTATCCTTGATTCCTATCGTTACCTTTACCCCTTGCTCTAGCTATGCTAGTATACTAACTGATAGATATTCCTTTATTACTCAATAAGTATTTACTCCATTGTTTCCCTATGGTAAAATATAAATAATGATACATAGAATACTCCTGGTAAAATGCTACAATGGTATTCTGTGCACTTGAGGAATCCATCATATTCTTTTTGTGTTAATAAATACCAACACTCATGGTGGAAAGTGGAGTAGGGACTTGACTTGTTGTCAGCGGTTCCCTAACTCTTCCTTTATTGCACGGCCATCATCATGCAACCGCTCTGATGTGTGCTGTGGGGATTGAAGAGACGCCCAGCCGGTTCCCTAGAGTACCTTCGGGTCATTGATGGCTGATCAGAGGGCCCAAAGCCTCTCACAGCACATTGTTTGGGATATAAAGGGGAGCCCCGGGGGACATAGCGTCCTCAATCCCTTCCTCTAACCCCTTCTCTTCATCCTCTTAGATCTATTTCTTCAGCGGCCATGGCGATGATGAAGTGCGACGTCTCCCTTTGGGTGACCTTTCTTGGTCTGCTGGGCGATTGCTTCTTCAAGGGTGGAAGGACCCTAGCAAACCAAGGGGCATGGGCCAAGGACACCGGGCCTGTGGTCCATTGGCTCCTCGTCGGTGCAGTGCCGCGCCCGCACTGGTGTAGGATGGTGGGTCGCCTGACTTACCATCTTGCACCGTCTCTGTATCCTCGTCATCAGAGATGGTGTCGGTGGGGGCAAGGTGGCACCATATGGTCGTTCGTAGGCTTCTAGTCACCTATAGGGTTTAGGAATGCCTGAGCCGCCCGGCGTTGTCCGTGGGCTACGCCATGCCATCTCTTGGCTATGGTCGGGCCAAACAAGGTGCTCTTCAGAGGGCTCAGGTTGTTGGGGGCGAGGCCAATCTCCAAGATGCAGCTGGGAGATCTCTACCTCTTCTTAGTGCGCTCTGGCCCTCCTATGGGTGGCTCACCGTGCTTCTAGGCTCAAGGACCCTGACCTCCCCCTTCAGTCTTGATGAAGACTGTTCCTCCAGGGGAGGTAGGGTCACTTGCATGGCTGGTCACCGGAGGCCTTCCCTGGTGCCTTTCCACGGCACCAACACCTTGCATCTTCTAGTGGTTTTTGCCATCATATATTATAATCGGGTCGTTCCCAATTATTGAAATGAAATTACTTTCATTTGTAATCCCATTGCTCTTGAGTCATGCTCATAGACTTAGTCCCTCATTGGGATGGACTGTTATGATGATGGCCTCGGTGGCCAAGATCGCCATGCCCAGTGCTACTAATGGGTAAGTCTGTGAGAACCCTAGGGTTTATGGTTGTTCCATGCCCTAGTCATGTCCCCCAGAGGGGAGATCTTTGGCTTCCTGATCGAGCCACTCGTATAGTTCCTGAGCCCGTCTGCCAGTACTTGGGGGCTCGCTACCTCCCTCGCTGGGTCACCACGAGTGGCTCGGGATTGGTACTCGGACATTGCTCATCTAGAAGGGTGGGACACTTCTGGGCATCCTAGCTATAGCCACGTGGGCCTGTCTCCCGAGTGTCCCTCACACTTTAGGTGCTTCGGGCAGCATTGAAGCCTGGTGGGCTGGCCTTAGAACCCTTGGTGATGCCCCTTCTCAGGGGGCCTTAGACCATTGTGTGGTGGGGTGTCATGTTCAATGAAGGATCAAGAGATAGGCAGAAAATGGAATGGACATAAGAGAAGGGAAAGATGACATAGCTGATAACATGGTAGTTGGGGCTATTCTGTTAGCGCCTGGCCAATCCCTCACCCGGTCCTCTCGCTCCATCCATCCCATCATCGCCTCGCTCGAGGGCCTTCTACAGTAGTCCTCCTTTAGAGAGGTTAGCTGGTGGTTAGCTCAGTCGATCCTCTAGTGTAGCCTGAGCTACCGCTAGGGTGGCTCGGGTTAAAGGAGAAGGTGACATCATCAGAATCATAAGAGGTGCAACCATCAGGGTCTCCATCACCCAGATCAGATGATGCACCCGAAGAATGAATAAGACTAGAGTAAAGTCCTATCCGGAGGACTTAAAAATCTGAACCCTTGTCGTGAGGATGATTCACATGATCAAGAGCATGTTCACTCAGTTGGCTTTATCTCACTCCACTCATGGATGAGAAGGACATACACCGACAAGCTCGCTCTGAGAAAGATCAATCAACATCCAACAATCGACCACGACAACATCTAGCTTGGGGGAGGAGCATCCCCCGTGTATCTAGCTAAGTATTTAGGTCCTTTAATTTTACTATTAGTAAGTTTGCTTTATATTAGCTAAAGAAATAAAAAGATGCATAACAAAATAAAAATTTATCTCAACCAGTTATATATATATTATAAGGTGTGATCTTAAAACTTGAAAACAAAATAAAAAGTGTGTTTAGTTTTCTTTCTAGTTTGATTTTTCTTAAAAAAAGAGAAAAGAGCTAAATAAATAAAAGGACTCTGAAGATAATCTCTTACAATGGAAATGATGAATAGTTGCTTTGTCGTAATTTCTTTCAAGTACCTAGTTTTCAACCTTAAATTCTCCTGAGTTTTGGATAAGACTGTTTTGATATAAGAATTTACTCTGAACTTGAAACTTGTGGGTAGCATATGCCTGATCTAAGTCTAGGTAATTGACGGATATGATATGAGAATGTCTGAGCTGTTGTTTATCTTGTTCCAAGTGATACTAGAGTTCTAGAGATTTATCTTTTGAAAAATAGAAAAATGCTTCATGATGAGTTCCTTGTATGACAAAGCTTGAATTCCTACCAGAGCCATAAATGATATTTAGACTATGAAAACTTCTACTCATATATGTTGCTTGCTTTTGCATTGGATTTAGTCAAGCTTTGTTGACCCTTACGAGAGGTTTGTCATGCTCTTAAAATCAAGATCACGTACACACCACCCACTAGGGGGTAGGCGCAAAAACATGCCATTCCATTTAGATCCACTCAAAAATGTTTTACTTCTACACTGGGAGTGAACACAAAAAATATACCCTATAGAATATCCCCCAAATAAATTCTTCAAAGTTCTTGTTGCTATCTCTCAAAAGTTTTGTTGCAGAAAAAGAGGCATGTGGCTATGCAAAAGTTATTCAAAAGAAAGAGAAGAAAGAGTATTGAAAAAATGGACAAGTGTCCAAGATATCTAAAACAATGGGTACTCAGACGCCCGCCTGAAAAAAGAGGAAGACAGAAAGAGATGAATAAGATAGCCCATGTTTTCTTGCAAGGTTATGTTTCCAAATTCCAAAAAAAGAGAAGTTTTCAAGGAGCAAAGTTGAATTAGGTTAGCCACCATATATATACCATACATTCACACATGCACATCTTAATTTGATTGTATGACTCAACTCTCTTTGGATCCGAGGTTTGACTTTACAATATATGTATTGCAAGTATGCTCTTTCATGCTTTTTCCACTTCTATGAGCTCCATATAAGCTTTAGTTGTAGGAAGAGAAAGGCATAACATAACAATTGCCTTTGGTAAGGATCCACAAATACCACATATATTGAGAGACTTGAGAGTGTCATACAATGGAAGCTCTGAGTTTTATTTTGAAAACTTACAAAAAACTCCAGAATACTAGTTGAACAAAGAACTTGAGACATAGTGCTTGACTTGATCAGTTCTGTCTTGCGATTGCTCAAGACCTAAGTGAAGGCTAAGAAGCCCATGGTTGAAGGTAATATGGGTGAGTTTGAAAGTCGGGTCAAGTTTATTCTAATCTGGAGGAGAATTCTTATTTGAACTTATGTGTACTTTTGAGGAGTGAAAGCATTGAAGCAACTCCTGATCCAATTTTTGCTAAGTTTAATTTTGCTAAGAGACTAGCAAAGGTTAAGCTTGGGGGAGCTTATTGACGGTAGTTAACAACCATTATAAACCATCAAAGAAACATGAATAAGGGCATAAATATGATCACTAACAAAGGTCTGGGGGTTTAAACTAATAAATTCCATGAGTTTTGGTGAATCTGTATTTTCTGTAGGGTTTAACCAGAAAACCGTCAAGGTGGACTTACATGTCAGATTTAATTGCGCTTATCCACCAAGAAATGGACACTAGAAGGTTCTAGAGGACACTAGAGACCTACAAGCCGCCCGACCCCTGGGCCCACCTATCGGTCTTCAGTGTTGCAATGTTGGTTCTCCACCACCTCCTAGGTTGCATCAACGCCATTCCTTAAGTCGGTTTGATCCAAGGGATCATCTTTGATGCTCTGGGCTATATATACTAGCCCCTACCACCCCTCTGAGGTATCAAGTCATTTGAGAAGATAGAAACCCTAATCATCCTTAGAGCTCCATCAATTCTAGGGTATAGATAGTTAGGTTAGGTCTAGAGGGAGGCAAGCAGGCTTCACTTAGATTCCCGATCATGTCAAGAGCGTGGTTTGGTATAATCCTTGTACCCCCTCTCTTCTGTATCTCCATTATTTTTATATGCTTGCTACAATTGTTATGACAATTTTAGTATTCATCTTATTCATGCTCTTTGTTATAATGTTCATTATCTACTTTGATTATATACTTGGTATAGCTAGTTTATCATTATGTTTATTCATAAGTTCGCAAAGCGCTCACTCCAAAGTACATGGGGTGAGTGGTCGACATTGTGTAAGCATGGTGCTTGTACGTTGTTTAACTGTGGATACACCCTATATTCTAGGGCCATGTGGTAGATCATGGATGTGACACTCTCGTTGAGTCTGTTGTAGTCCACTCCCCGATATAGGAAGCACGTAGGATGTGGTTACATAGAAACGGACAAGCTCTGTTCTTAATCTTCCTTAGTAATATCCCTTATGTGTAGATATAAAGATAATCTTAGCCATGATTATTAGGTGTAATTGCACTAATCAATGCATGCTTTGACTTGTAATTAAGAATGACTTAGGAATTATTCCTCTAATATTCTACCTGACCATGCTAATGCCATAGAAAGGAGTACTATGAGTATTTACCATCATCATTGATCAATACTTTTCATATCTCTTATCCTATGACTTACCCCTATTATGAGTAGAATATTAGCTATGGTTTACTTCTCCATCAATGGTATAAGTTATCAATACTTGTCCATGCTAGACCTTCCCTATGGTAAAATATAAATAATGATACCTGAAATACTCTAGGGTGAAGTGCTACAATGGTATAATTATATGTGCGCTTGCAGATTCATTTTCATTCATATATCTTTATATTCTTTCTAGTTACATAAAATGATAAATAACTACTTAGTATCACTCTAGTAGTGATGTTAGGCAGTACCAACAAGCATCTCTGGCACCATCACTAGGGATGACAACGTAGTAAAGTAATGTTAGGAGATGTAGGTAATTAATAGGTGACAAGTTTATAAATACCAACAATGCCCATCTTGTCGTGGGTGCTAGCGTAGAGTGTAGAGGCCGCTACCCCCATCCATCAGCACCTTGGTGAAGGCGCATGGTGCCCATGATCAGGCTGACCATGAGCAGGTAGCGCCCTGGGTGAGGACACGATTCGGGGTGGTCTTCCTAGTTGAAGGTGATGGCCATCTGGGACCATTAGAGCTGCATCAGAGCGTGTGAGGGTGTGAACGGCATTCACCTCCTGTTCGGTGATGTGATGCTGCCAGTGGGATTCATAGGCCTAGGAGCCCCTGAAGATCATGAGGCAAGCGCTTGGCATCAGGGAACTCAGTGTCTTCCTCCTAGGCATCGCCCGCTAGGGTCACTGGCCTTTAGGGTAGGCCTCTGGGCCTTGCCCTATTGGCCAAGGGTGCCATGGATGTAGCCATTCATGGTGGCACAATCCTTGAGGAGGTGCTTTGCTTGCCCCCCGTGGAATGGGTAGGGGGCCTCGAGTGCCTTCTCGAAGTGTTCTGGGCACGCGCCTCGCCCGTGGGGTTGAGGTCTAGCAGACGTGATCGGCCGTGGCCACCATCTCCTTCCTACTGACACTTTAGGTCCTTGTTCCTCCTATTGTGGTGTCGCTAGGATGAGGTAGGGTTGTCGCTACCATCGCCTCCGCTGAGGTGACTAGTGGCCTTGGCTTTGCCACTGAAGTTGGCCTGGACCTCCTCCTCACTGGTGGCATACTAGGTGGTGATGTCTAGGAGCTCCCACTGTCATGCACGAGGTCTTGTGGCCAAGCGCATGGATGAGCGCCTCACAGGTCTTGCTGCAAAAGAAGGCATTGATGACATCAGCATTAGTGATGTTTGGGAGCTAGTTGCGCTTCTTGGAGATACACTAGATGTACTCCTAGAGGGTCTTGTTAGACCTTGGCCTATAGTTGTAGAGGTCCCATGAGTTCCCAGGCTGAGTGTACATACCCTAGAAGTGGCCGATGAAGACCGAATGGAGATCGCCCTTAGCAGTGGATGCTGCCAGGCTCGAGCTATTCAAGCCAAGCTCTAGTCAAGCTTGACAGAAGTAGGGGAAGGTACTTGATAGTGAAGTCATCGTCTAACCCCCTAGCCTTCATGGCGAGGAAGTAGTCCTCTAGCCAGTGATCTAGGTTGGTCTCGTCATCGTACTTGGAGATGTGCATCGGTGGTAGGAAACGCCTAGGGTAGGGAGCCACCCGGATCACTGCTCTAAACACCTAGGGGCCAAAGTGATCCTGGGGCGACGCCCCTGCCCCATCGCTTAGGGGTACGGGACTATGCCTGAGCATGGTGCCTAGGCTCGATGGTGTCATGGACATCGCAGGTCATCGCTGATCCAGTGGCACGTGAGGGGATGCTGAGGAGAAAGGTTATGCCTTTGCTCCTACCAAGGCTTGGCACCCCAGGAACGCACCTAGTTGGACTTCTTGCAGGAAGTGTCATAACTGCTCCCCCCTACTTATGGGGCATGAGGGTCAGGAGTGGTTCCCGTTGGGAGTGTCCATCATCTGGATGGCTGGGAGAGCATGGTGCGGTGCCTAGGATGCTGAGCTATTAGCCTGATGCTTGAGATGTCTTCTAGGCGACAGGCGGTGACCACCATGTTGTACGCTGCACGGGGAAGCAGAGGCCGCTAAGAGCCCCTGTGCAGGGCATTGTCATCATCGTCGAGTGGGTGCATGGCTTCATTGCCAGTGGAAGGTCCTACCTTTGGCACTCGAGCTCTGCCTTGGCAGCGTCTAGGTCCACCGTGCCGAGCTCGTAGGCAATCCTTCTTCTCCTAAAGATAGGCCTCATGGCTACAGGAACTGTAGTGTGACAGCGTGAGCCTAGGTGCCTCCTCAGCAAGAACCTCACCATCGATGTGGTAGCACATTCGGGGTGGAGCATAGTAGTCAATGTCATCGGAGTCGTACTCTAGGCCGTTCCTCAAAAGGATCTCGAGAAAGGTGTGTAGCGATGGGCATTGGTCCCTACCACACCTAGGGAGGATGGCGCTCCATGGTGCCTTATGACCTGATGAGGTGCTCTAGCTCCTTCTAGAAAGACATTGCCATGTTCTAGATCCCAAAAGGCAGGCCTAAGAGGTAGGACCAGAAGTGGTCGAGCGGCGGGAGCTCCTCACCAGTTGTGATCTAGTGGTGGACATTGGCCAGCATGTAAAACATCTGGCGGTAGCTGGATCTATCAGGCAAGGACCTCAAGATCTTCTCCTAGAAGTCTTGGTGGAGGGGGCAATGCTGGGGGCACATTGCCTATCAGTGCAGCCCCATGGAGTGGACGAAGCTCACCGTAGCAGTCGGCGATGTAGGCTAGGCTCCCAAAATTAAGGACCTAGCCTAGAGCGAAGGCGCTGGCCATGACTAGAGAACTCGCCGAGGACACAAACACTACCATCTAGGGTGGTGCCGCTTGCTCTGGTGATGAGGCAGGTGGCTCCAGCCACCAGTAGATCCTGAATCACACTTGACGCTGCCACGTACCTGGCACTGCTAGCTGTCATGGGGTCACAACCATGGCAAGCATTGTTGTTTGAGTCAATGTCAGAGTATGGGTCTCCGATGGCTCAGGTGGACTCAGGAACACAAGAATCATAGAGAGGACACAATAGTTTATCCTAGTTCAAGCCAATTGGTGCCCTACATCCAACAGTTGATGATCTTTATACTCAAAGGCACCCAAAATCGGAGGGTTACAATACGGGTTGTAGAGAGAGATTTGGTAGGGGGTTAGCTCGGTGGTAATCCTAAGGTTGCCTCAACATCGGTGGAGCCTTCCCCTCGTCTGAGAGGAGGAAGACGATGAGATGTAGTGGAGGAGCTCTCAGTGCCCCTCTTTGGGTTGCCTTGCTCTCGATGCTGAGTAGAGGCCAAAGGATGGAGTGGAATGGAATGATCTGTCTTCTCCTCCTTCCTCCCCCTAGGTCCAACCTTATCCCTTATATAACGAGATAGTTTAGGTACATGGTGGTTTGGGGGAATGAGTCTATGGTCTACATGCGTCGAAGTCTAGGAGGGCCTTGCAGTGACGCACTGTGGACCATGGCAGTGTAATGGAGCCAAAGAAGCCTTGGGAATCATCCGGCTGCTCTATTCTAACACTCTACATGTCAGGCTATGTTAGCTTGGACCAGCCTCCCCCAGTTGGACCTTCTAGAGTCTTGTTGGTGGTGAAGGAGGTCAGCTCTAGGGGCTAATGTGCTGGGCTCGAAATCCCCTAAGCTCATGGAGGCCATAGGGGAAGCTTTGTCTTCTTGTGTCACTGCCCCATGTGTGACCTTGTTGAGAAAGTGGCCGGCAATGTCCATGCCCAAGGGGCAGCACCGGGGAGCCTCTAAGCCTTGATAGCTCGGGGCATGTCTTCTTATGCCTAGGCCTTGGCTAGCATCATTAGCTAGGTAGGAGCCAAGGGTGGGGCCAGGGTGTGTTGTAGATCAAGAGCCTCAAGACTCAGGGCGAGCCCCTAAGCTCTAAGCGGAGGTTGCAGCGTAGTCAGGCTCAGTAGGGTTTCTTCGCTAGAGGGTGCATGCGAGCACACCCGATGGGTATTGCCCTAAGCCCCTAGGTGATCCTAGAGGGGTTGGTTCGGGGGTCTTCTTCATTCGGGAACCATTGGACCCGAGGACTTAACATACCCATATGTTAGGATCTCATCATCGTCTTCTGTAGAATATTCTTGATTTGTTTGTTCGATGTTTCTACTTGGCCACTTGTTTGAGGGTGGTTTGGAGTAGCAATGTTGTGATAGATCCCATGTCTTAACAAGTACTTGCCAAAGTTCTTATCAATGAAGTGAGTGTCTCCATCACTTATGACCATTCTTGGAACACCAAAGCGTGGAAATATTGTTTCTTCAAACATCCTCTTGGATCTCTTGTCATCAGCAGCTCTACATGGCATGGCTTAAACCCACTTGGAGACATAGTCGACTTCCACCAAGATGTACTCATAGTTCTTCGACTTTGGAAATGGCCCCATGTAGTCGATACCCTAGACATCGAAGAGTTTCGATCTGGAGGTTGTTGGTGAGTGGCATGTGTTGGCAGTCCTTAGCGACAACATTTTATCGCCAACTAAGATCCAAAAGAGAAGGAAACTAAACATGACTTACACATATATGTTATCACTTTGACCTATTTCCACTTGTATTGGAAGATTATTTTTGGATAGGACATATACATGAATACGGTGGAAAAGGTGACAAAAATACGCTTTTCGACAAAGCGTAGAAGAGAAACAAGGACAGAAGCCCATCTACCTTGTGAATCTAGGCCAAGCACTAACGTAGATGCGACCTAGGCCCATCAATGAATAATATTAAGGATTCTTCTATGTTTTTGCTCTCATATTATCAATATAGCTATGTTGTGAAATTAGAGCAAAGTTCTTATGTTATTTATTTAGCATATGAAACTTTATGCTTAATCTTTCATATAACATACATGTTTAGACCAAGACCTAAATTGAGGTAGTGAGTTCTACTTTAAGATTAGTTTTTGTCATTATATTCTTACGGGTTCATCGCCTGTCCCCGTGGTGGATGCTCTAGTAAGAGGACTCCTAATAAAGACAGAAGTTTGTGGACACCATTAGAGTAGTAACATTTAGCATAGACATGGTGTCTATGTTAGAAGTTACCTTCATTTGCCTCATATCCTCAGGTTGAGGGGTAGGCAGTAGGTGGTGAAAGCCCTATCCATCCTTCGTAATCCCCCATGTTCGGATACTGGCGTAGAGCTATAGGCCGAAGGTGCTTGGCAGACCAAGCATAAGCCGATGCCTGAAGTAAGTTTATAGTGACCAAAGCTATCTTAACTTAGGATCTCTACCCTTATAAATTCATGTATTTGTATGATCATCCTCTCATCTTAGCATAGCTATACAAGATAAGCCTTCTCTAGTTTAGGTTTATTCTTTTATTCTTTTTTCTTTCTTTTATCGTTATCCTTGAGATTGGCTCGAGTGTGTGTGTCACACTATCCAATATTTATCCTGGCTTATCCCTATTATGAACTTTGGTCTATTATACAGTCATGTTATCTCGACCAGGTCCATACTAGAAACTTTTACACCATGCCTTCCTTTAGGAAAATATAAATGAACGATATCCGAATACTTGCGGGTGAAATGCTACAACGATATATCCATGTGCTTGCAGAATATTTCTACATGTGTTCAGAAATATCGTCATGACATTTCTGGTGCCATTGCTAGGAAACACAAATCCTAGTAGTGACACTAAGAAATGCCAACAAACATTTCTAGCGCCGTTGTCGGGGATGGACTTAAAACTCCATATTTGGTGATGTCGCTTAGAAATGCCAACAACATGGCATCTCTTGTATTAATGTTCCCATGCTTTTGACATGAACCACACCTTCGGATAAATTCCTTCGTGTCTTCATACATGATTGGCTAGAAAAATCCACTTTGCTAGATCTTTGCATGAGTGTGGAATGCTCCATAATGCCCTCCATATGGTGATGAGTGGCATCGTTCTATGATATTGATGCCTTCTTATACTAGTACACACCTTCTAAGTAGGCCATTAGAGCAAACTCTATAGAGGTACAACTCATCCCATATGTGAAGATGACTTTCATAAATGAGCTTCCTTTTGTTCTCCCCTGGTGGTACATAACCTGCAACCATAAAATTGACAATATTTGTGTACCAGGGGTCAGATTTTGTGACCTTGAAGAGCATGCCATCCCATAGAGAATCATTAATGGGTAATTCTTGTGGATTCTCAAACTGCATTCTAGACAAATGGTCGACAACAAAATTTTTTACTCCCTTTTTATCTTTTATTTCTAAGTCAAATTTTTGGAGTAACAAAATCCATCTTATGAGTCGAGGTTTAGCATCTTTCTTAGTGAGCAGGTATTTCAATGCAGCATGATTAGTGTAAACAATCACCTTAGCTCCTACTAAGTAAGATCTAAATTTATCTACAGCAAAAACAACAGCTAGAACTTCTTTTTTAGTTGTTGCATAATTAAGTTGGGGTCGTGTCAAAGTTTTGCTAGCATAAGCCATTGCATGATGCTTTTTATCTTTTGTTTGACCCAAAACTGCCCCCATAGCATAATCAATTGCATCACACATAGTTTCAAAAGGTAGGGACCAATCAGGGGGTTGAATGATTAGTGCAGAGATGAGTGCTTTCTTAAGAATTTCAAAAGATTTTCAAGCATGCATCATCAAATTCAAAGGGAACATCCTTGGCCAAAAGATTTGTAAGTGGTCTAGCAATATGTGAAAAATCTTTTATAAAGCGACGATAAACCCCGCATGACCAAGAAAACTACAGATCCCTCTGATATTTATAGGAGGAGGTAACTGTTCAATCACTTCTATTTTAGCTCTATCTACCTCAATCCCATGTTTGAACACTAAGTGTCGAAGCACTATGCCTTCTCTAACCATGAAATAACATTTTTACCAATTAAGGACTAAGTGCGTATCTTTGCAAAACTGTAGCACCCGGTTTTAAGAACAAAACCATATACACACCATATGTGAGCCCTGGAAGTCAAATCTCACATATAGCTACTAAATAAGGGTAATATCAATAGACAATGCTCAATATATAACATACTTAGTATAAAGGATATAACCTTAGACAACAAATAGCGGAAAGACAACTCCGATCTTCGTGTGAAGACTCCAATTCCACGGGGATAACTGACTGGTTGATCACAAGCCTAATTCCTCTACACTCTAGCAATTTGGTACCCATCCAGGATTTTCATCCAAATATTTGAAAAGTAAAGCAAGCGTAAGTAGATGTCATACTCAACAAATATAACATGGGGTTCATGAGGCTCAAAAGGCTGACACTGGTTAACTATGATTAGCTTTTAATGAGTCATGATTTTAGCAATTGAGTAGCAACAAGTTTATCACAAGCCCATATAAACACATGATCAGGTAAATATGAATAATGAATAGCATAAACAGTAATCAATAGTGAGCATCTTTATCATCAGTATCATCAGTATTCATCATCTATTCCATAAGGGTTCCAAGGCCGCTCATGATCGTGATGCACGGCTAATATACCAGTTTTACACTCTGCAGAGGTTGTACACTTTCACTAGTGAGTCGTGAATTACCCTTTCGCCCGAGGTGATCAGCCTCTTGACCCACAATGATGCATAGCCTATACACTGACAGACAGAGGCCACACTATATCCAACCTAGAACAGACCCCTCTTGCACCATAAAGATAACCACTAACAAGCTAGAAAAGGTCCCCATACTAAGCTAAAGCCAGAGCCATATAGCCCTCATAGCTGTACTGTAAGTCTCGGATGATCATTTATAGATAAGTCCTTAGGGAGAGGAATATAGAGCACCATAAAACAGCCCAATGCTTTAGCCCCCTTGTTCCATGTTGCTAAAAAGCATCTTTTAGTGTTTATTTCATATACCATTAGTCAAGTTACAAGATCATGGCTTTAGTTGAGCACTAGCATCATACTACCCAATGCAATACCCCATAGGTAACAAGACACAAGATACAAAGTACTAGGAAATCCTTAGTGGTAATCAAGGTAGACACATGTAGTATGAATTAAATGATTAAAGGTGTATAGGACAACAAGGAAGATCCCATGCTATACTTATCTTAAACTTAGATCCTTCTTCAAGTCCAAAGCTTCAAAGATCTGCTTCTTCATTCACCACGTATAACTCACCAACTAGACAAGATCATAAAGCACCACACAAGCATCCATGCAATCATACATGAAGCAAACAATAGAACTAAATTAGAACAGTACACCAAACATATGAAACAACAAGTAAAAATGTTTTAAAGATGTTCTACACGTTATTACAAACACACAAACGTGAAAAGCACGCTAATCGGAACTACGGTTGTAAAGAAACGACTACAAGGTTTTATATTATAAAAGAAAAGAGAAGACTATAAGCTTGATTTATGTTAATTATGAAAAACTATGTGAGTAGTATTAATTTAGATTAAACAAATCATATTTATACTTAAAAACTGAGTTGAAGCTAATCATATTTTATTTATAAATATTTTGATATCAATTATGCCAATTCAACTTTAACTTGCAAATACAAACTGACATGTGAGAACATCTAATCAAATTTGATATGTGTGTTTAGAATAAACATATTATAATTTAGAAACATATTTATGTTAGCAACTTGTCATGTTAAAAATTATTTGCAAAAGAGCATTGTATATAATTATGTTGCTTTTATTTATAAAAACTAGTTGCATGCATGTTAATCAAATTAATATTTAAGCATATATATAAAAGTCACTTGACATGAAAAATGATGACATTGGCATGTAGATCACATCGATATGAATCTAACGCAATTGGAACGACTCCAAACAGACTTAAAACGAATATACGATGACGATATTATGAACTGGTGGTAATTTCGTAATTACCTCGTCTTCATCCTTTGGCCTCCTGTACAGGCACCACACGACCATGGCAACAGCAGCTGCACAAGGGTGGACTCGACTTGTTGCATGAAGGAGAGGATGGCCACGCTGGGCAGCGCGGCGGTGACGATGACGGCGAGAGGAGAAAAATCTAATTTACTACACGAGAAATTTCCCAAACTAGGGGCTCCCCTTATGGTAGTTTTGGTGTGCTTTGCCCAAGGGATTGTTACATATTTATAGGGGGAAAAACTCTCTACATTTATATCAACTAGCAATATGGTACTAATTGATGTTGCACCCTCTACATTTACTAATGGGCCTAAATAATCATCAAATTCCATTAGTAAATAAATGCATGGACCTTTGAGATTTATTAGGATTATTGCACATGGACTTTGAGGGTTGGTGGGAAAATGGGATATTTTATTATTTTCGGAATTAATTAATTTCATGGATAAAATAATTCTTGAAAAGTCTAGAATTATTATTTAAGCCACAAAAAATACTCCGAAAGCTCTGAAAATTCAGAGAAAATTTCCAGAGACATTATGGAACATGCAGAACCCAAATAAAGTATTTAGAGCCCATGACAAGATAATTTGGAGTATCTAAAAATTAAATTATGCTCACAGACAAGTAGGAACAAGTTCTAGAAAAAGCCAAAAAAATTCCTAGGAAGTTTTGTGAGATAGGTTAATGAATGAGAAACTCAAAGGAATGATTTAGACTAGATGAAGAGGATCTTGGAAAATTCCAAACGAAAAGATTAGGGTCGAGAAAGCAGGAATTTGATTATAGAAAAAGATAGAGACGAGATGGACATAGATAAGCGACTTACTAAACGTGTTTTGAAAATTTTACTCACTCATTACACCAAGTCACAGAACAAGCAAAACCCATCAAATTAATTTGGAAAAAATTTAAAATTCATTTTTTCTATAACTAAATTTGCACTACCTTAAACTAAACTTGGAAAATTTTATATCAACATTGAAATTATTTATTTTATTTAGTGTTTTCTATGCATAACCCAAAATTGGAAATTTTGGTGTGTGACAAAAACCTTGTCTAAATTTTCAAGACAATCATCAAAAGTTTTTCCATAAACAGAAAAATCATCCATGATTTCTTCAATTATATCAGAAAATATAGACATCATGCATCTTTGAAAAGAAGCTAGAGCATTACATAATCCAAAAGACATTCTACGATAAGCATAAGTTTTGTATGGACATGTAAAAGTGGTTTTGCTTTGGTCATCAGGATGGATTGGTATCTAGGGATAACCTGAATACCCATCATGGAAATAAAAGAAAGAGTGATTTGCCTAGTCGCTCAACATTTCATCAATGAAGGGCAATGGAAAATGATCCTTCTTTATTGCCTTATCAAGTTTTTGGTAGTCAATACACATCCGCCATCATGTGATGGTTCTTTGTGGGATTAATTCATTATTTTCATTTTTAACAACAGTCATGCCTCTCTTTTTAGGCACAACTTGCACTGGGCTAACGCACACACTATTCGGGATGGGATAGATGATCCCGACATGCAAGAGTTTCAAAACTTGTTTCTTAACAACCTCTCTCATCGCATTATTAAGCCTACGCTGTGGCTCCCTAGAAGGTATAGAGTCAAGGTCTATAGGGATGCAATGTGTGTAAAGAGCAGGGCTAATGCCCTTAAGATCTTGGAGTGAGTAGCCAAAAGCAGAGCGATGCTTTTCTAAGACAGTTAGCAAGCGGACGGATTCTTCTTGAGAGAGTTTATCACTTATGATCATAGTGATAATCCTAATCATTATTGAGAAAAGCATATATAAGACTAGGAGGTAGGGGTTTAAGCTCAATGGAGGCTTGGGTGGTTCCTGCAATTTAGCTAAGGGTTTAGGTTCTACAGAATTGTCGTCCTCCTCTTTAATGAAGAACTAGGCATCATCTTCAAGATTGGGTTCAATAAAATCATCAAGAGATGCAACCTTAACCTCATCCATTGGGTCTTGCTTGGGAATCTGCTCAGACTCAGCATTTAGGGAATGAGTCACTAGTCCACTTGCACCTTTCATAGCCATGTCATAACCCACATTGCAGTCTAATTTCGGCCTCGGTAGTAAGCTATCGATAGTGATGGTTATAGCCTTCACCATCGGCATCTAGGACTGACTGTGGTATACACTAACACCGCCGATTGGCTTATAATCCATCTATGATTAGGTCCTTACTTCTGTCGCATTGGAGCACGACCCGGCTATGGATGTACACTAACACCGCTGCCTTGGCAAATGATCTACCTATGTTGAGGCTATCAAAGCCATTGTGTGGGCACATCAACCGCCTATGTAGTGGTCACCAGCACCGTCGCCTTGTACTTCAACCCAACTATTAGTGGTGTGGGTTCGCTATCGGTTCAACGGCTGAGATGCCTATGTAGAGGTTAACACCATCATCGCTTCAACGTATGATCCGCTAGTACAAAGGTCATGGTCACCATCGCCTTGCACCACGATTCACCTTTGATGATCATTTAGTCGGTGTTGGGTTACTATAGATTCGATGGTGATATACTTTTGATCCCTGCTGCATCATATGTATAATGACGGTGACAGAATTTCATTCGGTTTCACAATAGTTACTAATTCAGTTGGGCCCTTAATAGCTTCGTGAACACAAAGCATACAAATATATAATCATTACATCCATAAATCATGTTCACAAACAAGAGTACTTTTTACAATAACAATGGACGCTACCATAACATTTTCTCAACTGATGTTCTAACACAAGCGGTACATAGAGCATACTAAAGGTATTAATCTATATAGACTTACATAACGAAACAACATAGCTATGTTCCTTCTATGTGGCACTCCTGCTTGCAAGGCAAAATGAATATAATTTATGCATCCTTAGGATTGGTAGCCAATGCACCATGGAACCCCTCTTATTCATCTCTGATCCACAACCTGAACAAAGTAGCAGAATTAATAATATTGAACATACCATTCCTTTAGTTAACAAGCTAAAATTGGCCTATACATAGATAGAATGAAAACAACTCCCTATCTGAACAAAGACTATCGTGACGACAAAATGCAGGAAATGCACCTTTACTGCTCTACTAAAGACTCCATGAACAAGGGAACATAAGGAAGATAGTAAGGCTTGTTCATATGGAAACACCCTCTTGATCTACAAAAGCGGATGACACGAGCATGGATGACATGAACCTTTCTGCATTCCATGTCATATGTAATCAATGTTCTATCCTTCCCAACAAGAAAAATGAAATTCCATTCTGGGTGAACTATAATCACTCTATACTCCTCATCACAAAGCTCAGAACCAACTTTAATATTCATGTGTCCAAATAGTTCCTCCATGTCCACAACATGCTTCAAACTGTAGTTATTAGTGCCATAGTCTTCAAGTATCCACACTAAAAGCCAAGACCCATTGTGAAAATTAGTAGAGCACACACACAGGTGACCCTAAGCTTGATGGATGGACATTTTAGCACCACTTGGTTTACAAATTGTCCTCCATGTATTTCCTTCCATATCCACAGCAACTACCATAGAGTACTCAAGCATGTGCATAAAACCATTAAGAAAAACACTTCTTGATTTTAAACGTAGAACAATACTACCCTCACCCCATTCAGATTCCTTAAAGATCCATGCTGTAGTTTTAGGTGAGTAGATATCCACACCTACGCATGCACCTTTCACCTCAACAAATTCAATCACATGGAAGTGCGAGGATGTTGGGTCAAAACCTAAGCGAGCCTAAATAACCGAACGGATGGTACACGGCAGTACATGCCATTTGTGGGTCACCAGATTGCAAACAATATAGTGACATAATCCATTAGGCCTAGCACACTAGCAAAGGATGAGGCCAGTTGCAATAATCTGATACTAGGACTTTTTAAGGGCAAAGGGCAAAAAAGGATAAGGAGGGCTGTTCACCGGTGATGCTGGTGAAGTGGCGATTGCCCTTCCACCAGCTGCCATAGAAGAAGCCGACGATAGTCTGTGAAAGCTTCTTACATTGATAGGTGTTAGAGATGATGCGCCTCTAGGAGTGACGGACACACTTGCAGCAGCACAAGGACCAGATAAGGAGGTAGCTGAAGTTGTTAGCAAGCGCATCGTCTGAGAGGCTGTCCATGGAGTTCCTCATGTTGTGGGCCTCCTTCATCTAGAAGGACACCACCAGCTGAAGAGATGAGGCCGCTCTACCATGGAATTGCATCAATAAACATTAGTAAGGAGATACGTTTCGAGAAGGGACAGTGATGCAAGTATGGCCTTATTACACTTACCTTTGGATCTGGTGGTGGTGAGCACGAGTGGCAACGCCAGTGACTGCAGTAGCTCGTGCACCGGTGGATCTATGTGGGCAAGCCAGCGATGTGCACTAACATGGAGCAAGAGCTAAGCCGTGGTGATGAGCAAGAGTGATGATGATGAATAACAGCAATGAGGACAAGAAAAGCTATGTGTGTGGTGGGGAGGGTGGGGGCAGCAGTAAGGGGGAGGGGAAGGGTTAAGGGGGGATGTTGGGGTAGGGGTTGTGTCAGGGACCAATACTAGGGTAGGTGAAGGGGAGGAGCTAATGATCATCAACATTGATTCATCCGAGCAGTCAAGAGTGTGACTATTGCTCCAACTAACCCCCGGACGCATGGGCTCCGCCTTGCTCGGCCTCCGCGGGAAGGCTCCTTCTCGCTTGGGCTCTGTGGGAGGGCTCCACCTCGCCCAACCCCAAGGCAGCGGGCTCTGCCTTGTCTGACCCTTGGGTTTGTGCTCTACCTCGCCTGGCCTCTAGGGGAGGGCTTCGCCTCACTAGACCCTAAGACCATGGGCTCCACCTTGCCCGACACTTGGGTTTACGCTCCGCCTCGCCTAACCCAAGGCTGTGGGCTCCGCCTCGCTCAACCCTTGGGTTTGTGGTTCGCCTCGCCCGACCCCAAGGCCATGGGCTCTGCCTCGCCCGACCCTTGGGTTTATGCTCTACCTCACTCGACCCCAAGGCCATGGGATCCACCTTGCCTGACCCTTGGGTTTGCGCTCTGCCTCGCCCAACCCTTGGATTTGCACTCCACCTCACCTAGCCTGTGGGGAAGCTTCTGCCTCGCCTGGCCTCTAGGGGAGGGCTCCACCTCACCTGACCCCAAGGCCGTGGGCTCCGCCTCGCCCGACCCTTGGGTTTGTGCTCCATCTTGCCCGACCTCTAGGGGAGGGCTTTGCCTCATCTGACCCTAAGGCCATGGGCTCTGCCTCGCTCGACCCTTGGGTTTATGCTCCGCCTCGCCCTGCCTCTGGGAGAGGGCTCTGCCACACCCGACCACAAGGCCATGGGCTCTGCCTCACCCGACCCTTGGGTTTTTGCTCCACCTCACCTAACCCCAAGGCCATGGGCTCCACCTTGCCTGACCCTAAGGCCACAGACTCCACCTTGCCTGATAGAGATACATACTACCACCAACCACTCTAGGTCCAAGTGTATGGGCCTAGGTTAAAGCTCAGACATCAGGGAGGCGACCAGCACTCCCCGATGTAACCCATGGCCACAATGGGCCATACGCGAGGACTCACATTAGGAACAACATCGGGCGTACCAGTGCTATTCTACCTAACCCTTGTATGAACACTAACAGGTGCATCAGTTCACCATGACGTTCGCTAGGATGGAGTGGAGCACCATGACCAGCAGATGATGCTTGCGCATGGCACCAATGATGGATAGGGTTGCAACATGGAGCTGTCCTGGTCAACATCTATAGGGTTAGCGGGACCCGCATGAAGGATAAGAAGGACCTAGTGGTCCTAAAGGCTGCTCTCTCCCTCTCATTTCTTCTCTTTTCCATAGTTGTAACCCATGTTTTCCCTTGGTCTATAAAAGGGAAAGCATGACGCCCTAGGACTGGCATTGGATTGATCCAGGCCAGACCTAATTGAATCATCATGAACCCATCAAACCTCGTACCAACCAGAACACAACACAAGCACACGACTAAGTGACAACCGAGCTCTCGGCACCTATTCACTCTTTCCACTAGAGACTTGGGACCTATCCCTCTCTCGCCCATTTGTAACCCCTACTACAAACTTTTGATGCTAGTAACATGAGCAACAGTGATTAACTAGACATAGGGATATTTTGCCCGAACCTATATAAACCTTGTGTCCTCTAAACACTCCATCCGAGCTAGATGCGCAATATTAGAAATTTACTTGTCAGTGGTGACCCAAAACACCAATAGTTGGCGCGCTAGGTAGGGGACTTTTGCACATCTCGACATCCACAATAGGCCTTGGATGGCTAGTCACAACCTTAGCTAGGGTCCTGGGTGTAGACATGCACTTCGGGGACCTAGACTATATCGTTATGATGGAGGGAGAGTTGGCGATGGCTCCCTCCGCCGTCCGACCTCTCCACTCCACTGGCCTTGATGTGATCACCGAGGAGCTTGAGGAGCTATAGCTACATGCACCAGAGGCTCGTGCCCCTAGAAGCAACCATCTCCTCGACTTCAACTACGTGAGGTTAGAGCACTAGCTCGGCGCCTTCCTAGGACCCTGACCATCCTAGGAGGACCTGCGCCACCTCACCTTCTTGTTCGCCAATGTCATGGCATAACTTGCTAGAGGGGAGCCGCTCTCTCTAAAATACCTCATCCAAAGCACCCCTGATAGCGCTCCCATTCGATCTTCGCAATGCCACAAAGACCGATGGCCACCTTGTGGCACAACACATGCCTCTGTCCCCCACAAACAATGAGTTCGTGGGGATGACTGAATATGTCATAGAATCTTTTCATGACCTCCTCGCAAGAGAAATGGAGTCATCCTCCACCTCTAACTCCAGCAGGGGGAGCCATCACCCCTCTCATGAGTGTTTCATGGTAGGTACCCCATAGGGACATGATGGAAGCATCCACGAGGAAGAGGCTACCCCAACAAACAACCTCGACGGCGAGGTCGAGAGGGATGCAGGGGCCCCACCATGCCTACGGGTGGAGCAGCTGAAGGCTCAGAACCAAGAACTCGAGGAATTGTGACACTAGGTCGAGCAGGAACATGTGGAGCTCGAGCGCCATGGATATGCTGGGCTTGCATGTGCCATGGCCTGTGATGTGAACTAAAGGATCATCGAGGATGATGAAGTGCTCCCACACTTTGTCTGGGCAAGCTAGAACATCACTGTTGTGGCCACCTTGCTTTGAGGGCTTCTAGGGCCCATGATGCCCAAAGACCATCATGCCCATCATGAGATTCGCATGCTACTTGAGCGTGCAGCGGCGCAACAGGCCAAGAGCTCACTGTCTTGATGATGCGAGCTCAATGCCACCCAGCGCACACCCTCAGAGTGACCCCACAAGGACGCGTCAGTCCACCCAGTGCCACAAGGCGTCAGGCCATGCGCCATGGTCTTGGTGCATGAGTGTCTTGGCCACCACCATGCTACGCGCGACACCCTCGATGCCTGCAGGTGTGCCCACAGCAATGTGAGGGAGGGAGCTAGCCGTGGCTACCACTCTCATCATGGCGGACACTATGACAATGGTGAGGATCAAAGCCCAAGCCCTAGCCTACTAGGACCTCAGGCCTTCGGCCGACACATCCTCAATGCCACCTTCCCACCATGGTATCGACCACCGACCAACATCTCAAAATACTCTAGGGAAACAAACCCCGAACTGTGGCTCAAGGATTATCGGCTTGCTTGCTAGGCCAGTGGAGCAGATGATGACAATTTCATTATCCTCAACCTTCCACTATTCCTGGATGATTCAGCACGGACATGGTTGGAACACCTTCCACCCAACATAATCTAGAGTTGGGCGGACCTGAAGGAGATCTTCATGGGAAACTTCTAGGGCACATACAAGCTTCCTAGGAACCCATGTGATCTCAAAAACTACTGAGAGAAGGCTAGGGAAACCCTTTAGAGGTACATTCGGTGCTTCTCCTAGCAATGCAATGAGCTGCCTAACGTTGCCAACACCGATGTCATAGGAGCTTTCCTATCTGGGAACACTTGCGAGTCCCTAGTCCATAAGCTAGGACATAAGGGCCCGTGAACCACCAAGGAGCTCCTCGACATTGCCACCAGCCATGCCTCGAGCAAGGAGGCGGAGGCGGTCAGGGTGATCTTCGACCGCCTCATGGGCAAGGCGAAGCAGGACAAGGACGCCAGCAAAGGCGCCTCCAACCGCCCTAGCAAGAAGAAGAGCAAGCAGCGGCATGAGGGCTTGCTCGTGGCCATCATCGACCGTAAGGGGTGTAGGAAGCCCATAGAAGGTATCCGAAACCACTTCGAGAAGCTACTTGAAGGGCCATGCCCAAACCATGCCTTCCTCATCAAGCATCTCTACAAGGACTATGGCCTCATGTAGCAGTTCTTGTCCAGAGGCTCCAACAAGGGGGAGCATAGGAAGGACCCCAAGCTGGCTATAGATGACACCGAGGGGAATGACAATGGCTTTCCAAGCACCACCATGGGAGGGACCATATGTCATCACGGAGGTCCTCTGATCGGGCATATACAAGCTCAAGACCATCGACGTTGAAGTCTTTGTCAATGCCTGGAACATCGAGCAGCTATGTCACTTTTACCCTTAATAAACACACACTTTCTCTTATCAATTTTTCTTTCAACCTCCTTGATCTTTAGTAACACCTAACCCCAGCAATGGTGAGGGGTCAGGCCTCGCTCGGGGGCTAGTAAGAGCGTATCTATCTAGAAGACATTCTCTATGCCCGATCCTTTCTCACATTAAGACCCAAAAGCAAAGTTTGTAGAAACAAATGCTAAGTAAAACTAGTTGGACTGTGAGAAACCTACACCTCGGCAGCTATGGCGTCTTTGCTCACCAGAGTGATCAAACTTTTTTCCATACCCTGAACTTTTTGGCCTTAGCTACGGAAAGAGATGGTAAGCATTTAAGAGTCTATCCGCCTGGCAAGCTTTCTCCATGCCCGACCCTCTCTCATGATGAGACCAAGAAGCTAGGCTTATGGAAACAAACTCTGAGTAATACTAGTCGGACTATGAGAAACCTACACCCTAGTAGCTATGGTGTCTTAGCTCACTAGCATCATTAGAGTTTGTTTGCCCGCACCCTGAGCGTTACGGCCTCAATGATGGAAAGGGTCAGAACGCACTAACCTTTTTATATGAAAAGGGGAGAAGGGCTAAAAATCTGTTAGGCCATACCAAAATTTAAGAGCTTGTCCACTTATTACAAGTTCGCCGCATGGCTCATTTGCCTAACTAAATTCTTGGGGGGATGATCTCATCCTCTATCTCTGAAGGAAAGCCCTATGCCAGCTGGTCACCCAAACCGCTTGAACGGCTTGGGCCACTACCGAGAGATGGTTAGAGAGCAGTGGAATGCAACACAAGGGTTATGTCAACCCCGTTACGAACAAAGGACATAGGTTCCACCCGGACATATTATCCGGTAAGAGCTCCCTGAGCCCATCACTCAAGCCATCGAGGTACATCCTATGCCAGCGGGTCACCCAAGTCGATCGGATGGTTCATGTCACTGCTGAGAGATGGGTCACCATTAATTTATGCACGTTTTCTCTTATTAATTTCTCTATCGAGCCCCCAACCCGAGTAATGGCAAGGGGTCAGGCCTCACTCAAGGGTTGATAGGAGTGTCTGTTTGGTAGACATTCTCTAAGCCTAACCCCTTTCTCACACTAAAACCTAGAGGCAAGGTGTGCAGAAACAAACTCTGAGTAAAATTGGTCGGACCGCTAGAAACCTATGCCCCAATGGCTGCGGCATTTCTGCTCACCAGCGTGATTAGAGTTTTTGTCCCTGCACCACAAGCTTTAGTATCTTCTTCCCTGGAAGGGTTTGGAGGGACCCACCGGTGGAATCTCCATCGAGGAGAGGCCGGCATGTTGCCCAAGTCGATTAGACAGCTCGAGCCGCTACCGAGAGATGGGTATGGAGAAGTTGGATGCCCCTTGTAGGTTACTCCAACTCCATCACAAACAATGGACCCAGGCCCTGCATGGACATATCCGGTAAGGAGCTCCCCAAACCCATCACTCGAGCCATCAAGGTAACTTTACGGACCCCCACTTTACTTTTCCAGTACATGAGCATTCATTCATCCATTCCCAAGCATGCATTCATACATCCAAGCATTGCATATGCAATTATTGCGTCACAATGCTTCACGTCACGTCACGAAGCGGTAGTCATCTCATTCGACATGAGCAGCAACCGACCAAGGTTTGAAGGCTGGCCTATAGAGGGCTTGAGGCCACCTTGAGTCCAACAGAGCCAGTAGAGAAAAACAGAGATGAGCCCCAAAGGCCCTTGCTCAACCCCACTCAAAAGCGGATAGGGACATCTCGACCTTTCTCGTTTGATCCTAACCTCAAGCCAAGCCCACAGAATCTCTATTGAGGAGAGGCTAGTGGGCCACCTGAGTCAGTCTCCAAAATGACTCGGGCATCTGCTAAGAGGTGGGTTAAGGAGCAATGGAATGCCACATGAGAGCTATGCCGACCCCGTCAGCGAATGATGGACCCGGATTCCACTCGAACATGCCCATTAGCGAGCTCACCGAGCATGATACTCGAGCCATCAAGGCAAGTGTCGTTAGCTCAACCCCTCTGATTGCGGAAACCAAGGACGGGGTGACGCACGAAATTCGGCCGACCCCTACCGAGCCCAATAGGGCTCAGCGGCTTGAGCTGCCTGACCCCTACCGCGACAAACGAGGCCCTCCATGCGCTGGAAGGTGATGTTAGAATGACACCATGGGTCCATTGGAGGTGGGGGCGGATGGATACGGGCTCGACGATGGTGAGGATGTGAAGGTAGGAAACCTAAGCGATTGGCAGTGGTAGTTGTGGCTATGGAGGCAAGGTATGGAACCCAAGGGGCTAACCCTTTGGTTTTATAGGGGTGATAGGTGCGAGGAAACAATCCACCCACCTAGATCTTCATGCCTGCCATGATTTGCCACCATGTCTCGTCATGGGACGCGTGCACACAACATCCGTCCATTCCCTTAGAAAACTTGCTAGACATTTCACCTCTCTAGATGGGCCATGACACGTCATAGGTAAGGGATACGGAGCTAAAAAACTCTACTACGGCCTGTCTAGGCCTAGGAGTTCGAAGGTTGGCCCACCGATGGGTTCGACAACTGCTCCGGACACCTTTAGAGTGAGGGGTGGAAAGGGATGGGCCGCTAGCAGCTAGTACCTAGGCGCGCGAGCACCACGGGCATCCTAGCCCACGTTTGAGTCTCAGTTAGATACGATCCATGGTTTTTCCTCAAAGAAAGGCATAGAACCCTCGGTACCAGTCAAATGGACCTGAGAACTATATGGATTGACCGCTGAGAATCTAGAGTAGGTCACCTAGCTGACCCTAGCTGGATCCCCATGAACAGGATGTTGGGGCCCCACTCAGGACTAGCCCATTGATAGGTCACTAAGCACCATGATTCGTCCATAGAGAAAAATCATGACATGGCTCAGGCCCTTCGTTTTCATTGGAAAAAAATGTTTGAGGGAAGACAATCACAAAGACGAGCCGATCCTTGACCGAACCCCTGCTCTAGGGGGGGGGGCTCGAGGAAAGTTGGACTCGCACAAAGGCCAATCACTTGGTCGTGGAATGATAGACCCCCCATAGGGATCAAAATCAGGAAAGACCTTTTTCGAACCACCAAACCTCATGGCTGCACCCCCAAGGGGTCTGATCATGATGAAATGGAATCACTGTCCCTAGGACATGCCATGGGCAACAATGGAAGGCCAAGGCCATTAGAGTCCTCCGATTCGATAAAGCCTTCGAAGGAGTATTCTACTCCTCCGCAGGCTTGGGGGCTACTATCGGGGACCAATACTAGGGTACCCAAAGAGGAGCTAATGATCATCAACATTGATTCATCTAAGCAGTGAAGAGCATGACTACTGCTCCAACCGACCCCTGGACACATGGGCTCTGCCTTGCCCGGCCTCTATGGGAAGGCTTCACCTCGCCTAGCCTCTAGGGGAGTGCTCCACCTTGCCCAAAGCCAAAGTCACAGGCTCTATCTCGCCTGACCCTTGGGTTTGCGCTCCACCTCACCCGACCTCTGGGGGAGGGCTTCACCTCGCTCGACCCCAACACCGTGGGCTCCACCTCACCCTACCCTTTAGGGTTTTCGCTCCACCTTGCCTAGGCCTTTGGAAGAGTGCTCCACCTCACTTGACCCCAAGGCCATGGGCTTTACCTCGCCTGACCCCAAGGCTATGGGCTCCACCTCACCCTGACCCTTGGGTTTGCGCTCCACCTCGCTCGACCCTTATATTTGTGCTCCACCTAGCCTGAACCTCTAGGGGAAGGCTCCGCCTTCGCCCAACCTCTAGGGGAGGGCTTTGCCTTGTGCAACCCCAAGGCCACTGGGCTATGCCTTCGCTAGACCCTTAGGTTTATGCTTCGCCTTGCCCGACCTCTAGGGGAGGGCTTCAGCCTCGCTCGAACCCCAAGGACATGGGTTCTGCCTCGCTTGACCCTTGGGTTTGTGCTCCACCTTGCCCACCCTTTGGGAGAAGGGCTCTACCTCACCTGACCCCAAGGCCACAGGCTCTGCATCGCCTGACCCTTGGGTTTGTGCTTCACCTCACCTGACCCCTAAGGCCATAGGCTCTAGCCTCACTCGACCCTGATGCCATAGCCTCTGCCTTGCCTGATAGAGACCATACCGCCACCAACCACTCTAGGTCCATGTGTATGGGCCTAGGTTACTAGCTCTGACATCAGGGAGGTGTCTGGCATGCCCCTGATGTAACCCACTGACCACGATGGGCCAAACCCGAGGACTCACATCAGGAACAGCATCGAGCGTACCGGTGCTATTCTGTCCTAACCCTCATATGAACACTGACAGGTGCGTCAGTTCACCACTGACGTCTGCCTAGGATGGAGTGGAGCACCATAACCGGCAGATGACGCCTGTGTGTGGCACTAGTGATGGATAGGGCCTCTGACATGGAGCCATCTAGGTCGACATCTATAGGGATCGGAGGGACCTGCATGAAGGATAAGAAGGACCCGATGGTCCTAAACGTCGCTCTCTCCCTCTCAGTTTCTTCTCTTTTCCTCCACTGTAACCCATGCTTTTCGCTTGGTCTATAAAAGGGAAAGTAGGACGCCCTAGGACTAGCATCAGATCGAACCAAGCTAGACTCGATCGAATCATCATGAACCCATCGAACCTCAAACCGACCTAGAAAACAACACAAGCACACGGCTGAGTGGCAACCGAGCTCTCAACACCCGTTCACTCTTTCCACTAGAGACTTGGGACCTGTCCCTCTCTTGCCCATTTGTAACCCCTACTACAAACTTTTAATGCTAGTAACATGAGCAGCAGCATGAACTGGACGTAGGGACATTCTACCCGAACCAGTATAAACCTCGTGTCCTCTAAGCACACCATCTGAGCCAGATGCGTAATATTAGAAATTTACTTGTCGGTGGTTACTGGAAACACCGACAGGTTGCTTGCTCTCTGCGTAACTTTTACACCACGTGGGAATTGAACTTTCATCAGTTTCACGTGGGAGGGTTCAAATGTGGGATTGGAAATTTTGCAACTAAGCGACGATGAATTCATAGTACCATCACCGGCGGCTGGGTCCTATTACCACCTAGAGATCGCTGTATAATACAGTGATGAACACTAAGGCACACAATCTGAACATTTGGCATTGAAACAAAGCAAAACTGCACACTTAGAAAACTAAGAAAAGCACAATTCTAGTACTCAGATTGAAAGGAAGCCAACTTGAGTTCGATGGTGAATAATAAGGCACATAGATTTGGGTCTGTTTGGTTGGTGACCAAAACTTGACATGTCTAATCTTAGGCAAACTATGACTGCCAAAGAAAGTTTGGCGAGCAAAATTGAAGCCACACTTGTGGCAAAGTTTGGCAAGAAAATGAGTCTATGATGTGTAGGACAGGGTGCCAAGAAAGCATGGCACGCCGTAGTTGTGGCAGCAAACCAAACAGCTACTAGAAAAACTATGACATGACTAACTTATGGCATGGCACATTTTGGTCATGAACCAAACAGGTTACATTGAAAGAAAGTCAAACTACACACTTAGAAAACATAAGGAAATCACAATGCTAGTACTCTCAGATTGAAAGGAATCCAACTTGAGTTCAATACATTCATACCGAATAAGTGGTGGACACTACCAAGCTAACAAGCATGCCAAAAGCTAAAATGCAGATACAAGTTAGATTGACACTATGCAAAAGTTAAAAGGCCTTCATATGTACATCATTGGTTGCATAATTAATCATTCTCCATGTGGATCCTAGTCGACCTCCATGGGATCGTTGTGAATCTCCATAATATCCTATAGATCATTGTCGACCTCCATGGGATCATTGTCAATCTCCATGTCATCCCAAGCCTTGACCACTACAACCCTATCCACATCCATTGGTACACTCTCATTTAGCTCATCGACTTTGTTCACAAAGCACTGATTCGGTGAACCAATAATGAGTACAATAAGGCTCACAAGCTACACTCCATAGATATACATGGCCACAAACTCTAGAATGACAAGATGCATTTTCATCTATAGATCCAACAAAATCACTGTAGCTAGGCTGGAGGTGAAGGAGTAGAGAGCAGAAGAGAGCAATACAAAGGAATATAGAATCTAGTGATGGAGCAGATCTAGTGTAGTCACCTTAGATCTAGATGGAGCAGAGAAGCAGGGACTGCGTGTTGAAGATTTGTGCGTCGGCGATGTTGTAGGTGAAGGAGCAGTGAGCATGCGAGACGTTGTCTTTCATCCGATGCTAGCAGGGTGAAGTAGAGCAAGGGAGCAGAGTGGGGAATGGATGGGAGGAAGGTATGGTAGGACCATAGGAGTGTATATACAGTTCAATAAATTGGTTTCCCCTATACCAAGGCCTAGTGTCCAGGGAAGTAGGATGCCTCCAACACATCAATTGATACTTGGATCTACTATCATTTATAGATCAATAAATTGAACACTAGGTTAATCACCATATATTTAGTTCAACAATAGTTGCACAATAGTGATAGATTTTAGTCCACACATCAATTGATACTTGGATGTACTAGCATTTACATTTCAATAAATTGAACACCTAGATAATCACCTTGCATTTAGTTTAACAATAGTTGTACAAAAGTGATAGATGTCAGTCCGATACATCATAAATTGATACTTGAATCTACTGCGATGAACTTAGCAACTTGCCAATGAACATGCTAGGAAATAAGGTAAGTACAAAATTGGTGAAAGAAGAACACGAAGCACATTTCTTTCTCAAAGGTACAAAATCTTCCATCATCTTCGTTGGAACCCTAGCCATTTCTTCAATCTATGGCATAATCTCTTCCTCCTCCTGTAGATGTTCTTCATTTGTTGTAACATTGACCTTCGCCTTCAGCTCCCAAATCTTATTACATAAATCCAAAATCAAAGTCCTCATAAATGTTTCATATGGGGGATCGTGCCACTTAAAGAACCCGTAATCTAATTTAGGCTACGAAAAAACCAAATTACCATAAATACATCAGAATTTTAGCATTTGCATTGCGAAAATAGAATGAACAAGAAAGAAATTGAGTTACATTAGTTGCCCTACAGCATCTGTGGTATCGACGTCCTAGGTTTCCATCACTCCACAAAATCCATCGAGGCATCTTCAAGCCGCAGCGACACAAAAGTGGTGGCTGGTATGTGTAGGGGTGGTTCTTGACATGGCACGGCAGGGGAAGCCGGTGTTCTTCTCATGATGGTGCCCTGGGATGGTGCCAACCACTAGGAGGAGTTGGAGCTAGATGCAACCATGGAGCAGTCAGGGTTCAAAGTGTTGCATACTCTGAGTGAAGAGGTCAGCCTAGGTCTTTTGTCTACGCTTTTGCCTCCCACCAAGGCACCAAAACATCTTTAAAAACCCTCGCACTCCTGCCAAGATGAAATGTTGTGTCATAGCCAGTTTAGGGTACTATCCACCTATAGAAGAAGACCTATTTGGGATCCTCTGTGCTTACATAGAGGTGTACACGTGGACCACAATCAAGACCAACCTATTCAATTAACAGTTCTACTAAAGTAATAGTTCAATGATTATGCAATACTCATACATACTAATCTAGAGGTTTCATCAATACATATAAACTTCATTAACATAAAAGTTTCACAAATTTTAAGACAATGTTGGATGGGTAGGCAGTTGCTAAGGTACTCAATTGGTTGTTACAGTCCCAAAAGCTAGAGGTAGTGAACCATAGCGAAGCTGATAGCATCTCCATCCATAGGACACATTGTATCTATAAAGTATGTCTACTTCCTGTCTAGTCCTAGAAAGCACAAAAATCTCTCCACAAATAGGGTCTTGAATGATTTTTGTCAAATTTTGTGGTCTAAGGAGGTGACGAACAGCGGCTTCAACAATCAACGGTCGGTTCGGGTGAATGCTTCATCCCCAAGTAAGCAAACAACATCATCTGGGGTCCTGGTGCCACTCCTAGCCGCCAAAAGGCAAGGTTGCTCGTATTGTAATGGCTTCTTCCGAAAGTAAGACATCTATTGCAATGAAGAAATTCCTAATATGAACAAAACTAACACCGAACCCAAAATCAATTGGAACCAAATGTAAATAGCAGGGGGGGTGACTGAATCCATCTAACCTTCATGGGGTGTTGTCCACTGACGATAATGTAAGGTGCTTGAGGTAGGGCAAGCAAAGGCGGGTGGGGAGAATGAAGATGAAGCAACTGGTGGGGAGAATGATGATGAAGCAATTGGTGGGGAGAATGAAGATGAAGCAATGGGTGGGGAGAACTAATGGCTTTGTATTAGGGATTTTTAGTGGTTCCAACAACCACCAATGTGCCGACAGGGCCGAGGGGAGTTAGGGAGTGGACCAGGCAGTTCTAGGTTTCTTTTCCAAATGGACAGTCCAGATTGATCGACAGCGAGAACAGACCACACGGGATAAGATAAACAGTATCCATATTAAGCCGACCATCGCCACACTAATCCAACGCTATAATATGGTGATTGTCAGCTGTTGAACTGCTATTAGATTCTCCTAGAAAAAACTAGAACCGTACATGACAATTTTTACTTTTTGTTCATATATATATAGAAAAAGAAAAAAAAACATTCGCCGCATAGCAATATCTCCAGGAATATAACAAGGATCAAAGATAGGTAGCAAGAACAGCAGTAGGAAACATAATATTTCAAAGAACTTTTTTTCATTCATTCATTGCATATATAGACAAATACAATTTGGATGAGTATATTATTTTACTCGTCCGAAAACATAATAACTAACTTAAACTATTAAAACTACTTATACTAATTATAAACTACTTAATCTAAATATGATCCTCTTGTAGAGAGGATCATGCTCTCTTGGGAGGAGGCGAGTCAAAGTCAGAGTCAGAGTCAGAGTCATTGGAGTCGGAGTCATCGTCGTCATCAACATCGGCGTTGTCCTCCTTGTACGCATCCTCCGGGTCCTCCTTCTCGGAGCTCCACAGAGGACTATAATCAGAAGGCATCTAGTCATTAGAGGAGACATCCTCCTCAGAGGATTGGTGGGCTGGCAAGTCATCCTCGCTGAATGATGGGCTGCTTGGAAACTTGATGGGGCTGCCCGATATTATTTTTGCAGATTGGAAGAGAAGGGGATGTTGGATGAACAAGAGGGGTGATTTCAGAGGGCACCGGGCTTGAAGAATATGTAGAGCAGTGGGTACGGCTCTTTGGCTTTAGGCGGTGGAAGTAATGTTGATTTGATGGCCTTAGAAGTTGAGGGCATTCAACACTCATGCTGAATTTTTACCACCGGTTGAGAAAATGCTAGTTTTGGACCACCGACCAAAATGTATATCCTAGTCGGCCTAGCTTTTCATGCGACGAAGGAAATGCAACCCCAATACCATTACCGCATCTACCGTTAACCCATCGGTGGTAGCATTTTCAACTATCGGTTTCCTTCCTTAGGAGGCCTCGCTATTGGTCAACCGACGGTGGATGTATCACACCGTCGCTTCTATCGCTACGATAGTGAAAGTGGCAATAGTGATAAATCAATCTGTAGTACTGAGTGATAGGTAAAGAAAGTTTAGAGTTTTTCCCGAGGCTTATTTACAAATTCCCTGTTTGTCCTTCTTGAATAAGTCTTTCAATTGGCTGTCCTATCAATAAGTTGAACTCAAAGATATCAAAGATATAAAAACTCAAATGAACCATGGTTCCTTTTACCTGGATAGGGAGGACATAAAGTATTCCCAAACTTGGTACAATGTGTCCTAAAAAACTTTTTAACAACATTGTTGTTGGGGTTAGTGGTATGTCTTTTAATAAATCATGAGAAAAAGATGCAGACATGATATTAACACCCACAACTGGATTACAAAGAGCATCGAAAGGAGCTTTGTTAATTTGGCAGTGAATGGAAATAGAAGGTGAATCTAGATGAATCACATCAGAGGAAAGCAAATATTCTTCTAACCAATCATTGCTTATTATAGACACTAGCTCTTTCGTAGTATTTTTAAGGAAAGCTTCCTCAGAGGGGTCAAAGATTTCTTCATGGGGTGATGACTTCCTAGGCTTCTAGGGTTTCATCATAGTATGATAATTCGAGGTATTTCCATATTCGGAAAAAAGTTCATCCTCAAATTCAAGCATAAAATCTGAAACTGGAGTTTCCTCCTTTTCTGATGGTTCAAGATTTGGGACAACTAAAGTATGTGATGGGTTTGGCAAAGATTCTAGTTCAACTCTCTAGGGTTCTGCATCTAGTAGCTGCTCTTTCACTCCTTCAGGTAATGGGGTGTTCTCTAAAACTTTATCAAGAATGCTTCTCCCCAAATTGGTAGAGACATATAAGAACAAACCTTCTGAAGCTATGTTAAGAAACTAGTGAGGTTTCCCTATTAAGACCCATATAAAAGTGTTGAAGAAGAATAGGGTCTTGAATGGTAAGGTTAGGGCCAGTATTAATAAGTTCATTAAATCAATCCCACTGACGGGCCAAGAGATTCTTGTTCTTTTTGTTTAAAAGATTGAACCTCTAAATGAAGGCTGACTACTCTAGAGATGGGAAAGAAATTCAAGCAAAAGCTAGAGCATAAAGCTTCCCAATCTCCTTGCCTACTTCTTATGGTCTGATTATACCAATGTTGAGCTCTTCTCGTAAAAGAAAACAGGAAAAAGCTTCCATCGTAAGGTTTCATCTAACACGCCCACAATGTGCAAGCATGCGTAGGTCTGCTCAAACTCATTTAGGTGGAAATATGGATTTTCTTCATCTTCGCCTGAAAAGGATTGATCTCAAACCATGTTGAACGTAGCTCATAGCTAGGTGTTAGGATAGGCTTTGAAGATTTTGGTGGCTCTAGGCGTGCGCTCATAGGTGCAGCGTATTGATGGATAGGAGTGGATTCCAAATCCATAGCAAAAGAAAATAATAAAAGAATAAAGATAAAAGGTTAAGCTATGTTCAAAGTTAACTTAACAACCATTTCCCCAGCAACAACACCAGAAATGCTTGTTGGTATATTTTAAACGCACACAGATAAATCCGTAAGTGCACGGATACCTGATGTAGCACTTCACCGGAATGTATCCTAGAAATATCAAACTCAAGGAAATGTGTGTGAGTTTAACTAAGTCTAACTTAACTCAGAGTAGCAACAAGGCTTAAGATAAATAAGAGCGTAGAGAGGATCACTAGGGCAAGTTATGTCTTCTACTTTTCAACTAGGGATATTCTAAGGAGATACACATACTAGAGTATGTTTTCCTAGTAACCAAGTCCTGCTCGGCCTACAAACGGGAGATGGTCCATGAAGGACTCAACAAGGCTATATAGTCACCCTTGTGATATACCACCGATCCAAAATGTAGGGTACATCCACAAGTCACAACCCTAACGAACAATATAAATAAGATACTTACTTGAATCAGAAGTTGATTACTAGAGAAATCTTAGAAGTAAGCTCAAATAGAACCTGATTTCCGCTAGGGTACAAGCCATAGAGAGAGCACCGATAGGCTGAACACTTCCTACAAACTCTTCCCTCACTCTCTATCTCACTATTTGTAATTACAATGACTAGAACCTATCATGAAGGACTAATCCTCTCTTGATTGCTGGACTCTGATCCTGATGAGGGGGATATGAATTATGGCTCAAGATTTCTGGATTCAGGATGGCTCTGTAGGAGGAGGTATAGGGGCATATATATAGGGGGTACATCAATCCTGGACCCTCAAATCAAACCAACCTTGAGCAATGGCGTAGATTTGATCTTTAAGGCAGTGAAGAACCGACCTTCGAAGGAGGGGCTGACATGTGGGGGCCACTGGCCAGGTCAGCCTGTAGGTGGGGCTGGCTAGGCCCCACATGTTAGAGACACATAGTCTGCCATGGTGGTTTGCCTTCCGAATTCTTTTGGAGTCTTCCTAAGTCAGTTTCGTTAAGGATAACCATGATTTTACTTTGACGTATAAGTCCTCCGTGACGGTTTTCTGATTAAATCCTCCTGCAGTTAATAAATCACCAAAACTTGTGGAACTCATTAGTTTAAAATATTGTACCTATGTTGGTGATCCATTTTAATCATTTATGTAGGGTATATTGATGGTTTACGATTGACATTAACTACCATCAACAAACCCCCCACACTTAGGCTTTTAGTTGTCCTCGATAAAAGAATGGATTACTTAAGACATAACCTTGGGACAAGACATCAATATAAAACTATTCCTAGTCATGCATGCACTGTAGGATTCAAAGTGTCTACCATGAATCTTTAGGTAGTTGAAGAATGGAGCATGCTTGAAATAGATCACCATCTTCCTTCAGTCAAGTCAACTTGGAGAAACATTTTAGATTTTTTGAAAACAAAACATAGCTTACATTCTCCTTGTGGCACTCTCAAATCACTCAATATATGTGTTATTTATGGATCCTTACCAAGGCATTGATAACTTTACCTCCTTTTTACCTACTTCTAAAGGTCTATGTGGAGCTCAGGTAGGAATAAATATGAAAACATACTTGCATTGTATATATTGTAAAGTCAAAACAAGGATCCAAGGAGAAAATATCATACTCTTAGATCAAGATGTGCATGTGTGTGTGTGTATATATATATGGTGGCTAACCTAATTCTACTATGCTCATTAAAATATATCTCTCATGTTTGAAATTTGAAAACACTTTGAAAGAGCAGGGGCTATCCTTCTTTTCTCTTTTTTAGACGGGCATCTGAGTACCCATTGTTTTAGATATCTTGGACACTTGTCCATTTTTTTCTCAACTTTTTCTTTCTTCTTACTTTTGCATAGCCCATGCCTCACTTTTGCAACAAAGATTTTTCAAGGCAGGAATAAGCTAGGATTGGAGTTTGCCAGATAGGCTCCCCTTACCTTGGCTTAAATAGCCCCACCTCAAGACCCACGTGGGGAAGGCAATAGTCAAGGTTCGTGATGTCTGTAGCCACCCACGCGAGTCATGGGCGATAGAGCAGTGGACACAATGCGGTTTAGATTCTTTGGCACATTTGATTCCTTGCCACATTTCATCCTCATCTAAAACTAGACTTAATGACTGATGGGTACTCAAGCGTATGATACGACATGAGTGGGGAAGGCAACAGTCAAGGTTCGTGACATCCACGACCACCCATGTGAGTCACACTGCACCATGGAGTAGAGAAGACGGGTGTTGGTATTTATTATTGACACTTGTAGTTTAAGAAAGGATATATATATATAATATGAGGAATTCTACAAGCACACAGATATACCATTGTAGCACTTCACCTAGGAGTATTCCAAGTATCGTTATTTATATTTTACCATAAGGAGGAGTGATGGCTAGAGATATTGATAAATATGAATACTTATGATGAGATCATTAACTAAACACTTACTCTAAATAGGGGTAAGCCAGATGATATATAAATGATAAGTATAAGCAATAATGATAATCCAGAGATAGAAATAGATACTCATAATATAGTATAGCTAGACTAAGTGATTAATTAAGAGAAAGATTCCTAAGTCATTCCTATTTACCAAGTCTTATGTACACCCCAATATATATACTTTCATCTATAGCATAATTAACTCTTCATCTACGCATAAGGAACATTACTAAGGAAAATCAAGAACAGAGCCTGATTTCCTTTGCAATTAGGCCCTACTTGTCCTATAGACGGGGAGTGGACTAAAAAGGACTCAATGAGAATATCACACTCGTGATCTACCACATAGGCCCAGAATGTAGAGTGCATCCATAGGTAAACAACATATAAGCACCATGCTTACATAATGTCGATCACTTAACTCACCTGAGTACTAAGCTAAGCGCTTTGTGAACTTATGCATAAACTTAGTATCAATTATGACTATATCAAGCATACTACCGAAGTAAACTAAGAACATAATATATAGAAACATAATGTAGATTAAGCATAAAGTCATGAATAATAAAGGATACAATGGCTATACCAGCCTCCAGATGATGAATCCAGAATCCTGAGCAAGCTAGCCTATACTAAAGCTTTGAGGAATTAGAGATCTATTCTATTCTCTCTAGTTGATCTTCTTGAATATTTGTGGTAGCTCTTGATTGAAGATGAAGATGCCTTAGGGGGGGTATGGGGGGCTTTATATAGGGGAACTAGGAGTCCTATGGGCCCATGAATCCATGGCATCATCAAATCTGCTCCCTCAAATTGAACTGACCTTAAGCAACGGTGTAAGATTGATCCTTAGAGGCGGTGGAGAACCAATGTTGAAGCCAAGGCTGATAGGTGGGGCCCATAGGCCCATCGACCTATAGGTGGGGTCGACCGGTTGCCTTCTGGAGTGTACTGGAGTCTTCCTAAATTGGTTTCATCACTGATAAATGTGATTTGATCTGATGATTGGGTCCACCTTGCTTATTTTTTGAATAAACCCTACTGAAAACATAGAATTTGTTAGTTTAAACTCCTAAACCTACCTTGGTGATCATATTCATGCATTTATATAAGTTATATTGATGGTTTATGATGAGTGTTAACTGCTGTCAACAACGGGCGATGGAGCCATAACATGTATCTCAGTTGGCTCCGCGTTCCTAATGACTGTTGAAGTCAACCCCACAAGCACAAGTGTACTAGTTAGTACTAGTAGCCCAGTAGCCTAGTAGTACAATGGAGGGTGCATTGTAGTGCTTTTGAGGTGTTACTTTTGTGTATTTTGGAGTGCCCTCATTAGCATTCCCCATGTACCCATAACATTAGAAATCAATATAAGTATTCTACTACTATAGTGCTTCTTCCTTCTTCATTGTCATGTGGTCCTTCCTCCTCTCAGAGGAGGGCGATGTAAGACTAATGCTGAATCACCATATGAAACGGCGATGGGAGGTGTAACACCACCATAACATACTATTCACACCAGAGAAATAAACTAATTTGCAAATACAACAAAGATGTCACACTAGTTTAGCTACAATAATGACAACATCCATCCTAGATGAAATTAACATGGCCATAGATAATCAAACAACATTGGTCCATTTTAACATGTCGTGACACAGAGATACATCAAATGCAGCTTTATTCACTACTCCGCTAATGACTCCAAGAACAAGTAAGCTCTGCTCATGAACCTTGATAGGATGGTGCGTCTACCATAGTGACGGTCGACACTGGCAGGGATGACACAGACTTTTCTTTGGTCCATGTCATACGCGATGATTGTTCTTTCCTACCCAAAAAAGAAAATCAAATTCCATTCTAGGTGAACTATAATCATTGTGTATTCTGAATCATAATCCACGTAACCAAATTGAATATTAGTCTTTCCAAACACCTTTAGTATGCTTCAATGTCTATTTATTTGTAGCATAGTCTTCAAGGATCTAGACTGAAAGCTTGGACATATTGTGACCACCAACACCACTAACAATACATACACACACATACACACAAGTGATTCTAAGCTTGATGGATGGAGGGTAGAGTACCACTAGGCCTAGGAATTTTTCTCCATGTCTTTCCCTCCATATCCACAGCAAGTATCAAAGAGTGCCCCATAATGTGCACACAACTGTTAAGAAACACACTTGTTGATCTTGATCGTATCACATCATCAATGTCCTAGCCCCATTCAGATTCCTTATAGATCCATTCTATAGTTTTAGATGAGTAGATCTTCAAACCTAGGCACTCAGCATCCTCCTCCTCCACAAATTCAATTACATGGAAGTGCGAGGAGGCTGTTGGATAGAACCCTAATTGAGCCTGACCAACAACATGGATGCTAGGTGGTAGTACCAAAAAATTCTTGGTTGCCGGATTATAGACGATATAGTGGGATCTAATAGGCTCAATGCACAAACATAGGACAAGGCCATTGCAGCAATCTAAGACAGCTACCCTATCAATGGGGAAGGGCAAGAGGACAAGTCAGGGCATTCACCAGTGATGCTGGTGAAGTTTCGCTTGTCGTTCTCACCATCGTAGAAGAAGTTAGCCATAGTTTGGGGTAGCACCTTATGGTTGTCCGAGATGAGACACTTCCAGGAGCGATAGACACATTTGGAGCAAAACAAGGAGCAGGCAGGGAGGCTAGTGGAGGATCTCAAGAATGACATCCTCTATGAGGATGGCCAGTACATTCCTATTGTTAGGGGCCTACTCATTTCGAAGAGCCTACGATCATCAGTGTGCAGTAGGATGAGAGCTTCCTTTCTAATGAGATCACTAAAGAGGAAAATAGTCCAACAAAGATCCATCAGTGAAGTGCGAAAGCATTACCCTTGCATTTGGATCTAGAGATGGCATGGTGCGAGGTGTGCAATGGTTCACACAAATTGCTGAGAGAGGAACAATGCGCCAACCATGAAGATGGAGAAGTGGAATGAATGGTGATGCAACTATGTTGTCACTACTATAGATTGATATATCACTATCACCACTTTCACTAGCTGTAGTGATAGAAGCAATAGTGTTATACTTCCACCACTAGTTGGACTGATAGGGAGGCCTCCTAAGGAAGGAAACCAATAGTTGAAACTTCTACCACCGATGGGTTAACAATAGATGTGGCAGTGGTATTTTCCTAGTCGTATGAAAAGCCGAGCCGACTAGGACATGTGTTATGGCCGCCATCCCTCCATGACTATTTGGTCTTTCGGTGGTAAAGTCAGCATGAGTTATTTCCCAACTACCCACAACACAGTTGCATCACCATTACTTGCACTTCTCCATCTTCAAGGTTGGCCTATTTAACTAGGGTCTAGATGCACCTCTTGGGCTCAATCCACACACTCTTGAATCCACACACTCGTGAGCTACTGTATCTTTCCTCATCGCTAAGAAATGCTTTGTCTTCATCCTTGCACCTCTCATGGCCTCCTCCTAGCTATGAGAGGTGCAAGATGGAGATAAAGCACCTCACAGGGTGCTTGGAGAAGGCCTTCAAGATTGGGTGCTTTAGATTCCTTAACCTTGCTGCACCTTAGCATTGCGATGTAGATCTACATCCCTCGATGCTAAGAGGTAGGAAGATTATGGAATATAAAGAACCTCACTGAGATGCAGGTGCAAGTTTTTCAAGGTGCTCCTTCTCCATCCTTGGCGAGGTGCTACCACTGAATAGGAACTTGACCTTGATGATTGCAGATCTTGTGTTATTAGAAGATCTATAATCATCTGGTTCTCTCCTATTTAGGGGCCCAATTCTCAATTGGGGTGCTTCAAGTTTGTGAGGTGCTTGTTTAGTCATTCTTCAAGATTGGGTGCTTATATTTCATCTTGCAGCTCTCATGGTCAAGAAGCAGATCGCACCCCTTGACCATGAGGTACATCTTGTAGCTCTCATGGACAAGAAGTAGATCACATCCCTTGACCATGAGGGTTGCAAGATGCAAGGTAGAGCACCTCACTAAGGGTGAAGTTTTCTGATGTGCTGCGTCATTCTTTAGATTCCATGATCTTTGTACCTTGGAGGATCGAGATGCAGATCTATTGGTTTGTATGTGCAAATTGCCATATAATACGAATATATTGTCGCATAGACCTCAATGGAAAATACGTAAAGAAGTACTATACCCAAGTATTTGGGTCCAATAAAAGACATAGGATCAAAAGTGACATGCAAACAGTAGATTCTTTACTTATAAGACCCTAGATATAATCTATGGTCCTAAGAAAACATTGTTTACAACATCTTCTGTATGGATGGTCACTACGATAGCCTTGGCAACATTAGTGAAGTCTCCAATCAGGTCCTCTTGATCTTCTAGCGGATTAGTGTCTGAAAAACTAGGTTCTAGGTGATAGAGCTCATGCCCTAAATGGAGTTGCGTTGCAGCCAGAGTGGCATCGGCACCATAGTGAACCCCATGAGTTGCCACTTCTCTTGCATGGAATGGGATATCCCAAGGTGATCTTCAAGAGAAACTCCCCTGGCATCGACTACTACAACTGTGTCTTATGCTGCTGTTGGAGGATCTCATGGTGACTCTTCAAGTCAATCTCCTAGCGACAAGCCTCCTCGATCTTGTGACAAGATGCAGCCAGTTGTTCCTCAAGATCTAATGAAAATAAAGGGTTATCGGATAAAGTCACGAATATAAAAGGAAAGACTCTTCAAAGAAAATTTACCTACTGCCCAAGCATGAGATTCATTAGCCCTCATCTAAGCAACATTGGTGTCTTCTTCAGATGCAAAGAGGGCTATTTTAACGGCATCGAGACATAGCTCGAGCCGACCTATCTCATGCATCGTTTTAGAATATAGGTTTCTAGGCCTCCCTCCTTTCATGGATAAGATTTTGGACATCCTAACCATCATATGACTCAGAGTCAGAGGATGAAGATGAAGATACCATGGACCCAGCAAGATGTGCTTTGATAGCATGCACAATCGATTGTTGTCCAACCTCCACTGGAGTTGGCCGATGTACCACAACATGAGAGGTAGCCCTGCATATTCAAAGGATTAATGCAAGACAGCCATATGGAGAAGAAATCATTCCCTCTCACCTTTGGTGACAAAGAGGGACATGAAGATGTGGAAGCGGATCCATGGCTTCTAGAGTTTCCTCCCTTGAACGCTTGTCGTGAGCCATTGTTCAGAAGAAGACTAGAAGGAGAAAACAATGAAGAAAAGATATGTGTCATAGCACAACAAATGAACACAAGAAGTATTCCTTCTACTCTGCCTTGCCTCCAAATTTATTGCCCCATGGGACCTCTATAGTGGGTTCATCGAGTTACACACGAGATTCGGGGGCATGTGTTCACACCAAAATTTATTAAGATACATAGGGAAGCGTGCATGAGTATTGAATGTTCGTCTCAACTTCCAACACCATCCCCACCACTTATTATACTTGGAGTCATCATAGAGCAAGGCTAATAATACATCCTACTTGATAGTTGTATGGTTCCTTGCAGCCTTCTCTTAACCCACCCATATACCTCTATCCCTAAAAGAATGCAACTATGGTATACGCGCTAGTTTAAGTGTTTCACATTTGACCAAGTTTTTAGTAAATAATATTTGGGAACCATTGGGGATGTCCTTAGGGCGTCCTCCAACTTCCAACATAGTCCCCAACACCAAGAACCATCGTATACCTTGTTGTGCTCCCTAGATCATGCATCTTAACTGCACTAAGTCTGGGTGCATCTTCAAGGTGAGTGTTGAATGCCCCAACTTGCAACACTATCCCTACCACTTGTTACACCGAGAACCATCATATACCTCATCTTCCCTAATGCATGCTCCCTAGATCATGCATCTTAACTACATTGATTCTAGGTGCATCTTCAAGGTTGTCCTATTTAAGATGGGTCTGCTTGCACTGAGTCTCTCTCCCCTCCCCTCCCCTCCCCTCCCTCCAAATCCCTTAGCATTAGACTGAGTGAGAGAGTGGCAACTCCTTTCATCCACCATGGTTCATGGCGTACTTCAGCACCTCCACTGTTGTTGGGAGAAGGCTTTTAAGATTGGGTTCTACAGTGGCCTATTGGTGGCTGTTCATCTTGGGTGTTAGAGGAAGTTCCTCAAACAGATGGGGAAGAACAATACCATCGCTGGCCTGGGTCGCCGGTGACATAGTGGCTAGGCTCGTTGATGGTTGGTGTGCGGGAGACTTCTAGGTCAAAATATCTATGGGAAATCCTAGAGGATGGAGGGTGCTTGTTATTGCCAAGAAACCTTTTGAGCCCATGGATCTTGACCTGGGTTCTCTCGCCGCCGTGCCATGCGTTCCTCCTTGATAATGAAGAAGACAACATGGGCAAGGGTCCTCATGGGGCTCCTCATCCTCTCGGTGTTAGAGGGAGTTCCGCGAGGTGGTTCTTCCTAAGGCTTCTTCTAGGTGACATCCCTGCTCATGGCAATGATCCGGAGGTGTGGTGAAGGTTTAGTTATGCCTTCATCTAGCTTCTACACTTCATGAGATGTCCATCGCTGAGTGCGGGGATAAACCTATGCTCATCGATGAAATTTGTCTCATGCTGATGCTTATGCTAATTTGTTGTGTGAGAAAAACATTGTTCATTCACTGAAAATATTGTTGAAGTAGTGCTGAAGAATAGGGCCATGGTTTTTGTCATCATAACTTTAGTTGTTGATAGATCCTTGTTATTGTACGCCTGGTGAATGAAAAACAGAGTTATTCGAAAAAGAATGTCTTTTATTGATTTTGAATGTTGTTACCTCACTAAGATGCTGGTGGAGTGTTACTTTGTATGTGTAAACTACCAGTATGGTATGGCTTTGTTATCGTGTCCACTATTAATGTAGAGATCAGTACCTTTATTGTGCAACATTAGCTGACAAACTTTGTCATGTTAGCGTCCATTGTTATTGTAAAATGTATGCTGTGTGTTCAGTAAGCTATTGAGGCCCAGCTGAATTAGTATCAACATTGTACAATTCTATCACCATCAGATATAAAGTATCACTGCTGCTAGGTGCTATGGTCCCTTCTTCTTTAAGACCCGATCACCACCGCCGATAGCCTTCACCACCTGATATCGTAAAAATTTGCAAGCCAACGCGAGACTCCCGCAGTGTTTTTAGAAATTTTGGCGGACATTTCTATTCCCACAAGTCCTACTCTGTAGTTAGCTTACAAAGACCGCTACCCACCCAACCACACTATCTGTCTCCTCCTCAAGTGCTGCTATTCCTCACCTACTCATCGGCGTGCAAGCCACCACTCACCACCGACAAGCTAGTGCTCTACGTCGGTATGCCTCACCGGCACGTTAGCATAGATCCACCGATGACCATGCTGGTACTCATCACTACGTGGCCACTATTGATGGTGAAAATGACATAAAAATACACACTCAAAACACCATCAATAGCCTTGGTTTAATGGAAGAGAGACATGTCATGAAACATATTTATCAATAACGAGTTCTACTTGTACCTAGAAGTATTTTTATGCAGGAGATGACAAATGGAGGCAAATGAGCCAGTGGGGCCTCCATATGTAGGTCGCCCAACCTACATATGGACCCACCAGGCCATGCCAAGGTGGCACAATCCATGTGAAGTACCCCAGAACCAATTCCCACCCTTGGATCACACCTGTGTTTTCTCTCAAGGGTGGAAGCTGAAGTCACATGGATTCATGGGCCTACATCGAAGCATCCAACATGACAAAAGTGGCCACCATGCTGTATGACATGTGGGGATACCTTCTAGAAGGAAGTGGTGGGGCCCAGCTACCATAGGTAGGTTAGGCTGACCATCCCATGGAGGCTCCAGCCTTCCACCGCCTTCCCCACACATTTAGCACATGCCAAATGACCCTAGCCCTAGGATCTAAGGCAGTTCTTTGGCGAAGGATCCAATGGTTGCATGATCAAGGTCACACAGATCGCTGACATGGTGATCCTTCACCTCCACCTATAAATAGAGGGTCACTCCCCCCTCTCCATTCATGATTCATTCAAAGCTACAAGTGAAGAGTAGAGTAGTCCACTTCTTGTTAGTAGTGTAGTCTAGTGTGGGAGTTAGAGTTGAGTCGAGCTTGCTTGGGGTTATCAAAGTTGTCTTCTAGAGAGTCTGGTATAGCTCTTATATCTTTCTCTTTGTAAGACTTTGTTTATTTAATATATTACTCTTTCTCTACTTTACTTAGTTCTTACTTTGTGCAATATTATATTTGTTATAGTGTTGTAGTGTACTTAGTTTGTCACATAGTTGTTATATACTTGGTTGTGATCCTAGAAACACACCTGTATTGCAATCACGTCTGTCATAGGGTGCTCCAGTTGGCCTTGTGTACACAACTAGAGTAGTGAGAGAAGGTGTAAGCATGGGGCTTATACATTATCTTGCCTTTGGTTACCTCTTGTTGCACGGATTGTTTGTAGTAGCTAGCAGGTGGTGATAGCCCTATCTAGCCTTTTCATTCCACCATGTGTTGTAGACAAGTTCTTAAAAGGTAGGGGTCTAGTAACAAGGTAGCCACTTCAAGTAGGGGTTTTGTCTCCTATTGTCTCACCTATCGCCTAGCATACTTGTTGTGAGGTATCAACCGGGCTATTTCAATTGTATGATTAAGTTAAGTCCACAAGGTAGAGTTTGAAATATAGAAATTCTTTACTCACTCGTTGTCCTCCCACCTAGCTATACTTACTAAGTTATCTTTAGTTACTTTATCTATGGTCTGTTGAATCATCCCTTCCTATCATATTTCGTTTACCCCCTACACTAGTTGGCACTAAGTTGTGGTAAATACAAGGATCTCTCTTTTATTATTGTTTCTAGCTATCCCTTTCCCTTAGGATAAAATAAATAACGATACCTTGAAATACTCCCGGGTGAAGTGCTACAGCGGTATATTCTGTGCGCTTGCAGAATTATTCAATAGTCATAAGAGATACCACCAAATGTTTCAAGCGCCGTTGCCAAGGAAAGCATAGCCTAGAAATTTTAATAAAGTTGAATCAAGAGTTTGCCATCAATTTAGTTATCAATTAGTTGTAAGGGGCTTACCCCTTGCCTATGTTTCGCTTTTGTGAAGCAAGGCATTGTATGAGTGGTTTTCTATTCCAGGGCCACCACATTAGAAAATCCTGAGAAATTCTGAAGGAATTCTAGATGCCGTCTAGTTTCCCCTTGGAAATTTAGCTCGATTTTGAACCCACTCAAGGAAGGAGGCTCCGAACCAACACTCAAGCAAGCTATGGCTCAGTCAGCGATCTCTAACTTCTTGGCTCTATCGGCTGCTCATGTAGCCACGGGACCACAAGTTGACTTTGGGGACACCCAATTTGAGCTCAAGCGAGCGCTGATCAATATGGTGCAAGCTAACCCATTCTATGGGAACCCCCATGAGGATGCAAATGCACATCTCCCACACTTCATGGAGGTGTGTGGCACCATTGCCATCAAGGGAGTCACTTCAGACACCATCCGTCTTCGCCTTTTCCCATTCTCCTTGCTCAAGAAGGCGAAGTAATGGTTCTATGCTCATCCCGAGGATGTCACCACCTAGGAAAACTGTGCCAATGCATTCCTCAAGAAATTCTTCCTGATGGGAAAAGCCACTGCCCTTCATGGAATGATTTCAAGCTACCAACAACAAGTGGATGAGACTATTCCCGAAGCATGGGAACGTCTCTAGAGTACATTCGGGAGTGTCCCCACCATGGGATTAAAGAATGGCTCCTGATCCAAGGTTTCTACCATGGGCTAACCAACGTGGCCCAGTAATCACCTTGATGCTACCACAAGAGGAGCATTCGCCTCACTCAATGTCACACAAGCTAAAAACCTCATCAAAAAGATGGTGACAAATCAAGGGTGGCATGAAGAATGACTCCAACCCAAGAAGAGGGGCATGCATACCATTCATGAGGTAGATGCACTCTCTACTAAGATGGACCTCTTAATGAAGAAGCTCGAGGAATGTGCAAACTTCAAGAAAGATCGAGAGGCCATTCAATACTATGCCTCTGCACAAGCCATTAAAGCAAAGCAATGGTGTGAGGTGTGTGGTGGAAACTATTCAGGGAATGATTGCCCCGAAACAAGGGAGGTCATGAACATAATCAACAACAATGGGAATCATCCTCAAAACAATGGATGGAGTTCATGCCCCAACTATCAAGGTAATGGAAGTAAGAGTTTTACAAAATTTAATAGCAATAATCAATCCTTCATTAAAAAATCTTGTCATGAGTCAAACTAAAATCAATGAAAGCATGAATAATAAGTTGTTAGCTAATGACAAGACCCTTGAAACCCTAAATGCTAAAATGGATGATCTTGCTTCTGCTGTAAAAAATCAATTCAGCTTCAATAAAAAGTTAGACTCAAATAGCTAAATTAGCAGCCTCTGTTCCATCCTTTGATCAAATAAAAAATTCTGGTAAACCTGAAAATGTTTCAAGTATCAATGTGGTGACCACTGAGGGGAGGTAAGTCCACTCGCAATCCGCCACATCCTAACATGATAGGGAAGACCACAAGGAAGGACAAGGGGGATGAGACAGATGAAGAAGAACTTCCATCACAAGATGACAATGTTAAGTTTCATGGAAAGACAACTCCTCATGAGTACTATGACACCAACGTGTTGTTGCCATTTCTGAATAAGCCAAGGAGACCAGTCAACCGATGAACAATTTGGGAAATTTGTTGAGGTAATACAGTAGATTATACATCCATATTCTGTTACTTGAATGAAATGTAGGTTCCTACCTATGCCAAAGTACCTACGGGACATCCTAAACAACAAACGCCTGCTACTAATGACTGGGGTCATCAAGTTGACAGAAGAGTGTAGCACAACTATACTTAACCAACTTCCGCCAAAGAAGAAGGACCTAGGGTGCCCCACCATCAACTGCTCCATTGGGACACAACACTTTGAACATGCGCTATGTGACTTGGGAGCAACCGTCAGCGTCATGCCACGGGTAGTATTCGATAAACTCAATTATACTACTTTGTCCCCTACACCAATGTGTTTGCAGCTGGTGGATCAATCAATCCGTTATCCCATAGGAATTGTCGAAAATATTCCCATCAAGATACGAGACTTTTTTGTCCCCGTGGATTTTGTGGTGCTGGACATGGAGGTGGACAAAAGGACTCCACTCATTCTTGGAACACCATTGCTCATGCACCACCAATGCACACATGGACATGGGAGCGAGAGAAATTCAATTCAACATTAATGGGACCCTGGAGAAATTCAACTTCAAGCTGAAAGTCTAGCGATGCTCGATAATTAAGGTAAGAGTAATGCCACCATGTGTCATTTACTCTAATAAGAAACAGTTCAAACCACAACCACGGTTGAAGCCCAAGCGGCTCTAGAAGAAGAAAGTGGTGCAACCATCCACGTCTCCATCTCCGAGACAAATAAATGCACCCGTACAATGAACAAAATGGAGAGGTCCTGCTCCAAGGACCTAAAGCACGGAGCCCTCATCAACAAGGTAAGTAGGTAAGTAGCTCATACTTAATCTTAATTAGCAAGTTTACCTTGCATTCTTGTTTTACATTCACACATATTTAAATTTCGACCCAACTTAGTATTACACTTAATAAATACATGAGGTTAGTTTAGCACGAAAACTTGAGCCAGTTTGGGCCCAAAGTGGGGTTGGCTGACCCCACTATGGAGCCATCTTTTCTGTTGCTTTTTGGCATGATGTCCTGGCTTAGATTCTTGATTAGGGGAGACAAACAAAAATGTAAGAAGAGGACAAAGGCAGGTTGGCCAACCTACATATGAAGCTACCTGCCACCTCTTTTGCCATGGCATGCCTGGCATCCTCATTTCTTAACCACGGGAGCCAATTCAGCCTGGAGATGCCATTTGCATGTTGGGCAACCATGATATGACCCATTCAGTCATTTCCTTGCCTCCCACTCACCATGCTTTGGCATCACATGTAAGAATCTCTGATCAAAGACCAAAGGGGGGAACACAAGGACATAAGACGACCAGTACATGGTATCTTCCTTCACTCACCTTTGCCTTTACCCTTCTACTAAGCACCACATGCAAGAACCTCTGATACAAATCAAAGGATGGGGACATAAGGACGTTGGTCAACCTGCATATGGTCCCATCTTTCACTCAAAACTTGGCTTTTCCCTTTCACTAATCATGAGAGAAGAGAATCCCTACACTACATCATTTGGAAGGGGCATTAGGAGGTCACCCAACCCTCTAATGGAGGCTTATCCCCTCTTTCTGCTCTCCATCATGCTTTGCCAAGTATCCAAGGTGCTTTGCTCTGTAAATTTCCTGAGAAAGCCACCAAGTGGAGGTCGGGGGACATGACTATGACCCATTCCATCACATCTCTGCCTACCACTCTCCTTTGCTCTCTGTGTAAGGCATTGTCGAGCATTCAAATTTTGAAAATGGAACACTAGTGGGGTTGGCCGACCTGTAGGAGGAGCCTCCAGCATTTCCCGTTGCTCTGGCTACAAAACCCCATGCAGAGAAGCTCATTTGCATACTAAAAAATCTGCAGAACATTTCGACCACCACATCCACTCCCTCTCTCAAGTTTAGTACTAGCTAATCTCAAGTTTAGTCATCCTAAGAAAACCCCAAAATATTTTTTAGTTTTTAGTAGTGTTGTAAGCTTGTTTAGCCCCTCATATTACTCCCGCAAGAACACCTTATGAAGGTAACACGAACCGCTTACTCGGGCGACTAACGCTAACATTAATCCCTTTTCATCCTTGTTGTGTTTGTCTCATTTTGCTGCAGAAATGCTCAAGTCAACAATCAAGAAAGCAAAGGCGGACATCAGCAGAAGCTCCTCAAGACGCTCTCATAGCTCATAGGGGAAAGCTTCATCCCATGACATCGAGCTATGTCTCTCGGGGTCACAAGATGAGTGTGCGGAGTCAGCCCATTTCTCTGGGGCGACCGTGAACATGGAAAGCGGTGAAGGAAGCCATGATGGGGATGGGCATGAATCGCCAAATGTTGAACAACATTTTGGTGATCATGAGCTAGAGCCATCAAATGAAGAACCTGAAGAAGAAGAAGATAATCAACCCGCCAAAGTGCAAGACCGGGAGACAGGACTCCTCCTCACTCCACAAGAATTCCTCACTCTTGACAACATTTGCAACTGCGTCTTCAAGCATACCAAGGTATTTGACCCATTGCTCCTTGAGAAAACAGGTATGAATGAGGAGTTCAACACTGTCTTTATGACCATGGGGTGGGAAAATTTTTGGAAGCTTGCTGATCACCCGGGAAGTAAACTGCTTACTCTTGAATTTTTAATGAACGGTGAAACCATCTAAAAATCATATCTATTTCCATCTTTTGGATGAAGAGTATAATTTAACTTGGCCTGATTTTAGCCACATCCTTGGTTTTGCTCCTAATTGCACTCATTAACTTGAGCATGCTACTCGTGGGTTTAATAAGCTTGAATTTTGGCATGAGATAACTGGTAATAATGAATGCCGTTACCCACGAACTAATGACATCCAAAATCCCACTCTACGCTTTATGCATCAGTTGGATAGGAGTAACTTTGCTTCCTATAGATGATGTGAGAATTGTTAGAGAAATTGATTTGAGACTACTTTTTGCCATGGTAAATAAAATACGTGTCACACCCGTAAAGGGCATGGTGGCTCACTGGATGTCTGCTAATGAAAGAACGGGACCCTTTGATTTTACATGAATAATCACAAAGTTTGCTAGTGAGCTATGACTACTGGATGGGTACCAACATTTCTTGACCACACCAAGGACAATATTAACACTTGATTATTTTAGACATGATCACATAATAGCCGGTGGTAAATATAATGCTCCCATTGTCTACATGTTTCGTGACCATCCAGCTCAAATCATTCTCCTTTGTGAGAGACTTAAGTTGTATGGGGGTCACCGCCTAGCAATAAATATAGACAAAATTGCGGGACATAGGAGTTTTGCAGGGGGACTTGTAACCTGCAACATGGCACGCGCCGCACAACAAGGCAGTACATCACGGGAGGTAGAAGACAATATTGGGAAGAAAATTCGAGTGCAATACAAATTTCGAGCTTCGGTGGAAGGCGCCCGCAACCGGCAGCACGCGCTCAAAGCGCGTGATTTTCCATCTCCTCACAGGAGAGGGAATATCGTGGCTACCGGCAGGACATGACCCTACTCACCAACCAGTTGGGTGAGCTGCGGGTCAGGCATGAGGCCATCCACAACATTGCTGTGCGCAATCAACAGCGCCTCCAAGCCCTCCAAGAGCACAACGCCAGGCAGTTGGCAGTATTCCATGCGCAGCATGGAAGGCACCCGCCACCGTATCCACCATTGGGACCATGAAGAAGGACAAGCTTGGGGGAGATTCCCTCCCCCACTAAGGTAAGTATTTCTATTCTTTGCATGCTGCATTTAATTTAGTTTATTTCCATCATGGCATTGCATTTATATATATACCAAAAAAACTAAATATGATAAAAGACCAAAAATACTCCCCTTTGTTTATATATGCTTCATGAATGTTTATCTTTCTCATGGAAATGATGAATAGTTGCTCTATTAATGTTTCTCTAGTACCTAGTTTATAGCTTGATATTTCTCTAAGTATGGATTAATTGGCTCATATGAAACCATCATGAACCTAAAACTTTGTGGGATGCAAGTGCTGTAACTAAGTCTAGGTTGTTGTGAGACATGAAATAGTGAGACAAGAGCTCCTATAACATTGTTCCAAACATGAATGACTATCACAGTTTTATTTATTAAAATGATGAAAAATCGTATTGTTCCTCAATGGTGATAAAATTCCTATGAAAGCCATATATGCCACTTCATGACTTAAGCCTTCCAAATAAGCTATTTGTTTTGTATTGAGTTCTGTCAAGTCTTGTTGACAATTGTTTAGAGACTTATCATGCTCCCAAGATCAAGATCATGTACACACCGCATATTTTTGCTACTTCTAGACTAGAAGTACGCAAAAACATGTTTCCATTTTCCATCAAAATAAATTCTCCATGCCCTAAAAGTGTGATCTCTCTAAGTATGAATTTTTAAAGACATGGGCTCATGAATAAAAGGGAAGGTCCACAGCATTGAAAAAAATTGTGAGCACATGAAGGCTCATGAATAAAAGTGATAGCCATGTCTCAATATAATAAGTTAGAGAGAGGGATCATATCAAATAGAGGAGCATTATATTCACCATCCACCATGTTCCAGACACATGCACATCTTGATCTAAGAGTATGACACTTCTCTCCTTGGATCCGAGATTTGGCTTTATAAAATATGCAAGGTAAGTATGCTACATTTTTCATCCCTACCCAAAACTCCACATAAGCCTTTTTAGTTAGGATGAAAAGAAGACAACTTCAAAAATGTGCGTTGGTAACGAAATTATACACCACTTGAGCGATATGAGAGTTCCATTTGAGGAACATTAAGTTTTCTTTTGAAAAATGATGCCAAAAACCTATGATAAGAAACTTGTGTGGAGTGAGAAAAATAGTGCTCAAGTCAAAAGCTATTCTATCTCTCAACCGTCCAAGGCAAATGAAAAGGTCATACGCCCCATAAAGGACTAAGTTAATATGAGTGAGTTTTATTGCTAATTTTTCCATTCAAAGAAAAGTATGTTTGCTGTACATTTGGCACTATTGAAATGTGAAGCATAGTAGCAACTCCTGATCCACTGAGGCTAAGTTTAATTTTTTGCTCGAGACAAGCAAAGGTTAAGCTTGGGGGATCTAGTTGATGGTGAAAATGACATAAAGATACACACTCAAAACACCAGTCAAGAGCCTCAGTTTAATGGAAGAGAGACATGTCATGAAACATATTTTATCAATAATGAGTTCCACTTGTACCTAGAAGTATTTTTATGTAGGAGATGACAAATGGAGGCAAATGAGCCGGTGGGGCCTCCATATGTAGGTCGCCCAACCTGCATATGGACCCACCAGGCCATGCCAAGGTGGCACGATCCATGTGAAGTACCCTAGAACCAATTCCAACCCTTGGATCACATCTGTGTTTTCTCTCAATGGTGGAAGATGAAGTCACACAGATTCATGGGCCCACAACGAAGCATCCAACATGACAAAAGTGGCCAGCATGATCTATGACATGTGGGGACACCTTCTAGAAGGAAGTGGTGGGGCCCAACTGCCATAGGCAGGTCAGCTGACCTGCCCATGGAGGTTCCAGCCCTCCACCGCCTTCCCCACACATTTAGCACATGCCAAATGACCGTGGCCCTTGGATCTAAGGCGGTTCTATGGTGGAGGATCTAGTGGTTGCATGATCAAGGTCACATGGATCACTTGACGTGGTGCTCCTTCATGTCCACCTATAAATAGAGGGTCACTCCCCCCTCTACATTCATGATTCATTCAAGGCTACAAGTGAAGAGTAGAGTAGTCCACTTCTTGGTAGTAGCGTAGTCTAGTGTGGGAGTTAGAGTCAAGTTGAGCTTGCTTAGGGTTTCCAGACTTGTCTTCTAGAGAGTCTGGTATAGCTCTTATATCTCTCTCTTTGCAAGACTTTGCTTATTTAATATATTACTCTTTCTCTGCTTTACTTAGTTCTAACTTTGTGCAATATTATATTTGTTATAGTATTGTAGTGTACTTAGTTTGTCACATAGTTGTTATATACTTGGTTGTGATCCTTGAAACACACCTGTATTGCGGTCAATGCCGGTCATAGGGTGCTCTAGTTGGCCTTGTGTACACAACTAGAGTAGTGAGAGAAGGTGTAAGCGTGGTGCTTATACATTATCTTGCCTTTGGTTACCAGCTTGTTGCATGGATTGTATGTGGTAGCTAGGAGGTGGTGACAGTCATGTCTTGCCTTTGCATTCCACCATGTGTTGTAGACAAGTTCTTAAAAGGTAGGGCTCCAGTAACAAGGTAGCCGCTTCGGGTAGGGGTCTTGTCTGTTATTGTCTCGCACATCACCTAGCATACTTGTTGTGAGGTATCAACCAGGTTATTTCAATTGTATGATTAAGTCCACAAGGTAGAGTTTGAGACATAGGAATTCTTTAGTCACTCATTATCCTCCTACGTAGCTATACTTACTAAGTTATCTTTAGTTACTTTATCTGTGGTCTGTTGAATCATCCCTTCCTATCATATTTCATTTACCCTCTACACTAGTTGGCACTAAGTTGTGGTAAATATAGGGATCCCTCTTTTATTATCGTTTCTAGCTATCACTTTCCCTTGGGATAAAATAAATAACGATGCCTTGGAATACTCCTAGGTGAAGTGCTACAGTGGTATATTCTATGCGCTTGAGAAATTATCCAATAGTCATAAGAAATACCAACAGCCGCTCAAGCTCACTGCCGCAAGATCCAAAGGCAAGGGTAAAGCTTTCTCACACTTCCCTTATCCATATTTCTTGGCTTTTTTATTCCCCTCTTATCTCATCTGAGTATGAATCAAGCTTCTATCTGATCATTAAGGAGCTCATGAGCACATCCCCGTAGACACTCATACTCTAATTCAGGTGATAGTGCCACTGCTTGTATCGCTAGCCATGCTCCACCACATCCTAGTCAAGATGGAGGAGGAGGCCACCAACAAGAGGAATGAAGTAGACATCCTCACTGACAAAGTCTTGGTCCTTATCCTCTACCACCTGACCACCCACACCTTGTGTAGCTGCAAGTGTGTGTCGCTCCTAGAACTACCTCATCTCTGAATCTGAGTACCGTAAGGAGCTACCCTAGTTTGTCACCGAATTCATGTATGGCAACTTGAAAGGCAAACACCGATTTGCCAGCTTCACCGGTTAATACCCCTCCTTTTCATTCTAGCCCTTCCCCATTCAGGATTTAATCATCTCAAATTGATGCAGAGGCCTCTTCAGTCTGCTGGTGAGTTGGGCTGCGCTATGTTGTCTGCAATTTGACGACTAGCAAATCAATGGTACTATCGCATAGAAACCTTTGTTTATGGTTTAGCTTGCTTGGGGTTCAATCCAACAATCTCCTTGCACTTCCATGTGGTAGAACTATGGGTAAGGACGCTTGGAGTGTTTGTTGTCAGCATTTACCCATCCAAAACTAGAGCATGGATGTGTAAAGAATCTGAATGGGGAGAGGGTATTCTAGTATGCAAATTTTCCTTATTGGGGAGGACAGAACACTAATAGCATATGACATGAACCATAAAAAAGTTCATGTCCTCCCTGCTCAGGTCTTCCACTATCCTAGAAGTACCTGGAGTATTTATTTGAATGGACCTCACTATCTGCCTTATGTCTCCTTGTTCATGGAGTCATTAGCAGAGCAGTAAAGGTGCATATGCTGTATTTTGTTATCAGGACATATCTTTGTTCAGGTAGGGAGTTGTTTTGAGTCTATATATATAGTCCAATTTTGTTCAGAGTAGTAAAGCTTTGCATTGTGTAGGTTTTGGAGTGTCAGTGTGTTTGAACAATTTTCCTGCAATGGCTATTCGAGGAAGAAGAGGGGTTCCATGGTGCATTGGCTGCCAAGCTGATCAAGGAGTGCCAATCTAAAGTAGCGGAGCACATCTACCTTGTTTTAGTTATGTAAGTATATAGGGAGCAGAACCTTTATTATGATATGTTTGTACCGCTTGTGTTAATCCATCTGTTGACACAGTTGTTATGTTAGTGTCGAGCATCATTATTATAACAAGTACTCTTTGTTGTGGACATGATGAATGATGTGTAATGATTATATTTGTATGGTGTGTGTTTAGTAAGTTATTAAGGCCTAGCTGAATTAGTAAATACATTGTGAAAACCAGATGCAATTCTGTTACCATCGGATGTAAGGGTCGTTTGTTGTTTTATCATCACCACCATACCACACGCCATTGGTGAAGTAGACGACCATCACCATCGCTATTTGTCTGATGTGGTAGGGGTCAATACTATATCACCATCGCATCGTTTAGTAACCTAGCACCAACTAAAGGATCATCATGGGTGGATCATGCTACAACGCGATGTTGATTATGCCCTATGACCAGATGGTTCATACGCTGAAGTGATGGTGATGTTCGCCTCAACACAGGCAGGTCGTGCTCCAATGCTGATAGAATAAGGATCTAATCATGGACAGATCATAAGCCATACGGTGGTGTTAGTGCATACCCACACTAGCGGGTCGTGCTCCAATGCGATGGAAGTAAGGACCTTATCACAGATGGATGATAAGCTAATATGGCAGTGTAGTGTACACCCCAGTCGGTCTCAGATACCAATAGTGATGGCTATGACTATCACTACCGACAGCTTACTGCCAAGCTCGAAATTAGACTGTGATGGGGGTTAAGACGTGGCTATGAAAGGTCTGAGTGTAGTAGTGTGTGGGTAGTAGTTAGAAAATAACTCACGCTGAATTTACTACCGCCGGTGCACCAAACAGTTGTGTAGGGCCGACGGCCATAACCCCTATCCCAGTTGGCTTGGCTTTTCATGCGACAGAGAAAATACCACTACCGCATCTATTGCTAACCCATGGGTGGTAAAGTTTCAATGGCTGGTTTCCTTCCTTACAAGGCCTCCCTATCGACCCAACCGGCGGTGGAAGTATCACACCTTTGCTTCTATCGCTACATGCAGTGAAAGTGGTGATAGTGATATATCTATCTGTAGTAGTGCCTCACTACCTGTATTTTGGCCCAAATCTACCAGCTAGGCTAAAGGCGACAAGGAATGAGGCCTAAGAACACCAGGCATAGCAGCAGACATGATGATCAAGTTATCAAGCTTAGTTAGGCGGCATTCTCCCCTAACAAAAGTTATCCAACATTCTAATATCTATAGGATATGATTGAATGATTTGTTGTACTTTTCATGTAACAAACTAGGAAACACAGTAGAATTGCTGTGAGGAAGTGAAGCTTGTAGTATCTGGTGCCTTGCACATTTAGACCTGAGACACTGGCTGAGAAATATTTGGGTTTGCCAATAGTAGTTGGCCATTCTTCGAAGGGCGCCTTTTGAGTATATGCCAACAAAGATCAATGGACTAGTGGCCTGCTAGTCAGAGTGGCAAGCTAGTTGTGTGGGTCACGAGATCCTATTGAAATCAAAAGCATAGGCGATGGTATCTTATCTAATGAGCTATTTTCTTCTTCTAGTTAGTATGTGCAAGAGGATGTGTTGGTGTTTCTTAGCATAAGTAGAGGGAATCCGCAAGCACATAGATACACCTTTGTAGCACTTCATCCAAAAGTATTTAGGGTACCGTATTTTTCCAAAGGAACGGATGTGTAAGTAGTCTCTTAGCTAGTTCTCCCAGAAAGATAAGATGAAGAGTAACTCGGGTAGTGAGGTTCTTCTAAGGGTAGAAACCTTAAGTGAAGATAACTTTGCTACTACAGACTCACTTCAGGGCACTGGATCGCACTTGGTCTACCAAGTGATGCTGGCCTGTAGCTCTATGCCGTATCCGAACGTGGGGGATTACGAAGGACGGATAGGGCTATCACCACTTGCTGCCTACCCCTGAACCGCATCATCTCTACCAAGTGATAGCTTAGACACCATGTCCACACTATTAGTCACTACTCTAGCATTGGCCATGAACTTCCATCTTTATTAGGAGTCCCCTACTAGAGCACCCACCATGAGGATGGACAACGAACCCACAAGTAAGTAGTAACAATGATAACCTACTTAAGCAATCAATACTGAAGTTGAACATGAACTTCTTACTCCAAGTTGTAAGATGATCATAGAGGTACAAGTGTAGAGGGGGCCAACAAGTCCGGCACTCCACCACCCGATGTACAAGGCTTGTTGAGTGCAAGAAATAGAGGGAGCCGCTACTCCGCTATTCCTCTGACTCTTCCTCACTCACTACCTACTCTAGTCTAGCTAGAAGCTAATGGAAATGTGGCTTGCTCTTCTTCTTTTCTGCTAATGTGTAAGATTATCATGAATGTGAAGATGGGGCCTCCTTTTATAGCTTGAGGAGGTTGGTTTAGTGAGGTATTTTAGGAAAGCACCTATGCAACCAACTTCCCCATACATTGAATGCACCGCCTAAGGAAGGTGGGGCCAGGCTAAGCTAGGGGTAGTGCGAGCGCACCATGGGTGCGGCCGCACCCTAGGCCAGCCCACTCACCATTGCCTTGCTCTAGTGGGTTACTGGCTAGGCTGGGATGGCTCCCATGCTGGTGCTTGGCCCAAATTCATCGGTTGTTTTGGGCTTTTGTTGAAAATGTGCATTGCACTTTCTTCGATCATGTATTTTGTCTTGTATTTTATGTTTGTGACCTACAAAACATATATACACAAAAACTTATGGAATATGTTAGTTAAAAGCTCTAATTCTAAGTTTTGACCTTGTCATTTGTTTTATTTTGCTTAAATGTTGGCGATATAAATGAGAGTTATGCATCGCAAACAAGCTCCCCCACACTTAGTCGTTTGCTCATCCTCGAGTAAAGTTTTAAGGACTAAGCGGGTTCATCTCCTTGATCTAAAAATCTACATACAAGTTATTCCAAGCTTCACCTTAACATGTGAACTTCCAAGTGTCTACCAAAATATCTTGGGTAATTGAAAAATGGAACTAGCTTGGATTCAAATCTTGTCACTCTATTCCTGCTCAGAAACTTGGGTTTTTGTATGGTTTTGAAAACAATAAGATAGCTTTTGTTCCTTGAATGATTCTCTCGAGTCACTCAACTTTGGAAGTGGTTCCTTGCCAAGGCATATTTTGAAATTTTGCCTTCTCTTTGATCACCCTACTTCTAAAGCTTATGTGGAGTTTTTGGGTAGGAATGAGAAAGTTGTGGCCACACTTACCTTGCATATGTTGTAAAGTCAAATCCCAGACCTCACCAGGAGAGAAGCGTCATACTCTTAGATCAAAACTATGTGAGTGTGTGGAATTTGGTGGAAATATACTCCTTGGTTTGATTTGATCTCTAGCTTTTTATTTTGAGACATGGCTAGCTTATTTTCTCTATGAGAATTCATGTGCTCATCATCATTTTTAATGCTTCTAGGACCTTCATGTGTCCCTATATATTTTTTTTCTATACTTTGGGACCTTCATGTGTCCCATTCTTTTTTTCAATACTTTTTGCATAGCCTTTTTGTCTCTTATTTGCTAGGGAGATCATAATTTTAGAGCATGGAGTATTTATTTGCTAGTGATGGAAAACATGTTTTTAGCGTATTCCCAGTGTCGGAATAGCTATTTATTTGTGGTGTGTACGTGAGTTTTGATCTTGAGAACATGAAACATCTCTCAATAGGGGTCACAGAACATGACCAAACTCAATAGAAAGTAAGAGGCTGTGGAAGGTTTTGCCATGTATGATCATATATGGCCTTGGTAGGTATTTGAATGTCATTCATGGAACATGCTACTTTGGATTTTTGTTTTGTAAAATAAACCCCAAGTACTTTGCAAGAATGAGCAAGTGTCATGTCATCCTTCTATATCTCATTCGTCAATTACTTAGATAAAATAGGTTCCCTATGATAAGTGTTCACAAGTTTTTAGGAATATTTAGCAAGGAATAAAAAGTATGCAAACTTTTTAATCATAGGAAGATATGGAGATGGAGCATTTCTTTTTAGGTTATTTTAAAATTTATTCAGTTTTAAAGCTTTTATTAAATACGGAGTAAGAGAGTGAAGGTTGCACAAATTGATTTTGAATTTTCAGCCATCATTTGTGCAACTGAGTCGGAGGTGAGTGTGGTTCCTCCCCCACACTTGTTTTCTTTCATGTTTTTATTATGACAATGAAAAGAATAAGAAAGCAAGTGCAACAAAACATTTCTAATAATAATATCTTTATTCAATAATCAAAATGATAGGCAGCATTTACATGATGACAATGATTGGAATGAAAAACTTGAAATGATGAAACTGCGCTGATTTATTTTGGCATGAGTGGCCTAGAAAGGTTGATCTAGAGCATCTGCCACTCTCGCTGCCCTTGCCACCCTAGTGATCTTTTCACCAAAGCCCCAGTAAAGCTCGTTGATCTCATCACTAAGCTCTTTTATCTTTAATAGACTCTTAGCGAGAGGATCATTAGCCTTTCTAACACTTTCGCACATGCTTTTGTTGCTAGCACTAAGCGAGGCGATCAGTGGGTCCTTTAGGTGGCTGCTCGTCATCACTGTCATTGAAGAATCCAATGGGCTGCCCTCTAATCTGAGGTTTTACCATCCTCTTGAACCTAAGGGGTGCACCCTGAGGATTCTGCAAACTCTTTTTCTGATGAGGCCGGCTTGCGTACCAGGCTCCTTAGTAGGTTTGTGCATAAGCGCTTTCCTGTACCCTCTGTCGGGCTTGTGCACACCTACCATGGTGTAGGAAAGACTAGGCCTAATGGAATGCATGGAGGAGCTAGCGCGAGACACCGAGTTGCTGGATACAAGTGAGCGTTTGCTTGGTCCACTAGCTTTGGGTGCCTTCCTCTTGAGGCCGATGGTGCCGGTGGTTGATCTTGTTGGGGGTGCCTTCTTTTCCTTGGTGCCAACAAGGGGTGCCTTGGAACACGTCGTAGTCTTCAAGCTAGTGCCACCACTTGTGGCATAGCTGGTGGTGGCATGATAGCAAGAGGCGCCTCCAAGATCGCTCTCGCTTCCTCCCTCATGAATGAGCTCTCGGGTACAAGATCAATGGATGCCGGAATGCCATCAAAGTTGTAGGTGCAGCAGGAACCTTTGTACATGGTGAGAGCATGGCTGGTCATCTTGAGCTTAGAATGTTTTGTGGAGGGAGAGAGGAAGCTTTGAAGCTTGGTGTGAAGAGAAGAGAGGCCAAGGGTGTGGTTTATATAGGTGAGAGGGCCTCTACCACGAAGGTAAGTATCCTAGCACCGTGTATACCCACAACACACAAATCACTAACAGTATCAAGATTAGGTCTACAAAGGATTGGAGCCAGCAGCTCCATGGGTGGTGTTGTGCCCACACCCCCAGTTGCTACCCCTACGATGTGTTTTCGTCTAGAAATAGATGCATGCATGTGGATACCAGAGATGCTGGTGTCGGATTTTTATTCACTAGGATCAAAGCATGATTGCACAGAATATTCAAATGATCAAGTTGAATCAAGAATATTCAAGTTGGAAGTTTCACATGATTTTGTAATAATGAGTGGATATTCATGTGATCAGGCAAGAATCAAGCAAGATTAATAAAGAATCATGGGTTATCTTAGTGAGGGCAAAAAGGTCATTTGTCCATGAAACTTGCTTAGGAAGATAAAACAATATTGTTGCATTTTGAAGTAAATGAAAGAATATGTTAGTGCTGTTTTTAAATTTTCATAAGTTTTGAATGAATTTATCAAAAATAATTAAATCTATTCTATCTATCTCTAAGTTAGCTTTATAAGAAGGCTCTAGGAAAACTTTTATGCGTTGACCGTTAACTTTAAAAATGTTACCGTCATCAGTCTTGGATGGTGATCGCACCATGTGGCGAAGTGTTGATGATGGTGTACGGTCCTTGCCATTTGCTTCTTAGTTTTCCTTCACTGAAGAGCTTGACTTGGGAGTTGAATAGTAGAACTTTGTCTCCCTCCTTGAACTCTTTCGGTTGGAATCGGTGATGGTGCCATCTCTTAGTTCTTTCTTTGTAGAGCTTGGCACTATGGTAAACGTTTTCTTGCCAGTCTTCTAGCTCAGCAATTTGTTTTTGTCTATTTTTGCCGGCTAGCTTGAAATCCATGTTCCACCTTTTGATTGCCCAATGAGCTCGATGCTGAAGCTCAACTAGTAAGTGACAACTCTTTCCGTAAACCAGCTGGAACGTTGACATGCCAATGGGAGTTTTGTAAGTTGTCCTATATGCCTAGAGTGCAACAGGTAGCTTGTCTTTCCATCCTTTTCCCATTGCTTTGACCATTTTCTATAGGATATTCCTAATTTGTTTATTTGAAGTTTCTGCCTGACCGCTAGTTTGAGGATGATATGGGGTGGCGATGTTCACTACTACACTCGCACCTTTCACAGCCGTGTCGTAACCCACATCATAGTCCAATTTTGGCCTCGGCAGTAAGCTATCGGCAGTGATACTCATCGCCATCACCATCGGTATCTGAGACCGACTAGGGTACACACTACACCATTGTATTGGCTTATCATCCATCCATGATAAGGTCCTTACTTCCATTGCATTAGAACATGACCCATGTGTGTGGGTATGCACTAACACCGCCACATGGCTTATGATCCACCTGTGATCAGATCCTTATTCTGTCTTATTGGAGCAGTGACCTGCATGTGTCGAGGCGAACATCACCATTGCTTTAGCGTATGAACTGTTTGGTCATAGGGCATGGTCACCATCGCATTGTAGTATGATCCGCCCATGATGATCCTTTAGTTAGTGTTAGGTTACTAAACAATTCGATGGTGATGCACGATTGACCCCTGCCTGCATTAGATGAATAGCGGTGGTGATGGCCGTCTACTTCACCAAAGGCGAGTGGTATGGTTGTGATGACAAAACAACCAACGACCCTTACATCCGATAGTGACATAATTGCATCCAGGTTGTCACAATGTATTTACTAATTCAGCTGGGCCTTAATAACTTATTGAACACACACCATACAGATATAATCATTACACATCATTCATCATGTCTATAATGAATAGTACTTTTTATAATAACAATGCTCGACACTAACATAACAACTGTGTCAACTTATTAATTAACACAAGTGGTACATAGATAGCATAATAAAGGTTCTGCTCCCTACAGATTTACATAAGGTAGATGTGCTCTGCTCCTTTTGATTGGCACTCCTTGATCAGCTTGGTAGCCAATGCAGCATGGAACCCCTCTTCTTCCACCCATAGCCATTGCAGGAAAATTGTTCAAAAGCACTGAGACTCCAAAACCTGCACAATGCAAAGTAGCAGAATTAATAATATTCAACATACTATTGGTTTTGTTACCAAGCCAAAATTGGACTATATATAGACTCAAAACAACTCCCTACCTGAACAAAGACATGACCTAACAACAAAATACAACATATGCACCTTTACTGCTCTGCTAAATGACTCCATGAACAAGGGAACATAAGACAGATAGTGAGGTCCAGTTCAAATAAATACTCTAGGTACTTTTAGGATAGCAGACAACCTAGGTAGGGAGGACATGAACTTTTCTATGGCTCATGTCATATGCCATCAGTGTTCTGTCCTTCCCAACAAGGAAAATAAAATTCCATTCTAGGTGAACTACAACCACTCTATAGTCTACAATGGCAGCCTCAGAACCGAGTCCAATATTGTTCAGTCCAAATAGCTACAGCATGTTCACCATATGCTTCAATGTCCATTTACTAGTACCATACTCTTCAAGGACCCAGATTGAAAGGTCAGATGTATTGAAAATATTAGCAATACATAGACACAACTGACCCTGATCTCCATAGATGGACATTGCTGGACCTGGTGGCCTAAGAATTTTCCTCCATGTCTTTCCCTCCATATCAACAACAATTATGTGGGACACCTCCAGCATGTGCATAAAACCATTAAGAAACATAGTTCCTGAAAATTTGCATACTAGAATATCCTCTCCCCATTCAGATTCTTTACATATCCATGCTCCAGTTTTGGATGAGTAGATGCTGACAACTAACAACCCAGGTGACCTTACCCATAGTTCTACCACATGGAAGTGCGAGGAGATTGTGGGATCAAACCCCAAGCAAGCTAAACCATAACAAAGGTTGCTATGCGGCAGTACCACTGATTGCTAGTCACTGGATTACAGACAACATAGCGAAGCCCAATGCACCAGTAGAGGAAGAGGCCTTTGTAGCAATCTGAGATGACTAAATCTTGAATGGGGAAGGGCAAGAAGGAAAAGGAGGGGTATTCACTGGTGAAGATGGCGAATTGGCATTTGCCTTTCTAGTTGCCATACATGAATCCGGCAACAAACTGGGGCAGCTCCTTAAGGTGCTTAGATTCAGAGATGAGGCGGTACCAGGAGCGACACACACACTTGCAGCTGCACAAGGTGCGGGTGGTGAGGCAGCAGAGGATAAGGACCAAGACATTGTCTATGAGGATGCCTACTTCGTTCCTCTTGTTGGTTGTTGATGGTAGTTATCATCCAACATAAATAGGCAACTTACTTGAATAAATGCATGAAAAGGATCACCAACATAGACTTTGGGGTTTAAACTAACAATTTCCATGAGTTTTGGTGAATCTGTGTTTTTAGCAGGGTTATTTTAGAAAACCATCAAGGAGGATCAAATCGTCAAATAAAATCACGCTTATCCATTGCGAAATGGACACTAAAAGGTTCTAGAAGACTCGAGAGGACTCCACACCAAAGCAGAGGCCAAGCCACTACCAGGTGGGGCCGACCGGCCCCAACTAGAGCCCGCCCAGCCACTGGGGACCCACCTATTAGCCTCCTTCATATGTCAATTTCCCACCATCTCCTAGGATGCATCTACATTGTCCTTAAAGTCAGTTTAATCCAAGGGCTCACTGTTGGATGCTTCGGCCTATATAACCAGCCCCTGTCCGCCACCTAGGGCACACTGCCATAAGTCAAGATCAGACCAAAAATTAGGGTTTCTAGAGAGAAGAGAATAGAGCTCCAATTCTTCAAGTTTCTAGTATAGGCTAGCTAGCAAGGTTCAAGTAGAGTTTGGGCTATCGCTTAGGATTCCGGATCTATCGTCTAGAGACTGGTATAGCCATTGTATCTCTTTATTTATGACTTTGTGCTACTTCAATATTATGTTGCTATTTATTATGTTCCTAGTTTACTCTAGTTGTATGCTTGATATAGTTATGATTGATGATGAATTTATGCATATGTTCCCAAAGCTCTTAGCTCAGTACTCGAGTGAGTTAAGTGGTCGATGTTATGTAAACCACCAACTCAGAAGTCTCATTTAGGTTCTTTGGAAAGAATTTTCTTTTCCCTAGAAGAACTTTAGTGAGCTTCTAGGATTCCCTGCTCAGTGCACAATTGATGTAGACTTAGCTATAGAAGACTTTGATAGGAATAAGTTTTGGAGGGAGATATCAAAAGAAATTGTTTGCTACCGCCCTCACACCAATGACATTCACCCCCCTACTTTGCGGTTTATGCACAAATGGCTAGGATTTTCTCTTTTTCCTAGAAATGACTTCCGCATAGTTAGGAATGATGAACTTAAACTGCTCTATGCTATGGTTAAAAGAAAGAAGGTTTCACCTATAAAATTCATGATGACACAATGGGCAAAAATTCCTAGACTTAACGAAGACATTAGGTGCACTTCTTTGGTCACCCGCATAGCTAGAAATTTGGGTTTACTAGCAAATGCTTCTATTACATACATTGATAGTCCCCGATGGATTATTGATTATGGCTATTTTAATCATGCAAACATGTTAAAAAAGGGCAAGGATGGGAAAATAGTCATGATGTATATGGACTACATAAATGAGTTTCCGTTACCAGACCGAAACCTTAGTCTATATGTGGTAGATTTGTTTGTCTTAGATTTGTAGAAAATAGAGCAAGCACCTCGTAGGAGTACCTCTACAAGGATCACTTGCAACCCAGTAGCCTCAGTACTATGGAGACAGACCCCATTCTAGAAGGCCCTGCCTTCACCGGCTACATAGGATTTAATCAAGTAGGACCTTCCTAGGTGCACCAACCTATGCATGCTGGCTCGAACTTGCCAGGATCTTCCCGTATGCACCAACCTGAGCATGTAGGGTGGGAGCATCCTTCTCCACATCATTCAGAGAGTCCTAGCAATAGGGCCCAAGTGGGCAATGATAGGACAACAATTTTGACTACTACCAGCAGAAGTCTTATGAGGAGGTCTCTAGTGGCCACCCGGGAGGACACATGTCCTCCTCTGCCCATGGCTAATACAACCATCCCATAGGTTATCATCAGCAGCAGATGGAGTATGCTTGTTTTGATACCAGGCTGACCACCATCGAGGAGAACCAATAGGAGATCCAGAACACACTTCACCAACATTCCCAGTGGCAAGAAGCAGGACAGCGCATCGTCGCCATCCAGCAACAAACAGCAACAGGAGAATGACAATTGGAACTACTTGTTTGGCCATCTCCACATTGACCACCCGCCTCACTGAAAGGACCATAGCAACACCCAGCTTGGGGGAGGCATCCCCATTTACCTAAGGTACGTTTTCTTTCTAGTATTTTATTATTTTCTTTAGTTTATTTAATATTCGAATTTGTATTAGTTAAAAATGCAAAACTAAGAAAACAAAATAAAAATTTGCCTTTATCTTTTATATATATTACTATGGTATGATCTCAAAAAATGATGGAAACCAAATAAAATGAGTGTGTATATAGTTTGCTTAAGGTGTGCTTTAGATTGTTTTTTAAGAATCAATAAATAAATAGAACTTGAAGATGATCTCACATGATGGAAATGATGAATAGTTGCTCTGTTATAATTCCTTTCAAGTACCTAGTTTTTAGCCTTGAATTCTCCCAAGTTTTGGATGAGATTAATTTGACATGAGAATTTGCTCTGAACTTGAAACTCGTGGGTAGCATATGCTTGATCTAAGTCTAGATAATTGATGGATATGATATGAAAAGGTCTGAGCTGCTATTTATCTTGTTCCAAGTGATACTAAATTCTAGAGATTTCTTTTGAAAAACATAAAAGAGCAACATGATGAGATCCGATGTGACAAAGCTTGAATTCCTACTAGGGTCAACATGTTTATCTAGGCTAGGAAAACTTCCACTTATATGCTACTTGTTTTGCATTGAGTTTAGTCCAGCTTTGTTCATGCCTTATGAGAGGTTTGTCATACTCTTAAAATCAAGATCACATACACACTACCCACATATGCACTACTCCTACACTAGGGGTAGGCGCAAAAACATGCCTTCCATCTAGATCCACCCAAAAATGTTTTACACCTACATTGGGAGAAAACACCAAAAGCATGCTTCATAGGTTCCCCCCAAATAAATGCTCTGAGTTCTTATTGCTATCTTTCAAAAGTTAGTTGCAGAAAAGAGGCATGGGCTATGCAAAAGTTATTCTATAAAAAGAGAAGAAGAAAGAAGAATTGAAAAAATCGACAACTGTTCGAAGTATTAAAACAATGGGTACATAGATGTCTGCCTAAAAAAAGAGATGAATAAGATAGCTCATGTTTTCTTGCAATTGTTTCCAAGTTTAAAATGAGAGATATACTTTGAAGGAGCATAGTAGAATTAGGCTAGCCATCATATATATCCACCATATTCCATACACATGCACATCTTGATTTGATTGTATGACTCAACTCTCTTTGGATCCGAGGTTTGACTTTACAATATATGTATTGCAAGTATGCTCTTTCATGTTATCACCATTCCTATGAGCTCCACATAAGCCTTAGTTGTAGGAGAAGAAAAGGCATAACATCATTCATTGCCTTGGTGATGATCCACAAATACCACATATATGAGAGACTTGAGAGTGTCATACAATGGAATCTCTGAGTTTTATTTTGAAAACTTGCAAAAACTCTAGAATAATGGTTGAACAAAGAACTTAAGACATAGTGTTTGACTTGATCAGTTCTGTCTTTCAATTGCTCAAGATCCAAGTGAAAGCTAGAAAGCCCCATGGTTGAAGGTAATATGGGTAAGTTTGAAAGTCAGATTGATGAAATTTAATCCGGAGGGGGATTCTTGTTTGAATGCATGTGTACTTTAAAGGAGTTGCATCAATGTTTTCAAAGATCCTAAAACTCCTTGATCCATTATTAAGTCTAGCTTTACTAAGGGATGAGCAAAGGTTAAGCTTGGGGGAGTTTATTGATGCTAGTTATCATCCAACATAAATAGTCAACTTAACTTGAATAATTGCATGAAAAGGATCACCAACATAGACTTAGGAGTTTAAACTGACAATTTCCATGAGTTTTGGTGAATCTATGTTTTAGCAGGGTTATTTTAGAAAATCATCAAGGAGGATCAAATCATCAAATAAAATCATGCTTATCCATGGTGAAACAAACACTAGAAGGTTCTAGAAGACTTGAGAGGACTCCACACTGAAGCGGGGGCAAGCCACTATCTTGTTCAACCTCCTTCATATGTCGGTTTCCTACCGTCTCCTAGGATGCATCTACGCCATCCTTTAAGTCAGGTTTGATCCAAGGGCTCACTTTGGATGCTCCGACCTATATAACCAGCCCTTGCCCCCCCTCCAGGGCATGCTGCCATAAGTCAAGATCAGACCAGAAATTAGGGTTTCTAGAGAGAAGAGAATAGAGATCCCATTCTTCAAGTTTCTAGTATAGGCTAGCTAGTTAGGTTCAAGTAGAGTTTGGGCTATCGCTCAGGATTTCGGATCTACCATCTGGAGACTAGTATAGCGATTGCATCTCTTTTATTTATGACTTTATGCTACTTCAATATTATGTTGCTATTTATTATGTTCCTAGTTTACTCTAGTTGTATGCTTGATATAGTTATGATTGATGAAGAATTTATGCATATGTTCCCAAAGCTCTTAGCTTAGTACTCGAGTGAGTTAAGTGGTCAACATTATGTAAGCATGGTGCTTAGATATTGTTTGACTGCGGATGCCTTCTACACTCTGGGTCATGTGGTAGATCATGGATGTGACACACCCATTGAGTCCTTTGTAGTCGACTCCCTGTTTGTAGAGCATGTAGAACATGATTGCGAAGGAAGACAAGCTCTGTTCTTTATCTTCCTTAGTAATGTTCCTTATGCATAGATCCAAAGTTAGTTATACTATAGATGAGAGTGTATATACTTGGGTATACAAAAGACTTAAGTAATGACTTAGGAATCTTTTGCTCTTAATGAATCTTCTGCTTAGCCTTACTACATTTTATGAGTATCTGTTTCTATCCCTGGAATACCATTATTACCTTATACTTATCATTTATTTATCACTTGACTTACCCCTGCCATAGCATGAGAGTGGTTTTGTCATAAGTATATATATTTGTCAATATCTCTATGCCAACACAACCCCATAGCTCCTCCCTGTGGATAAAATATAAATAATGATACTTGATATACTCCCGGGTGAAATGCTACAATGGTAAATTATTAGTGCAGTTGTAGATACCTTATATATATAGTTTACAAGTATTCTCATAATTACCAACAATGCATTTTTGGCATCATTCTAGGGATGACAACTTAGTTAAGAGTGATGCTAAGAAATGTCAACATTGGTGGCCTCCTCCATCTTGACTAGGATGTGGTGGAGCGGGGCCAGCGATGGAAGCGGTAGCGCCATCGCCTGAATTAGAGTAGGAGAACCTATAGGGATGTGCTTGTGAGCTCCTTAATGATCAGATGGAAGCTTGATTCATACTCAGATGAGATAGGAGGGGAATAAAAAGCCAAGAAACATGGATAAGGGAAGTGCAAGAAAGCATTACCCTTGTATTGACGGTAGTTAACAACCATTATAAACCATCAATATAACTTGTATAAGGGCTTGAAAATAATCACCAACAAAGGTCTAGGGGTTCAAACTAACAAATTCCACTGAGTTTTGGTGAATCTGTATTTTCTACAAGGTTTATCTAGAAAACCATCAAGGTGGACCTAGATATCAGATTTAATCTTGCTTATCCACAACAAAAACAACCTCATAAGGTTCTAGAAGACTCGAGAGGACATCACACCAAAGCGGTGGGCATGACTGGCCCCTGGGGCCCACCTGTCAGCCCCCATTGTTATGTCAGGCTCTCCACCGCCTCCTAGATTGCATCTACACTATTTATTCAAGTTGGTTTGATCCAAGGGCTCAGGATTGATGCTCCGACCTATATACATTAGCCCCTGCCACCCCCTAAGGCATAAGTCATTTGAGAAGATAGAAACCCTAATCATCTATCGCACCTAGTTTTAAGAACAAAACTAGATACACACCATATGTGAGCCCTAGGAAGTCAAATCTCACATATAGTTAAAAATAAGGGTAATATCAATATACAATGCTTAATATATAACGTACTTAGTATAAAGAATATAACCTTAGATAGGAAATAGTGGAAAGACAACTTCGATCTTCGGGTAAAGACTCCAATTCCATAGGGACAACTGACTGATTGATCACAAGCCTAATTCCTCCAAACTCTAGCAATCTGGTACCCATCCAGGATTTTTTCAAAAGATTTAAAATGTAAAGCAAGTGTAAGTACATGTCATACTCAACAAATATAACATGGGGTTCATGAGGCTCAAAAGGCGGACACTAGTTTAACTGTGATTAGCTTTTAATCAGACATCTTTTAGCAATAGGGTGGCAACAAGTTTATCCACAAGCCCACATAAATAAATGATCGGGTAAACATGAATAATGATTAGCATAAACAATTAACCATTAGTGAGCATCTTCATCATCCATATCATTAGTGTTCATCATCTATTCTGTAAGGGTTCCAAGGTCGCTTGTGACCAGTGAGCAACCTCTTGACCCACTACCAAGGAAGGTCGGTAGGGTTCACTATGAAGCCTTTCAAAGGTTTGTCTAACAAGTTAGGGCCATTAGATTCACTTAGCAAATAGATGTAGGAACACCCCTTCTCGATGGCACAATAACACGCAGCCTATACATAAGGGGACAGAGGTTGTCCTATACTCGATTCAACAAGCCATTCTTACACCAATAAAGGTAACCTCTAACAAGCTTGAAAAGGTCCTCATACTAAGCTAAAGCCAGAGCCATATAGCCCTCATAGTTGTACTGTAAGTCCCGGATGATCACTTACAGATAAGTCCTTAGGGAGAGGAATCTAGAGCACCACAAAAATAGCCCAATGCTCTAGCCCCCTTGTTCCATGTTTCTAAAAAACATCTTTTAGTGCGTCGTCCTTAATTGCCTAATGGATTTTCTAATCAAGATTTTGGCAGAACTTTCACCCTAATCTTTTTTTTATTTTCCCTCTTAATTTTCATAGCACTTCCACTCTTAATCTCTTTCACTCTTTTTTCAAATTTTGATAGCACTTTCACTCTTGCTCTTTCTCAACTTTCCTAATTCCAACAACACTTCTATTAAGCAAAAGAATTTGGGAATTTGAAATTTCAAACTTGGATACTGGATTGTGAGTGTGTGTGAGACCGAGAGCAAGCAGGAGGGGTGCCATTTATAGGCAATGCAGCAGCAGGCCAGCCAACCAAGTGGTGGGGCCTGCCAGCCCACATTGTGGCCAAATGGCCTCTCCTTCCTCTAGATATTTTGATGCTTCGTGCTTAAGCAAGAATGAGTGGCCCTCGGTGGAAATTTGGTGGAGAAATGACTTGAGTGGAGATGGAGGTGGAGGTGATGGTGGAGATAGAAGTGATGGGTGGTGGTTGAGTGTGTCCCACATGATTCCTATATTTCTACCATATATTTACGTATATATATACAATGCTAAAATATTTTATAATACTTTGAAATATAAGAAGGTGAATGAATGGTATTTTTAAAATTTTATGCCTCCACGGTAAATATTCCTTACGGTTTTTTACTCCGTAAAACTTATTTACATGGGGCTTGAATTTTATAGTGTCATGATGAGAATTTTTATTTTATTTTTCTAATGCAAGTATTGAAAAGTAAATATGCCAATGCAATGTCAAAAGTAAATATGAATAACTACTGAATTTACCTCCCGACGAGGGTTCATAATTTTAAGTTTGCTAAACCGGACTTCTCTAGTCTTTTTTATTCTTTGAGTGCATCATTTGGCCCCGAAGAAGAAGACCTTGACGGTTGCACTTGTTTCTCATGCCACTCCAAATTCAAGCATTGTTCTGGTCTTGGCTTGAAGGTGAATCGCTCTTCCTTGCCATTAATATGGAATTTGATTTCTTCAGCTCCAACATCGATGTGAGCATTTGTAGTGCTCAAGAAAGGTCTTCCAAGTATGAGGGGTGTCTTCATGTTTTCCTACATGTCAAGTACTACAAAATCCACTAGAACAAAGAAGTTTCTTATTTTTACTAGAATATTCTCGATGATTCCTATAGGGTAGCGGATTGATTGGTCGACTAGTTGTAGGCACATCGATGTATGTGTGAGCGTTGAAAAGTTGAGCTTGTCAAAAACCTTTTTGGGCATGACACTGACGCTTGCTCCAAGATCGCATAGTGCATTCTCAAAATTATGGTTTTCGACCGAATAATCGATAGTGAGACATCTTGGATCCTTCTTCTTGGCAGGTGATGTATTCAGGATGGCGGCACTACACTCCTCTGTTAACTTGATTACCTCAGTGGTGGGCAGTGGTCTTTTGTTGTTGAGGATGTCCTAGAGATACTTCGCATATGTGGGTACCTGAATAGCATCTAACAGAGGAATATTGATATATAACTTTTGAATTACCTCTACAAACTTACCAAACTGCTCAACCATTTTGGCTTTTCAATTTCTACGTGGAAACGGTAGGAAGGTGGTGTCATGAAAATCTTGCATCATTTCTTGTGCTTGTGGCTCAACTTCTTCAAGCCTCATCATCCTTCTTCTCTTCTTGCACTACTATCGGTGTCTTACCTATCCTTGTTGGATATGGAGGATCATGAGTAGACTTGCCACCTCTTGTGGTTATGGCATTGACCTTTTCAAGGTTAGTGGCAAAAGGTAGAGCAGCAGCCAACTAGGCTAATTGAGATTCTATCTTTTTATTATAGCTAAGTTGGTCTTTTATAGTAGAAGAAAAACTATCCTATTTAGTGTTTATGTTTTCTGAATCCTTATCATTAAAAGCAAGCTTTTTAGAAATATTCTTGTTAATCCTGGCTTGTTCTAAGATCAAGTCTCTCAAGGATGGTTGTTTAGGATTAGAAGAATTATAATAATTACCTGGGTACTTACCTTGGTAAGTTGACCATTGTTGTTGTTGCCCCCATCCTTGTCTCTATTGTTGTGGAGTAGAATTGTTGATGACGATGTTTGCATCCTCTTGATATTCAGGAAAATCAACCCCCAAATATTCTCCACATATATTTTGAGCATTGTAAGCATCTTGTATAGCTTGATGGTCTTTCTTGTAATTGGCTTGCTGTTCAAGCCAATTCAATAAGACATCCATCTTGGTTGACAGTGCACACACCTCTTCTAGTACTTCTTCACTCTTATTGCATAATTGAATATTGCATTGAGACTAGTCCCTGATTAGAGGCTATCTTCTCCATAAGAGTTTCAACTTTACCAAGAAGAAGTGACATAAATGATCCTCCAACAGTAGCATCAAGTTGTTCATGAGCTTTCTGAGTTAATCCATGGTAAAAACTTTGCATGAGCAACCAATCTTCCATTCCATGATGAGGACAATCTGAAATATATTCTTGGAACATTCCCATGCTTCTAGATCTAATCATGGCCGTCCAAATCTAATCCGACGGCCCAAGATCAAGGATACCCCTTCGCTGCGAGATTTGCAAAAAAACCCTTATAATTTTTTAGTCTTAACCTGTGGTCCATAGCTGCCTTTCTAGATTATGTTTTCTTCTTTGGAAAGCATAGTTTCTTCGGTTTAGATCCAAAATACGTTTTCACTTATTTACATATTTGCCACTAATTTTGTTTTAGCCATAACTTCTTCGTTTTAACTCTGATTTGACCCATTCAACTTGCATTAGGTTTGTAATTTCATAATCTACATGTTCATACTACTGTTAAGTATGTTTTCAACTTTCAAAATTCAAGGTTAGATTTAATCTACTATTTTAATAAAGGAAGTCTTGTTTAATTCATATCTTCTACGTTTCAGCTCCGAATTGACCCATTCAAGTTGTGCTAGATTCATTGCAACAGGATCTACGCGTTAGTAACAATGTTTATCATGACACTATTTCTAGAATTTCATTGTTTAAACTCTAATTTGAAAAATAATTATGCAACTAGATTTTATAAATAAAATATGATTTGTTTTACTTTAGTTTTATAATTTAAATCTAAAATTGACTTAATTCAATTTATATTATTTATAAAATATCTTATATAAATGAATTTATATAGTTAAAATAAATGAAGCCTAATAGTTTTTTTTTCACGGATAAAGCAAATCTATCGGCAGATGTATCTTCTTCACCGTAGCTCCGATTAGTGTGCTTTTCGCGTCTGTGTGTTCATAGCGAGACGTAGATTCGTTTTACAAACTTTTTCATCTTGATTTTATGTTTGGTGTACTAGTTTTAATTTAGATCTATTGTTTGCTTCATGTATGATTGCATGGATGCTTGTGTGGTGCTTTATGATCTTGTCCAGTCGATGAGTTATACAGTGGTGAATCAAGAAGCAGATTTATGAAGTTTTGGACTTGAAGAAGGATCTGAGTTTAAGGCAAGTATAGCATGGGATCTTCCTTGTTGTCCTATTCACCTTAATATCATTTTAATCATATGCATGTGTCTACCTTGGCAGCCGTAGTAATTTTCCTAGCTATTTGATATCCTGGATTCCTTGATTCCTATGGGTAGCATTAGGTAGTATGATGCTAGTGCTCAACTAAAACCATGATCTTGTAACTTGACTAATGGTATATGCAATAAACACTAAAATATGCTTTTTAGCAACATGGAACAAGGGGGCTAGAGCATTAGGATGTTTTATGGTGCTCTAGATTCCTCTCCCTAAGGACTTATCTATAAGTGATCATTCGGGACTTACAATACAACTGTGAGGGATATATGGCTCTAGCTTTAGCTCAGTATGATGACCTTTTCAAGCTTGTTGGAGGTTACCTTTATTGGTGTAAGAATGGCTTGCCGAATCGGGTATAGGACAACCTCTGTCCCCTTATGTATAGGCTACATGTCATTGTGCCATCGGGAAGGGGGGTTCCTACATCTGTTTGCCGAGTCAATCTAATGGCCCTAACTTGTTAGACGAACCTTTGAAAGGCTTCATAGCGAACCCTGCCAACCTTCCTTGGTAGTGGGTCAAGCGGTTGATCACCTCAGGCGAAAGGGTAAATCATGACTCACAATGAAAGTGTACAACCTCTGCAGAGTGTAAAACCGGTACATCAGCCATGCTCATGGTCACGAGTAGCCTTGGTATCCTTATGAAATAGATGATCATTAACAATTAATGATGATGGATACTAATGATACTGATGATAAAGATGCTCACTAATGATTACTGTTTATGTTATATAAGCCATGCTCATGGTCATGAGCGGCCTTTGAACCCTTACGGAATAGATGATGAACACTAATGATATGGATGATGAAGATGCTCACTAATGGTTAATTGTTTATGCTATTCATTATTCATGTTTACCCGATCATGTATTTATGTGGACTTGTGGATAAACTTGTTGCCACCCTATTGCTAAAAGATGACTCATTAAAAGCTAATCACAGTTAAACTAGTATCCGCCTTTTGAGCCTCATGAACCCCATGTTATATTTGTAGAGTACGACATGTACTTACGCTTGCTTTACTTTTTAAATCTTTGGAAAAATCCCAGATGGGTACCAGGTTGCTAGAGTTTGGAGGACTTAGGCTTGTGATCAACCAGTCAGTTGTCCCTATGGAATTGGAGTCTTCACCTGAAGATCGGAGTTGTCTTTCCGCTATTTGCTATCTAAGGTTATATTCTTTATACTAAGTACATTATATATTAAGTATTGTCTATTGATATTACCCTTATTTATAGCTATATGTGAGATTTGACTTCCTAGGCTCACATATGGTGTGTTTCTAGTTTTGTTCTTAAAACCGGGTGCGACAAAGTGGTATCAGAGCAATGTTGACTATATGATGCAAGCCTAGTTAGAACTAGACTGTTCTAGTATGGTTTCATCTATGCTTACTTCTTGCTTTCTCCCCAACCTTATTATTTGCTAAAAGTTATGCTCATTTTAGCCTTTGTTCTGTTATGAAAACATTGTCTCTATTCTCAATCCTCTCTCTTCAGTCTAAATAGATGGGTAGTAATGAGGAGACCACCAGCATCAAAGGTCAGGAGGACCTAGGCTATGTTGTCCTTGATTGCATTCGACAATGAGAAGCTTTTAACTATGCAACAACAAATACTTGAAGGAGTGACTCAATAAGGGAGCTCTCCACAGTGCTTACCACAAGGTCAAACCAACATACCAAAGGGACTAGTGAAGAGACAAGTGGCAGAAGCTTGGAAGAAGATGAAGTCCAATGAAGGTGTTCATAGCAAGACTTTTGGAAGTCAGGATCCATGTCAGTGTTGTAAACATTATGGTTTTTCCTGTCTTCAGGACAAGTCTAATAAGAGGGAAGTTAACGTGAACCTAAGTTGTGAAGCTAATGTGGATAAGAATAGAAAGGAGGTCTCATCAGAGCTAGAATTGGAAAGCAATCAACATTCAGGTTCTACTACCTTGTTACATCCAGCTCCAATCCCTAATCAGATAAACTCAGACTCTAAAGAGTCAGAAGTTTCTCAAGCTAAGATTACTCCACTCTTTCCACATGAGGTATGCATAGATGGGTGGACGATCACCTATAAGGAGTTTCAACCCCAAAAGATCAAGCGAGCTAGAAAGCGGTCCAATCAAACAAAGATGAACCTTTAGAGTCGGCAAGCTGACAGCACACTAAGCAATAATTCTATGGAGTATGACATCATAAGAGATCCAGCTAAGAGAAAGTGTTATCATTGCCAATAGGAAGGACATTATGTTAAATCTTGTCCATAGAAGAATCAACAATTATATCATGGAAGTGGCTAGAGTCGGATCACTATGAGGTTGCTACCAGAAAGTGTCAGTGATATCCAACCCGAAAGATGCATTTGGTGAGAATGACGAATGAAGGAGTCATGCCGGACTAACCAAGATCAACAAAGTGGAGGATGTGTTGTCCTCATTGTCATGCAAGAGATGTTGCCCTAGATGCACTCGCAGCCACACCTTAGTTAAGGAATAGGAGTTGTGCCCTTTATGTAATAAAAACGATAGTATCGCAAGTTGAGTCAATGATTGAATTGTGCACCTTTATTGCTTTGTTGATTTGTCATTATGCTTATGATTGTTTTGGATCTTTGTAATGACTGCAATGATCTTGTTGGGTGTTCCCACAATTTTATTTAGTTCATCGGCTTAAGGCATAAGGATTAATGCAATAAATAGATGGGTTCCGCATATCTCCTGTTTTCCCTATTCTATCTTTTGGAGCAACCTATCTCTATCGTCTTATACCTCTGTTCTTGGATGACCTAAAATCATGGAAAAATTTTGGACAATAGTACACTTCCATATATTTCTCTGACCACAAGAATCAGCCAGATAGCTATTTTGGTTATGGAGATACGAAAATCACAATGCAATGCATCTGTGCTGTTTGGAACCTGGAACAGTTTCTGTTGTGCACTGTTTTGACCAAGTAAACTGCAGAAATTGGAAAAGTGTTCTATTAGGAATTTGTGGAGAATTTTATAAGCTTTCCAACAGTATAAGCTACAACTTCATTGGAATTAACAGAATGAGAGTTACAGCTGTTTTACTATGCTGCTGTTTTTCGGCTCGCGAGGAATTTCAGAATTTCTTGTCCTTGCCCATATACAAGAGTATCATCGGGATGTCAGAATGTCTTGATACTAGTTAGCTCAACTAAAAGAAGGTGAAAGCTTATGCTTGGTGTCCCCTAGTTAGTCTTTTCTTAAGGGGGTAGCCAAGTTGAAGAATTTGCAAGATGAAGTGTCCTACATTCTAGTTTACGCAGCGGAAGCGTGGGGGTACTCAAGGATGTAAGAGAGAACTCAGAGTATTAAATAAAGAGGTTTGGTTAGAGGGAAGTTTATCCAAGACCACCAAGATGACGATAAAGCTATTGGAGAAGCTTTTAAGTTAGTTTGGATCAAGAGACCTCGGCTAAGTATTGAAAGGAGTGAAGGAAAAAAAAGTTAAAGTAAAACCTACGTATTAGCTTTGCCAAATTAGGACAAGAACTTTATATCCACTATGATGCACCCTGTCAAGATGTGGGATGTGTCCTTATATGAGAAGAAAAGTAGTGGCTTGTTCATTAAGTCCACTAAGGAAGCGTGAGTTGAACTACCTAACAGGTTATATGGAGTTATCCATTTTGGAGCATGGAAGTAATATCTTCTTGGAAGAAAAAGTGACATATATGAGGGTCACAAGAATCTATAGGACATCTTCACTAAGCTGGTCTTGAGCTTGTGATATCCTTGTTGGAATGACATTGATTATGACTTGGAAGTGTTATCACTGTGAGGAGCACAGTCATGGACGGTGCCCTTAGCAACGGAGAATTATGCTAAGAAGGTTCGGGTGACACCAAGGACTAAGAATTGTATTCCAAGTTCGAGCAACTTAACCAGAATCATTTATGTTTTGAAGATTGGTAGTAGAATTTCCTTCTGACCAATAAATTTGTCAGGGCTTCATTGGAAGATGGATATTTTAAGAAAGAGAATTGGTATTATAGAAAAGGTGGCCTAGTGATTGGGTTACCTGAGTATTGTTGGAGTACCTGTTAGAATCTGGGAATTAGTTTAGCAAGTTATTTGGAGTAAGGTTAACAGGTATGCAAAGAAAAGTGGAATCCTTACCAAGACGATGGAAACTACACGAGGAAGTGAAGAATAATCTAAAGATGGAGTATTCTTATCTTCTAGTCGAAGTCTTCCAAATCTCGGGGATGAGATTCATCTTAAGGGGGGTAGAATTGTAACACCCTAAAATTTGCCTCTTTTGAAAATAGGTTTAAAATAATTTATTTTTGAATTTTGTGCTCATGAAATATAGGAAAATAAATTTTTTCATTAAATTAAAATTCATCATAAGGTAGCAACATGTTTGAGCATACATGCCTTTGCATTTGATTTATTTGGTTGAGTCGTTTCGATTGAAAATTTAAAATGGTTTAAATTGCTTTTGCAAATGAAATTAAAGATGGCTTTGAAGTAAATGAAAAGAAGGAAAATAAAATTAGGAAATAAATGCATTTAAAAAGTTGTAAAATTTTATTTTTGAAAACTTACCAAAATTGCTCATTTTTGTTTGAATTGAAAAGTGTATTTTAAACTCTAATTGAATTTGATTTGGTTTACATTTGAATTTGGCTTTGAAAACAAACTAGGAAAAAGATTTGGAAATGGAAAACTCTTCTCCATCTTCCTCTCTTTTGGCCCAACCAGCTTTGCTTCTCCGCCAGCACAGCTGGCTGCATGGCCTTTCCCCTGTCCTCCCCGCACAGGGCCTGCCTCTCCTTCCCTCCGCGCTAGCCCACTCGCACCCTGCGCTTCTCTACTCACCGCGTGGCCCAGCTAGCAGCAGCGCTGGCCCAGCTTCGCCCAAGGCCCAGCCGTGCCCGCGTGTCCTCTACTCCCTCTCGCTGACCACCCTGGCCCACCTGTTAGGCGCTCCTTCTTCCTTTGAATCGAGTCCGAGCTGGACTCTACCATGCCGCCGTATCTAACTTCACTACGCTGCCGTGTCGCCCAAGCCGTCCTTGCCTCTTAAATACCCCCCGAGCCTATGCTGCCTCCCTACTCTGCCCTCCAGTGCTGCAGCCATCCACACTGAGATGCCACATCGCTGCCTAGCCCTAGCCGCCTCCATTGTAGTCTACCTCGTCGAGTGCCATGCTATCGTCGCTTCCCTGCTTGCTTCTTTCAGTTCTAGGTGAGTTCCCCACCCTCTCCTCTCTCTCCTAGACCTCTCTGTTCAGGAAAACCATGCACCATAGGCTCTTAACCGACATCTCCGGTGAGCTTCTCGCTATTTGGGCCATGGCGCCGCCGCGCCCGTCATGTTCCGATCGGCCGCCGTCGCCTCTCACCCACCCGATCCAATCACGGCCGTCCAAATCTAATCCAGCGGTCCAAGATCAAGGATACCCCTTTGCTGCGAGATTTGCAAAAACCCCCTTATAATTATTTGAGTCTGAACCCGCAGTCCATAGCATCTTTCCAGATTACGTTTTCTTCTTTGGAAAGCGTAGTTTCTTCAAGTTTAGATCCAAAATACGTTTTCACTTATTTACAGATTTGCCACTGATTTTGTTTTAGCCATAACTTCTCTGTTTTAACTCCGATTTGACCCGTTCAACTTGCGTTAGGTTTGTAATTTCATAATCTACATGTTCATACTACTGTTAAGTATGTTTTCAACTTTTAAAATTTGAGGTTAGATTTAATCTACTATTTTAATAAAGGAAATCTTGTTTAATTCATATCTTCTGTGTTTTAGCTCCGAATTGACCCATTCAAGTTGTGCTAGATCCATTGCAACAAGATCTACGTGTTAGTAACAATGTTTATCATGACACAATTTCTAGAATTTCATTGTTTAAACTCTAATTTGAATAATAATTATGCAACTGGATTTTATAAATAAAATATTATTTATTTTACTTTAGTTTTATAATTCAAATCTAAAATTGACTTAATTCAATTTATATTATTTATAAAATATCTTACTATATATATGAATTTATATAGTTAAAATAAATGAAGCCTATAGTTTTCTTTTCCACGGATAAAGCAAATCTATCGGTAGATGTATCTTCTTCACCGTAGCTCTGATTAGTGTGCTTTTTGCGTCTATGTGTTCGTAGCGAGACATAGATTCGTTTTACAAACTTTTTCATCTTGATTTTATGTTTGGTGTACTGTTTTAATTTAGATCTATTGTTTGCTTCATGTATGATTGCATGGATGCTTGTGTGGTGCTTTATGATCTTGTCCAGTCGGTGAGTTATATGTGGTGAATCAAGAAGCAGATTCATGAAGTTTTGGACTTGAAGAAGGATCTAAGTTTAAGGCAAGTATAGCATGGGATCTTCCTTGTTGTCCTATTCACCTTAATATCATTTTAATCATATGTATGTGTCTACCTTGGCAATCGTAGTAATTTTCCTAGCTATTTGATATCCTGGATTCCTTGATTCCAATGGGTTATTGCATTGGGTAGTATGATGCTAGTGCTCAACTAAAACCAAACCATAGAATAACTAACCCTCGGACGACTAACTTCTGGATGGCTAACCGCTGGCATTTTATTTACCGAATTTGTTCCACAAGTTTTGTTGTTAGTTTATTTTGCAGAAAGATGAATAAGTATTTAGGGAAGCTCAAGCGCGTGGCATCGTTCCGTTTGATGAGAAGCACTTCTTCTAGAGGAAGCACCGACATGCAGATCAACGTTCCATCTCCTATTGTCGAAGCACTGCCTGGGTCATCATTAGCTAAGAGGAACATTCTCCTAGAAGAGAAGCATCTCAAGTTTTGGAATAAGACAGAGAAAGAGGCCTACAAGCAGCTGAAGACTAGGAGGTTCATTCACACTTTTGTCTATGACCCAACCCTTCTGCACGCAACAGGTATGGTTTTCGAATTTGAAATCATATTTAGAACTATTGGGTGGGAAAATGTTTAGCATATTGATGAGCTGGGGTCTAAGCTTTTAACCGCTGAATTTCTATGCACCCTACAAACCACTGATCCTAAAGTTACATTTAGACTATTTGGGAAAGATTTTTTGTCCCCTAGAAACAGTTTAGTGAGCTTTTAGATTCAATGCATAGTGCGTAGTTGACATAGATTATGCTTTGTAAGATTTTAATAGGACAAAATTCTAGAAAGAAATATCCAAAGAACTTACTTGTCACCATCCTCACACTAGTGATATTCATCACCCTACCCTACTGCTTTATGCATAAATGGCTAAGATTTTCTTTATTTCCTGGAAATGATTTTCGTACCATAAGGATTGATGAACTCAAGTTGCTTTATGCCATGGTTAAGAGAAGAAAGGTTTCACCTATTAAACTCATGATGAAACAATGGAAGGAAGTTTTTGAACTCAAGGGAGATGTCGATTGCACCTCTTTGGTCACCTACATCGCCCAAAATTTGGGTCTTTTGAAAAATGCTTCTTTTGCTTATATTGAAGACTTTGACCGCTGGTACATCGATTATGAATATTTTGTCCAGGCTCACATACTAAAAAAGAAAAATAATGGTCAACTTGTTATGATGTATTTGGGGTATACAACTGAGATTCCATTACCAGACTAGAACCTTGGGTTTGTATGCGGTGAATTCTTTTGTCTTTGATTTACAGATTAAGAAAGCAGCACCTCACAGAAATTCTATGAGAATTACTCGCAACCCACAGCCCCGGTACCGAGGCGATGATCCAATTCTAGAGGGACCGGCTTTCACCAGCTATGCAGGCTAGGATCAACTAGGATCTTCCCGCATATACCAGCCTGAGCATGTTGGTTGGGAGCAGTCCGCTCCTCAGCACGTAGAGAGCTCCTAGCAATAGGGCTCAAGCATGCAATGGCAGTATGGCAACTTTGACTACTATCAGCAATAGCCCTATGAAGAAGTCTCAAGCGGCCACCAGGGAGGACGTATGTCCTTCTCTTCCCATGGCTATCATGATCAACCAATGGGCTATCATGACTAGCAGATGGAGCACTCCTGCCTCGACACCTAGGTTGACTGAACACTAAAAATACACAGCAAGACATTCAAAACATGCTTCACCAGCACTCTCAGTGGCAAGCAGAAGTAGGAGACCGCCTCACCAACATCCGCAATACCAGTAGCAGGAGAATGAGAATTGGAACTATTTGTTCAGAAAAGCTTAACTTTGACCATCCATTCTAAAGAACTATAGCAACACCCAACTTGGGGAGGAGGATCCCCCAGTTATCTAAGGTAAGTTCTCTTTTCTAGTATTTTGTTTCCAGTTTCCTTTTCTTTATTTTTTGAGTTTTTCCTATTTATTAAAAAAAGACTGCATAACAAAAACAAAATAAAAATTTGTCTTTATCTTTTATATGTATGAGTAAGGCGTGATCTAAAAAATGAACGAAAAAAGAGTGAGTTTAAAGTTTGCTTTAATTTCTATTTTAAGAGCCAAATAAATAAAAAGAACTTGAAGATGATCTCTAATAATGGAAATGACAAACAATTGCTTTGTTGTAATTCCTTTCAAGTGCCTAGTTTTTCAGCCTTGAATTCTCCCGAGTTTTGGATATGACTGTTTTGACATGAGAATTTGCTCTGAACTTGAAACTCGTGGATAGCAATGCTTGATCTAAGTCTAGGTAATTGATGGATATGATATGAGAACTTCTGAGCTGCTATTTATCTTGTTCTTAGTGATACTAAAATTCTAGGAGATTTCTTTTGAAAAACATAAAAAATGTAACATGATGAATTCCTATATGACAAAACTTGAATTCCTACCAGAGCCAAACATGTTTATATTTAGGCTAGGAAAGCTTCTACTTACATATGCTACTTGTTGTGCATTGAGTTTTGTCAAGCTTTGTTGACCCTTATGAGAGGTTTGTCATGCTCTTAAAATCAAGATCACGTACACACCACCACATATGCACTATTCCTACACTAGGAGTAGGTGCAAAAACATGCATTCCATTTAGATCCATCCGAAAAATGTTCTACTCCTACACTAGGAGTAAACACCAAAAAATCCTTGATAGGTTTCATCCATCAAATAAATGCTCCAAGTTCTTATAAATATCTCTCAAAAGTTTTGTTGTAGAAAAGAGGCATGGGCTATGCAAAAGTTATTCATATAAAAATAAAAAAGAGAGAGAAAAAGAAGAAAGAATTGAAAAAATTGGACAAGTGTCCGAGATATTAAAACAATGGGTACCTAGATGCCCGCATGAAAAAAATGAGATGAATAAGATAGCCCATGTTTTCCTGCAATTGTTTCTAAGTTTCAAATAAGAGATATGTTTCAAGGAGCATAGCAGAATTAGGGTAGCCACCATATATTCCACACACATGCACATCTTGATTTGATTGTATTACTTAACTCTCTTTGGATCCAAGGTTTGACTTTACAATATATGTATTGCAAGTATGCTCTTTCATGTTATCACCATTCCTATGAGCTCCACATAAGGTTTAGTTGTAGGAGGAGAAAGGCATAACATCATTATTGCCTTGGTGAGGATCCACAAATGCCACATATTTTGAGAGACTTGAGAGTGTCATATAATGGAATCTCTAAGTTTTATTTTGAAAACTTGCAAAAACTCTGGAATAATGGTTAAACAAAGAACATGAGACATAGTTCTTGATTTGATTATTCTGTCTTTCAATTGCTCAAGACCCAAGTGAAGGCTACAAGCCCCATGGTTGAAGGTAATATGGGTGAGTTTGAAAAATCACACCAGTTTGTTCTAATCTAGAGAAGAATTCATGTTTGAACGCATGTGTACTTTTGAGGAGTTGCTACAATGTTTTCAAAGATCCTAAACTCCTGATCCATTGCTAAGTTTGGCATTGCTCAGGGATGAGCAAAGGTTAAGTTTGGGGTGTTTGTTGATGGTAGTTATCATCCATCATGAACCGTCAATATAACTTGAATTCGTGCATGAAAATGATCACCAACATAGACTTAGGGGTTTAAACTGACAATTTTCACAACTTTTGGTGAATCTATACCTTCAGTAGGGTTTATCTAGAAAACCATCAAGGAGGATCAATTTGTTAAATTAAATCATGTTTTTTCGTGGCATAAACAACTCTAGAAGGTTCCAAAGAACACTAGAAGACACTCCACTAAAGTGGGGCTGAGAGGCTTCTAGGTGGGATCGACCGGTCCCACCTATAGGCCAGTTGGTTCCCTAGCACCACATGTCAGCCTCTGCTTCGCACATCAGTTCTCCATCGCCTTAAGGATTGCATCTCCACCATTTATTCAAGTCGGTTTGATCCGAGGGCTCAGGATTAATGCTCCGGCCTATATATACTAGCCCCTACCCCCCCTCCCTCCATCATCTATCATTGGATCATAAGTCAAGATTAGAAATTAGGGTTTCTAGAGAGAAGAGAATAGAGCTCTAATTCTTCATGGTTCTAGTATAGGCTAGCTAGCAAGATTTAAGTAGAGTTGGGCATTTGCTCTGGATTTTGGATTCGCCGTCTAGAGGCTGGTAAAGCCATTATATCTCTCTCTCTATTTATGACTTTGTGCTACTTCAATACTATGTTGCTATTTATTATGTTCCTAGTTTGCTCTAGTTATATGCTTGATATAGTCATGATTGATAATGAATTTATGCATATGTTCGCAAAGCGCTTAGCTCAGTACTTGAGTGAGTTAAGTGGTCGACATTATGTAAGCGTGGTGCTTAAATATTGTTTACCTGTAGATGCACTCTACACTCTGAGTCATGTGGTATATCATGGATGTGACACTCCCGTTGAGTCCTTTGTAGTCCACTCCCCAATTGTAGAACAAGTAGAACCCGGTTGCGAAGGGAGACAAGCTTTGTTCTTGATCTTCCTTAGTAATGTTCCTTATGCATAGATACAGAGTTAATTATGCTATAGATGAGAGTGTATATACTTGGGTGTACAAAATACTTAGTAAATAAGGAATGATTTAGGAATCTTTGCTCTTAATTAATCTCCTGCTTAGCCATACTATATTTTTGAGTCTCTATTTCTATCTCTAGAATACTATCAATGCTTTACATATATCATTTCACTTACCCCTACTATAGCATGAGAGTTGATGATCTTATCATAAGTATACATATTTGTCAATATCTCTATGCCACCCCATCACTCCTCCCTATGGATAAAATATAAATAACGATACCTCATATATCCCCAGGTGAAATGCTACAATGGTATATTATCTATGTGCTTGTGGATTACTTTAACATATATGATTTTCTCTAAGTTTACAAGTGTCATTAATAATTACAAAACAATGCATTTCTAGCATTATTGCTAGGGATGACAACTAAGTATTAAGGTGATGCTAAGAAATGCCAACAATCTACAATCATTAAGGTCAAGCTCCTATTCAATGGCAGCACCTCACAAAGGATGGAGAAGGAGCACCTCACAAAACTTGCACTAGCATCATAGTGTGGAGCTTTATATTCCATAATCTTGCTACCTTTGAGGATTGAGGGATGCAAATCTACATCTCAATCCTAAAAGGCAACAAGATTATGGAATCTAAAGCACCTAATCTTGAAGGCTTTCTCCAAACACTAGCATCCCTATGAGGTGCTTTATCTCCATCTTACACCTCTCATGGCCAGGAGGCCTGTGAGAGGTGTAAGGATGAAGACAAAGCACTTCTTCACGATGAGGAAAGATACAATAGCTCACGAGTGTGTGGATTCAAGAGTGTGTGGATTGTGCCCAAGAGGTACATCCAAACCCTAGTTAAATGGGCCAACCTTGAAGATGGAGAAGTGCAAGTAATGGTGATGCAACTGTGTTGTGGGTAGTTGGGAAATAACTCACGCTGACTTTACCATCAGGAAGACCAAACAGTCATGGAGTGCCGCATGGCCATATCACGTATCCCAGTCGGCTTGGTTTTTCATACAACTAAGAAAATACCACTACCGCATCTATTGTTAACCCGTTGGTGGTAGAAGTTTCAACTGTCGATCTCCTTCCTTAGGAGGCCTTGCTATCTGTCCAACCAGGTAGTGGAAGTAAAACATAGTCTCTTCTATTGCTAAGATAGTGAATGTGACGATAGTGATAAGTCAATCTGTAGTAGTGTTTGTGCTTGGCCCTAAGCTCTTTTAGGAAGGCTCTGAAGGTTTTGTCAATGAAGTGAGATCCCCCATCGCTTATCACCATTCTTAGTGTTCTAAAGCGAGGGGAGATCACTTTATGGAACATCTTCCTTGCATGCCTAGCATTAGCAGCTCTACATGGTAATGCTTCCACCCATTTTGACACATAGTCAATGGCGATAAGGATGTACTCACTATCATGGGACTTTTGGAACGGCCCCATGAAGTCTATGCCCCAAACATCGAAGATCTCCACTTGCAAGTTGTAGTGGAGGGGTATTGCATTGCGAAGCAGTGATGCCACCTTGCAGCTAGTATTTTCGACACCTTCGAATGAATTCCTTAGTGTCTTCATACATCATCGGCCAGAAGAATCCGCATTGCCCGATTTTGGCCTGTGTGCGGAATAATCCATAATGGCCTTCCGTACGGTGCTACATGGCACTTCTCAATGATTTGCAACCCTTCCTGCCATTGGTACTCATCTCCTCAATAGGCCATTAGAGCATACCCTGTATAGGTATGGGTCATCCCAAAGGTGACATCTGCTCTTAGCTTGGAGCTTTCTCTTGTTTTCCCCTAGTGGTAAGTATCCTAAAACCATGAAGTTCATGATGTTTGCATACCATGGGTTGGAGTTCGTCACCTTGAGTAACATGTCGTCGCGTAGGAAGTCATTAATTGGTGATTCCTGCACGTTAGTGACTTGTATATGGGACAAATGATCTGCAACGGTATTCTCTACTCCCTTTTTATCTTTTATTTCAAGTTCAAATTCTTAGAGTAAGAGAATCCATCTTATTAATCTGGGTTTTGCATCTTTCTTAGTGAGCAAATATATTAATCCAGCATGATCTATGTAAATGATAACTTTTGCTCCAACTAAGTAAGATCTAAATTTATCAATAGCAAAAATGACTGCAAGAAGCTCTTTTTCAGTGGTAGCATAGTAAAGCTAGGCTCCTATTAGCGTTTTGCTAGCATACACAATTGCATGATGCTTCTTATCTTTAGTTTGGCCAAGGACCGCACCAACAACATAGTCACTAGCATCACACATGATATCAAATGATAGTGGCCAATCGGGTGGTTGGATGATTGGTGCTGAAGATGAGTGCTTTCCTAAGAGTGTGGAAAGCATCTAAGCACTCATCTATGAACTCAAAAGGTGCATCCTTAGGTAAGAGGTTTGTGAGGGGTCTAGCGATTTGTGAAAAATCTTTGATAAACTTCCTATAGAACCCAACATGACCTAGGAAGCTGTGGATTCCCTTTACGTTCACGAGGGGGTGGTAGTTGCTCGATAACCTCAATCTTAGCCTTATCTACCTCAATCCCCTCTTAGACACAAGGTGCCTGAGAATGATGCCTTCACTGACCATGAAGTGGCACTTTTTCTAGTTAAGTACTAGGTCCTTTTCTTGGCATCTCTGCAAGACTTTATCTAGATTCTCCAGACAGTGATCAAATGATGTGCCATAGACTGAAAAGTCATCCATGAAAACCTCCATGATTTCTTCTATCATGTCTGAGAAGATAGAAATCATGCACCGTTGAAATGAAGTGGGCACATTACACAACCCAAATGACATTCTGCGATAAGCGTACATTCCATACGGGCATGTGATGGTCGCCTTGCTTTGATCATCGGGGTAGATGGGAATCTGATGATACCCTGAATACTCATCGAGAAAGCAAAAGAAAGAATGCTTCACCAATCGTTGTAACACTTCATCAATGAAAGGGCAGTGGGAAGTGGTCTTTCTTTGTTGCCGCGTTGAGTTTCTGGTAACAAATACACATTCTCCACCCCATGATGTTTCATTGTGGAATTAACTCATTTTTATTATTTTCTACAACCGTCATTCCTCCTTTCTTTGGAACCACTTGGACGGGGCTAACCTAGTCACTATGTGGTATAGGATAAATAATCCCAGCAGTGAAGAAGTTTGAGGACTTCCTTCTTCATGACTTCCTATGTCGCATTATTAAGTCCTACGCTGAGGCTCATGAGAAGGTGTACTCGAAGGATCTATCAGAATGCGATGGGTACAAAGAGTCAGGCTAATCCCCTTGACATCTTGCAAAAGAATACCCGAAGACTGGCCTATGTTTTTCTAAGATGGTGATGAGTTTTGATGTTTCCTCATCAGTAAGCTTGTCGCTAATGATGATAGGAGTTTCTTTGTTGCCATTTAGGAAAACATAACGTAGGCTAACGAGAAGGGGTTTTAGCTCAACTGGAGGTCATGCTAGCACTTCCTCTTGAGGAAGATCTATAGTTTCTCCTAAGTCATCCTCTTCTATGAAGAGTTTCGCATCCTTTTCTAAGGACTGACTCAGGAGATTCAAAGGGTAAAACTAACAAGACTGCACTTCCTTGGGCAAGTCATGATAGGGTAGAGGGTCTATCACCGAGTTTTGGCTCGCATGATTGGAATGGAAAAAGTGTATCTCCCCTTTATACTTAGATCCCCTATTTTTGGTGGGTCTATGAAAAGTTTTTCTAGGGGAGGCCCTATCATGATGTTGAAATCTGATATGTCAAAGACATGGAAATTGAGGGCCATTTCAACATTGCCATGGTGGAGTGTTATGTTGTGTAGAACCCCAAGTTCTTTTAGGCTAGATTGTGGGGCGACTCTAAAGAACTTGACTGTTGGAGTAGGAGGTTCTTTGCCCAAACAGGTGAGTGTGAAGGAATTTGACATGAGGTTTGCTCCTACAATTGGATTATACAACATATCCACCCTAGTTCCCTTGGATTTTACATCAAATAGGTAGAGAGGGGGCATGAATCTAAATTTCTTTAGAAGAAAGCTCTCCCTCGTCTATCCATTCGCTACTCATGATCATGGTGAAGTCCTTGATGGACTCCCTAAGAAATTCTTTGTCTAAGGAATCACAAGGAGAGATAGAGACTGGTGGCCTCCTTTGGCATTTGTAATTCGAGGTGTTTCTAAAATCTTCGAAAAAAGTCCTCAAAATACGGAAAGTCTAAAGGTTAGAAACCTTCCCCCGAAACTTTTGGTTCGGGAGAGGGTATCTCTAGAAGTGTTATGGGTTTGGCTTCAGCTAAAGAGACTTCCTCATGGCTTAGCACGAGCTCTATATAGAGGGTTTCAAGTGGGGGAGTGTTCTCTAAAATGCAGTCTAGGAGAGCTTCTCCTTTCGCTGTGGTTTTGTGGGTAAAAGAACCTCCGGCAGCTATATCGAGCTGTAGGGCAGACTCCTTGCTAAGACCTAGCCAAAAATGCTATAATAGCACATGGCTTGGTATAGACAAGTCTGGGCTGGACCTTGATAGGATTGAAAAATGTCCCTAGGCTGCACCTTTGGTTTCCTTCTCTTTTTGTTGGAAGTTGAGGATCTCTTGCCGTAGGGTAGCGATTCGGGATATAGGGAAGAACACAAGACAAAATCTATTCCTTAGTTCTTCCCAATCGCTAGCTACCTTCCCTATGTTATGGGCATACCATTGTTTTGCCCTCTCATCAAGTGAGAATGGAAACAACTTCCATCGAAGTGTTTCTTGTGACATACCTAAAATGATTAGGCAAGCACAGAGCTACTCAAACTCCCTTAGGTGATGTTAGGTGTTGATGGTAGTTAACAACCATCATAAACTAGTCAATATAACTTCTATAAGGGCATGAAAGTAATCACCAACATAGACTTAGGGGTTTAAACAAACAAATTCCACAAGTTTTGGTGAATCTATATTTTCAGCAGGGTTTATTCAGAAAACCATCAAGGTGGACCTATATGTCAGAGTAAATTATGCTTATCTAAAACGAGATGGACACCAGAAGGATCTAGAAGACTCCAGAGGACACCACATCGTAGCAGAGGGTGAGAGGCTGGATGGCCCCACCTGCAGGCTGCCCGGCCTATGGGGCCCACTATCAGCCTCCTCCATTGAATGTCAGTTCTCCACCGCCTTAGGGTTTGCATCTACACCGTTCCTTTAGGCCGGTTTGATCCAAGGGCTCAAAATTGATGCTACGGCCTATATATATCAGCCCTACCCCCCTCCCTGAATCATCAAACCCTGATCAAGTCATTTGAGAAGACAGAAACCCTAATCATCCTCAGGGCTCACCATATTCTAAGGCATAGCTAGCTAGGCTAGGTCTAGAGGAAGGCAAGCTTTTCTTGGATACTAGATCTTGTCAAGAGCGTGGCTTGGTATAGCCCCTTGTACCCACTTTTGTATCATTCATTATTCATATGTTTGCTACAATTGATTCGACATAGTTCATAATATTATTCATGTTCCTAGTTATCATGTTCATCATTTACTTTGATTATATGCTTAGTATTGCTAGATTATCATTATATTCAAGCATAAGTTCGTATAGCGCTCGCTCCATTGTGCATGGGGTGAGTGGTTGACATTGTGTAAGCATGGTGCTTATACGATGTTTACCTATAGATGCACCCTATATTCCAGGCCATGTGGTAGATCGCGGATGTGACACTCCCGTTGAGTCCTTTGTAGTCCACTCTCTGAATATAGGATAAGTGGGATCTAGTTACGAAGGAAGACAAGCTCTGTTCTTAATCTTCCTTAGTAATATCCCTTATGTGTAGATATGAAGTTGATCATAGCCATGACTACTAAGTGTAATTGCACTAATCAGCGTATGCTTTGACTTGTAATTAAGAATGACTTAGGAATTATTCCTCTAATTTCTAATTAGACATGCTAATGCTAAAGAAAGGAGTACTCTGAGTGATCATTTATTATTTATCATTACTTATCATATTTATCTCTTGACTTATCCCTATTGTGAGAAAGTCTAGTTATGGTTTATTTCTCAATCATATGTATAAGTTATCAATACATTCCAACTGTCTAATCTTCCCTCTGGTAAAAATATAAATAACAATACCTAGAATACTCTTGGGTGAAGTGCTACAATGGTATAATTATCTATGCACTTGCATATTCCTTTTTATATATATTCTTTCTAGTCACATAAAATATTAGAAGTACTTCTTAGTATCATTCTAGTAGTGATGCTAAGTAGTACCAACAAGCATTTCTGGCATCATAGCTAGGGATGACAACTTAGTAAAAGTTATGCTAAGAAATGTCAACAACATTTGGTGGTTACTTAAACAAGTGACAAGTTAATAAATACCAACAAGCATTTCTAGTGCCATTGCTGGGGAAGGTTGCTAGGCAATCATGAAATATTGATAAGCTTTTACTTATTGATATGATTGAGAAAACCATTCACCACTACTCTAGCAGGCATACCCTTGCTTTGTCTACTTTTATATCTTATGCAGGGTAATGTATGACTAGTTTTGACCTTCTGACAAACTACGTTGAAAATCTAGAAGCACTACTCAGAAGGACTAAGGCTAAACTCAAGAAAGTTCCTAGCTTTAGAATTGGAAGACAACTAGACAAGGCAAAACTTAAGACTAGTTTTCAAAGCTATGACTAACAAGACTCTCCATGAATTCTCTACTCCAACTACAACCAACATCCATACTGGACCTGGTGATCAACATTGGAGACAATGCTTTTGAGCTTAAGCCAGCTCTCATCAACATGCTACAAGCTAGCCAGCTTTGTGAAAGGCACATGAAGATGCGAGTGCTCATCTCCAACACTTCCTGGAGATTTGCAACACTTTCACCATTAAAGGAGTATCCAGAGATGCCATACTACTTTGCATGTTCCTATTCTCACTCTAGGGGAAGGCGAAGCAATGGTTCTTTGACAACAAAGATAAAAACACTTCATGGGATAATTGCTCCATTGCCTTCCTAGCAAATTCTTTCCCATAGGAAAGACCAATGCTCTGTGTGGAAGAATCTCAAGTTTTCAGCAGCAACATGATAAATCTATCCCTGAGGCATGAGAACGCTTTCAAGATTACATATAAGAATGTCCTCATCATGGGATAGAGAATTGGCTACTCATGCAGACTTTCTACCATGGGTTGACAAACAACACCTATGAGAATATCGATGCTGCTGCTGGAGGTGCTTTCCTGTCACTCACAATCCTAGTTACAATAGCTCTCGTAGAGAAGATGGCCTCTAATCAAGGTTTCAATGAAGAACATCCCTAGACTCGCAAGAGAGGTGGAGGTATGCATCAACTCAAGGAGGTAGATAGGCTGTCTACCAAGATGGATCTCCTCATGAAGAAACTTGAAGACCGAGCCAATAAGAAGCAAGAAGTCATGCACATTCATGATTCCCGCATGACCTATGAAGAATGTGGAAACATTGGGCATTTAGGGAACAACTGTACTAAAACCCATGAGGATGTGAACTTTATCAACAATAGCAACTATTGTCCTCAATAGAATCAAGGATGGAATCAGCAACAGAGGCCGAATTACTAAGGTAATTACCAAGGTAACTATCCAGGTAATAATTTCAATAATCAACCACCCTTGAGAGAGTTAATTTCTGGCCAAGCTAAAATTATGGAGGGCTTATCTAGAAAATTAGCTTTCAATGATAAAATTTTAGAAAACATAAACAATAGAATGGATAGCTTCTCCTCTGCCATTAAGAACCAGCATAGCTTTAATAAAATGATAGAATCACAAATAGCTCAGCTGGCGGCTACTATTCCTCCAACCGACAAAGGTAAGATTCTAGGGCAACCGGAAGATCTAGAAACTACAAATCTTGTCTATATTCACAATGCAGCATACTTCTACATGGAGCCATCGATAGGAAGGTGGATAGACTATTCCTTACCTAAAAAGAAAGGATGATCTAGGAAGACCTTGTCATCCCCATAGCTATTGGACCTCACATTTTTCAAGAAGTTGTCTGTGACTTCAGAGCAAGTGTCAACATCATGCCAAAGGTAATTTATGTTAAAATTAATGGAGATACTTTGTTGTACACAAACATGCGTTTGTAGCCTGTAAATCAGTCACTCTACTACCCCAAGGGAATTCTTGAAGACATTTGTGTTCGAGTGGGACCATCGTATGTACCCACAGATTTTGTGGTTTCAGAAATGGGTGGAGATGTAAGGGCACCCATTATCTTGGGCTGACCTTTCCTAAGCACCGCAAAAGCCATCATATATGCTGGATAGTGCAAAGATCTGTTTCACAATCAAGGATAGGAAGCAGAAGTTTACTTTAAGAATCGTATACACCATTCTCCTAGTCATCCATAGATTCCTGTACTTGCCCAAAGAGACAATAGTGACCAAGAGGAAGAATAAAGCCAGGAAGCCACAAGAAGAATTAGTCAACATGATCAACACACTTCGATCGGAGTACAACCACCTCCTCGCTTCATCATACCTTACCAAGAAAGACGATCATGGCATACCGACAATCGAGTGTACCATTGGACAAAGAATCTTCCACAAAACCTTCTGCAACATCGGGTCAGGTGTCAATATAATGTCCAAGGTAATGTATGAATACTTATTTGGTGATGAACCTTTGTTCCCTACATACATGCAATTGCAGATGGCTGACCAATCAATCCAATTTTTGGAGGGAATAGCAAAAGATGTCATAGTAAGAATACATGATCACTATGCCCCTACCGACTTCATGGTTTTGGACATGGGAGAAGAAGAAGAAGACATACCTATCATCCTTGGAAGACCATTCCTCAACACTATGAACGTGATCATCTATGTCAGATCTAGGACATGTCCACTTCCAATTTCCTAGGAGAAAAGGTACGATGTTACTTTAATAGTTATACCACTTATGAATAGCCAAAGAAAACCCATTCCAAGAGGGGATGCTGAGCATCTCAACACCAGAGGAATCAACTCCCCAAGAATAAATGGGAGGAAGATGAAGAACCTGTGAAAGATGAATCTACTCCACCAAAATCAAGTCCACAGACCAATCAGGTGTGGAAAGAAATGGCAACATCATCATCTGAGTCACCAGTCACAAGAGGTGCAACCATCAAGGTCTCCATCTCTGGGACCGACAGATGCACCCAAAGTATGAACAAGATAGGTAGAAAAGTCATGTCTGGAGGACTTAAAAATCCGAACCCTCGCCATGAGGTAAAGTTGGTAGTTATCTATTTTTACTTTTTAGCATTGCATGAATTATTTTTACTTTAGCATATTTACTTTTCTACATTTGCTTTGAACTTAGAAAAGAATAAAATAAAATTTTCATTGTTGCAATATAAAATCCTAAGCCCCATGTGAATAATTCTACGGTGTGTAAAACCCCCAAGAATATTTACCGTGGCAGCATAAAAATTAAAAATACCATGTATTCAATTATATCAGAAAATCCAAAAAAAATGCTAGATAAACATCCTGCTGAATTCTACCACTTCAAAAATATTTCCAATCTCAAGAACAACTAATCTCAGGAGGGCTAACCGCTAACCCTATTATCCTAATATGCTCCACGAGTTTTAGTGTTCTTGTTGAAGTTTTTGCAGGATGGTAACGAGCATGTTCACCTTGGTCATCTCTATCTCGCTCTACCAGGAGTGTGTCCTCTATAGAAATCTAACTTCTTGATGGATGAGATGGAACTCTGATGGCAAATCCACTCTGAGAAAAACCACATCAACAACTAGCTTGGGGGAAGGACATCCCCATGTATATAGATAAGTATTTCTTTCCCTTTTGTTTCTAAGTTTGCTATATAGTTGCTAAAGAAAAAACAAAATAGAAACTTATCTTTGTGTTAGATATATATATATTAGTAATGTGTGATCTAAAAATGAAAACCAAATAAAAAGTGTGTCTTAGTTTTCTTTGATGTTTAAGAGCTAAATAAAAAGGACTCTGAAGGTAATCTCTTAAAATAGAAATGATGAATAGTCGCTCTTTTGTAATTCCTTTCAAGTACCTAGTTTTCAGCCTTATTCTCTCGAGTTTTGGATAAGATTATTTTGATACAAGGATTTACTCTGAACATGAAACTCGTGGGTAGCATACTGCTTGATCTAAGTCTAGGTAATTGATGGATATGATATGAGAAGGTCTAAGCTGTTGTTTATCTTGTTCCAAGTGATACTAAAGTTTTGGATATTTATCTTTTTGAAAAAAATATAAAAATGCTTCATGATGAGTTCTTGTATGACAAGGCTTGAATTCCTACTAGAGCCATACATGTTATTTAGGCTAGGAAAACTTCCACTCATATATGCTGCTTGTTTTGCATTGAGTTTTGTCAAGCTTTGTTGACCCTTATGCGAGGTTTGTCATACTTTTAAAATCAAGATCACGTACACACCACCCATATATGCACTACTCCTACCCTGGGGTAGGCGCAAAAACATGCCATTCAATCTAGATCCACCCAAAAATGTTTTACTCCTACACTGGGAGTAAACACCAAAAATATTTTTGATAGGATTTTCCCCTAAATAATTGCTCCAAGTTTTTGTTGCTATCTCTCAAAAGTTTTGTTGCAGAAAAGAAGTTTGGGCTATGCAAAAGTTATTCATAAAAAATAGAAAGAAAGAAAAAAAGAGTTGAGAAAAAAATGGATAAGTGTTCGAGATATTAAAAACAATGGGTACTCTGATGCCCGCCTGAAAAAAAGAGAGAAAGAAATGAATAAGATAGCCCATGTTCTCTTGCAAAGTATTTTTAAGTTTCAAAAGAGAGATATGTTTTCAAGGAGCAAACTAGAATTAGGTTAGCCACCATATATATCCACCATATATCCATACACATGCACATCTTGATTTGATTGTATGACCCAACTCTCTTTGGATCTGAGGTTTGACTTTACAATATATGTATTGCAAGTATGCTCTTTCATGCTTTTTCCACTCATATGAGCTCCACATAAGCCTTAGTTGTAGGAAAAGAAAGGCATAACATCACTATTGCCTTGGTAAGGATCCACAAATACCACATATATTGAGAGACTTAAGAGTGTCATACAATGGAAGCTCTGAGTTTTTTAAAACCTATAAAAACTTTGAAATAATGGTTGAGCAAAGAACTTGAGACATAGTGCTTGACCTGATTATTCTGTATTTCAATTACTCAAGACCCAAGTGAAGTCTAAGCAATTGACTCCTAGTGTTGGAGTAAAACATTTTTAGTGGGTCTAAATGGAATGGCATGTTTTTGCGCCTACCCCTAGTGTAGGAGTAGTGCATATGTGGGTGGTGTGTACATGATCTTGATTTTAAGAGCATGACAAACCTCTCACAAGGGTCAACAAAGCTTGACTAAACTCAATGCAAAAGCAAGAAGCATATATGAGTGGAAGTTTTCCTAGTCTAAATATCATTGATGGCTCTAGTAGAAATTCAAGCTTTGTCATACAAGAAACTCATCATGAAGCATTTTTATATTTCTCAAAAGATAAATCTCTAGGAACTCTAGTATCACTTGGAACAAGATAAATAGTAGCTCAGACCTTCTCATATCATATCCGGCAATTACCTAGACTTAGATTCAAGCATATGCTACCCATGAGTTTCAAGTTCAAAGTAAATTTTTATATCAAAACAGTGTTATCCAAAACTTGGGAGAATTCAAGGCTAAAAACTAGGTACTTGAAAGGAATTACGATAGAGCAACTATTCATCATTTCCATTGTAAGAGATTATCTTCAGAGACCTTTTATTTATTTAGCTCTTTCTCTCCTTTTAAGAAAAATCAAACTAGAAAGAAAACTAAACACACTTTTTATTTTGTTTTTAAATTTTAAGATCACACCTTATAATATATATATATATAACTGGCTAATATAAACTTTTATTTTGTTATGCATCTTTTTATTTCTTAAGCTAATACAAAGCAAACTTACTAATAGTAAAACTAAAGGAAGGAAATACTTAGCTAGATACATGGGGATGCTCCTCCCCCAAGTTGGATGTTGTCGTGGTCGATTGTTGGATGTGGATTCATCTTTCTCAGAGCAGGTTTGTCAGGCATATGTCCTTATCATCCACAAGTGGAGTGAGATGAAGACAACCGAGTGAACTTGCTCTTGATCATGTGAATCATCCTGTAGAATACTCCAAGAAGAACAAACTCGTGGCTCGATTAAGACAAGGGGTTAGCGGTCACCCATTCAGAGATTTGTTCTTGTGGGTTTAGATAGATTTTCTAATGGTTGAATTTTAACAGGATGTCTATCCAATATTTTTGGATTTTCTATTTTTTATATGCAAGAAATATGCATTTATGGTATTTTTATTTTTATGCCACCATGGTGAATATTACTACGGGTAATTACATTATAGATTTATTCACATGGCGCTTAGAATTTATGATGCAATGATGAAATGCAGACATGAAACTTTTTATCTTCCTTTTCTAAATGTAATGCTAATGCAGAAAAGTAAATATGCTAAAGTGAAAAGAATTCATGCAATGCTAGGAAGTAAATATGGATAACTACTAATATTACCTCCTAGCGAGGGTTTGGATTTTTAAAGTCCTCCAGACAAGACTTTTCTCTAGTCTTATTCATTCTTCGAGTGCATCATCCAATCTCGGTGATGGAGACCCTGATGGTTGCACCTCTTGTGATTCTGATGATGTCACCTTCTATCAGGTATCAGTATTAGGGATACCCGAAGAAGGGATCTGAGGACCATCGATGACAACTCGCCTAGATAATCAAGGACAGTATTTCAGTCTCGATCGACCCCGAAGGGATGGTTTCTGTCTCGTCGGACCCCTTGGGCATGGGCCCCTGTGTTGCCCGACCCTGAGGGCACGGGAGTCGTCTCACCCAACCCTAAGGGCACGGCCTCCATCTTGCCCAACCCCTCGACCAAGGGCTCCATCTCACTCGACCCATTAGCCGAGGGCTCCGTCTCTCCCAACCCCCCAGGCATGGGCTCCGCCTCACCCGGCGGGGTCCGTACCACCAACAACCACTATGGGTCCAAGCGTATGGGCCTAGGTCAAGCCTTTAACACCAGAAGGGGCACGACCATGCTTTAACATGACCTACGGCCACGACAGACCAGGCCTAGGGGTTCGCATCACCAACAGTGACAGGTGCATGAGCATTATGCTGCCTAATCCCCGTACAGTCCGCTAATAGTCATGTTGGTTCACCACACTATTTGTTAGGATAGGATAGAATGCCATAACCAGTTGATGATGTTGAGGCATGATACTAGTGGTGAACTTGGCTATGATGTGGACCATCCCCATCATCATCTATAGGATCAGCGGGACCCGCAAAAAGGAGATGAACGACGCCGCGATCTTTTCACCTAGAGACTTGGGACCTTCTCCCTCTCTCACCCATTTGTAACCCCTACTACAAACTAGTGTCGATATCATGAGTAGTAGCAGACTAGACGTAGGGACAAAAGTAGTTTGGCCTCTGTTGCTGACTCCATTCTTGATTCTGTTGAGGACAAAAGTAGTTGTTGTTGACAAAGTTTACATCCTCTTAGGGTTTCAAGACAGTTGCTCCCTGAATGCCTAGTGTTTCCACATTCTTCACATGTCATGCAGGAATCATGAATGTGCATGACTTCTTGCTTCTCATTAGCTTGATCTTCAAGCTTCTTCATGAGTAGGTCTATCTTGGCAGATAGCATGTCTACCTCCTTGAGTTGATGCATACGTCCACCTCTCTTGCGGGTGTGAGTACGTTCTTCATTCCAACCTTGGTTGGAGGCCATCTTCTCAACAAGAGCTATTGCAGCTGGTATGGTGAGTGATAGGAATGCACCTCTAGCAGCAGCATCCATAGTCTCATGGGTACTGTTGGTCAACCCATGATAGAAAGTCTACATGAGTAGTCAATTCTCTATCCCATGATGAGGACATTCTGCAATATAATCTTGAAAGCATTCCCATGCCTTAGGGATAGATTCATCATGTTGCTATTGAAAGATTGAGATTCTCCCACACAGAGTATTGGTCTTGCCTATGGGAAAGAACTTTGCTCAAAAGGCAGTGGAGTAGTTATCCCATGTAGTATTTCTATCTTTGTTGGTGTAGAACCATTGTTTTGCCTTCCCCAAGAGTGAGAATGGGAAGAGGCGAAGTAGTATGGCATCTTGGGTCATTACTTTGATGGTGAAAGTGCTACAGATCTCTAGGAAGTGTTAGAGATGTGCACTCACATCTTCATGTGCCTTTCCACAAAACTAGCTTGCTTGCACTATGTTGATGAGGGTTGGCTTGAGCTCGAATCCATTGTCTCTAACATTGACTATTGGTCTAGTTTGGATGTTGGTTGTAGTTGGAGCAGAGAATTCAGTGGAGAGTCTTAGTTAGCCATGGCTTCAAATTCTGGTGTTAAGCTCACCTTATCTGGTTATCTTCCGACTCTAAAGCTGAAACTTTCTTGAGTTTAGCCATACTTCTCTTAAGTAATGCTTCTTGGTCGTCAACATAGTTTGTTGGAAGGTCAAAATCGGTAAAACATTACCCTACATAAGATACAAAAGTAGACAAAACAAGGGTAAGCCTGTTTTAGCAGAGGTCAATGGTTATCTCTATCACATCAATAAGTATAAGCTTATCAATACTTTCTTTGCTTAGCTACCTTCCCTAGCAATGGCACCAAAATGCTTGTTGGTATTTATTAACGTGTCATGTCATAGAACCGACCAATTTATAAGAGCACAAGTACAATGGCAGCTCGCAAGCGGTCGCACTGTCATACTTGAGCCCATATAAACCCGGTAGTCTGTTGAGTACCACTGACGGGTCTCGATAAATGATTCACAAACAACCAAGATTATACATGATTCAACATACATGTCACATATTACATAAAGTTCGTAGATGACCCACTTGATTGCAGTTGTAGAGACCGCCATTCCCTTTGGGTAAGGCAATAGTGAATGCCTTACGGAATACCTTCTAAGGTTGGCTATTCTGAGCTTTTGGTGGTGGAGGCCTGAACTTAGGTGTTGGTGGGTGGAACTGTGGTCTAGTGGTTATAGGAGCTCTGGACTGTGAAGATTCGGAGGCACCTACCTCAATTGTCCTCTTGCGGCCCTTAGCTACTGCATGCATATTGTTATGGTTTTCCTGGGTCAAAGCATCACTAATAAACTCATTATAGGTGGTGCACTTGGAGTTGGCCATAGTCTTCATTAGCTTCGTGACAAGACCCCGCTTGAAGCTCTCTATCTTCTTTTCTTCGGTATCAACAAAACCTAGGGCATACCTGGACAGGTTGTTGAAAGCATGCATATATTCAGTGAGGGTCTTAGTTCCTTGTGTGAACCTCATAAATTTAGCCTGCCTTCATGCGCATCAGCCCTGGGGGAATGTGATGTCCCTGAAAGGCTAGCTTGAACTGCTCCTAGGTTACTTGTGCATTAGCAGGTAGAGAGGACAAGAAATGTGTCCACCAAATCCCTACCGGTCCCTACAACTGATGGGACACATACTTAGCCTTCTGGTGCTTCAGTGACCCTTAGTAGACGAAACTTCTGCTTAATAGTGTTGAGCCACTCGTCCGCCTATAGCGATTCCTCTGCCACCTTGAAAAATAGGAGGCTTTGTATCCAGAAACTCCTTAAAGGTACTGTACTGGTTTGGCTTAGGCCCCTATTATTGTGGGTGGGCACGAGCTATGTTCTGCGCAATAAGGCGTAGAGCTTCCTCCATAGTCCTTTGGCTTCCCAAGAATTGGGCAAATAACTCCTGAGCAGACGGCGGTGGTGGTGGTGGTAAGTCACCGTCATTGCCATCATGGCTGCTGCCAGCTCCGGCACGGGTGCGAGTCATCTGCAAAGTTGCAAGAATAAGTGATTATTGGATAATGTCAAGAGATTGCGGATGAATTATATAATCATGCCAAACTAAAATTACTAGAGAGAATCTTAATTTCATACAATAAAAATAGAGGCATAATAATTCATTCTTGCAACATGACACCACCAATTTGATCACTTATCGGGCTCATAGCGCGTTAACATTCAAATCATGATCACCGATAATTGAACTGGAATTGCATTCGTGTTTAACCAAACGTGAAATAACATGCAAGTACCAATATTACATGATAGTCCAATCACCAACACCAAACTCAAACTATAGGTACATTACATAAATAGCGATGATACATCAAGCATTTCCACTAATCACTAAGCAATCTAATCCTCATTATGATCACTGTCAAGGTCAGAGATAGGATCATCTCCCTCCTCTGGCTCCACTTCTTCCTCGTCCTCGTCGTCATCTTCCTCCATATTTGGACCATCTTCTTCCCCATCAAGGATTGAGTTCAGCTGGTTGTTCAGATAATGCACCTCATGCTGAAGGTCCATCACTCGAAGCTGAGCCTATGCAAGATGATGAGGACATCACCAAGATGGAGTCAAGGACGACTCCAATTCGAGAAGGGGAGGATGATGAGGACATCGCCACACTGGACACACCGACGCCATGGTCTTCCCCAAGTTGCAATTCGTTCCCAACTCAGCTGCCACGTCGCCCTCGGATTCAGCAGACACGTCGTCACTATTTCGGTCATAACTTTCTCATACGACATCGAAACGGGCCGTTCTTGGATGCGTTGGAAAGGGGACGACGACGCCGTCGTTTTGGATCTGGTCCCAGCTCCAGAAGGTCCGTGGATCATTCTGTGTGACCACGGCAAGGTGCTGCGTCACCTATTTGGGCCAACTTGGCCGTGTATCATGTCGGGCCTTAAGCCCAAGTTGTGAGCGCCCAACCCCTGGCCGTCCCCAACCCTAGGTCGAGTCTTAGACTATAAATACAGCCACCGCCGCTGCTACACAATTGGGTTTTGTTTAGAGTTTAGTTTTCCATCGAGAAACTGAATCGTTCATTGTAACTGTGGTGACAAATCCTTTTACAGTGATCCAGGGCCCCCGTTCTTGATCTCCTCCACTGTGTCGATTAGTCCTTTGGAACCGAGTTCTTGAATCCTCTATTGATATTCGCGTCATTCATATTTGCAATTTCAGATTGCGTGTTTTACCTTCTTGCTTGTGCTCTTCGATTCGCTTGCAGGAAAAGCCTTCTTGGCGAGGTCAATCAAGTTGTGCTTGGTTGATAACCAACGGAGCAGTGGTGTAACTGGTTGCAGGGTTCGAATCACTGTCTGATTTGAAGCCGGATCGCCAATGTCGAGATCTCCACAAAATCGAACTTACCGGCTACCTCTCAGAAGATCAGGGCCTATACTCATCAATCGATAGGACAGCGGAAATTGAAATATTTTTGGGCTTTTTGTGGACTCTAGGTAATGAACAAATATGAATCTAAGGCAAACGAGATTATACCTCGCGGTAAACCTGAAATATCTGATACCAATTGATGAGTACAGGCCCGGATCTTCCGAGAGGTAGCCGGTAAGTTCGAATTTTGTGGAGATCTCGACATTGGCGATCTGGCTTCAAATCAGATGCGATTCGAACCCTACAACCGTTACACCACTGCTCCATTGGTTATCAACCAAGCACAACTTGATTGACCTCGCCAAGAAGGCTTTTCCTGCAAGCGAATCGAAGAGCACAAGCAAGAAGGTAAAACACGCAATCTGAAATTGCAAATATGAATGACGCGAATATCAATAGAGGATTCAAGAACTCGGTTCCAAAGGACTAATCGACACAGTGGAGGAGATCAAGAACGGGGGCCCCTAGATCACTGTAAAAGGCATTTGTCACCACAGTTACAATGAACGATTCAGTTTCTCGATGGAAAACTAAACTCTAAATAAAACCCAATTGTGTAGCAGCGGCGGCGGCTGTGTTTATAGTCTAAGACTCGACCTAGGGTTGGGGATGGCCAGGGGTTGGGCGCCCACAACTTGGGCTTAAGGCCCGACACGATACATGGCCAAGTTGGCCCAAATAGGTGACGCAGCACCTTGCCGTGGTCACACAGAATGATCCATGGACCTTCTGGAGCTGGGACCAGATCCAAAACGACGGCGTAGTCGTCCCCTTTCCAACGCATCTAAGAACGGCCCGTTTCGATGTCGTATGAGAAAATTATGACCGAAACAGTGACGACGTGTCTGCTGAATCCGAGGGCGACATGGCAGCTGAGTTGGGAACGAATTGCAACTTGGGGAAGACCATGGCGTTGGTGTGTCCAGTGTGGCGATGTCCTCATCACAAGCTGCCGACACAAATCCCTCTCAGCATGGTCCTACATGGCACTTATGGCGCGGTGCCTATCTCGTTCTATTTTTGCTATAGTGGCATGATTGTTTGCTGTGTCCCGCTGTCGCGTAGCTATGGATGCCTTGGCACGGGCGGCATCTAGCTGCTCTCATAGTCCTACAAGCAATGCTTGATCATCCGCTCTAGCTTCTTGGGCTGCTGCTCTCTATTGATCCACTTGCTCCATTTGGGTATGCAGATTGCCCAAAGCTACATAGGCTTGGTCAGATTCCCATTGGGCCTCACTAGCTGCCTTCTTATGCTTGTGCACATGCTTCTTGAGCTTATGTTGTGTGGCTTCAGCTCTCATGAGCTTGTCCATACAAGCGGTGCATGATTCCTTGCCAGAAATTTCTGGTGTCCTGGCGTGTATAGAACATCTTCATCACCGCAAACATGGCACTCATGGCGGGACTATAGCTATTGGCCCACTCATCCCGATCTTGGATCAATGCATTATGGTTGCAGTGTTCCCATATTGCTATAGATGGATCCACCTAAGGAAACATACCAGCTGGCACTACCGGTAAGTGCATCCCTATGCTGCTGATAGATCTAACTCAATACCTCGAAGGCCACTACTTGGGCAGCCTCCCAAGGAGTTCTTCCCTCAGATTCTGCCTTCCACTCCTACCAGAAAGTTGCCTGTGTGCGGGCTAGGTATGGTTAGGCTCACCTCATACCATGGTTGTCCCTCTAAGTACTCTTCATTCCAATGATAAAGGGGCGGCTCATGGTACCCTGCAAAGTGCAAAACTCTCCAAAGCAAGGCAGGAGTTCCAAAAACCATCAAGAAATTCTCACATCCCACTGGTGCTGCCATCTGTACCATCAACATGTACAACTTTTGTGAGACAAGGTCATAATGGATAAGAGTTACATAACCGAGTAAGAAATTTATAAGGGGAGGAACAATGTAAGTATTGATTACTTATTATCTTGATGCATGCACATTCCATACGTTCTCACAAACTTAGGAAAAATAATATTTCTAACGACATACACAGTGGCATACATACGTTCTCTCATATATAGCGAAGCTAGTCGAGCTACATGTTTTGTTGTTAGTGTACCTGCATAAGAGTTTCATTTCAGCCCAAACCCCACAATTATATATGTAGAATGTAAATTTAAATACTTCCATATATGTATACCCATACATATACTTCCGTATCAAAGCTACCCAATGATAGTTTATACCCACAATTAAATACGCACCATATACACATGCAAGCATGCATACATAGCCGTACCAAAGCTAACTCTCCTCGACCACACTGCTCACATCTTGCGGTCATGCCACTCATCAACTTACCTTCTTACCTTGGCGTAGAGGCATTTGATCCATACATTACCATTCAAGTGAATGGCATCCATACAATAGCACGCCGTATGGACGATGAAAATAAAAGCCCCAAGTTAGTACTTAAATAGCCACCTAATAGTCCTTAATTTGGGCATAAGGAAAAGTGATCACTGTCACACTTTAGATTTCAAATACCTATTTATATAGTTATTAGTTGCTAGAAAATGATTTTGGAAAACAAAACCCTTTGTTTTAAATATACATGTGACAATTAACGTTGAATCTTGCTCTGATGCCAGCTGTCAGTAGAATCGACTAATTTATAAGAGCACAAGTACAATGGTAGCCCGCAAGCGGTCGCACTGTCATACTTGAGCCCATATAAACCCGGTAGTCTATCGAGTACCATGATGGGTCTCGATAAACGATCCACAAACAACCAAGATCGTACATGATTCAACATACATATCATATATTACATAAAGTTCGCAGATACATTTCCATTATCAGAGTATGAAACAAAGTTATTACAAACCAAGTTTGATAGATAATAGCGGAAGCAAATTAAGTTCGAAAGTAGCATTTGCCAACTTAGTTTAATACAGTGCCAACATACGATACAATCCTTAATTGGCACTAGACGGAATCACATGAGTCAACCTACGCATAGACTCCACCTGGCCTCTGATTTACATTACTCCATGGATCTTTTCTATGATAGCAAATATAGCCAACCGTGCTTTGGTATCCACCTATATCTCGCAGGTGATAGGAAATCACCCGACTTCTACCGGTCTAAGCATGGCTAAGCATATATTCGATCCTAGACCTACATAGGGTTAAAGGTATATTTCTAGACAAGGAAATTATATGCATCAAATGGTTCCAATCAACTCTTATAACCTAAAGCATCAATCATTAAAGAACTCAAGTGATATTTTATAAAACATTAGGGAGGCTTAGAATGCTTTGGGGCTTGCCTTTCAGAAAAGAAGTGGGGCGGCGGTCAGGGCACTTCGGAAGCTCTTCTGGGGTCTGCTCTCTTCTTTGGGAGCTGCGGCTTGAGGAATCTCCTGCTAGTCCCCTTCCTCTCCTTCGTTGAATTTTAGCAATGTTATCTCCTCTGTCGATCCTAGATGCATGAATATGGCATAAGATATTACGAATGCATACATGCTGACAAGTATAGTATAATGACACATGATGAATGCATTCGTGTAAGTATCTTAATAGTATGGTGTTAAAGTAATAACAAGTGCATCATATTTTACTAAGTAGGTGCATATCTCTTCTTGATTACTTAATCAAACACTTCAACAATTCATTTACTACACCACAAAACAGTAGCTACTTGTTTTACTTATAACTGGAGTTATATACATCAAAATCATATGGTTGTGGACATTCTGGAAAGCTTAAGAAATTGTCTACAACTTTCTTTTAAGACTCTTACTGTGATTCAACAGTTATATAGGGCAAACAAATCATTCAATAAAATCTATCCAGAAAGTAAACATTTTGGACAAGCAAACTTGTAACAGCTATAACTCTAAAACCCTAAGTCATATGACTGTGAAAATTTAACACAAGGTAGACTAGTAAGTTATCTACAACATTGTTATTAATAAGTTTTACAGAAAAGACGATTATCCATATGAAATCATCCACACAATCAAAACTATACATGCAGCCTTGTATTTGAATTATAAAGTGAAATTAGTTAGTTGCAAACAATCAATGGCTTCTACACCTTACAATGAACATCAACGGTTACTATGCATCACAAGAATCATAGAAAACATCATGCTCAACCCCAATTTAATTACTTAAATGCCTTTATTAATTTAATTAAATAATTAGGGTAAATAATAAAGATACACCAAAATATGCACAATAAATTCTTAGAAAATTACAGTAGACTCCTAATGCTCACAATAGGCTATTGTGAAAATTTCATACCATTTGCACATGTATAACATCCTAGAAAAAAATGATAAGCTAGCATGGGTCAATTTAGTGAAAATAGTAAACCCTATAGAAAAGTGTCAAGCAACAGATTATATATTTTCCTAGATTCATATTAGTGCCATACTACTGTACAGAAATTTGCATAGCAATATATTACATATTTTTATCCCTACAAATTTCCATAGAAAATGCCATTTATTAATAAATAAATAGAAAGACCATATTTAAATCAAGTTTACAACAAGCTTAATATTTTTACTAGGTAGAGCATGTCAATACAAAACCAACAAAATTGGAATCACAATTTTAGGAGATTTCTAGCTCAAGATATATAATTTACAAAATTGTAAACATACAAAAAGCATTTATATAAATGCATTTTAATACTTAATAAAAACATTGGAGACTGTACCTATCATATTTTTATAAAACACTACACTTCATGAGGGACACAACAAAATTTGTTTCACAAGATTTGGATCACCACAACTCAACTTATCATTTTTCAAAGTTAGCATGAAATTCTAAAAATAAATGAACTATCCTTTGAAAATGTGTCAGCTGACAGGCTGGACCCGTAGGTCAGTCGACCCCACACGTCAGCGGTGGCAAAAATAGAGGAACGCGTAGGACGGCTGGAGTTTCATCGACGGTGGCTTCTCCGATGACTGGAACAGGAACTATGGTGACCCTCGCGACCTTGCAGCACCCGATATGGTAGCTAGGTGGACTGATTAGTGAAGCTAAGCTCGACGGTGGCGGCCATGGTGGCACGACAGTGCGGGTCGACGGCGATACACCGAAGGTGACCACGGAGACTCAAACTAGGGCTCGGCCAAGCATCTATAGGCTATGGTGAAACCAGAGCAAACACTATCATGGCACACAATGGACGGAAGCATCCCGGCCACGACAACGAAGCATGGCGATGGAACACCGGTGAGGGCGAACGTGGCACGGAAGCCTTACTGTGCGTGGCTAGCGAGAAATGTGAGCGTGGTGAGACAGTGGGATCACGGTGGAGTGGCTACGGTGGGGGAGTAGTGATGTGGGCAAGCTGGGTGGCCGGCAAAGCGATGGCGCGAGCTCGGCGCTGCGGCGGCTGCTGTGAACGAGTGCTACGGCGAAGGAGGAGGCAGGGAAATGCAAATGGGAGCACGAGCATCACGGGCGGATGCTGGGGAGGGTGAAGGCGCACTCTGGCTCAGCATAGCCTAGCTGGTCAGGGCAACGGTGATGCGCGGCTTCATTTCCTCCACACGACGGCCAGCGTCTGTGGCTGATCGGCCACGAACCGGTGCAGCACGGCATTCGTCAGTGCCCGTTCAAGCGCCTTACAACACGATTTCAAGACGCTAATTCTATCGATCCAGAGCGATTCAGTGAACGACACTAAAATCAAATTTGTAGAGCTATGTACCAGCTATAAATCTTATTTAGAAATCAAGTCCTAATTCTTGATGGTTAGGGAGTAAAATCAGCCTAAAGTTGAGCTCGTCACACTGTCAGTCGAAAATGACTTAGCGAAATTTTTTATTTTGAAAAACAGCAAAATGTTGAATTTTGTGACCTCAAAAAGACTAAGCTATGCACATAATTAGCTCATGACCCAAAAATAAAATTTGTTCCTCTCATCAAATACTACAACTTTACTTTAGTGCACACATCCATGCAAAGTCTCTATCATATCGTTCAAACTAGGTCAATCCTACTACATTTAAATGACGACTAACACTTGAACTATGACTTAGTGACCAAATTACCCTCAGTCATGAATACCAAAGTTGTTCATAATGACATTCTAAACATGTTTAAGCTATTCATAAGGTCACACAAACATTTCATACATTGGTTACACATTTCACTTTCCAGGTCAACATACATAGCATCACTTAAGGACTTGATTAGACAAAGTGATCTTCATGAACAATGTTCCATTAGTCATCCTAAGTGTAGCTAAGATGTTTTAGTGACTCACATCAACCATATACATGTATTCACTCATGACCATATGCATATATACAAAGAAACATAAAATAACACACATGTTTCATATGTTTCAATCACATGTTTCAAATGTAAAAGCTTAAATATGAATGCTTGATGCTCATGATCATGCAATGCAAGCTTAACACCTAGGGTGTTACATGTCACTTGTTTTAAGTAGTCACCCTATACTGTTGACATTCCTTAGCATGTTTTACTTAGTTGTCATCCCTAGTGTTGGTGCCTAGAAATGCTTGTTGGTACTACCTAGTGCCACTTCTAGAATGATACTAAGAAGTACTTTAATATTTCATGTGACTTGAAAGAATATATAAATGAAAGGAATATGCAAGCGCACAGATAATATACCATTATAGCACTTCACCCGGGAGTATTCTAGGTATCATTATTTATATTTTTACCATAGGAAAGGTCTAACAAGGACATGATTGATATCTTATGATATTGATGGAGAAGTAAACCATAACCAATATTCTACTCATAATAGGGCTAAGTCAAGAGGTAAATTATATATGAATAGTGCATAATAACTAATCATTGATCACTCAGAGTACTTTCTATGACATTAGCATGGTTAAGTAGAATATTAGAGGAATAATTCCTAAGTTATTCTTAATTACAAGTCAAAGCATATATTGATTAGTGCAATTACACCTAGTAGTCATGGCTAAGATCAACTTCATATCTACACATAAGAGATATTACTAGGGAAGATTAAGAATAGAGCTTGTCTTCCTTCATTACTAGATCCCACTTGTATACCTATATTTAGGGAGTGGACTACAAAGGACTCAATAGGAGTGTCACATCCACGATCTACAACATGGCCCAAAATATAGGGTGTATCCGTAGATAAACAATGTATAAGCACCACACTTACTTAATGTCATCCACTCACCCCGTGTACTTTGGAGCAAGCGCTATCCAAACTTATGCATGAATATGATGATAATCTAACTATACTAAGCATATAATCAAAGTAGATGATGAACATTATAACTAGGAATATGATAAATATGAAGATGAATGTCATAACAATTGTAGCAAACATATAAAACTAATGAGAGATAGAAAAGAGAGGGGGTACAAAGATTATACCAAACCATGCTTTTGACACGATCGGGAATCCAAGCGAAGCCTGCTTGCCTCCCTCTAGACCTAGCCTAACTAGCTATGCCCTAGAATATGGTGGAGCTATGAGGATGATTAGGGTTTCTATCTTCTCAAATGACTTATGCCTCAGGTGGTGGCAGGGACTTGTATATATAGGACGGAGTGTCAATCCTGAGCCCTTGGATCAAACCAACTTGAATAAATGGCGTAGTTGCTATCTAGGAGGCGGTGGAGAACCGACATAACAACGGGGGCTAATAGGTGGGCCCCAGGGACCAGTTGTCCTGCAGGAGGGGCTGGCTAGCCCCACCTGGCGGTGTCTCGCCCTCCGCTTCGGTGTGGTGTCCTCTTGAGTCTTCTGGAACCTTATGGGGTTATTTTCGCTGTGGATAAGCACGATTAAGTCTAACATCTAGGTCCGCCTTAACGGTTTTCTGGATAAACCCTGCAAAAAATACAGATTCACCAAAGCTCATATAATTTGTTAGTTTAAACCCCTAGACCTTCGTTGGTAATTATATTTATGCCCTTATATAAGTTACATTGATGGTTTATAATGGTTGTTAACTACCATCAACAGTGGTGCTTATACGATGTTTACCTATGGATGCACCCTATACTCCGAGCCATGTGGTAGATCATGGATGTGACACTCTTGTTGAGTCCTTTGTAGTCCACTCCCCAAATATAGGGCAAGTAGGATCTAGTTACAAAGGAACACAAGCTCTGTTCTTAATCTTCCTTACTAATATCCCTTATGTGTAGATATGAAGTTGATCTTTACCATGACTACTACGTGTAATTGCACTAATCAATGTATGCTTTGACTTGTAATTAAGAATGACTTAAGAAATATTCCTCTAATATTCTACTTGGCAATGCTAATGTCTTACAAAGGAGTACTCTAAGTGATCATTTATCATTACTTATTTATCTCTTGACTTAACCCTATTATGAGTAGAAGTTTGGTTATGGTTTATCTCTCCATCATATGCATAAGTTATCAATACATTCCAACTACCCGTCCTTCCATGTGGTAAAATTATAAATAATGATACCTGGAATACTCCTGGGTGAAGTGCTACAATGGTATAATTATCTATGCGTTTACAGATTCCTTTTCATATATATATTCTTTCTAGTCACATAAAATATTAGAAGTACTTCTTAGTATCATTCTAGTAGTGAGGCTAAGTAGTACCAACAAGCATTTCTAGCATCATAGCTAGGGATGACAACTTAGTGAAAATGATGCTTAGAAATGTCAACAACATTAGGTGGCTACTTAAACAAGTGACAAGTTAATAAAACCAATAGTAGGGGTTTTCATAATCTAACCCCAAGAAGGTTTGTTCCCGAACCATGGCTTTGAAGCTAGGGCAGAGTTCATAACTAGAAGCTGTGATTGGCTTCGATGATTGTGGTGGTTCTATGAACTCACCCTTTGGAGCAGAAAGGTTTTGAATGGTAGGTTGCTCCATTGGAAAAGAGTAAAAAGAAAAGAAAGGTAAAAATGAAGGATACACGAGCGAACTAGGTTCGTAGACTAAAACAACAACCGTTCCATTACAACGGCGCCAGAAATGCTTGTTGGTGTTTCTTGGCATAAGTAGAGGAAATCCGCAAGCGCATAGATACACCGTTATAGCACTTCATCCGGAAGTATTCAGGGTATCGTATTTTCCCAAAGGAACGGATGTGTAAGTAATCTCTTAGCTAGTTCTTGTAGCATCCGGTTATAAGAACAAAACCAGATACACACTATATGTGAGCCCAGAAAGTCAAATCTCACATATAGCTACAAATAAGGGTAATATCAATAGACAATGCTTAAATTCATAACGTATTAGTATAAATAATATAACCTTAGAGTATAGACAGCGGAAAGACAACACTGATCTTTAGGCGAAGACTCCAAATCCACAGGGACAACTAACTGGTTGATCACAAGCCTAACTCCTCCAGACTAGCAATCTGGTACCCATCCGGGATTTTTATCCAAATAATTAAAAAAATAAAGCAAGCATAAGTACATGTCATACTCCACAAATATAACATGGGGTTCATGAGGCTCAAAAGGATGACACTGGTTTGCTGCGATTAGCTTTTAATGAGTCATCTTTTAACAATTGAGTAGCAACAAGTTTTTCACAAGCCCGTAAACACATGATCAGGTAAACATGAATAATGAATAGCATAAACAGTAATCATTAATGAGCATCTTTATCATTAGTATCATCAGTGTTCATCATCTATTCCGTAAATGTTCCAAGGCCGCTCGTGACCATGAGCACGACTGATATACCAGGTTTTACACTCCGTAGAGGTTGTACACTTTCACTATGAGTCTTAATTTACCCTTTTGCCCAAGGTGATCAGCCTCTTGACCCGCTACCAACGAAGGTCGGTAGGGTTCACTATGAATCCTTTCAAAGGTTCATCTAACAAGTTAGGGCCATTAGATTCACTCGACAAACAGATGTAGGAACCCCCTTCCCGATGGCACAATGACATGCAGCCTATACATAAGGGGATAGAGGCTGTCCTATACCCGATTCAGCAAGCCATTCTTATGCCAATAAAGGTAACCTCTAATAAGCTAGAAAAGGTCCTCATACTGAGCTAAAGCCAGAGCCATGTAGCCCTCACAGCTGTACTGTAAGTCCCGGATGATCACTTACAGATAAGTCCTTAGGGAGAGGAATCTAGAGCACCATAAAAAACAGCCCAATGCTCTAGCCCCCTTGTTCCATGTTGCTAAAAAGTATCTTTTAATGTTTATTGCATATACCATTAGTCAAGTCACAAGATCATGGTTGTAATTGAGCACTAGCATCAAACTACCCAATGCAATTTCCCATAGGAATCTAGGCACAAGGTACAAAGTACTAGGAAATCCTTAGTGGTAGTCAAGGTAGACACATGCAATATGAATTAAATGATTAAAGGTGTATAGGACAACAAGGAAGATCCCATGCTATACTTGCCTTAAACACTGATCCTTCGGTAAGCTTTAATCTTCAATGTTCTTCTTCTTCTTGATCACCACGTATATCTCACCGACTGGATGTAATCATAAAGCACCACACAAGCATCCATACAATCATACATGAAGCAAATAATAGATCTAAATTAGAACAGTACACCAATCATAAAATCAAGATGAAAAGTTTGCAAAACGAATCTACGTCTCGCTACGAACACATAGACGCGAAGAGCACAATAACCGAAGCTACGGTTGAAAAGATACAACTACCGAGAGATCCACTCATAAAACCATTAGCTTCGTGTGTTTTAATTATATGAAAACATATATAGGATATTTTATAGGTAATATAAATTAAGTCAAAGTTAAGTTTGAATTATAATACTAAAGTGAAACAAATTATATTTTATTTATAAAACCCAGTTGCATAGTCATTATTCAAGATATGATTTAAATCATGAAATTCCAGAAATAGCGACAGTGATAACCATTGTTACTAACACGTAGATCTTGTCGCTGTGAATCTAACACAACTTAAATGAGCTAAAACGGAGTTAAAACACAGAAGATATGAAATAAACAAGATTTTCTTTAATAAAATAATAGATTAAATCTAACCTCGAATTTTAAAAGTTAAAAACATATCTATCAGTAGTATTAACATGTAGATTACTTAATTACGAACCTAACACATTTTAAACGGATCAAATCAGAGTTAAAACGGAGAAGTTATGGCTAAAACAAGATTAGTGGCAAAACTGTAAATAGGTGAAAACGTATTTTGGACCTTAAACCGACGAAAATACGCTTTCCAAAGAAGAAAACAAAATCTAGAAAGACGTTTTGGACTGCGGGTGCTATTATTGAAAAGCGTAGGGACTTTTTAGAAAAAATGGCCGCGTGAAGGGGTATCTTCTATTTTCAGCCGTTAGATCGGAATCAAACGGCCAGGGTAGCACGGGAGGGAAAAGTGGCCGGAACAGGGGCTGATCGGCGGCGATTTCTCGCCAGCGTTGACATTACTCAGTCGGTGTAAAAGGGGAAAACGCCTACAGATTCAATTAGGCTCGGATTTTGGCACAGGGAGCAAGATTGGGAGGCGCCAAACTCAATTCGGCCATCTACAGCAGCTATGGGCGAGCAGGAGCAAGCTGGCGATGATCTATGGCGGCGGCGGAGCAACTCCTATGTGGAACAAGGCAGCATAGAGGGAAACAAAGGGAGAAAAGGGGTTGTACGGGTTAGAGAGCTCGGCTATAGGCTCTAGGACGTGCTTACCGTGATGTTAGGACGGCAGGACGACCCGGCGGTGATAGCTTCTTCTCGGCGGAATTAGGGGTGGCACTGGGGTTCCTAGCAGCACGGCTGGTGCTCCTAGACCTTGGTGGGGGGGACGGCACAGTGGCGGAGGCTACTACTTATGGGGCGAGACGGCTTGCGGCACAAGACACCAAAGCGGGGCGGAACGAGCACGGACTCCTTCGGCGGACGGAGTGTCCGTGTTGGACACGAGATGGGGAAGATGATGCTGACGCGCGGGCCCAAGGTGGCGGTGACACAAGGCGTGGGGAACTGGGTTGTTAGTGAACCAAAGAGAGAAGGCCGCGCGGGCATAGCTGCCGCTGGACGGGCCTCGGCGAGCTGGGCCTGCGGACGAATAGAGAGAAGAGAGGAAGTGAGGGAACGCGTGGCGCGGGCAGCTGGGCCGGCGCAGAAGGAGGAGATGGACCGGCGCGCAGAAGTGGGCCGAAGCCAAGGCGGGGATAACGGGCCAGCACAGATAGCAGAATAGGCCGGTGTAGAGGGGAGAGGAAGAGAGTGAGTTTTCCTTTTTCCATTTTTTCTATCTTATTTTCAAAACCAATTTCAAATGTAAGCCAAATAGAGTTTTGAATATACTTTTTCAACTCAAATAAAAATGAGCCATCTTGGTAGGTTTTCTGAAAATAAATTATACAACTTTTTAAATCTTTTATTTCCAAATTTTCTTTTCTTTTTTTCTTTTACTTCAAAGCCATTTTCATTTACAAAAGCAATTTTAACTATTTTAAATTTTCAATCAAAACCACTCAACCAAATACATCAAATGCAAGGGCATGTATGCACAAACATGTTGCTAAACCTTATGATGAATTTTAATTTAATGAAAAATTTTATTTTCCTATATTTCATGAGCACAAAATTTAGAATTAAATCATTTTAAACCTATTTTCAAAAGAGGCAAATTTTAGGGTGTTACAGTTCTCCTAGAAAGATAAGATGAAGAGTAACTCGGGCAGTGAGGTCCTTCTAATGGTAGAAACATTAAGTGAAGATAACTTTGCTACTACAGACTCACTTCGGGCACTAGATCGCACTTGGTCTGCCGAGTGATGCCTGTCCTATAGCTCTACGCCGTATCCGAACATAGGGGATTATGAAGGACGGATATGGCTATCATCCACCTGCCGTCTACCTCTCAACCGGAGGATACGAGGAAAATGAAGGTAACTTATAGCTTAGACACCACGTCTACGCTATCGGTCACTACTCTAGCATTGGTCAGGAACTTCTGTCTTTATCAGGAGTCCTCTACTAGAGCACCCGCCACCAGCCGATGAACTCGCAAGTAAGTAGTAACAACGATAACCTGCTTAAGAAATCAATACCAAAGTTGAACACGAGCTTCTTACTCCAAGTAGTAAGACAATCGTAGAGGTACAAGTGTAGAGGGGGCCGACAAGTCCTACAAAACATATATACACCAAAACTTGTGGAATATGTTAGTTAAAAGCCCTAATTCTAAGTTTTGGCCTTGTCATTTGTTTTATTTTGCTTAAATGTTGGCAGTATAAATATGAGTTAAGCATCGCCAACAAGATGAAGATGACTATTGCCAACTATTGGTGGGGCAGCTCAGTGGACAATGTATGCACTGGATGCGATGGGAACGACTAATACGGGCGAAGGAGTCAAGGGACTTGGGTTTTTGTGACCTCCCTTTGTATAGTAAAGATATGTTAGGCAAGCAAGGATGGTGTTTGATGATGAGACCAGACTCGTTCTGCGCTAGGGTGCTGAAAGGCCAGTATTATCACGATGGTGATTTCCTATCTGTGACTTGGAAATGGCACGCGAGCCAAACTTGGAGTGCTGTCCTAGCAGGTAGGGATACTCTTCGGTGTGGATTGCTAAGAAGAATTGGCGATGGTCATAATACAAACATCTGGCATGATTGGTGGATTTCTAATCATCCATCTGGCATGATCAGCTCACCATAGTTTCACAACTTCCAACAGCCAGCGGCCAGTGGAATGAAGCTCTTATACGTGAGAGATTTTGCAATTTTGACGCAGAAGCTATACTGGGCACAAATGTCCATGGATGGGGGAAGGATTTCTAGTCGTGGGAGCCAAAGAAACATGGCACCGCCTACGAAGTCTGATATACATACCGTTTGCTAGAGCACTGTCGGAGGCAAGAAGAAGACATAGAGGTTCTGAATACTTCCTCTGATGGCGATTGGAAGGATGTATGGTAGCTGGACGTTCCTCCCAAGGTGCGTGTTCTGATGGAGAGTGCTTCATGATTTTCTTCTAGCATGACACAACCTCTTTAAATGGCATATTGAACGGATTGCAAACTATGAGATTCGTAGTGCACCGGAGGGACAATCAAGCACGTTCTTGTGGAGTGCTCTATGGCAAGAAGGTTCTGGGAGTTGGCTAAGGACCTCATTGGTGTGAAGGTTCCTTGTTTGCATGATGCAACGTGGGCAACAGATCTCCTGTAGCCACATATATGTTACAAGAGGGATGCAGCCATCATAATATCTGGTATGTGGTCGCTGTGCACCTCGTGAAACAAAAGGAGAAATGGAGAGGAACCGATCCGGATATGGTGAGCTTTGGAATGGGCTCATGATACAGTGTATGACCTCTGGTGTCTGCTGCATCCGGTAAAGGAGAAACAACAGAAGATGAATTCCCGCTGGAAAAAACCCCCAGTTGGGTGGTTCAAATGCAATGCGGATGGCGCCTTTTCTACAACAGACAACACTGGAGCGACCAGGGTAGTTGTTCATGATCATGATGGCCGTTTCCTGGCAGGGCGCGTAACATGACATGAGAGGTGCACTGATGCGCTGATGATGGAGTCGTTGGCTTGCCGTGATGGGCTGCTGTAGGGTCAAGACGGTAGAGTAGAGGGGGTGAATAGTTCTTTCTAAAATTAATCGCACCGGCTGTTGACATTGGAATTTGGTTCAGGATGAGAAGACTCTGAGGTCAGAATTTATCAAGGAAAGCCAAAATGTTCAGCAAGATCGGCTATCTGAATTGCCATCAGAATTGACTGGATAAGGTGATGTCATCATCTCAAAGGAATGGGCCCTATCGGCAAGAAAAGGAAGACATGAAGCAAGAAAACGTGTCGGACTTCATAGAAGGGAAAGATTGAGGTCCAAGTTATCATAATTTAGAAAGTTTTGTTCTCTTTTCCAAGTTTTGTAACCGGTCTTGTTCGACCAAGACTCGTAGTCAAGCCTCAGGTATAAATATTGAACCCCGGCTATTGTAATAGGCATCCACACATCAATCAAAAGAAATACTTTTACTTTTTCGGCCCCGTGCCACCTTTAGGAGTTGGAGTAGAGTAGATCTCGGCGAGTTCTTCAAGCAAGCATGGATGCCATCAGTTAGGTCTGACCTCTAGTTTATTTGAGTATCCGTCATGACTTATACTTTGTTTATAAGGCTGCATCGGTTAGGTCTGACCTCTTGCAAGCTTTGTATAAGTTAGTTACCATCAGTTATTGTAAGGTTGCATCTATCTGGCTCGTATCTCTTACAATTACTGATACAAGTTATAATTTGATTCTTATCAAAATTCGTATGGTTGCATCGGTCCGGCTTGATCTCATACGAATTTTGATACGGATTGGTTATCGATATTGTGTTAAATAGTTTACTATTTAGCATAATATCACCAATTGCTCTATCTAGATTAAAGATTCATCTTTTGATCTATCGTCTGTCGATTGTTTTTACGCTAAAATCCAACTGTTGACGTTAGATCCCGTTTATCGACTGTTTTATATTGATCTTGATCGACCATAGTGGGTGTTTGAAGCCCTATTTCCATTAAGGAATAGGTTTGTTAGTCATCAATCTTTGGTTTGCTATCTTTGTTATCAACCTGTTAGTAGCGCACTAGATCGGGTATTGTTGGTTAATAGATCTACTTGTTAACGGAGACATGATGTCATCTATCCGCTCTGTTTCTATCGGCTAATTTAGCCGATAGCTTGAGCTTTCACGTGTATGGCACGTGTCCATGATACAGTCAAAACATAAGTAGATTTATATATCGCTAGGCTTGTAGTTTGCTATTCTACTATCAATGTTGCATTGATTCGGTCGACCTATTGATAGTGCCATAAATTGGGTTTGGTCGATTTGTAGATTTACTTATGCTTTAGTGGTTGAACATTCGCATGCTATACGACAAAAACCACTTAGATCGGCCCCTTGATCGATTGCTTAAGCTTTCATGACCATAACACGTGTTCATAATCTTGTCTAAATATGGATAGATCTATGTGTTTTGAGAGTTTAATTTGCTATCATTATTATGGCTATTGTTGGTATAAATTAGCGCACACAGATAAATCTGCAAGCACACGGATACCGTTGTAGCTTTCACTCGGTAGTATTCCAAGTATCGTATCCACAAGGAAACGTGTGAGACTAATAGCGGATCTAACTTAACTAGGGGTAGCAACAAGGTTAGGATAAATAGAAGTGTAGAGAGGATAACTAAGATTCTCTAGTTCTGACTTCGGTAAGCTATGTCTTCTACTATTCAACTAGGGACATTACTTGGGAAAGACTAGAAGAGGATGATTTCCTTCATAACTGGGTCCTACTTGGCCTACAAATGGGAGGTGGACTACAGATGATTCAATGAGGCTATAAGAGTTACCCTCGCGAGCTACCACCAATCCGGAATGTTGGGTGCATCCATGATTAACCCAAGTTTAAGCACCATGCTTACACTTACGATTAATACTTTACTCCCCCTAGGAAGAGAATCAAGCACTCAAAAGAGTCGTGATCTTGATGAACAATATAAAGATGCTTACTTGAATCAGAAGTTGATTACTAGAGAAATCTTAGAAGCAAGCTCAAGTAGAACTTGGATCCGCCAAGGTACAAGCCGTAGAGAGAGGACCGATAGGCCGGCACCACCTCCAAACTCTTCCCTCACTCTATATCTCACTATTTCTATTTATAAGACTAGATCCTATGGAGGACTAATCTTCTCTTAATAGCTGACTCTGATCCTGATGAGGAGGATATGAATTAGGGTTTTAGGATGGTGTCGGCACGGAATTTCATCCCATGCCAAGGGCACACGAGCAAGCTGGAAGGGTCCACTCGATGGAGCTGGAGATCCACCTAGCTTTAGCACAGGGGTGGTCGATCCTACGCATTCCTCCTAAGACATGCCAGTCAATTTAACCCTGCAATTAACAAGGAGACAAAGTTTATCAGTAATTTAGGGCAGAATATGCCGGTGTTGCTAGACAGTCCCAAATGTGCGGCTCTGAGAGCCGATATGAAAGGAGATTGACTAAATAGTCGATTCTAGCATATTCATAAGAATAAATCAATTAAAGCTCATGGGTTGTGTAAGAAGAATCGGTTATCATTCATGATCATTATCATTAATTAGACAAATATTGGTCAATGGCAATAAGATGTCAACAATGATTGATTTATGCTAAGCAAATGACTATGAGTAACCGAACTCCTTTTCATGTAAAAGAAATAGCTCATCATCATTCAACCATTTAATAAAGATAAATCTAATGAACATATTAGATCTCATCTATCATTATAACCAGTGGGGCATGAGGCAGAATCATGCAGGCCATAGAAACAACAATAGACTCGACAACCCTAACTTATTACTAATACTAGTGGGGCATGAGGTAGAATCATGCAGGTCGTAATACAATAATAAGATCATGGGGCTAACACATCTTTCAACCTATCCCTACTTCAACAATCTCATGAAGTGAACTATTTGTGAAAGCGCTCGATATCGGCTAAAACAGCCGATTCAGGCATAGCACATAGTTAAGGTCATGCCCTCTCAGGAACAGATCTATCAAATAACGATCCCCACTTCATGGTGCTAATAGTGGGGTGTGAGGCAGAATCACACAGGCCGTGATAACAGGCCACATAATAGTTTTTGCTAGCCAATAGATCTACTCAAGATCAGACATACCTTAACCGCACGCTTTGCACGATCAAGATTGATATAAAACAGCCGATAAAATATAACTCATCGTTTATAGTGCAGATTAGATCAGTTTAGATTAACAAACAATGGGTTAAACAAGATATAAGGCCGATCTAGATCAATCTCAACCGGGTGAAGTTATATTGCTGAAATTAAATAAATAATGGAAGCAATAAGCAATATCAGTAACTTAATGAATCTATCCGAAAGAACGCCACCCTTAGATAGAGCCGATAACTTTACCTTAATCTAGTTCGAGTAGTGGAGGTCGATCGGATCAATGCAGCCTTACTTGAACTAGACAAGAATTGATAACTAACTTATATCAGAGTCGTAGTGGAGGTTGACCGGATCGATGCAGCCATACTGAACAGAGGTATAAGCCATGACGATACTTACAGACAAGTAGTGGAGGTCGACCAGATCGATACAGCCATACTTGCTGAAGAACTCACCGAGATCTACTCTACTCCTACTCCTAAGGGGTGGCCAGAGCCAAAAAAGTAAGTAACTTGTATTTGATTGATTGTGTGTCTTTTATAATAGCTGGGGTTTGATATTTATACCCAGAGCTAAAACATGAATCCTACTCGAGTATGGACTCGATACAATCTTTGGTACGAAGAGAACATTCCTATTTTAAGATAACTTGAACCCTAATCTTTCCCTTTTTATAGAGTCCGACATGTATCTCCCCGACGCCAATCATATCTCATCATCATTATCTGCTGACGTCATTCAAAGAGAACCGATCCTAGTGTCGCATCCAAACCGGCTGATACCAATCCTTACGCAATCAACTCCTTGATTGGCACAATCTTGGAAGCCTGTGAGTTCCCACGCTGTTCTCCCAAATTTTGGTGTAAACACATGCCCCCCAATTTTGGGATAAAATGATTTTATTCCAAAATTCCAGTTCATTGGTTTACCACGCCACAACTATTTTATCCCGAGATATATGCTTGACTCCTGACTTCCCGGCCTGAGTTTTATATAACACCCTAATAGTATCTCTTCGACCTCACTCGACCTATTTACTTTCTCCTTCTTTCTCGAGCCAACTTCAACAGCCGACGCAGTCATCGCTAAGGCCTCAAACCATAGCGAATCACCCATTCTAACAAGCCGTCTTCCAAGCGATCCTCGCCAGATTCAAACCTATTTTCAGTTGTAATGGCAACCATCGACCACGTTCCTAAGGTACTTCTTTAAGTTTCCACTCTCCAATCATCGGCCGCTACCTTGTATTTCTTTTTTTCCTCAAACTTATTTCATCCAATTTCTTAGGAAATGAGGAATGAAATCTTGATTCCATCAGCCATTGCCTCCAATATCTATTTCCTTGGGCCTATGGGCAATCCTGAGGAATGCCACCCTTAGATAGATCTGATAACTTGACCTTAATCTAGTTCGAGCAGTGGAGGTCGACCGAATCGATGCAGACTTACTTGAACTAGATAAGAATCGATAACTAACTTATACCAGAGTCATAGTGGAGGTTGACCGGATTGATGTAGCCATACAAACAGAGGTATAAGCCATGATGGTACTTACAGACAAGTAGTGGAGGTCTGTCGGATCGATGCAACCGTACTCGCTGAAGAACTCGCCGAGATCTACTCTACTCCTACTCCTAAGGGGTGGCCAGAGCCGAAAAAGTAAGTAACTTGTATTTGATTGATTGTGTGTCTTTTACAATAGCTGGGATTTGATATTTATACCCAAAGCTAAAACATGAATCCTACTCGAGTATGACTCGGTACAATCTTTGGTACAAAGAAAACATTCATATTTTAAGATAACTTGGACCCTAATCTTTCCCCTTTTGTAGAGTCCAACATGTATCTCCCTGACGCCAATCATATCTCATCATCGTTATCTGCTGACGTCATTCAAAGAGAACTGATCCTAGTGTCGCATCCAAACCAGCTGATACCAATCCTTACGCAATCGACTCCTTGATTGGCACAATCTTGGAAGCCTACGAGTTCCCGCGCTCTTCTCCCATATTTTGGTGTAAACAAATGGATCTTCGGAAGGGGGGGTATTGGGTCGTATATATATGGGGTAGCATCAATTTTGGACCCTCGGATCAAAACGACTTGAATAAATGGCGTACATGCAACCTTTAAGGTGGTGGAGAACCAACGTAGCATTGGGAGACTAAGCGGTGGGCCTAGGGGGCAGCTGGTCTATAGGTGATACTGGCTAGTCCCACCTACTGGCCTCTTGCCCTCTGCCACGGTGTGGTGTCTTTTGGTGTCTTCTAGATCCTTCTAGTGTTGTTTATGCTATGAATAAGTGCGATTAATTCTAACATCTAGGTCCACCTTGATGGTTGTCAGAATAAACCCTGCTGAATACATAGATTCACCAAAACTCATGGAATTTATTACTTTAAACCCCTAAACCTATGTTTGGCGATGGAATTAAGTATATATGCAGGTTATGTTGATGGTTTATATTTACTATTAGTGACTGTCAACAAGCTCCCCCAAGCTTACCCTTTGCTAGTCCCTGAGCAAAGCTAAACTCAGCAATGGATCAGGAGTTGCTACAATGCTTTAACACCTCAAAAGTACATAGGCGTTCAATCAAGAATTCTCCTCCAGATTAGAACAAATTGATTTGACTTTTAAACTTACCCATATTACCTTCAACCATGGGGCTTCTTAGCCTTCATTGGGTTTAGAGCAATTGAAAGACAAAATAATCAAGTCAAGCACTATGTCTTAAGTTCTTTGTTCAACTAGTATTCCAGAGTTTTTGTAAGTTTTCAAAATAAAACTCAGAGCTTCCATTGTATGACACTCTCAAGTCTCTCAGTATATGTGGTATTTGTGGATCCTTACCAAAGGCAATTGTGATGTTATGGCTTTCTCTTCCTACAACTAAGGCTTATGTGGAGCTCATAGGAGTGGAGAAAGCATGAAAGAGCATACTTGCAATACATATATTGTAAAGTCAAACCTTAGATCCAAAGATAGTTAAGTCATACAATCAAATCAAGATGTGCATGTGTATGGATGTATGGTGGATATATATATGGTGGCTAACCTAATTCTACTATGCTCCTTGAAAACATATCTCACTTTTGAAGCTTGGAAATCTTTGCAAGAAAACATGGGCTATCTTATTCATCTTTCTCTTTTTTTAGGCAGGCATCTGAGTACTCATTGTTTTAGATATCTCGAACACTTGTCCATTTTTTCTCAACTCTTTTTTCCTTTCTTTCTCTTTTTTATATGAGTAACTTTTGCATAGCCATGCCTCTTTTTTGCAACAAAACTTTTGAGAGATAGCAACAAGAACTTGGAGCATTTATTTGGTGGATGAAAAACCTATCAAGCATGTTTTTTGTGTTCTCTTCTAGTGTAGGGGTAGAACATTTTTGGGTGGATCTAAATGGAAATCATGTTTTTGCGCCTACCCCCAGTGTAGGAGTAGTGCATATTTGAGTGGTGTGTACGTGATCTTGATTTTAAGAGCATGACAAACCTCTCATAAGGGTCAACAAAGCTTAACAAAACTTAATGCAATATATATGTGAAAGTTTTCCTAGCCTAAATAACATGTATGGCTCTGTTGGGAATTCAAGCTTTGTCATACAGGAACTCATCATGTAATATTTTTGTGTTTTTCAAAAGATAAATCTCTAGAAATTTAGTGTCACTTGGAACAAGATAAATAGGAGCTTAGACCTTCTCATATCATATCCGTCAATTACCTAGACTTAGATCAAGTATATGCTACCCACGAGTTTTAAGTTCAGAGTAAATCCTTATATCAAAATAATTTTATCTAAAACTCAGAAGAATTCAAGGTTGAAAACTAGGTACTTGAAAGGAATTACAACAGAGCAACTATTCATCATTTCCATTTAAGAGATTATTCTGAGTCCTCCTTATTTATTCTGCTAACAACTTTTCAAAACAAATTAAAGCAAACTAGACACACCTTTTTATTTTGTTTTCAATTTTACTAGATCACACATTATTACTATAAATAACTAATGCAAAGATAATTTTTTTATTTTTTTCATTCATTACTTTTTACTAATTAAAAGAAACTAAAACTAAAACAAAAGGGGGAAAAATACTTACCTAGATACACGAGAGTGCTTCTCCCCTAAGCTGGCTCTTTCAGTGAGGGATCAGTGCTATAAGTCCTTCCAACTAGACTTCTCCTCATGAAGTTTATTAATCGAGTACCTCAGTTTGCTCTGAAGACGAGGGTTCTTGTGATGACGCCTCTAATGGTGATGTCACCTTCTTCCGCCAAACCCGTCTTTATTTTGAGTTTTGATTTTTGTTTGGCAGGTTCAGAACACTTGTAGAAATTTGGAGAATCAACTGACTCTCCCATACTTTGCAAGAAGTGCATCCTGCTCATATAAACAAGGTAGAGATCAAGTGCATGGGCCCTGTTGGTGGGAAAACACCAATAAAACCAAAACTTTACTTATTCCTCTCTAACCTTAGGCACATTGAACAAGATCAAGTTGATGTTATGTGTTTTGTTCAATTATAACATGGGTGATAAGATAAGAAGATTGAGTATGAATGTAGCATTTAAGTACATTTGGCCCAAAGGGTTGAATTGCTTAATACATGGAAGGATTGTCTATCTATGCATAATGTATCAATCTTTACATTATTATGACTATCATCTTCTAGACATAGGATGTGCACTTTTCAGTTCAATTGGTTAATGTTATGAGATCAAGAAAATGGTGCTAGTAACAAGCTTAAAGAACTAGACATGTTGAGTTAATCACATTGGATCAAGTAATGGAGTTGTAACCAAAACATGTTTGTTTCTTATTTATGTGCCTACCCGAATCAAGGAAAACTATTTAAATAATGATCATTTACCTTAGGATGTTACCTTCATCATTGAAGCATGATGACACCACATGATGAATGGTAGATGACTCATGATATGGTCCTATTCTTTTTGCTTAAAGTTTTCCTTGTTCGGCTAGCCTCATAGTTATGAGCTTCTTGTTGCCTAGATTTCACCCTTTCTTTCTCATCCTTTTATCATGCCATCTTTTTACTCTTTGATCTTGCCATTTTGTTGGACCTTTCACCTCACCCTTTGTTTTATGCCTTAATGACTTGTTTTCACAAATGATCTCCTGTTGGTGATGGCTTATTAGATCCGTTGATCAAGACCTCTCCTTGCATTTAGCTTTTCTTTGCATCATCTAATCTAGGAGATGAGGATGGGACAAGCTGCATGTTCTTCTCTCGTCAACTTCTCTTTGATTTTTATTGATTCTTGGTTGGTGAGATGCTATTCATTGGAGCTGCAAACTTGAATTCCTCCATTTATGATGAATGAGCTGTGTCTTCTTTTCACAAAGTTATTAGAGTTCATCATGTGCCTTGCTTCATCTTGTGACTTAACCAAATTGAATTGAGAGTTTCCTATAGGGGTTAGTCCAACAAAATATCCAATATCTACTAAAGCATACTATCAGCTCAAAAATCAACCAAGACACCATGTCTAATTCGATTTAGGAAGGCATTCTAACCTAAGAACCATGCTAAATTTAAAAGCCTTTGGAAGTATGATCAGCACCCTAAACTAAGCTCCTTGCTTAATTTAAAAGATGTATGAACATACTTTGAACCTTAAGCATACTATAGGAAACAAAAGGTAGCATGAAAGCATTATAGAGATTTACTCAAATGGAGATGAAAGAGCATGGTTGTTATTTAGCAAATTGAGCATGGCTTAAAGGTAGAGACAACCAAAATAATTTACCAATATGGCAAGAGATGTTTTTAGAGAAGTCTATCCCCTAGCTTGAATTTTGCAGAAAAATCAAGTTTGGATAGATGTAATTAAGTGTTGCATGATAAATGGTTGGACAGTACCTTGAGTCATCATCCTTCATTCTTTTTGCTTCAAACCTAGAATGGTTAGTGACAAAAATACCTAAAGGAATATTTTCATAACTATATTTCTATTCTCAATTCACAAGGGCATTACAGCAAAAGGTGAAAGCTTGTGTTCTCTCCTGAAAGTGCTTGTTTTAGGACAAAAGCTCATCCTTGGAAACCTTTGAATCACGCTACGTTGGTGAGGTGGTTTCCCCTCCAACACTAACCTTTGTGTACCTATCTCAAGATTCATGTCAATGAGATTTGTAATATTTATGATAAACATATGCATCTACAACCTCCCTTTTAAAGTCTTTATGAACAGGAAGTATAAGGGGGTTGAAGATCTCATGTGTGGCAATGTTGGAGAGACCAATTAATTCAAGAGATTTCTTATGTGAGCATGGATTTGATGAGGTGTTCATGAAATAACTTCCATGCTCATTGATGCCATAATTCTTTTCAGGCTCCAAGGTTGTTTCTTCATGAATGTCTATAGGCGGAAACATTGTCTCCATCATTCTGTGCCTATGATATTAATTGATCATTTTATTTTCCAAGATTTCCCATGGATTGGTGACTCTCGGGTTAATCTTGTCCAAGGCCTCATCCATCCATTCAATGGCAATGGCGCATAAGTTCTTAATATCCTTTAGCCATTGTTGCTGCTCTTCTTGGTCTTCCTTATGGCCTTCATGACTCCTATGCTTTAGGTGTCTTGGTGGATTTATAGGATCATCATGAGACTTAGAAGGAAGAGCATAAGAGGAATAATCGGGGTCAAGGATGGGTTTGAATGAGACATCTAATGTGGGCATAGAAGAGGAGTGGATAGGAATAGCTTCTAGACGGCTTGGCTCTCCTTCTATGGGTTCACTAGACATGCCATTCTTGAATTCTTCCCAATGTCCTACATGGGAATAAGGATGCTTTCTAAGAGATCCCTTCTTGAGAGGAATTGAATTATATTCGCTCGAAGGTCTCTTGTGGAACTGGAAGTTTAAGCTTTTCCCAAAATCAGTATACAAAAGATCATTCTCACAAGAATTTTCCAAAAGTTGAATTTCTTCATCCCTTGGAGGATTTTGGGGTATTGATGGTTCAGGGTATACAACAAAATCTTGGGATTGGAGTGTCACACCCCAAAATTTCTGATTTTGGGTTGTGCATAGAAAACACTAAATAAAATGAATTATTTTAATCTTTGGATAAAATTTACCAAGTTTAGTTTGAGCTAGCGCAAATTTAGTTATAGGAAAAATATGAATTTTCAAAGTTTTCTAATTTTGACAGGTGTTTGGATGATGTGATGTTTGCTTGTTGATTCTTTGTGTGTTGAGAGTGAGCAAAGTCTTTAAAATGCGTTAGTAGGTCGATTTTTCCTTCTTCGGCACGCCTTTATCTTTTTCTACAATCGAATTCTTTGTTTCTCGGCTCAAGTTTTCATTAGGGAGCTTCCTAAAATATTTTCTTTGTAATGCAAATCACTTCTTTTAGTTCCTCGTCCATCAATCAATCTCTACAAACTTCTCAGGAATTTTTCTAGCTTTTTCTAGAACTTGTTCCTACTTGTCTGTGAGCATAATTTAATTTTTAGATACTCCAAATTATCTTATCATGGGCTCCAAATACTTTATTTGGGTTACTCATGTTCCATAATATCTCTAGGAATTTTTCCTGAATTTTTTGAGCTTTTCGGAGTATTTTTCGTGGCTTAAATAATAATTCTAGCTTTTCTAGAATTATTTTATCCACGAAATTAATTAAATTCTAAAAATAATAAATCTCTTATTTTTCCCAACGCTCAAAGCCCATGTGCAATAATCCTAATAAATCCTCAAGGTCCATGCACTTATTTACTAATGGGCTTTAATGATTATTTAGGCCTATTAGTAAATGTGGGGGGTGCAACATCAATTAGTACCATATTGCTAGTTGATGTAGACATGGGAAGTTTTTCTCCCAATAAATATGTACCAACCCCTTACGCAAAGCATACTAAAACAACCATAAGGGGAGTCACTAGTTTGGGAAATCTCTCATGTAGTAAATTAGATTTTTCTCCTCCTCTCGCTGTGTCCATCGCCGTCACCGTTGCACTGCCTAGCCCGGCCATCCTCTCCTTTCTACAACAAGTCGAGCCCACCCCTGCACAGCTACTATTGCCATGGCCATGTGGTGGTTGTACGGAGAGGCCAAAGGATGAAGACGAGGTAATTACAAAATTACCACAAGTTCATAATATCATCGTCGTATATTCATTTTAAGTCTGTTTTGAGTCGTTCCAATTGCGTTAGATTTGTAATGATGTGTTCTACATTCTAGTGTCATAGTTTTTCATGTCAAGTGACTTTTATATATATGCTTAAATATTAATTTGATTAATATGTATGCAACTAGTTTTTATAAATAAAAGCAACATATTTATATACAATGCCCTTTTACAAATAAGTTTTAACATGACTAGTTGCTAACATAAATATGTTTCTAAATTATAATATGTTTATTCTAAACACACATATCAAATTTGATTAGATGTTCTCACATGATAGTTTGTATTTGCAAGTTAAAGTTAAAATTGGCATAAATGATATCAAAATATTTGTAAATAAAATATGATTAGCTTCAACTCAGTTTTAAAGTATAAATATGATTTGTTTAATCTTAATTAATGCTCCTCACATAGTTTTTCCTAATTAACATAAATCAAGCTTATAGTATTCTCTTTTCTTCTATAATATAAAACCCTGTAGTCGTTTCTTTACAACCGTAGTTCCGATTAGCGCGTTTTTCGTGTCTGTGTGTTCGTAGCGACATGTAGAACATCTTTAAAACCTTTTTACTTGTTGTTTCATATGTTTGGTGTATTGTTCTAATTTAGTTCTATTGTTTGCTTCATATATGATTGCATGGATGCTTGTTTGGTGTTTTATGATCATGTCGAGTCAGTGAGCTTTGCATTGGTGATATAAAAGAAGTTGGTGATCCAGAAGAAGTCCTTTTGAGGTTACAATTCAGTAGAAGAAGCATCTGAGTTTTAAGGAAAGTATAGCATGGGATCTTCCATGTTGTCCTATACACCTTTAATCATTTAATTCATACTGCATGACTACCACTAAGGATTTCCTAGTACTTTGTACCTTGTGCCTTGATACCTATGGGGTATTGCATTGGGTAGTTTAATGCTAGTGCTCAACTACAACCATGATCTTGTAACTTGACTAATGGTATATGCAATAAACACTAAATGATGCTTTTTAGCAACATGGAACAAGGGGCCTAGAGCATTGGGTTGTTTTATGGTGCTCTAGATTCCTCTCCCAAAGGACTTATCTATAAGTGATCATCCGGGACTTACAGTATAGCTATGAGGGCTACATGGCTCTGCCTTTAGCTCAGTATGAGGACCTTTTCTTGCTTGTTAGTCGTTACCTTTATTGGCGTAAGAATGGCTTGATGAATCGGGTATAGTGCGGCCTCTGTCCCCTTGTGTATAGGCTACGCGTCATTGTGCCATCGGGAAGGGGGGCTCTACATCCGTTTACCAAGTGAATCTAATGGCCCTAACTTGTTAGACAAACCTTTGAAAGGATTCATAGTGAACCCTATTGACCTTCCTTGGAAGTGGGTCAAGAGATTAGCTACCTTAGGCAAAATGGTAAATCATGACTCACATGTGAAAGTGTACAAGCTTTGTAGAGTGTAAACCAGTACATCAGCCATGCTCATGATCACGAGCAGCCTTGGTATCCTTATGAAATAGATGATCATTAATAGTTAATGATGATGGACACTGATGATACTAATGATAAAGATGCTCACTAATGATTATTATTTATGTTATTCGTTATTCATGTTTACCTTATCATGTGTTTACATGGGCTTGTGATAAACTTGTTGCTACTCCTATGCTAAAATTGTGACAATTAAAAGCTAATCGCAGTTAAACTAGTGTCATCCTTTTGAGCCTCATGAACCCCATGTTATATTTATTGAGTACGACATATACTTACGCTTGCTTTACTTTTTAAACCTTTGGAAAAATCCCGGATGGGTACTAGATTGCTAGAGTTTGAAGGAATTAGGCTTGTGATCAACTAGTCGGTTGTCCCTATAGAATTGGAGTCTTCACCCAAAGATCGGAGTTGTCATTCTATTGTTTTCTATCTAAGGTTATATTCTTTATACTAAGTACATTATATATTGAGCATTGTCTATTGATATTACTCTTATTTGTAGCTCTATGTGAGATTTGACTTCCTAGGGCTCACATATGGTGTGTATCTGCTTTTGTTCTTAAAACCAGATGCTACAAAGGGGTATCAGAGCAATGCTGACTATATGACACAAGCCAAGTAGAAACTGGTCGTTCTGAGGTTTAGAATTTGCAATAAAACTAGTTTTTCATCTCCTTGACTAGTTGAATTGATTATTTCTTATCCTTGTAATATTTTCTTCTCTCCTTGATAGCTTCCTTTGAGCTATTGCTTCTTATCTCGTTTATTTATATTTCTTTGGTTTACTAAAGTTTTCTAATCTCACCTTATTCAAATTTGTGATGGCCTTTCATCATAATCCACTACTTAGGATACCTACCATTGCTACAGAAGCACGTTAATTTTGATGTTGTGATGCAAGCTTGTCTTGTTTTGTGTGTTGCTTCTTTGTTATCCCTATCTTTGTGATCCAAAGGAAGGCCCTGAAGACTACACCAACACAAGGATATTCATATGGAATATTCAGAGTTTAGCAAAACTCTTGTTAAGTGGGGTAGCGTCCTCTACAAAACATCGTTGACCTTTATCTTGCTATCCTTGTGCAACTCCCAAATCCACTTTATCATGCAAGGTCATTCCTTCATCTCATGAATCCCAAATCAAGGAAGTGTGGAGGCGTGAAGATCTTCTTTATCTTTCTACCTAGTCTCTCCAAATCTCAGGACGAGATTCTTGTTAAGTGGGGTAGTTTATCACACCCCAAAATTTCCAATTTTGGGTTGTGCATAGAAAACACTAAATAAAATGAATTATTTTAATATTTGGATAAAATTTATCAAGTTTAGTTTGAGCTAGCGCAAATTTAGTTATATGAAAAATATGAATTTCCAAAGTTTTCTAATTTTGATGGTGTTTGGATGATGTGATGTTTGCTTATTGCTACTTTGTGTGTTGAGAGTGAGCAAAGTATTTAAAATGCGTTAGTAGGTCAATTTTCCCTCTCTGGCACATCTTTATCTTTTTCTACAATCAAATTCTTTGTTTCTCAGCTCAAGTTTTCATTGGGAGCTTCCTAAAATCTTTTCTTTGTAACGCAAATCAATTCTTTTAGTTCCTCGTCCGTCAATGAATCTCTACAAACTTCTCAGGAATTTTTCTAGCTTTTTCTAGAACTTGTTCCTACTTGTCTGTGAGCATAATTTAATTTTTAGATACTCCAAATTATCTTATCATGGGCTCCAAATACTTTATTTGGGTTCCTCATGTTCCATAATATCTCGAGGAATTTTCCAGAAAATTTTTAGAGCTTTCGGAGTATTTTTCGCAGCTTAAATAATAATTCTAGACTTTTCTGGAATTATTTTATCCATGAAATTAATTAATTATAAAAATAATAAATCTCTCATTTTTCCGAACGCTCAAAGCCCATGTGCAATAATCCTAATAAATCCTAAAGGCCCGCGCATTTATTTACTAATGGGCTTTAATGATTATTTAGGCCCATTAGTAAATGTGTTGGGTGCAACATCAATTAGTATCATATTGCTAGTTAATGTAGATGTGGGGAGGTTTTTCTCTCAATAAATATGTACCAACCCCTTAGACAAAGCACACCAAAACTATCGTAAGGGGACTCCTAGTTTGGGAAATCTCTTGTGTAGTAAATTAGATTTTTTTCTCCTCCTTCTCTCGCCGTCGACGTCACGCTGCCCAGCCCGGCCATTCTCTCCTTTGTGCAACAAGTCAAGCACACCCCTATGCAGCTGCTATTGCCATGACCATGTGGTGGCTATACGGGAGGCCAAAGGATGAAGACGATGTAATTACAAAATTACCACCAGTTCGCAATATCATCGTCGAATATTTGTTTTAAGTCCATTTTGAGTCGTTCCAATTATGTTAGATTCGTAACAATGTGATCTACATGCTAGAGTCATCGTTTTTCATGTCAAGTGACTTATATATATGCTGAAATATTAATTTGATTAATATGCATGCAACTAGTTTTTATAAATAAAAGCAACATATTTATATACAATGCTCTTTTGCAAATAAGTTTTAACATGACTAGTTGATAACATAATTATGTTTCTAAATTATAATATGTTTATTCTAAACACACATATCAAATTTGATTAGATGTTCTCACATGACAGTTTGTAGTTGCAAGTTAAAGTTAAAATTGGCATAAATGATATCAAAATATTTATAAATAAAATATGATTAGCTTCAACTCAGTTTTTAAGTATAAATATGATTTGTTCAATCTAAATTAATGCTACTCACATAGATTTTCCTAATTAACATCAATCAAGCTTATAGTCTTCTCTTTTCTTTTATAATATAAAACCCCATAGTCGTTTCTTTACAACCGTAGTTCCGAATAGCGTGCTTTTTGTGTCTGTGTGTTCATAGCACCGTGTAGAATATCTTTATAACCTTTTTACTTGTTGTTTCATATGTTTGGTGTATTGTTCTAATTTAGTTATATTGTTTGCTTCATGTATGATTGCATGGATGCTTGTGTGGTGTTTTATAATCATGTCGAGTCGGTGAGCTTTGCGTTGGTGATATAAAAGAAGTTCGTGATCTAGAAGAAGTCCTTTGGAGGTTACAATTCAGTAGAAGAAGGATCTGAGTTTTAAGGCAAGTATAGCATGGGATCTTCCTTGTTGTCCTATACATCCTTTAATCATTTAATTCATACTGCATGACTACCACATAGGATTTCCTCGTACTTTGTACCTTGTGCCTTGATACTTATGGGGTATTGCATTGGGTAGTTTGATGCTAGTGCTCAACTACAACCATGATCTTGTAACTTGACTAATGGTATATGCAATAAACATTAAAAGATGCTTTTTAGAAATATGGAACAAGGGGGCTAGATCATTGTGTTGTTTTTATGGTGCTCTAAATTCCTCTCCCAAAGGACTTATCTATAAGTGATCATCCGGGACTTATAGTACTAGCTGTGTGGGCTATATGACTCTAAGCTTTAGCTCAGTATGAGGATCTTTTCTAGCTTGTTAGTGGTTACCTTTATTGGCGTAAGAATGGCTTGATGAATTAGGTATAGTGCGGCCTCTGTCCCCGTATGTATAGGCTACGCGTCATTATGCCATCGGGCAGGGGGCTCTACATCTATTTATCGAGTGAATCTAATGGCCCTACTTGTTAGACGAACCTTTGAAAGGCTTCATAGTGAACCCTATCGACCTTCCTTGGAAGTGGGTGCAAGAGATTAGCTTCCTCAGGCGAAAGGGAATAAATCACGACTCATAGTGAAAGTGTACAACCTCTATAGAGTGTAAAACTGGTATATCAGCCGTGCTCATGGTCATAGACGGCCTTGGAATCCTTATAGAATAGATGATCATTAACGGTTAATGATGATGGACACTGATGATACTGATTGATAAAGATGCTCTCTAATGATTATTGTTTATGTTATTCATTATTCATGTTTACCTAATCATGTGTTTACATGGGCTTATGATAAACTTGTTGCTACTCCTATGCTAAAATTGTGACAATTAAAAGCTAATCATAGTTAAACCAATGTCAGCCTTTTGAGCCTCATGAACCCCCATGTTATATTTGTTGAGTACGACATGTACTTACGCTTGCTTTACTTTTTAAACCTTTGGAAAAATCCTAGATGGGTACCAGATTGCTAGAGTTTGAAGGAATTAGGCTTGTGATCAACCAGCCAGTTGGCCCTGTGGAATTTGAGTCTTCACCCAAAGATCGGAGTTGTCTTTCTGTTGTTTGATATCTATGGTTATATTCTTTATACTAGGTACCTTATATATTGAGCATTGTCTATTGATATTACCCTTATTTGTAGCTATATATGAGATTTGACTTCCTAGGTCACATATGGTGTGTATCTGGTTTTATTCTTAAAACAGATGCTACAAAGTGGTATCAGAGCAATGCTGACTTTAGACGCAAGCCTAGTAGAAACTGGTCGTTCTGAGGTTTAGAATTTGCTACAAAACTACTTTTTCATCTCCTTGACTAGTTTAATTGATTATTTCTTATCCTTGTCCTACTTTCTTCTCTCCTTGATAGCTTCCTTTGAGCTATTGCTTCTTATCTCCATGATTTTTATTTCTTTGGTTTACTAAAGTTTTCTGATCTCACCTTATTCAAATTCATGATGGCCTTTCATCATAATCCACTCCTTAGGATGCCCGCCATTGCTACAGAAGCACATGTAGCTTCGATGTTGTGATGCATGCTTGTCTTGTTTTGTGTGTTGCTTGTTTGTTATCCCTATCTTTGTGATCCAAAGGAAGGCCCTGAAGACTACACCAACACGAGGATCTTTGTATGGAATATTCAGAGTTTAGCAAAACTCTTATTAAGTGGGGTAGCATCCTCTACAAAGCATCATTGACCTTTATCTTGCTATCCTATGCAACTTGCAAATCCACTTTATCATGCAAGTTCATTCCTTCATCTCATGAATCCTGAATCAAGGAAGTGTGGACGCATGAAGATCTTCTTTATCTTTCTCCCTAGTCTCTCTGAATCTCAGGTCGAGATTCCTATTAAGTGGGGTAGTTTGTCACACCCCAAAATTTCTGATTTTGGGTTGTTCATAGAAAACACTAAATAAAATGAATTATTTTAATATTTGGATAAAATTTACCAAGTTTAGTTTGAGCTAGCGCAAATTTAGTTATAGGAAAAAAATTAATTTTCAAAGTTTTCTAATTTTGATGGGCGTTTGGATGATGTGATGTTTGCTTGTTGCTTCTTTGTGTGTTGAGAGTGAGCAAAGCCTTTAAAATGCATTAGTAGGTTGATTTTCCTTCTATGGCACGCCTTTATCTTTTTCTATAATCAAATTCTTTGTTTCTCGGCATCAAGTTTTTGTTGGGAGCTTCCTAAAATCTTTTCTTTGTATCGCAAATCAATTCTTTTAGTTCCTCATCCGTCAATCAATCTCTACAAACTTCTCAGGAATTTTTCTAGCTTTTTCGAGAACTTGTTCCTACTTGTCTATGAGCATAATTTAAATTTTAGATACTCCAAATTATCTTATCATGGGCTCCAAATAATTTATTTGGGTTCCTCATCTTCCATAATATGTCTGGGAATTTTCCCCGAATTTTTAGAGCTTTCGGAGTATTTTTCGCGGCTTAAATAATAATTCTAGACTTTTCTAGAATTATTTTATCCATGAAATTAATTAATTCCGAAAATAATAAATCTCTCATTTTTCCCAGCGCTCAAAGCCCATGTGCAATAATCCTAATAAATCCTAAAGGCCCATGCATTTATTTACTAATGGGCATTATGATTATTTAGGTCCATTAGTAAATGTGGAGGGTGCAACATCAATTAGTACCATATTGCTAGTTGATGTAGATGTGAGGAGTTTTTCTCCCAATAAATATGTACCAACCCCTTAGGCGAAAGCACACCAAAACTACCATAAGGGGAGCCCCTAGTTTGAAAAATCTCTCGTGTAGTAAATTAGAATTTTCTCCTCCTCTCGTCGTCGTCGTCGCCGTCGCGTTGCCTAGCCCGGCCATCCTCTCCTTCATGCAACAAGTCAAGCCCACCGCTGCATAGCTGCTATTGCCATGGCCATGTGGTGGCTGTACAGGAAGGCCAAAGGATGAAGACAAGGTAATTATGACATTACCACTAGTTCATAATATCGTCGTCGTATATTCATTTTAAGTACGTTTCGAGTCGTTCCAATTGCATTAGATTCGTAGCGATGTGATCTACATGCTAGTGTCGTCATTTTTCATGTCAAGTGACTTTTATATATATGCTTAAATATTAATTTGATTAATATGCGTGCAACTAGTTTTTATAAATAAAAGCAACATATTTATATACAATGCTCTTTTGCAAATAAGTTTTAACATGACTAGGTGCTAACATAAATATGTTTCTAAATTATAATATGTTTATTCTAAACACACATCAAATTTGATTAGATGTTCTCACATGATAGTTTGTATTTGCAAGTTAAAGTTAAAATTGGCATGAATGATATCAAAATATTTATAAATAAAATATGATTAGCTTCAACTTAGTTTTTAAGTATAAATATGATTTGTTTAATCTAAATTAATGCTACTCACATAGTTTTTCCTAATTAACATAAATCAAGTTTATAGTCTTCTCTTTTCTTTTATAATATAAAACCCTATAGTCGTTTCCTTACAACCGTAGTTCTAATTAGCGTGCTTTTCGTGTCTGTGTGTTCGTAGCGACGTGTAGAATATCTTTAAAACCTTTTTACTTGCTGTTTCATATGTTTTGTGTATTGTTCTAATTTAGTTCTATTGTTTGCTTCATGTATGATTGTTTGGATGCTTGTGTGGTGTTTTATGATCATGTCGAGTCAGTGAGCTTTGCCTTGGTGATATAAAAGAAGTTGGTGATCTAGAAGAAGGCCTTTGGAGGTTACAATTCAGTAGAAGAAGGATCTGAGTTTTAAGGCAAGTATAGCATGGGATCTTTGTTGTTGTCCTATACACCTTTAATCATTTAATTCAACTGCATGACTCCACTAAGGATTTCCTTGTACTTTGTACCTTGTGCCTTGATACCTATGGGGTATTGCATTGGGTAGTTTGATGCTAGTGCTCAACTACAACCATGATCTTGTAACTTAACTATTGGTATATGCAATAAACACTAAAAGATGCTTTTTAGCAACATGGAACAAGGGGGCTAGAGCATTGGGTTGTTTTATGGTGCTCTAGATTCCTCTCCCAAAGGACTTATCTATAAGTGATCATCCAGGACTTATAGTACAACTGTGAGGGCTACATGGCTCTAGCTTTAGCTCAGTATGAGGACCTTTTCTAGCTTATTAGTGGTTACCTTTATTAGCATAAGAATGGCTTGACAAATCGGGTATACTGTGGCCTCTGTCCCCTTGTGTATAGGTTGCGCGTCATTGTGCCATCAGGAAGGGGTGGGCTCTACATCTGTTTGCCGAGTGAATCTCATGGCCCTAACTTTTTAGACAAACCTTTGAAAGGCTTTATAGTGAACCCTGCCCACCTTCCTTGAAAGTAGGTTAAGAGATTAGCTACCTTAGGTGAAAGGGCAAATCACAACTCACAGTGAAAGTGTACAACCTCTATAGAGTGTAAAACTGGTATATTAGCCGTGCTCACGGTCACGAGCGGCCTTGGAATCCTTATAGAATAGATGATCATTAATGGTTAATGATGATGGACACTGATGATACTGATGGTAAAGATGCTCACTAATGATTACTGTTTATGTTATTCATTATTCATGTTTACCTAATCATGTGTTTACATGGGCTTGTGATAAACTTGTTGCTACTCCTATGCAAAAATTGTGACAATTAAAAGCTAATCGTAGTTAAACCAATGTCAGCCTTTTGAGCCTCATGAACCCCCGTGTTATATTTGTTGAGTACGACATGTACTTACGCTTGCTTTACTTTTTAAACCTTTAGAAAAATCCCGGATGGGTACCAGATTGCGAGAGTTTGAAGCAATTAAGCTTGTGATCAACTAGCCAGTTGTCCCTGTGGAATTGGAGTCTTCATCTAAAGATCGGAGTTGTCTTTCCGTTGTTTGCTATCTAAGGTTATATTCTTTATACTAAGTACGTTATATATTGAGCATTGTCTATTGATATTACCCTTATTTGTAGCTATATGTGAGATTTGACTTCCTGGGCTCACATATGGTGTGTATCTGGTTTTGTTCTTAAAATTGGATGCTACATGGTGTTGTTGTGATTTGGCTATCAAGACTTCTTCCTAATTAGGAGATGATTCCTTCTCTTCCTCAGGGAGTTCATTATTAATGCTAGTGCAGGGAATCTTTCCACTAATTTTATCAAGCTTAGACCTTGCTTCACTAGTAGACAAATGAAGGAAAGCTCCTCTATAGGCTTGATCAAGGGATTGCAGGGAATCCTTGCTAAGACCCATAAAAATGTTGAAGAAGTATCGGGTCTTGAATGGCAAGGTCCGGACTAGTGATAATGAGGTCATTAAAATGATCACACGATGTGGCAAAGAGATTCTTATTCTAGTTGTCTAAAATTTAGAATCTCTTTCCAAAGGCTAACCACTTTAGAGATGGGAAAGAAATGTAAATAAAATTTAGGGCTTAACATTTTCCAATCTCCTTGCATACTTCCTATAGTTTGACTGTACCATTGTTTAGCTCTTCCCGTCAAAGAGGACGGAAACAACTTCCATCTTAAGGTCTCGTCAGACATGCCAGCGATATACAAGCATGCATAGGTCTGTTCAAACTCCCATAGGTGTGAGTGTGGGTTTTTATTGCCTTCTCCCGAGAAGGATTGTTCCTGAATCAATTTTATTAAACCTGGGCGTAACTCATAGCTAGGTGTTAAGATAGGCCTTGAAGATTTTGGTGGCTTTAGGCTTGCGCTCGTAGGTTTAGCATATTGATAGATAGGAGTGGAATCCATAGTGAAAAGGAAAAGAATAAAAAAATAAAAAAGATAAAAGATACAAGGTTAAACTATGCTCGTAGTTAAATCAGCAACCGTTTCCCTGGCAATGGCGCTAGAAAGCTTGTTGGTATAAATTAACGCAAACTAGATAAATCCGCAAGCGCATGAATACTATTGTAGCTTTCATGCAAAAGTATTCCAAGTATCGTATCCATAGGGAAACATGTGAGACTAACTATGGTGTAACTTAACTAGGGACAACAAGAAGGTTAGGATAAATAGGAGTGTAGAGAGGATAACTAAGATTCTCTAGTTCTGACTTCGGTAAGCTATGTCTTCTACTATTCAACTAGGGACATTACTAGGGAAAGACCAATAGAGGATGCTTTCCTTCGTAATTGGGTCCTACTTGGACTACAAACGAGAGGTAGACTATAGAGGATTCAACAAGTCTATAAGAGTCATCCTCGCGAGCTACTACCGATCCAGAATGCAGGGTGCATCCATGATTAACCCAAGTCTAAGCACCACACTTACACTTAAGATTAATACTTTACTCACATAGGAAGAGAATAAAGCACTCAAAAGAGTCATGATCCTGATGAACAATATAAATAAGATGCTTTCTTGTATCAGAAGTGGATTACCAGAGAAATCTCAGAAGCAAGCTCAAGTAGAACTTGGATCTGCCAAGGTACAAGCCATAGAGATAGAGCACCGATAGGCCGGCACCACCTCCAAACACTTCCCTCACTCTCTATCTCACTATTTCTATAAACAAGACTAGATCCTATGGAGGACGAATCTTCTCTTGATAGCTGGCTCTGATCCTAATGAGGAGGATATGATTAGGGTTTTAGGATGGATCTTTGGAGGGGGTACAGTGTCGTATATATAGTGGGTAGCATCAATTCTAGACCCTCGGATCAAACTGGCTTGAATAAACGGCATAGATGTGACCTTTAAGGCCGTGGAGAACCGACATAGCGATGGGAGACAGAGCGGTGGGCCCAAGGGACCGGCCGGTCTATAGGTGGGACTGGCCGGTCCCACCTAGCGGCCTCTCGCTCTCTGCCATGGTGTGGTGTCGTCTGGTGTGTTCTAGATCCTTCTAGTGTTGTTTATGTCAGTGAATAAGCACGATTAATTCTGACATATAGGTCCACCTTGGTGGTTTTCTGAATAAACCCTACAAAAAACATATATTCACCAAAACTCATGAAATTTATTAGTTTAAACCCCTAAACCTGTGTTTGGTGATGGAATTAAGTATATATGCAGGTTATGTTAACGGTTTATAATTAGTGTTAGTGACTGTCAACAGCTGTCTTCGATCCGCTCGACCTCCTCTGTGAATGATGATAGGTTGGATTTGATGAGCTTGTAGATCCATTTATACTAGATAAGTGATTGATCACGTGATTTGCATCTGTTTACTTTGGAATCGGCTATTTTTGCCGATGGCCTATGCATTGTAAGTGTATTGGCTTTTATTATTGTACTTGTTCTTGTCTTGATCTTTAAGACAATATAGGATATAGTCAATGCAAATGCTTTTCACTCATATCAGATCTCTACCATGATGCTTGCATGTTTTACAATCATTGGCATTAAATTTATATCACTAATATCTGATAATTGCCAATAGTGTTCGTTTTCAATATCTTATATCTTGAACATGCTGGATATCGAATATTTAGTTGATAGCCTTATCGAATCGGCTATCTAGCCGCACATTTGGAACTGTCTGGAGCAACACCATCATGTTCCACCTTAAATTATTGATTACCTTTCTCTCCTTGTCAATTATAGGGTCAAATTGACTAGCACGCCCTAGGTCATGACCATCCAGTCCGGTGTCCTCCTAAGTCCGGGGAAAGCTCGGGGTCTGCTCTTGCTACATGTGCCAGTGGCGAGTTCACTTTTTGTTGTTGACATAGACTTAGTACACCTAGTTGGACAACAATCTTCAATAGGAACAACGAAGCCATCCTCAAAGTGAACCTTGAAGACCTGCCTAATGACCAGAAGGCACTCATTGATTAGGCGACGGAAGAGTTCCATGAGAAGTGTCTGCTGTCTTATAGCAGGATGCATGATTCGGTCATCTAGAAGACTCCTACATGAACAGAGTGAAGATGTTGAAGCTAGAGCTACTACCCATTTGGTCCATAAGACTGTTCACGAAGCCTTTACAAATCACAATATGGTGTTAGCCAACACAATTGGCAATGTTTTGAAAGAAGTTTTCTTTGGAGCGTCAGTTGATCAAGTGGGTCCATCATATTTTAGTGGCTATAATCCTTTGACTGTTGGAAGCAGTGTGCCTAGTTCAAGTCAGCAGCCGAATGGTGGGAAGTATCAGCAGCCACCAGCGTAGCTGCTTCTAGGAGGACAAGCTCAAGATTCTCAAGATGTGCCAATAGCAGGGGGCAAGATCAAACCCTACAAGCGGTAGGGGGGCAAGGTCAAGGACAAGTGATAGGGGGGCAACCACAAGCACAACAGTCACCAAGTGCCCCTGACACACATGTAACTCAGCTTCCTATTGGACAAAACTAGGTGTATTCAGTCCAACAGCCAACTTCACCAATCACTCAACAGGTTGTGCAATGGCCGGCTTAGGGGAGATTCAGTACTTCCTATCAGACACCTCAGTTGGCCCATAAAATTGCTCCATTAGTGCAGAGGATCATCAAGAATGTTGTTCCAAACTACTTCAATAGTTGATTGCAGGGATATGCAACTCACAATGCTTAGATAGACTATCCAAAAGGATATCATTTGGTTTTGGATGCCAGCACATATGAGCTTTTGCCACATCCTGGGTACCAAAATCCTTATAATTATAATGCACAACAACTTTAGACCCAGGGATAGCAATCTTAGGTCCATGGACAATAGTCTCTGGCTTAGGGTCAACAAGGTCAAGTACAAGGTTCTCAGGCTCAGACTCAAGGGCAGGTGAGACAACTAGCTACTGGCATGAACATTGATGTGTTAGTCAGTAGGATAACTGTCATGATGCAAAGCTAGTTTGGTCTAAACCCTAAAGGACTGGTTGGCTCTTACCAATGCCCATACCTAGCTTGGTATGATATTATGCAACTCCCTCCATGCTACAGAGTCCTAGATTTCTCCAAAATTATAGGGATAGATAAGATGACAACCATGGAGCACATCAACCATTATCTCTTTCAACTCAGAGATGCATCTGTTGAGGAGGCACATAAAGTTCGATTCTTTCCCTTGTCCCTATCTGGACCGGCCTTTAGTTGGTTTTCATCACTTGAACCAAACTCGATCACTAGATGGGCCAATCTAGAGAACAAGTTCCATGCATACTTCTATAGTGGGACAAGAGAGAAGAAGATTATAGATTTAACTAGCATGAGGTACAGAAATAGTGAGTTAGGTTCTGAGTTCATTCAAAGATTTAGAGAAGGAGTCGTTGCTACTCATTGAATCTGTTTGATGGCCAATTGGTTGAATTGGCCCTTGAAGGGATGTCTCCAATGATCAGAGAGAAATTTAATGGCTAGAAATTTGAAAACTTAGCTCACTTAGTTCAAAGAGTGTCTGCTTTTGAAGGCTAGCTTTGGACCATTGTTGACGGTCATTAACATCAATCATAAACCATCAACATATCCTACATATGTACTTAATTCCATCACCACACATAGGTATAGGGGTTTGAACTAATGAATTCCATGAGATTTGGTGAATATATGAATGTAGGAGGATTTACCTAAATAGGCAAACCTATGAAAGTTGACCACCGTCATACACTCTAAGTAGGCAAACTGACATCGACGAGTGATTCTACCCGCAAAACCTATGAAATTTAACTCAAGATGGAGCCCAAGACCCACCACTAGAGGGGGAGGCCCACCTAGCATTATGGTGGGCTGGCCCAAGCAGGAGCCAGTTTGGTCCACTCTAGAGCCCATTCGCCCTCCGCCGACTCATACACTTTCCTAAGATCTAGACCATTGATTTTAAGGCGGTTTTAGGTTGGTTTATCCAATGGTGATCGAGGGAGTTGACGTGGATCAATGACATGGCAATGCCTTGCCCCTACTCCATCTCCCCTATATATAGCAGCCCCTACCACTCTCCCTAAAGCTATCTTGAAACCCTAATTCATATTCTCCTCATCAGGATCAGAGCCAGCAATCAAGAGAAAATTAGTCCTCCATAGGATCTAGTCTTGTAAATAAAAGTGTGATAGAGTGTCAGGGAAGAGTTTGGAGGAAGTGTCGGCCTATCGGTGCTCTCTCTATAGCTTGTACCTTGGTGGAACCAATTTCTACTTGAGCTTGTTTCTGAGATTTCACTTGTAATCAACTTCTGATTTAAGTAAGCATCTTGTTTATATTGTTCATCAGGTTTGAGACTCTTTTGAGTGCTTTATTCCTGTTCTAGAGGGAGTAAAGTATTAATTGTAAGTGTAAGCGTGGTGCTTAGACATGGGTTAATCATGGATGCAGCTTGCATTCTGGACCGGTGGTAGATCCCGAGGTAGCATTAGACTGCAAGTGTGACACTCTCATTGAGTCCTCTATAGTCCACCTCCCATTTCTAGGCCAAGTAGGACCTAGTTACGAAGGAAAGAATCCTCTACTGGTGTCTATCCCTAGTAATGTCCCCAATTGAATAGTAGAAGACACAGCTTACTGAAGTTAGAACTAGAGAACCTTAGTTATCCTCTCTACGCTTCTATTTATCCTTAGCCTTGTTGCTACCCCTGGTTAAGTTAGATTGTAGTTAATCTCACAAGTTTCCCTATGGATATGATACTTGGAATACTTCTAAGTAAAAGCTACAGTGGTATCCATGCGCTTGCAGATTTATCTGTGTACATTAATAAATACCAACAAGCTTTTTGGCACCTATTGGCACGAACAAGGGCACACGAGCAAGCCGAAAGGGTCCTCTTGATGGAGCTAGAGATCCGCCTAGCTTCAGCATAGGGATGGTCGATCCTGTGCACTCCTCCCAAGACGTGACAGTCAATTTGACCCTGTAATTGATAAGGAGAGAAGCTAATCAATAATTTAAGGCAGAACATGCTGATGTTGCCAGACAGTCCCGAATGTGCGGCTCTGAGAGCCGATATGGAAGGAAATCAACTAAATAGTTGATTCTAGCATACTCATAAAGATAAATCAATTAAAGCTCATAGAATTATGGAAGGTAAATCGGTTATCGCTTAGGATAGATCATGTTATTTAGACAAACATTAGTCAATGACAAGAGGATGCCAACAATGATTAGTTTATGCTAAGCCAATGACTGCAAGAAACTAAATCCCTTTTGTATAAATGAAACAACTCATCATCATTTAACCATTTAATAAAGATAAAATCTAATGAACATATTAGATCTCATCTATCGCTATGACTAGTGGGGCATAAGACAGAATCATGCAGGCCGTAGAAACAATAATAGATTCGATGACCCAAACTTATTACTAATATCAATGGGGCATGAGACAGAATCATGTAGGCCATAATACAATAATAAGATCATGGGGCTAACACATCTTTTAACCTATCTTTACTTCAACGGTCTCATCACGTAAACTGTTCGTGAAAGAACTTGATATCGGCTAAAATAGCCGAATTAGGCATAGCGCACAGTTAAGGTCCTGCCCCATCAGGAACAGATCTACTAAATAACGATCCCCAATCTATGGTGCTAATAGTGGGGTGTGAGGCAGAATCACATAGTCATGATAATGGGCCATGGAACGGTTTTGCCAGCCAACAGATCTACTCAAGACAAAACATGCCTTAACCACACACTATGCGTGATCAAGATTAACATAAAATAGCCGATAAAACATAACTCATCGTTTACAATGTAGATTAGATCAAATTCAGATTAACAAACGATGGGTTAAGAAGGATATAAGGCCGATCTAGATCAATCCCAATTGGGCAAAGTGATATTGCTATAATTAAATAAATAATGGAAGGAATAAGCAATATCGATAACTTAATGAATCTGTCCGAAGGAACGCCACCCTTAGATAGAGTCGATAACTTGACCTTAATCTAGTTCAAGCAGTGGAGGTCGGCCAGATCGATGCAGCCGTACTTAAACTAGACAAGAGTCGATAACTAGCTTATACTAGAGTCATAGTGGAGGTCGACCGGATCAATGAAGCCGTACGAACATAAGTATAAGCCATGATGGCACTTACAGACAAGCAGTGAAGGTCGACCAGATCAATGCAGCCGTACTTGCTGAAGAACTCGCTGAGATCTACTCTACTCCTACTCCTAAGGGGTGGCCGGAGCCAAAAAAGTAAGTAACTTGTATTTGATTGATTGTGTGTCCTTTACAATAGTCGGGGTTTGTTATTTATACCCGGAGCCTAAACATGATTCCTACTCGAGCATGACTCATTACAATTTTTGGCATAGAAGAAAACATTCCTAATTTAAGATAACTTGGACCATAATCTTTCCCTTTTTGCTCCGGGATAAAAGTGATTTTATTCCAAAATTCCTATTTATCTGTTTACCACGCCGCAACTGTTTTGCTCCAAGATATACGCACGAGTCCTAACTTCCCAGGACGAGTCTTATATAATGTCCCAATAGTACCTCTTCCAATTCACTCGGCCTTTTTCCCCTTTTCCTTTTCCTTGAGCAAACTTTAACAGCCGACGCCATCATCGCCAAGGCCTCAAACCCTAGCAAATCCTCTGTTCTATCAAGCCATCATCCAAGCGATCTTTGTTGGATTCAAACCTATTTCGGCTGCAATGGCGACCATCGACCATGTCCCTGAGGTATGCCTCCAAGTTTTTACTCTCCAAGCATCGATCGCCACCTTGTATTTCTTTTCTTTTCAAACTTAATTTGTCCGATTCCTAGGAAATGAGGAATGAAATCTTGATTCCATTAGCTGTTGCTTCTAATATCTATTTTCTTGGGCCTATGGGTGATCCTGATCCATCCAATTTCATCCGTCAAGAAACCACTAAGACTCCCTTTAGAAATTGGCCCAAAATGCCCAAGGGATGGAGAGACTAGTTTTGTAGGGTGTCCGAGAGGAAGGGTGGAGATTGGGAACTTTATGATCTGAATCAATGCTTGACTCTTTTGTTGTCTAGGATGGAGAGGAACGACTCACTTCTAATTGCTGCATCTTATTTCTGGTCTACCGCCCTAAACACCTTTGTATTTGGTCATGGCCCAATGATCATCACCCTAGCCGATGTCTACATGTTGATTGGCCTTAGAATCACTGGATCAATGCAGTCTTATGAGTACTTGAGTGCTGGCTCCAAGAAATTAGCCAAAATAGCAGACTGTACAGGATGGGTCAGTTACATTCTAAACCATGTTGGAGATGGATCAGTTGTCAGTGAAAGGGAATACGTGGCCATCTTGAACATGTGGCAGGAAAGGTTCATTTTCTATGGGTCACCTTGTGGTCCAACCTACAATCACAAACTCATGGCGAAGCACCTAGCATTAGGTAAGGATATCCCTCTTGGAAAGTATCTACTAGGATCTACTTATCATCTGATGTACCAAGTGGCTGCCCAATTACTGAAGAATGAACCAGTGCGTACTATCAGTGGCCCTTGGTGGTTGATACAACTGTGGCTTAATCTGTATATGCACAAGATTGCAAGGCCTGATCTCAAAAACCTAAGCTTTCCTTCCTCTAATTTTGATGAGGAATATGAGGGTGAAGAAGGAAGAACCCGCCAGTGTAGGGCTACGGCGAGGCTGCATCGGCCATAGTAATTGATTAAAATGTTGGTCATCTCTTCAAAAAGTTTTATAGAGGGTTTGATGCAGAAGTCTTGACTTGGCTGCCATACAATGAGGATGAAAACAATGAGTTGGTCTTTCCATTCAAATTCCGATTTGAATTAGGCTGTTTGGATGAGATGGCGGCTGTGATCTTCAATTCTTTTATCAAGCCCTATGTCATTCTAGCCGAATTTTGTCATGGCCATGGCAAAATGGCTACAGGTTCCTTCACTCTAGGCAACCTTCCAACTTATGAGTTTTACAACCCTTCATTTGTGGCTCCTTAGTTTGGCCTTGTTCAATTGCCTCCTCAACTGTTCTTTAAGAACACACTGAAGCCATGGGAAGATATCAGTGAGGTGATGGAAGCCTCTAGGGTCTTTCAACTGGGATCAAATCTTCCTTCCCTTTGCTTGCATAACTAGATCAGGGCTATCTTATCTTCCACTCTTTTTTATTCCTTGGTGGCAAGAATGATGCTCCCACCTCTTCTGTGGGCTGGTTCACCCTTTGTGTATAGCTCTGGACAGGGAATTTGCTTGACAGCGAGGTAACTTTTATTCCCTTTTTAGAGAAATTACTTGATGAATTCTCCTACCAACTATTCTAACCGACTCTTTTAGGATACTGAGTTCGATCCTCCAAGTTTGGATAGGAAAGGGCATCCTATAGATTATCAGCCACCATGCCTAGCCTCAAGAATAGGGTCGGCTGCACCTTCACTGAAGAAATTGATGAAAACTCATGTTGCCCCCATGATCATGACATATCAATCTCCAAAGCGCAAGGCGGTCCAAGGGACAACTTAGAAACCCGTTACCGGGAAAAGACTTCATAGAACGAGACCATCAGCTGCTCAGATAAACAATCCACATTCTTTTCAAACTGATGTTCAACTTCTAATTCCTTTTTTTACTGTTATCAACCATTGCATCCCAATCTGCCCTAGGTGCGGAGCTGCTGTCCCAGGCGCTTGATCTAGCACCAACTGAACCTTCATTGACTAATTCTCACAAGGAGCCGATTTCAATGGCAATAACCGATGCTCCCACAACGGCAGAAAATGTGAGTCTTTTCCATTTATCCTTGATGGTTGTTGGAGTATTTTCTCAAAAGTTCCTAATTTTATTTTATTTCCATCATTCATCTTATTCCTTGCCATGTCAGATACTTCCCGAGGAAACACCTATGTAGGAGCAGGAGTTTGATAGTCTCCCTATTGAAAATAATCCTAGCCGTTGCTGATATTCAAACTAACAATTCCTCGGTTCAGCACACAACTGATGGTAAAACAGTCATATGCTTAGCTCATTTCTCTACAACAAACACGAACTAAAAATCCTTCTTGAGGTTTCCAGATGTCAATGTTGAGAGCTTAGAGCCTGATTCAACCAGACATCACTGGTACATCATCAGTTGTTCCCCCCCCCCTCCAAGTAGAGGTTACTGTAGAGAAGGTACTATATCCTCTTTGCCATCCATTTGTTATAAACTTATTTAAGCCTCCTAATCAAGATTTCCTTATACATAGGCACTCAATCTTCTAGCCCCAAGTTACTCTTTCAATCTGGAGGAGTATTTTGATGAAGATGAAATTAGTTTGTCAGCTACTTCCTCTAAGGAAACCTTGCTAGAAGAGACCAAAAACTAGCTAAAAGATGTTCTGCCAATGTTTAAGAAGAATATAGCCGATTTGGTCCAAGACACTGATCCAATGCATGGAGTCTTCTTGGCCATCAAGGGTAATCCATCCCTAGTTCTCTCTAGAGTCTTGTCTCCCTTTTCTATCTTTGAAGATCAGGTCCTGAAGGTGAAACAGGCTCAAAGGAATCTGTTTGATCGTGAAACTTTATTGGCCAAGGGAAACTCTAACAGGCAGGAGGCAAAAGAACTATCATAGTTGATTGATCACTTGAAGATGTTCTTCCCTCAGTATTGATCCAAAATTGTCTCAACTAGAAGCCAGGCATGCAGAACTTGAGAAGGAACTGGGAAACATGAAGGCCGCCATTGACCATCACAAGTCCACCCTAGCTCAAATACCTATCAGCCATTCAGCAAAAGAAATAGGAACTGCTGGCCAAAGTTAGAGAAGATAGAGCTATCCAAAGTAGCCTTGAGAGCATTCCTAGATCAGCCGAATAAGATAAACAACAAATCACAGAAGCTGATGCAATCTGGCTAGAAGTACTGAAAGCAATCTAGGATGTTCTAGATTCGTAATCCATGTATCATATATTTGTGTAGAATCAATGACAGCCACATTCTCTGTTGTCTCATTATACTTCTTGTTTCGGCTTAAAGAGCCAATTTGAAACATTCAATTCTAGACTTCTAATCTTAATCTAATTAAGTTTGAAAACACTGACCTTCATTAAGAGAGACCTTTGATCTTCTATCTTTAGTCACCCTAGCATCATATTCTCTTCAGGTATTAGTGAGGTGGTGCCTCGCCTTCCATTAATTGTGGTTGCCTTTTGCACATCCCGAGGCGTCCACCTCTTCGCTCTGTGGCTTCAAATATTGGACGAGGACTCTGACCTTGAACACATCTACACTTGCAACTACTCCTGTTCCTTTGCACTTCACTGCCTTTACAAAACTTCGTAGCAGCCTTCCTCCCTTCCTCTAGATCCAATTAATCCCATGGTTGGCGAAGATAACCATGACAAGCATGCGACTGGAGGAGATCCCTAGAGGAAAACATGTCGATGAACCAGCACCTCTGATGCATGAGGTAAGATTGACATCCTCTATTCATGATGATGATCTGTTCTGACTCACCTATAGGTTTGTCTTAAATGATAGTCTTTCGTCCCCTCCCTAGGGCCGACAAGACCTCTGACGCTACATCTTCCATGCTGGCTTCGTCGTTGGATTCTTCTAACTCGTAATAACGGCGATGTAACACCCTAGGTGTTTGTCACCAGTTAAGCAATGGGTTTGAGCTCAAACATCGCATGTCGAGTGGTATTGTAGGTGTCAAGATCAAATCTACATGATGGCGCTCCAACTTAAACTTGGGCCACGCACATTTGCTTACATATGGACCCTTGTTAAGATTATGCAAGAGTAATGTTAAACATGCTTATTCCATGTACATTACATCCACATGCCTCCATCTAGACCCGTGGAAAAGTTTCATGAAGTTTGGAATCAAAAAGTCACATGAAATGATAAGTCATATCTTTGCATGAATTGCTTTATCAAGTGGATGGAAACCTATGAAGTCAACCAAACCTTGGTACCTTGCTCAAACAACTCTACTTGCACTCATGAACAAAAGTTATGAAGGGTTCATGTTGAGTAGGTGGCCAGAAAATGCTCCAATGGATCAAAAAGGATAAATTAAGCTTCATCGTGATCCTATTTTGGTCAAAGTAGAATAGTAGGTTCTATACCAGTTTTGAGGTTGGACCTTAAATGAAAGTTGTAGTCCATATCATGTAGAACAAACTTGGTTTTTGGACTAAGAGCTAGATCAGCTTGGAAGTAAGTCAAATCGAGGTCACAAGATTGAATTTGCTGTGGTTTACAACACTTAGAATTATTCTAAGTCAGTTTCGCTAAGCAACGACGTTGACATTCCGCGTTCTCTGAAATCCGTTAAGCAACTTGAGTTGGTCCAAAAATAAAAGTTGAAGGTTATATTATGGCGAAGAGCATGCAAAAAGTTGGAACCCGTTTGGCTTCGTGTTGATGGTTAATTCTGAGTTTTTCCTAATCACCATCGTCACGCTAACAAACCAAAGTTTGGAGCATGTTATCTGCTAAACCATAACCCTAATGACCCTGAATCCTTAAGCAAAGTTGGAGAGCATCAGGTGTAGACCAAACTTCATTTTGGGCCCATGGACCAAATCGGCCCGTAGCTAGCCCAAACCGATGCTCCACCATGCACACACCGGTGCCCGCCACCTGTTCGACCGCTTGCCGACGTGGTCGCCGCGCATGGACGCCGTGCGCCTCCGCCGTTGCCGCGTGTCCTGCTCTCTGCCGTGTGCCCTGCGCCGCACTCCAAGTAGTGGAGCACCTAGATGACTCGCCTCTCCGCTCCTAGCTCTTCTTCTCGCCTCTCTCTGCGTGCCCTCTTGCGGCCGCCATTGATGCCGCCGCGAGCTCGAGCTGGCCGCCGTCGTTCTTCCACCCCCGAGCGCCTGGCAGCCCTGCATCCACCGTCACCGGCTCCGCCATCCTCTCCTGGTCCTCATGCGCCCCTCCTCAGCTTTCCTTTGCCACTGTAGAGCGTGGCCACACGACAGCCATGGCCGCCGTGTGCCTGCTCACATGGCCAGCGAGCCTCGGGCCGCTGTGGGGCAAGCCGTTGGCACCTGCGGGTGTGCGCGGGTCCCTCGACGCATCCCCGCCACTCGCCGCCGCCAGCGAGCCTCCTCCGGCCGCCACCGGCCAAATCCCCGATGACCTCCCTGCTGTGATTCGCGTCAGGGACCTTGTCTTCAAATTCGAGAAAAGGGAAGGTTCTAACTACGAAGTCAGTGACTCAGATGAATAGTGTCGATAAGGACCTAATTGTAGTAATTTGCTGAATCTTTGGAAATTTATAGTAATTCATAGGAATTCGTAAAATAGCAAATGAGGACTTTTTGGAATCCTTGTGAAATTATCTGTGCACTAGATCTATAATATTACATGTTTTAGTTTAAAGGTTTAGCTGTAAAAATAGATTTAGGCAGTTAGGTTCTTAATGCTAGTCATGTCTTGTCCTTTTTATAACTGCAGTTATTTTACTCCAATGAATGTGAAATTTTTATGGAGTGTTACTGATGTGATTAGTGATGTCTGGTAAAAATTTCAGTATTTTAGGCTTGATAGTTTAAGATCTATAAAAATAACAAATTACTTGTATTGTCTTACCCCTATTCTGAATAGGTCTACAAGATTCAATTAATTGGCTTAGTTGGGTTATGAATCATGACTTTATGATAATACATGAGTTGTAGTACTTTTATTAAGATTTTCAAAAAGCTAAATATCATGATTTGTGGTTAAGTAGATCTTGAGTTATACTTGCTTAAATATCAGTGGCTTGTTTCTGCCCAAACTCTGACTAGGGTTACCTTGTTGGTATTGTGGGGCCATCTTAATAGTAGAATTAGCTTTAGGTGTTTACAACAAAGTTGTTTAGAACTTGATAAGATTTCTAAAAAGTATAGAACCATATTTATTGGACATGTATAACTTCGGTTATAGCTGTTTAAAGTGGCATGTCATTTTCTGTCCATGTTTTAGACAGAGATGCATTCATTGGATTAATTGACCATTGTTATATGAAGAATCATCTTAAGATGATAATAAGAAAGTTGTAGATAACTCACCTAACTAGCTTGTGTTAAACTTTCATGGCATGTGGCCAAGTAGTTTGTGAGTTATGCCTGTTTAAAGTTGGGTTACAGAATTGATTACTCTCTGTCAATTGTGGACTAGTTTCTGTAAATGCATAATTTTGACCTACTTAACTTGTGAATCATGCTATGATGGTTATAGATGAAATGTAGATAATTTCATAAGATTTCCAGAATGTCTTCTTGTAAGTCATTTGGATTTGTGTAACTCCTGTTATAGCTAAATCCTGTAGCTGCTGTTTGCATGTCCAGAAATTGATAGATTCCAATTATAGTTGTTTGCTTGTATATTGCTAAGTGTGGCTCATACCTTTGATGATGGTTGAGTTAGAGTACCTGAGATCTTGGGAAACTTGTGTCATGCTTGGTGTTGTCGTCTTCTTTGCTATCGTGGGATGATAAATTGTGCGATATTTAAAGTAGGCAATGCGAAGTGCTTGTGCATGTTAATGTAACCTTGTGCTTGTCTTACTTACTGCAAGCGATGCATTGTCTATTGCACGTCCATGTATTCATACACTTGCATATTGCATCTCATCTAGGTACACTAGATGCACCACGTGAAGGATGCGATGTTGGAGCCAAACCCGAAGATTTGGTTTGGTGGATATATCCCGAAGATGGAAGGATGAAGCAAGGGCTAGGACCTGAGATGTCACCAGGACAGTGCAAGCTAACTGAACTGACTTGTGTCGGATCTCAGGCAAGCCCCAGAGCATATTAAGCCTCCTAATTTCCGAAATGCAGTTACTAGTATTATTGTTACATATATATATTGTTGCATTAAGTTTAGGTGTTGGATGCAAACACTTGCTGCATTGGTTATCAAATCCTTGTCTGGATATTGATACCCTAAATCCTATGTAGCTCAGGCTCGTGTAGTGCTTAGCCCTGCTTAAACTCGGTAGAAGTCAGGTGATTTCCTGTCACCTGCGAGATATAGGAAGATACATATGGCACGGTTGGCTATATTTGCTATCGTGGAAAAGAACCAGTCTTAATTTGAAATGAAGACCGGATGGAGGCTTGCTGGTTTGAAGTGACTCCGTCTGTGTCGCTTAAGGACTGAATCTTGGAGCCTTTCCTGTTCATGTTGAACGCATGCCTCTCTCTTAGTTGGCCGGGTCTGGAGACCAACCACGAAGCCGAGTAGCTCACCTCAGGCCTGGGAGTCGATAAGTATAAAGTGCACCTCGGAAGGGAGTCGTAGGCGTGAGTCTAAGGGCAGGTGATTTAAAAGTCCTGATCAGTCCTGGTAGAAGGGTAATCCCTGAGAGTGCTGGCGCTGATCGAACCCGCTGAATTTGGTTCCTGAGTTGTCCCAAAGGTGACCCACAGCTACCCTTGCAAAGTATGCCTAGGGTGAGAGTTAGGAATACCCCCTCAGCTGAGTTGTAATTCGATTCGAGTCGCCAGTCTCTCCCGGTTAGTGATAACTTGACGGGCTTATCTCCAAAGTAGATACACTAAATAACATAATGGTTTAGAAATGATGATATGATGATGACAGCCTTATTATACCTGCTATGGTTAATATTGTTTGCTCCTAATAAGTGAGTGCTATAGTACAGGTGCTAATCTAGTGGACAGGTAACTGATGATAAACTTGATGCTAAGTTTAAATTGGTCACTATATTCATAAGCTATTTTATGCAACTGTGTCAAGCTAGCCCACCTCATAAGCTTTGCATGACCCTTGGTGTCCTTTATTTCTAGTTTTGATGGGTAAGTCTAGCTGAGTACCTTCTCGTACTTCAGGGTTTATCCCACCATGTTGCAGGTGAAGTTCTCGGCCAGTGAAGATGGTGGCTAACCGCCGATGGGCTCGGTGATTCTATAGTTACTTCTCATCTATATGCTTTTAGTCGGATGATGTCACTTATGCTAGCAATGTATTTGGAACATATATTAATGTAATCTTTTGAAAGCTATGTTGTTTTCACTAATCGGTTTTGAAACCCAAACTTGTACTATTATTTGTGAATCCATTTGTAATATTATTTTCCGCCGCAACCCTATGTATGTGATGTGTATTTGCTTAATCACGTGATCTTGGTTGTGATGTTGATTTACTGAGGTCTTTCGGGACACTTGGCGGACTACTGGGTTTATATGAGTGAAAGTATGTGTGTGTCAATGTGTTAGCGGGGACAGCCGTACTTGATCTTGCATAAACTGGGTGGTTCTATTACAGCTGGTATCAAGAGCGAGATTAAGCATAATATTGTCATGTACACTGTTTTAAAAACAGAGTTTTGGTTTTAAAAAGCCTATTTTAACTAAAACTTTAGCTACAGGCAAAGTTATCAAAAACTAATTTGCAAAACTATGCTAGTGACATCCTCCTTTATGCCTAGTTAAGGACTATTAGGTGGCTATCTAAGTACTAACATGGGGGTTTTTACTTTCGTCGTCCATATGGCATGCTATTGTATGGATGCCATTCATTTGAATAGTAATGTATGGATCAATTGCCTCTACGCTCAGGTAAGGGTGAGTTGTGAGAGCATGACCATCCAACTATCGGTCTAGGGGAGAGTTAGCTGTGGTTACTGGAATATTTACATGTCACACACATGTATATGTGAAGGTACTTAATTGCGGGTATATTTATCGAGTAGCTATGGATATCAAAGTATATATATCTAGGGATGTATATATGGAGAGTATCTTAGTTTACTTCTTTTATTGTGTGCTTATTTATCTCTTGTGGGGATGGGCTGCAATGAATTTGCCTGCAGGTACGCTAACCATGAATGCGTAGATTGAATATAGCTGATGACTAGCTATATATCGAGAGAGTACGTGTTATGCCACCGACCTAGAACGTGATTGCCACCTTAGGCTGGCAATTTCGTGAGGATGAATAGGATGAGCATGCATCATGATTGTGCTTGTGCATAAATATGCTTCCCTCACCTTGTCCTAATGCTAAGTAACTTGTGATCAATGTGATGTCACTATTTTCCCTGTGTGAAGCTAGCTAAAATGCCTTGTCCCATGCTGCTTGAATAGCTATGCTTGAAGTTAGTGTGCGATTAGCTTTGCCTTGTATGTTGGCCTCCAAAGGAAATAAAAGATAACAGTACCTTACCACCAGGTTCGCATGTTTATGTGTAGTGGTGTTACTGTAGGTGACTGCTTATTATGTACGAGCTTTGTGCTTAGTAATAGTAGCTTAAGCTAATCGGATTGAGTGTTTTGAAATGCTTGTTTAAGACCATGATGTAGGCGTGGATGCTCGTTATCTAGGTAGTGCCGTAGTTGTCACCCTTTTGTCCTCGGTAAGCATATGAGTGTGGAAGAGCGCTATCCTAGAGCAGCGTCCAAGTTTTGGTAATCTCAGGGTTATCGTCTACAATTAAGTTCTATCTTAGGAACCTAAGCCTATACAAGTGGTTGCTAGCCTTGAATGTTGTGCTATGAAGACTTTATCTATGCCTTTGCTTGACCTTAGGCCCAAGCTTAGTTCCCTTGAATGCTTGCATGTTTCGTGGTTGTCCCGCTCCTGTGTGGGAGGACCCTGCTACAAAAATCCTTATTAGACCTCATTGCTCTTTCTCCTACTGATAATCTGGTGCAACGATAATCGCTATCTATCCTAGCTTTGGAACCTTTTCCTCATAGATCATGTCATTGCTTTATCAACTCAATCCCTAGTTAGTGCAATGGCTCTGTCCCTCGAATCTTATGTATTTTGTCTCCAACTCTTTCAAGTCTCTGGATGTTTATCAATCTTGATCTCATGTTGCTACTCGATAAGACCAAATCTCATATTAATCTTTATCTAGTAATCACTTGGGTGGACACAAGACGTATATGGAAATTAGCAAGAGTCTCCTACTTAGTTGCCTTCGGCAATTAGGCTATGTTCTTTTGCGCTGTGTTTTGATTTTCTGATCACCTCCTTGTTGATTCCTAACCTTGTGACTATCCTTGTTTGCTATCCCTCTTTTGCACAATGCTTGTTCTTACAATCTAATTGGTGCCACTGGAAATTTCACTTTGGTTGTATGATCAGTAATGGTGCCATGATTAGCGATCTACGGTGCCGCGATGGAACCTAGGGCCTCCTTGTGGGCGGCCGACGCATGGTTGTGCTGCTGGGTGCGCGCTGGTATTGAGGTTTCTAGACATGATCCATTATAGAACTACACCGATGTGTTATTTTCATGTGAGCTCTTCCTTGGTTATCTCTCCATATCTTATCGAAGATCCCTATATCAGACCAAAAGTAGTAGAGCGTCCTGTTGAAGTCACAAAAAGGATAACCTTTGAAGAACTGGTCACCGACATAAACATTAACCAACTACAAGAGGTGGTAGACAAGTGACTCCACTTGGTTGTCCTAGTATTGACGTCCGTCACCTAGTGAACAACTTATGTCATCCATGTTAGATCAGAAAGGTATCCAACACTTAATGTTGGACAAGTTATCAATCTAATGATAATGGATGGCGATATCATGTGGTGTAATAGGTCACTAGGTGCTCATGAACCTCCCGTTCAAGTTCTTGATCTGTAGGTGCATGATGGTCATACAGTTGAAATCAACCATCTCTAGTGTGACTCGTTATCTGCAGACTTCGATGGCGACCGTCTGTTTGTGCCTCGATTGCAATTATTTTTGTGGTCAAGAGTAAGAAATTGGAACTTTGAGTGTTGGGAGACAACTAATTAGTTACTAGTCAGAAGCTTAACCTCCGGCTAGGTGATAACTTTTTGCTAATTATGAAGGCCAGAGCTCACAAAACAATGTTAAGCAAACGAACAGCAAAGCCGGTCATTGATGCTAGTACTGCTTCCTTCTCCAAGCCCTATGTTGTCAAGTCAAGTCCATCTTGGACCATCACACAAATAGTGCTGGATGTTATATCAGCTAAGTAAAGAGCTAGAGAAAGCACGTTCCTAGTTTTGGTCAGCATCGTTATGTATATGGTGCTATCAAAGGATTGTTCCGGATTCTATTGGATGAGGCACAGAAGGATAATAAGAGATGTTCCCTCCATGAAGAGTATGCTTTGTGTTCTGAAAACATAGTCACAAGTCCAATGCTTGTGCATAGTTAAGTTGGTGTCTAGAACTATGGCTGAAGTGTTACCAGAGGAGCATGTTAGGAAGACTATAGCCTCCATCTTTAGCTAGAGAAAGGCTGCTGCTGCTATACAAAGAGATCGAGAGTATAGAACACACACCACAATGTATGAAGCAAAGAAAGAGAAGAACGAGAAATCTGTCTAGAATTTAAGGTACAGAACCGAACATCTTCAAGCCAATGATTAGTGACTCAAACGAAGTTGGATTGACCCCAAACTTGGTGATCTCCTTCCTTGCTTAGGACCATTCAATGTCTTAAGTTCGTTTGAGTATTGGTTGAGTAAAACATCGGATTTGAGAAATATCTTGTCGGCTCGGTTTGCTGCCATTTCAGAACACAACAGTTTTGGTAGATGAATTGTTTGGATGGTCAAACGGTGTCCGGTTGAGTTGAATTTTGGTGAGTAGTTAGAAGACCCATGGATCTATATTCCTACCAAAATTCATGCACAATGGAGCACTAGTTTGTGAGATATGAATAGAAAACAAAAGGGGTATAGAATCTGCAATTTCGCTGTGACTGCGATCATCCTTTTCCATTAGATGGTTGTGTTTGTAATTAATGCCAAGAAATTACAACTTGTAGGTGTATTGCTGTTAGACAACCCTCCTTACCCTTGAGAAGACTAATTGCACCCCTATGTGCCTTGCTTTTGCCCTCTTAGATCAGTAATGCGTGAGCAGTCAAGGTGTTCTAGAAGTCAAATTGTGCCCTTGCAATTCGAAAGTAATTGGAAATGTGTCAAACCATAGATTTTTGGATTATGGTTTTTGAGATATCAATTGGCCTAAGAATGGAAGCCTCAACGTCAAATATAGTTTAAGAAAGCTGGTTTTGCTACAATGCAAGTCAACCAACTTGCTGTGCAACTGCACCACGAAGGCAAATTTTACTTAACCTGCTTGGTAGTGAACTAGTCCCTAGTTTTGTGATTACTTGCAACTTATGTTGTCCTCCAAGCCTCGCTAACATCCTTCAGCGTCAATGGTTCTCCAATGCTGACATGCCTTTGGTACCTTATATGTGTTTTTACCCAATAGGTTGCATCAGATTCAACCCATATCACTGTTGCAACTTGGATCCAAAGGCTCCCTAAGGAATGATCATCGAGAACGTTGAGCCGACTGAGTCAGCTATTACGTTTACCACTCACTCAACAAACTCAGATAATACAGTGTTGTTATCAGAGAAAGAGCACTACACACATGGAACATTATGTAGCTTTCCATCAGTTGACATATGAGTGATTGCACAGCTACAACCAGTTTGGATATTGGTTAACTAGCTTCTCATACCCTCAAAAGATGTTTACCCCATCTTTGATCACATCCTTTACGAAAAGTTGTGCTCAAGCCACTTTAATAGAGAACTACTTTTCAAACCTTCGGAACAAATATAGCACCGTTGCAAGGAATATCTGTTAACAGACTATCGTCTAGTGCAAAATCCATAGGTCTATGCTATATCCACTTGGGAAGTAGATGCTGCAAGTATTTAGTCTATGTTTGTATTGCTCTTCGTACATCAAGGACGAAGTACGTGGGACATTGTTATCTTGGATTCCTCCCAAAGTAACAATACTCCATGAAGGCCAATGAAGGAAATTCTTCAGACAAAACTTACTACAAAGGACAAGTATTAGAAAGTGTCTTGACCAAATTAGCCTCTCTGATACTCCAAAGTTAAGTGGCCTAATGCTATCACTGATGTTGGAAACTGGATGACATGTTTCTCTTCCCTTAAAAGTCTTTCGCACCAAATCTCGGGACGTGATTCCTTTAAGGGGGAGGGCTGTAACACCCCAGGTGTTTGTCACCAGTTAAGCAATGGGTTTGAGCTCAAACATCACATGTCGAGTGGTATTGTAGGTGTCAAGATCAAATCTACATGATGGCGCTCCAACTTAAACTTGGGCCACGCACATTTGCTTACATATGGACCCTTGTTAAGATTATGCAAGAGTAATGTTAAACATGCTTATTCCATGTACATTACATCCACATGCCTCCATCTAGACCCGTGGAAAAGTTTCATGAAGTTTGGAATCAAAAAGTCACATGAAATGATAAGTCATATCTTTGCATGAATTGCTTTATCAAGTGGATGGAAACCTATGAAGTCAACCAAACCTTGGTACCTTGCTCAAACAACTCTACTTTCACTCATGAACAAAAGTTATGAAGGGTTCATGTTGAGTAGGTGGCCAGAAAATGCTCCAATAGATCAAAAAGGATAAATTAAGCTTCATCGTGATCCTATTTTGGTCAAAGTAGAATAGTAGGTTCTATACTAGTTTTGAGGTTGGACCTTAAATGAAAGTTGTAGTACATATCATGTAGAACAAACTTGGTTTTTGGACTAAGAGCTAGATCAGCTTGGAAGTAAGTCAAATCGAGGTCACAAGATCGAATTTGCTGTGGTTTTCAACACTTAGAATTATTCTAAGTCAGTTTCGCTAAGCAACAACGTTGACATTCCGCGTTCTCCAAAATTCGTTAAGCAACTTGAGTTGGTCCGAAAATAAAAGTTTAAGGTTATATTATGGCGAAGAGCATGCAAAAAGTTGGAACCCGTTTGGCTTCGTGTTGATGGTTAATTCTGAGTTTTTCCTAATCACCATCGTCACGCTGACAAACCAAAGTTTGGAGCATGTTATTTGCTAAACCATAACCCTAATGACCCTAAACCCTTAAGCAAAGTTGGAGAGCATCAGGTGTAGACCAAACTTTGTTTTGGGCCCATGGACCAAATCGGCCCGTAGCTGGCCCAAACTTGCGCTCCACCATGCCCACACCGGTGCCCGCCACCTGTTCGACCGCTTGCCGACGTGGTCGCCGCGTGCCTCCGCCGTTGCCGCATGTCCTGCTCTCTGCCGTGTGCCCTGCGCCGCACTCCAAGTAGTGGAGCACTAGGATGACTCGCCTCTCCACTCCTAGCTCTTCTTCTCGCCTCTCTCTGCGTGCCCTCTTGCAGCCGCCATTGATGCCGCCGCGAGCTCGAGCTGGCCACTGTCGTTCTTCCACCCCCGAGCACTTGGCAGCCCTGCATCCACCGTCACCGGCTCCCCTGTCCTCTCCTAGTCCTCGTGCGCCCCTCCTCAGCTTTCCTTCACCGCTGTAGAGCGTGGCCACGCGATAGCCATGGCCGCCGTGCTCCTGCTCATGTGGCCAGCGAGCCTCAAGCCGCTGTGGGGCAAGCCGTTGGCACCTGCGGGTGTGCGCGGGTCCCTCGACGCTTCCCCACCACTCGCCGCCACTGGCGAGCCTCCTCCGACCGCCACCGGCCGAATCCGCGATGACCTCCCTGCTGTGATTCGTGTCAGGGACATTGTCTTCAAATTCGAGAAAAGGGAAGGTTCTAACTGCGAAGTCAGTGACTCAGATGAATAGTGCCGATAAGGACCTATTTGTAGTAATTTGCAGAATCTTTGGAAATTCATAGTAATTCATAGGAAATTCGTAAAATAGCAAATGAGGACTTTTTGGAATCCTTGTGAAATTCTCTGTGCACTAGATCTATAATATTACATGTTTTAGTTTAAAGGTTTAGCTGTAAAAATAGATTTAGGTAGTTAGGTTCTTAATGCTAGTCATGTCTTGTCCTTTTTATAACTACAGTTATTTTACTCCAATGAATGTGAAATTTTTATGGAGTGTTACTGATGTGATTAGTGATGTCTGGTAAAAATTTCAGTATTTTAGGCTTGATAGTTTAAGATCTATAAAAATAACAAATTACCTGTATTGTCTTACCCCTATTCTGAATAGGTCTGCAAGATTAAATTAATTGGCTTAGTTAGGTTATGAATCATGACTTTATGATAATACATGAGTTGTAGTACTTTTATTAAGCTTTTCAAAAAGCTAAATATCATGATTTTTGGTTAAGTAGATCTTGAGTTATACTTGCTTAAGTATCAGTGGCTGTTTCTGCCCAAACTCTGACAGGATTACCTTGTTGGTATTGTGGGGCCTTCTTAATTGTAGAATTATCTTTAGGTGTTTACAACAAAGTTGTTTAGAACTTGATAAGCTTTATAAAAAGTCTAGAACCATATTTATTGGATATGTATAACTTCGGTTATAGCTGTTTAAAGTGGCATGTCATTTTCTGTCCATGTTTTAGACAGAGATGCATTCATTGGATTAATTGACCTTGTTATATGAAGAATCATCTTAAGATGATAATAAGAAAGTTGTAGATAACTCACCTAACTAGCTTGTGTTAAATGTTCATGGCATGTGGCCAAGTAGTTTGTGAGTTATGCCTGTTTAAAGTTGGGTTACAGAATTGATTACTCTCTGTCAATTGTGGACCAGTTTCTGTAAATGTATAATTTTGACCTAATTACTTGTGAATCATGCTATGATGGTTATAGATGAAATGTAGATAATTTCATAATATTTCCAGAATGTCTTCTTGTAAGTCATTTGGATTTGTGTAACTCCAGTTATAGCTAAATCTTGTAGCTGCTGTTTGCATGTCCAGAAATTGACAGATTCCAATTATAGTTGTTTGCTTGTATATTGCTAAGTGTGGCTCATACCTTTGATGATGGTTGAGTTAGAGTACCTGAGATCTTGGGAAACTTGTGTCATGCTTGGTGTTGTCGTCTTCTTTGCTATCATGGGATGATAAATTGTGCGATATTTAAAGTAGGCAATGCGAAGTGCTTATGCATGTTAATGTAACCTTGTGCTTGTCTTACTTACTGCATGTGATGCATTGTCTATTGCACGTCCATGTATTCATACACTTGCATATTGTATCTCATCTAGGTATGCTAGATGCACCACGTGAAGGATGCAATGTTGGAGCCAAACCCGAAGATTTGGTTTGGTGGATATATCCCGAAGATGGAAGGACGAAGCAAGGGCTAGGACATGAGATGTCACCAGGACGGTGCAAGCTAACTGAACTGACTTGTGTCGGATCCCAGGCAAGCCTCGGAGCATATTAAGCCTCCTAATTTCTGAAATGCAGTTACAGTATTATTGTTACATATATATATTGTTGCATTAAGTTTAGGTGTTGGATGCAAACACTTGCTGCATTGGTTATCCAATCCTTGTCCAGATATTGATACCCTGAATCCTATGTAGCTCAGGCTCGTGAAGTGCTTAGCCCTGCTTAAACATGGTAGAAGTCAGGTGATTTCCTATCACCTGCGAGATATAGGAAGATACATATGGCACGGTTGGCTATATTTGCTATCGTGGAAAAGAACCAGTCTTAATTTGAAATGAAGACCGGACGGAGGCTTGCCGGTTTGCAGTGACTCCGTCTGTGTCGCTTAAGGACTGAATCTTGGAGCCTTTCCTGTTCATGTTGAATGCATGCCTCTCTCTTAGTTGGCCGGGTCTGGAGACCGACCATGAAGCCGAGTAGCTCACCTCAGGCCAGGAGTCGATAAGTATAAAGTGCGCCTCGGAAGGGAGCCGTAGGCGTGAGTCCAAGGGAAGGTGATTTAAAAGTCCTGATCGTCCTGGCAGAAGGGTAATCCCTGAGAGTGATGGCGCTGATCGAACCCACGAATTTGGTTCCTAAGTTGTCCCAAAGGTGACCCACGGCTACCCTTGCAAAGTATGCTAGGGTGAGAGTTAGGAATACCCCCTCAGCTGAGTTGTAATTCGATTCGAGTCGCCGTCTCTCCCGGTTAGTGAGAACTTGACGGGCTTATCTCCAAAGTAGATACACTAAATAACATAATGGTTCAGAAATGATGATATGATGATGACAGCCTTATTATAGCTGCTATGGTTAATATTGTTTGCTCCTAATAAGTGAGTGCTATAGTACAGGTGCTAATCTAGTGGACAGGTAACTAATGATAAACTTGATGCTAAGTTTAAATTGGTCACTATATTCATAAGCTCTTTTATGCAACTGTGTCAAGCTAGCCCACCTCATAAGCTTTGCATGACCCTTGGTGTCCTTTATTTCTGGTTTTGATGGGTAAGTCTAGCTGAGTTCCTTCTCGTACTCAGGGTTTATCCCACCATATTGCTGGTGAAGTTCTCGGCTTGTGAAGATGGTGGCTAACCGCCGATGGGCTCGGTGATTCTATAGTTACTTCTCATCTATATGCTTTTGTCCGATGATGTCACTTATGCTAGCAATGTATTTGGAACATATATTAATGTAATCTTTTGAAAGCTATGTTGTTTTCACTAATCGGTTTTGAAACCCAAACTTGTACTATTATTTGTGAATCCATTTGTAATATTATTTTCTGCCGCAACCCTGCGTATGTGATGTGTATTTGCTTAATCATGCGATCTTGGTTGTGATGTTGATTTACCGAGGTCTCTCGGGACACTCGGCGGACTACCGGGTTTATATGAGTGAAAGTATGTGTGTGTCAACGTGTTAGCGGGGACAGCCGTACTTGATCTTGCATAAATTGGGTGGTTCTGTTACAGGCGATGATGCTTGGCGCTTCTTCTGAGAATGGAGGGCAGCCGAGGACTACTATTCTGAGGCAATTAGGAAAATTGGCCAGCTTGAGATCCGTCTAGGGGTCTTCCAAGCGGCCCTTAATGCGGCTGAGGAGGAGGCCAGTGCCGTTTGAGTGTGGCTGGCTAAGTCTGATGCCATGGTGGCAGGTAAGATGAGTTCCATGAATGCTTCTATTCTAATTTCCACTATCTTTATTTTGATAGTTTTCTATGATCGCCAGCCCTGACGGTGCAGTCGGAGTCTCTCCAACTAGCTGCGAATGTGGCCATGGATGCCATCAACGCTCGGGGTTCCCTCATCAACGCTCGCCTTCAAGATATATTGGCTTGTGTTTAGGAGATCGCCCTCCATGGTGTTCATCATGGCGTGTCAATGGCGCTAACCATGGCTCAAGTCCAGACCGAGTATGAGCTCCACGCCATGGAGATTGGCTTCCCGATGGGCGATGGCCCTAAGGAACATGAGGACCAGCTTGAAGAATTCATCGTTGCCACAGAGGCCATTGTGGACATTACATCTGCTCAAGATGTAGTGAACAAGGTCTTTGATTAGTTTGTACTTAGGGTAAACCGATGAACAAAGACTCCTGTTCTTTCATGAATGTGTATCAGTGCAATGCCCTTGTATGTGTCATGAATGTTTTTCTTTTTATTCTTTGCTCTGGAGGCGATACATATTGTATTGGCTTTTATGTCTTTGAAGTTTCTTCATTTTTGAACTAGAGGCGATACCTTTCCGGTACCAGCTATTAGAGCCAATGACTAAATGAATCGGCTATCAAGTGTTGATCAAATGCTAGCATAATATTCCTTTAAATATTTTTTGCCACAGAACTTTTCATACCAAAGGTTAAATGATCGATCTACCAATGTTGAGCATCCCATTAAGCAAAATAGAACTTCCTTTAATAGATCTATCAACTCTGAATTGCACTTATGACTCGACTTAGCGTTCACATATGTCGGCCTAAGCCCATCTCCTGGACCAGTGCTTATTCTTCCTTAATCCAATGGCTGACATGGAGCCATGACTATTTACTAAAACAAACTCTCAGAGCCGATCGCTTGCATCAGCTATTGGCTTTCATTGCTGATTTTAATGAAGCCTCCTTCCCATAACTTGCTAGAAAAGCATTCAAAATCTCTTAGTTCCCAAAAGACTGGATCGGCTGTTATGATGCTCATAGATTCATCAGCACGAACCAGCTCAACATCATCTCCATGCCATTGAATCAAACATTGATGCATGGCCGATGGTACACAATAGTTCTCATGAATCTAATCATGACCAAGGAGCAAACAGTATGACCCTTTCCATCGATGATGAAGAACAGTGGTGAGCAGAGTCTTACTCTCGATTGTTAGTTCGACGTTTATTGCCCCCTAGGTCTTAGACGCATTACCTCCAAAGTCCTTAAGCATCATGTCAGTCTCAATCAGATCTCCTGGTCCCTTGCCAAGTTTATGAAAAGTGGTGTAAGGCATGAGATTAATAGAAGCACCTCCATCCACCAACATCTTGTTCATCGGCTTCCCATCAACCAAACCTTTTACATATAAAGCCTTTAGGTGCTGATGCTTGACTGGTTTATCAAATATTGCTTGTTGTATAACCATTAACTTAGCAACTATCTCCTCATACTCTGATTCATTGAAATCTGAATAAACTTCTTGATCTGCTAGAGCTTTGAGCTCTGATGGCAATAGAAAAGCCATTTGAATATTAGCTAATGGTTGCTTTCTATCGGCTATTTTCTTAGCACGCCATACTTGAGGTTTACCAGATGCCTGAGCCTGTTCCAACTCTTTATTCCTTAGGCATTGCACCCTTCTCTTCTGGCTTCTTGTTAAACCTTCTAGACACCATTGGCCTTCCTGCCAAACATATTCTCTCTTATTGCCTTCTTCTTCATAATCAGCCCAATCTTGATCGACAACTCTTTTTCCCAGCTGATTATGAATACTTCCATTTTTTAAGCAGCCGATCCATGTTATTATGGTGATATGCATCTTGAGCATGGATAGACCGGCGGTTGGCTTCAAATTGCCTAAACTCCCAATACTGATCGCTGCACTCTAGATAGTTACTCCTGGTAGGCAACTTCAAACCTTTGTTCTAGCAATGTTTGAAGAAAGGATAATTCCAACGCAATTCAGTTCGCTTTCTTTCATACCTCTCTTTTTCCAGTTGACGCTGGTATTCTTGCTTTTCCAACCAACACTGATAATCTTTTTCCCTCTGTCACTACCATTTATTCAATAGAATTCATGATGTAACTCACGGCTTTGTCGCCCCTTCCTTTGATGTTTCTCCTTGCTCATATTGGCTCTTTTGCTTATCGCGACACCTTTTAATTTCCCTATATTCATTGGCCAATATTTGTCTCTTAGGATCAACTATTCTAGCTTCTCTTGATTTGGTTGATGTTAAGGACCTTAGTCTTTCCTTTGAGCAGCCTAGCATTGACCATGTTTTGATCTCCTAGGAAAGGATTATCATCAACTTTTATTTTCTGAGGCGTATCAAATTTGAGCCTTCCTTACTGAATAACCCTCTGTATATGCTACCAAAAAATTCTACATTCATTAGTGGAATGAGAAGTAGCATTATGGAACTTGCAGAACTTCTTATTCTTCAACTGATCAGGGGGCAACATAACATGATTATCGGGCAACTTGATCTGTCCCTTCTCAAGCAATAAATCGAAGAGCTTGTCTAATTTTGTGACATCAAAGTCTAGCTCTCCTCGACTCCTCTTCCCTAAGGATTTGGCACCATTACTATCTTTTTGCCCTAATTCCATTCAGCCATAACAACCTCTTCCTCTTCATCTTCATAGCCATCATCGACTGAGTATGGATTATAAGCTTCAGCCACTGTGGTACTCTTTTAGAATCAGGTATCTCTGCATATACTCTAGAATTGGCTATTGAGCACTGCCACTCATTGAGCCAATTGACCCAAGTTGTCAAATTCTTGTCCTAGCAGCTTTTCTTTCCACATTGGCAGCATTCCTTGAATGGCTAAAGCAGCTAGCTGATCATCAGCCAAGTTTAATGAGAAGCATAAGTTCCTAGTCTCTCAAAACCTCTAAAGGAACTCAGTGCCTGATTCATTAGTCTTCTACCTTATAGTTGTCAGATCAGTAATCTTCTTTTCTCCAGTCCTAGTATAAAAATATGTATGAATTTTTTTTCCAAATCAGCCCAATTGGCAATGGAGTTGACCGATAGTGATGAAAACCAAGTGAAGGTTGTCCCTGACAGGGACAAGGAGAAGAAACAAACTTGATGGGCCTTCTCAACTGATGCCTCGCCCAATTATGTAAGATACCGACTGACATATTCTATTGTGCTTATACTGTCTTGGCCAGTGAACTTAGCAAACTCTAGAAGCCTATAATTTGTAGGAAGAGCGACCAAATCATACCATTCTAGATATGGGTGTTTGTATGAAAAGGTCAGCCCTTTTGGCTTCAGGCCGAACTGATTCTTCATCATCTCGATCACCTTTAGCAACAACTCATCAGTATGTGAATTTGGATTTCTCTGCACCTACTGACCCATCTATGGATTGAAATTCTATGTGCCTTAATACCCTAGATTCGGAATTATGTGAAGGGTGTTATAATCTGCACCATAATGATACCCTTGTGGAATCTCTATCTGCTGGGTCCTTTTGCTGGTTTGCTGCTTGAAGTCTCTAATTATAAACATGAGGATCTATATCTCTACGGATCCTTTGAACTGATGGTGCTATTTTTTGAGCCGACGACGGTATGTGGCCCGATGTGCCAAAATTAATCACTTAGTTCTGACCTTGCTCCGCCGGCTGTTGCACATGCTACATTGATGATCTAGGATTATACTGTATCTAATTCATAGTAATACCTTGAGCTTGTTTAGATGAACTCTAAACTACCCGGACATCATCATTACCAGCTGGTGCTGCTTCTTGATGGCTGGTACTGACTCGATTTGTCCCCATGGGTCAACGGATGTGGAATGTTGTAATAAGCCAACCCAACCTAACCAACTAGAAATCCATGAAACACTTCTTTCATGGTGTTGTGGAATGTTTCTAAGAAAGCTTCATTATAGCTTTGATATGGCATCATGAACAGATTTGTCTATAGTTTCCATAAAGAAACACCTATCTTTAGCTTCAACTATATTTGTTTGCTCGTGCAATAGAACTCTTGGTAGTGGATATTTCTGAACAATTGTGTTGTCACGTGTTTTGGTGTAGGACAACAAACACTTGTTCTAAAATTCTGCTATAGCTTTGCCGATGACATCTTTATCTCCATCAGGTAGATCTTCATAATATACCATAAGGCTATCGTTGTTGTTGTGAACCACCATGACAATTGTGGGGTCCCACTGGGTGTGCCAAGAACAGTGTGTCGACATAAAATTTCATCCCGTGCTGAGGGCACATGAGCAAGCCAGAAGGGTCCGCTCGATGGAGCTAGAGATCTACCGAGCTTCAGCGCAGGGATGGTCGATCCTATGCACTCCTCCCGAGATGTGCCAGTCAAATTGACCCTGCAATTGACAAGGAGAGAAAGCTAATCAGTAATTTAAGGCAGAACATGCCGGTGTTGCCAGACAGTCTCGAATGTGCGGCTTTGAGAGCCGATATGGAAGGAAATCGACTAAATAGTCGATTCCAGCATACTCATAAAGATAAATCAATTAAAGCTCATGGAATTATGGAAGGTAAATCGGTTATCGCTCATGATAGATCAAGTTATTTAGACAAACATTAGTCAATGACAACAGGATGTCAACAATGATTAGTTTATGCTAAGGCAATGACTACAAGTAACCAAATCCCTTTTGTATAAATGAAACAGCTCATCATCATTTAACCATTTATGTAGGCCGTAATACAATAATAAGATCATGAGGCTAACACATCTTTCAACCTATCTTTACTTCAATGCTCTCATCACGTGAACTGTTCGTGAAAGCACTCGATATCAGCTAAAACAGTCTATTTAGGCATAGTGCACAGTTAAGGTCATGCCCTATCAGGAATAGATCTACCAAATAATGATCCCCACTCTATGGTGCTAACAGTGGGGTGTGAGGTAAAATCACACAGGCCGTGATTACGGGCCATGGAATGGTTTTCGCCAACCAACAGATCTACTCAAGACAAAACATGCCTTAACCGCACACTATGCGCAATCAAGATTGACATAAAATGGCCGATAAAACATAACTCATCATTTAAGATGCAGATTAGATCAAATTTAGATTAACAAATGATGGGTTAAGAAGGATATTAGCCGATCTAGATCAATCCTGATGTAGACTAGGCCCGATCTTCCGAAAGGTATGATAGTGTCAATTGGTGGAGACTCGACGTTCACGATCTAGGCTTCAAACCAAGATTGATTCAGACCCCCACAACCGTTACACCACTGCTCCGTTGGTTATCAACCATGCGAACGCGATTGACCTCGCCGAGAAGGCTGTCCTGCAAGCGAATCGAGAATACAAGCAAGAACGGGATGAACGCAATCTAAAATTGCAAATAAATATGAGGCTTAAGATAATGAGAAGGAGTTCAAGTCTTTATTCGAAAGGACTAATCGCCACAGGCGAACAAGATCAAGAACTGGGGCCCTGGTTCACAGCAAGCGGCCTTGGCGGTGACAGTTGCAGCAAAACGATGTCTGTTTCATGAGGAAATCAAGAACTAAACAAAATCCAAACCCTAAGGAGAGCGACGGCTAGTATTTATAGAGCCTTGGGCGTCACCCCCCAGGACGTGCCCCCTAATGGGCCCAAACATGATACACGGTCCAACGGACCAAAAGACGGTGTCGCAGCACCCTGACAGATTCTAGACGCAGACTTGATTCGACGATTCCTGTTGAGTCTGAAGGCCTTTTGACGTGAAACCAATTGGGTTGGTTTCCTTATCCAATTAGCTTTTCATCCATATGTGGATCGTTGAAAACAGAGTCCGGATCCGTCTTGGGTGACCAGTTTAAGGCAGACTGGTCCTGGAGCCCGAACCGGACTCGAACTTGAGTTGGACTTGGCTTCCACCACGAAAAAGATGAATTGGATGCCCATGCTGGACGTTCTCCTCTACTTGGCTTGTATGCGATGAAGTAGTGATGTCCTCATCATCCTCCCTTTCTTGAATTGAAGTCGTCCTCGACTGAAGTAGATCGTCTCCTCCATTGGATGACAACAACGATGGTTCCGAAAGAAGACGTTCATCTTGGCACCCCATCCTTCGCAAAGGTGGCTGCCATGGTGGCTTCCCTATTGGGAATTTGTCCTCCTTCTCCTGTAAAAGGTTAGTACCAACAAGAGGCATAGAACTAGGAGTAGGACCAAGTGGACATATCGGTGATGTACAAGTTAGAGCATAACATGGTCATCATGATCAACAAGAACAGATTTAAGAGCAAATAAAACTTCTTTCATGTTACTTGATGGTTACTTTGTTGGTTTGCTAAAGTCTTTATCATGGCCTTTCTTTTTCTTTTCAGCAAGTTTCTTTTCATATTGCATAATTTCAGCAAGTGATAAAGGAAGTAAAGCAATGGTCTTTCCTTTAAACATAAAAGTATATCTATTTTGCCTACCATGATATACAACATTATTATCATATTGCCAAGGGCGGCCTAACAAAAGTGAATAAGCTTGCATAGGCATGACATCAAAATCAGCATAATCATGGTATGACCCGATAGAAAATTGCACATGAGCAGATTGTGTTACCTTTGCCTTACCACTATTGTTGAACCACTGAACATGGTATGAATGTGGAAGAGCATGTGTAGATAAACCAAGAGTCTTGACAAGCTTAGAACTTACTAAATTATTGTTGCTCCCTCCATCAATTATAGCACGAACACGGAAATTATTGATAATGAGGAACATTTGAAACAAATTATGGCGTTGTAGCTTGTCTACTGGCTCAACTTGTGTACTCAAAACATGCTGAACAAGGATTGATTTGTAGTATTTAGTGCATGCCACACTATCAATTACCTCATCAGGATCTTCAGCACTATCCGCAAATTTATCTGCATAAAGATCAGTTGCAAGTGCAAATTCATTCTCTTCATCACTAGCACTAGCATACCCACCATCATCAGTAGCAATATATGCACGTTTGTTGGGGCATTCTTTAGCAATATGTCCCATGCCCTTGCAGCGGTGGCACACAACTTTAGAAGAGCTGCTAGAGGAAGGTGTAGCAGATCCACTGGAAGAAGGTGTGATAGGAGAATTCTTCTTTACCGACGCTGGGGTGTCTGCACATTAGAAAATTTACTCACCTCGGTTGGACGTGAAGGAACGGATGGAGTCGCGGATGGAGTCATGGATCGCCTAGGTTGTCATCCATGTACTTCTCTTTCAGCTTTAATAGCATAATGATATAATTGGGAAAATCTAGTCCATTCTTTATAGTCAAGAACATCCTGTATTTCACGACATAAACCTCCAAAAAATCTAGAACACTTATCCATATTGTCCTCTTGTATGTTACTACATGCTAGACCAATTAAAAGCTCCTGATAATATTCCTTAATAGTTTTACTACCTTGATTTAAACATTGTAGTTTTAATCGCAGATCACGCTGATAGTATGGAGAAATAAATCTTGATTTCATTCGTCATTTAAGTACAGTCCAGGTTTGAGGTATTTGAGCATTAGCATTAGCATTAGCATTATTGCAAATATCATTCCACCAGAAAAGAGCAAAACTAGTAAACTCACTAGTAGCAAGTCTAACTCTATATTCTTCAGGTACTTGATGGGAGCTAAATTTTTGATCTACAGCCATCTCCCAATCTAAATATGCTTCAGGATCAGCAGAACCAGAAAAATGAGGTATCTTAAACTTGGTTTTAGAGAAAAGATCATTATTACCTTGGTTGTTACCTCCCATACCGCATCAGTTAAAGTTCAACTGATTACGGTTACGTGCATCCTCAGCACGTCGTTGAGCTTTAGCTTTAGCTTCAGCCTCCACGTCGCCATTGTCCTCCTTAGAGAGATCATCATCATCATCTTCAGGACATGGTTCCGGATGTCGTTGTTCAACATCTTCAATCCTCTTGGCCAAATTGGTGATTTGTTGAAGGATCTCATTGAATTTGTCATCAAGAACGGCATAGAGCTCATTCTTAGAAACATAATCATTGAAATCCATAGGTGCGTCCTCGTTTCCTTGGCCGCTGCCTCTAGCTTTTCCTGACATGGTTAGTAGAAAGAAAAAGACAACACAAATAGTATTATCCCTACCAACTACTTAGGTTGTGGATAAGGAAAAATAAGGCACTCAACTCTCAAGCGTCTTACCACGGTCTTACAAGTGTTCTTACCAAAGCAATAGGTGATGCAATCGGTCGGTGACTATGATACCATTGTAGCTTGAGTGTAACAGTTGCAAGGCGAACCTATACTTGGTTAGAAGAAAGTGGAGCTTGGACAGGCACAATATAGTAGCAAGGAATAACAAAATTCGCAACTGAATAGCAAAGCTGAATAAGTATCCCAAGTACTTGTCTTAGTTGCTGGCCTACTCACGTTCCAAGTACCAGATGTATCAAGTGATGTGGACAGCAAGAATATGATTAGGAACAAGGTAGAAATCAGCACACACAAATACAGCTCAAATAGCACTCTCTATGTGCTCCTCTAGATATTGTTCCTCTTTTGCCCCTTTCTTTTTTTCTATTTTTTTGGCTGTCGTTGTTTTTTTGGGAAATTTCAACTTTTTTATTTTATTTTTTTGATATTTTTCCTTTACTTAGGAGCACAAAATAAGTAACCACAAAAAATATGAGCTCAAACAAGTGTAAGACGTGGCCTATGGAATTTTTAGAAAACTGGATGAAAATCGACAAAAACCTTGTGACCACGAAACGAGGATCTTGTAACCACTTTTTAACCAATCTAAAAATTCCGAACCCCTAAAAAAGCAGGGGATGGACGGATTTGAATTTTTTTTCTGATTGATTTGCATATATAGAACATCGAAAACGGAGTTCGTATGCGAAAACTAGACCAGTTTTAAGAACGGACTCTGAATTAGAGGACAAAACGGGAACAATATGCGCAAAATTGGCCACGACAGCAAGGATTTGATGAAAACAGTGAAGACAAGTGTAACAAGTAAGATGGCGTGGACTAGGGTTTGATGAATACAAAGGAATCACAGCAATACTTGAAGGTGTTCACTGGATTATGATGAAAAACAAGGGGAAAAACACAAACTAGACTTAAAAAACGTTCTAAAACCAGCAACAAGAACTTGACCGAGGGCACAAACTCAACAACGCAAATCAGAGATGAACTTGCATGGCACAATGAGGCTATAGGACAGGGAATATGTGACGATGTATTTTTTTGGCTTTTTTGTGGACTATAGGTAATGCAAAAATAGTAATAATCTAAAGGGGGAAACAAAGTTATACCTAATGGGCAACAAGGTCTCTGATACCACTTGAAGTAGACTAGGCCCGATCTTCCGAAAGGTATGATAGCATCGATTGATGGAGACTCGACGTTCACGATCTAGGCTTCAAACCAAGATTGATTCAGGACCCCCGCAACCGTTACACCACTGCTCCGTTGGTTATCAACCACGCGAACGCGATTGACCTCGCCGAGAAGGCTGTCCTACAAGCGAATCGAAAACACAAGCAAGAATGGGATGAACGCAATCTGAAATTGCAAATAAATATGAGGCTTAAGATAATGAGAAGGAGTTCAAGTCTTTATTCGAAAGGACTAATCGCCACAGGCGAACAAGATCAAGAACTGGGGCCCTGGTTCACAGCAAGTGGCCTTGGCGGCGACAGTTGCAGCAAAACGACATCTGTTTCACGAGGAAATCAAGAACTAAACAAAACCCAAACCCTAAGGAGAGCGCGGCTGGTATTTATAGAGTCTTGGGCGTCACCCCCCAGGACGCGCCCCCTAATGGGCCCAAACATGATACACGGTCCAACGGACCAAAAGACGGTGTCGCAGCACCCTGATAGATTCTAGATGCAGACTTGATTCGACGATTCCCGTTGAGTCTGAAGGCCTTTTGACGTGAAACCAATTGGGTTGGTTTCCTTATCCAATTAGCTTTCCATCCATATGTGGATCGTCGAAAACGGAGTGCGGATGCGTCCTGGGTGACTAGTTTAAGGCAGACTAGTCTTGGAGCCTGAACCGGACTCGAACTTGAGTTGGACTCGGCTTCCACCACGAAAAAGATGAATTGGATGCCCATGCTGGACGTCCTCCTCTACTTGGCTTGTATGCGATGAAGTAGTGATGTCCTCATCAAATCCCAATTGGGCGAAGTGATATTGCTGTAATTAAATAAATAATGGAAGCAATAAGCAATATCGGTAACTTAATGAATCTATCCAAAGGAAACGCTACCCTTAGATAGAGCTGATAACTTGACCTTAATCTAGTTCGAGCAGTGGAGGTCGACCGGATCAATGCAGTCGTACTTAAACTAGATAAGAGTCGATAACTAGCTTATACTAGAGTCGTAGTGGAGGTCGACCGGATCGATGTAGCCGTATAAACAGAAGTATAAGCCAGGATGGTACTTACAGATAGCAGTGGAGGTCGACCGAATCGATGCAGCCATACTTGCTGAAAGAACTCACCGAGATCTACTCTACTCCTACTCCTAAGGGGTGGCCTGGAGTCAAAAAAGTAACTAACTTGTATTTGATTGATTGTGTGTCCTTTACAATAGTCCGGGGTTTGATATTTATACCTGGAGCCTAAACATGAATCCTACTCGAGCATGACTCATTACAATCTTTGGCATAGAAGAAAACATTCCTAATTTAAGATAACTTAGAACCTAATCTTTCCCTTTTGTAGAGTCCGATATGTAGTTTCCTTGCGCCAACAATAGCTCATCATCGCTATCTGCTGTCGTCACCTAGAGAGATCCGACTCTAGAGTCATATCTGAATCAGCTGATATTGATCCTTATACAATCGATTCCTTGATTGGCATGATTTTGGAAGTTTTGAGTTCCCACGCTTTTCTCTCCAAATTTTTGTGTAAACAGCGCCATTGCCGAGGAAACGGTTGTTGAATTAACTATGAACCTAGCTTAACTTTGTATCTTTTCTTTTGTTTTAATTTTTCTTTTAGCATGGATAACACACCTATATATCAATATGCTAAACCCATGAGCTCATGCCTAGAGCCACCAAAATCTAGTAGAGCCTATCCTAACACCTAGCTATGAGCTATGCCCAGTGTTTTATAAAAATGATTCAGGAACAATCCTTCTCGGGAGAAGGCGATGAAAACCCATACTCTCACCTACAAGAGTTTGAATAGACCTGTGCATGCTTGCATATCGCTAGCATGTCTGACAAAACCTTACTGATGGAAGTTGTTTCCGTTCTCTTTGACGGGAAGAGCTAATTGATGGTATAGATAGACCATAGGAAGTATGCAAGGAGATTAGCAAATGCTATGCTCTAAATTTTGTTTAGCTTTCTTTCCCATCTCTAGAGTGGTTAGCCTTCGAAAAAAGGTTCCAAATTTTAGACAACTAGAAGAAGAATCTCTTGGTGTGTCATGGGCTCATTTTAATGACTTCATCACCACTAGCCCTAACCTTTCCATTCAAGACCCTATACTTCTTCAACATTTTTACATGGGTCTTAACAAGGATTCCATGAAACTCCTTGATTCAGCCTCTAGAGGAGCTTTCCTTCATTTGTCTGCTAGTAAGGCAAGGACTATCCTTGACAAAATTATTGGACACATTCCCTAAACTAGCATTTATGATGAACTCTCCGAGGAAGAGAAGGAATTATCTCCCAAACTGAGAAGAAGAAGTTTTGATAACCAAATCACAACGACTCCAATCCCAAGATTTAGCTATCAATCCCAAACCATCAATACCCCAAAATCCTCCAAGGGAAGAAAAAATTCAACCTTTGGAAATCTCTTTTGAAATTAAGGATGATCTTTTTTATGCTAATTTTGGGAAAAGCTTAAACTTTCTGCTACATAAGAGACCTTCGAGTGAATATAATCCTCTCAAGAAGGGATCTCTTAGAAAGCATCCTAAATCAAATTCCTTTGGGGAACATCTAGAAAAACTCAAAGGTGCATGACAAGTGATGCCATAGAAGGAGAGCCGAGTCATTTAGAAACCAATCCTATCTTCTACCCTTCTATGCTCACAACCAATATAAGTTCTAAATCCATTTCTAAACCCATCCTTGACCCTAATAAATCCCCTGATGCTCTTTCTCCTAAGTCTCATGATGATCCTAGAAATCAACTAAGGCAACCAAAGCATAGGAATCATAAAGGATCCATGGATGACCAAGAAGAGCAACGACAGCGACTTGAGCATTCATGCATCGTTGCAAGTGAAGAATGGTTGGATAAGGCCGAATCATTAAGGATAGAACCCAAACCTGATCCGAAGGGTGAGTTTAAGTCAATATCCTTAATAAATATGACTCATCCAAGTTTAGAGGAGGCCAAAGACAATATCAACCCGAGAGTCACCAATCCATGGGAAATCTTAGACAATAAAGCGTCCAATGAATGTAATAGGCATGGAATGGTGGAGACAATGTTTTCGACTATGGACATTCATGAAGAATCAACCCTGAAGCTTGAAAAGGAAGATTACATCAATGAGAATGGAAGCTACATCATGAACATTCCATCGAATCCATGCTCAGTATGAGAAATCTCCTGAATTAATTGATCTCTCTACTACCACACATGAGATTTTCAACCCCCTCATACTTCTTATTCACAAAAATTTTGAAAGCGTGGTTGTAGATGCGTATGTTTATCATAAATATTGCAAATCTCATTGTGTGTTGGCATGAGTCTTGAGATAGGTACACAAAGGTTGGTGTTGGAGGGGAACCACTCCACCAACTTAAAGCACAATTCGAAGGTTTCCCAAGGATGAGCTTTTGTCCTAAAACAAGCACTTTTGGGAGATAACATGAGCTTTCACCTTTTGCTGTAATGCCCTTGTGAAATGAGCATAGCAATATAATTGTGAAAATATTCCTTTGGGTATTTTTGCCACTAACCATTCTAGGTTTGAATCAAAAAGAATGAAGGCTAACGACGCAAGGTATGTCCAACCAATTATCATGCAACATTTAATCATATCCATCCAAACTTGATTTTAAATTTGTAAAATTCAAGTATGGGGGATGGGCTTCTCTAAAAAATCTTATGCCATGTTGCTAAATTATTTTGGTTGTCTCTACCTTTAAGCCATGCTCAATTTGCTAAATAACAATCATTCTCTTTCATCTCCATTTGAGTAAATCTCTATAATGCTTTCATACTACCTTTGTTTGCTATAGTATATGCTTAGGTTTTGAAATATTTTTCATACACCTTTTAAATTAGGCATGGTGCTAAGTTTAAACTATTTTCCTGAATTAAATTAGACGAGGTGTCTAGTTTAATTCTTGAACTAAAAGATGTGCTGATTTTACTTCCAAAGGCTTTTAAATTAAGCATGGTGCTTAGGTTAAAATGTCTTCCTAAATCAAATTAGACATGGCTGTCTAGGTTGATTTTTGACCCGATAGTATGCTTTAGTAGATACTAGATATCTTGCTGGACTAACCCCTATAGAAAACTCTCAATTCAATTTGCGTAAGTCACGAGATGAATTCAAATTAGAGATGAAGCAAGGCACATGATGAACTCTAATAACATTGCGCGAAGAAGACACAGCTCATTCATCATGGATGGAAGAACTACATGAAACAATGAGTGGAGCGAAAGGTCCAACAAAATGTCAAAGAGCAAAGAGCAAAAAGATGGCATGACAAAAGAATTAGAAAGAAAGGGTGCAATCTAGGAGACAAGAAGCTCATGAACAGCTCAAGTTGCAATGCTAGCCGAACAAGGAAAACTTCAAGCAAAAGGGAAGGACCATCATGAGTCATCTACTCTTCGTCACATGGTGTCATGGCGCTCCAATGACAAAGGTAACATCCTAAGGCAAATGGTCATTATTTAAAGAAGCTTTTCTTTGATTTTGGTAGGCGCATAAATAAGAAACAAATATGTTAGAGTTACAACTTACTTGATCCAACCTAATTAACTCAACATGTTTAGTTCTTTAAGCTTGTTCCTAGCACCACTTTCTTGATCCCATAGTCTTAACCAAATGAGCTAAAAAGTTGCACATCTTATCTCTGGAAGATGATAGTCATAATCATGCAAAGATACATTATGTAAAGATAGACACTCCTTCCATAGGTTAAGCAATTCAATCTTTTCTGCCAAATATTCTTAAATGCTACATTCATGCTCAATCTTTTGATCTTACCACCCATGTTATAATTGCACAAAGCTGCATATCATCAACTTCATCTTGTTCCATGTGTCTAAGGTTAGAGAAGAATGAATAAAATTTTGGTTTTGTTGGTGTTTTCCCACCAACAAAGCCCATGCACTTGATCTCTACCTTGTCTTATGAGCAGGACACATTTCAAGCAAAGTGTGGGAAGATAGTCGATTCCCTAGATTTCTACAAGTGAAAGTTCTAAACCTATCAAACCAAAATCAAAACTCAAAACCAAGACAAGTTTGGTAGAAGAAGGTGACATCACCATTAGAGGCATCATCACAAGAATCCTCATCTTAAGAGCAAATTGAGATACTTGATCAATAAACTTCACAAGGAGAAGTCCAGTTCAAAGAACTTACAACACCGAACCCTCACTGAAAGAGCTAGCTAGCTCAGGGGACCCATGTATCCAAGTAAGTATTCTTTCCCCTTTTTGTTTTAGTTTTAGTTTCTTTTAATTAGTTAAAAATGATGAATGAAAAACAAAATAAAAATTGATCTTTGCATTAGTCATTTATAGTAATAATGTGTGATCTAGTAAAATTGAAAAAAAATAAAAAGGTGTCTCTAGTTTGCTTTAATTTGTTTTTAAGAGCTGGATAAAATAAAGACTCAGAATAATCTCTTCAATGGAAATGATGAATAGTTGCTCTATTGTAATTCCTTTCAAGTACCTAGTTTTCAGCCTTAAATTCTCTTGAGTTTTGGATAAAATTGTTTTGATATAAGGATTTACTTCGAACTTAAAACTCGTGGGTGGCATATGCTTGATCTAAGTCTAGGTAATTGACAGATATGATATGAGAAGGTATGAGCTCCTGTTTATCTTGTTCCAAGTGACACTAAATTTCTAGAGATTTATCTTTTGAAAAACACAAAAATGCTACATGATGAGTTCCTATATAACAAAGCTTCAATTCCCACCTAGGGCCATACATGTTATTTAGGCTAGGAAAATTTCCACATTCATGTTGCTGGTAATTGCATTGAGTTTTGTCAAGCTTTGTTGACCCTTATGAGAGATTTGTCATGCTCTTAAAATCAAGATCATGTACACACCACCCAAATATGCACTACTCCTACACTGGGGGTAGGCGCAAAAACATGCCTTCATCTAGATCCACCCAAAAATGTTTTACTCCTACGCTAGGGAGTAAACACCAAAAATATTCTTGATAGGTTTTCCATCCACTCAAAATAAATGCTCCAAGTTCTTGTTGCTATCTCTCTAAAGTTTGTCATAGAAAAGAGGCATGGGCTATGCAAAAGTTATTCATATAAAAAAAGAGTTGAAAAAATGGACAAGTGTCCGAGATATCTAAAATAATGGGTACTTAGATGCCCGTCTAAAAAGAAGAAGAAGAGATGAATAAGATAGCCCCTGTTCTCTACCAAAAGATTCCAAGTTTCAAAAGAGAGATAAGTTTTCAGGAGAGCAAAGTAGAATTAGGTTTGCCACCATATATATCCACCATACATCCACACACATGCACATCTTGATCTGATTGTATGACTCAACTCTCTTTGGATCCAGTTGTTTGACTTTACAATATATGCATTGCAAGTATGCTCTAGCTTTCTCCCTATCTATGAACTCCACATAAGCCTTAGTGGTAGGAAGAGAAAAGGCATAACATCATTATTGCCTTGGTGAGGATCCACAAAAACCACATGTATTGAGAGACTTAAGAGTGTCATACAATGGAATCTCTGAGTTTTATTTCAAAAACTTATAAAAAAACTCTAGAACAATGGTGGAACAAAGGACTTGAGACATAGTGCTTGACTTGATCATTTTGTCTTTGAATTGATCAAGACCCAAGTGAAGGCTAATAAGCCCATGGTTGAAGGTAATATGGGTAAGTTTGAAAGTTAGATCAGTTTATTCTAAATTTAGAGGAGAATTTTTGATTGAATGCATGTGTACTTTTGAGGCATGAAACCATTGTAGCAACTCTTGATCCATTGTTGAGTTTAGCTTTGCTCAGGGACTAGCAAAGGTTAAGCTTGGGGGAGCTTGTTGATGCTCATTAACATCAATCATAAACTATCAACATATCCGACATATGTACTTAATTCCATCACCAAACATAGGTATAGGGGTTTAAACTAATGAATTCCATAAGCTTTGGTGAATATGTGAATGCAGGAGGATTTATCCAAAAATAGCTCACTGGGACCATCGTCATACACTCTAAATAGGCAAACCGACATCAACGAGTGATTCTACCTGCAAAAGCCTGTGAAAGTTGACTCAAGATGGAGCCCAAGACCCACCACCAAAGGGCGAGGCCCACCTAGCATTATGGTGGAATAGCCTGGTCCAAGGGGGAGGCCAGTTTGGTCCACTCTAGAGCCTGTTCGCCCTTCGCCTGCCTCATGCACCTTCCTAAGATCTAGACCCGGTTTTAGGTTGGTTTATCCAACGGTGATTGAGGGAGTTGACACGGATCGATGATGTGGCAATGCCTTGCCCCCTACTCCATCTCCCCTATATATAGCAGCCCCTCCCCCCTCCCTAAAGCCATCCTAAAATCCTAATTCATATTCTCCTCATCAGGATCAGAGCCAGCAATCAAAAGAAGATTAGTCCTCCATAGGATCTAGTCTTGTAAATAATAGTGAGATACAGTGTAGGGGAAGAGTTTGGAGGAAGTGGTGGCCTATCGATGCTCTCTCTACAGCTTATACCTTGGCGGAACCAAGTTCTACTTAAGCTTGCTTCTAAGATTTCTCTGGTAACCAACTTCTGATTTAAGTAAGCATCTTGTTTATATTGTTTATCAGGTTTGTGACTCTTTTGAGTGCTTTATTCTTGTTCTAGAGGGAGTAAAGTATTAATCGTAAGTGTAAGCGTGGTGCTTAGACTTGGGTTAATCGTGGGTGCACCCTGCATTTTGGATCGGTGGTAGATCACGAGGTAGCATTAGACCGCAAGTGTGACACTCTCAGTTGAGTCCTCTGTAGTCTACCTCCCTATTTGTAGGCCAAGTAGGACCTAGTTACGAAGGAAAGCATCCTCTGTTGGTGTCTTTCCCTAGTAATGTCCCTAGTTGAATAGTAGAAGACATAGCTTACCGAAGTCAGAACTAGAGAACCTTAGTTATCCTCTCTATGCTTCTATTTATCCTTAGCCTTGTTGCTTCCCCTGGTTAAGTTAGATTGTAGTTAATCTCACATGTTTCCCTATGGATACGATACTTGGAATACTTCCGGGTGAAAGCTACAGCGATATCCATGCACTTGTGGATTTATCTATGTGCATTAATAAATACCAACAACCATGCACAAAGAGAAATATTTGAAGGGTACCATAGCCATGTCTGATCCATACAATGCAGACTCTGATGAAGATGATCCAGAAGTTGTAATCGCTGAGTGGGCATGGGGCAAGGCTCCTGTATATTGTTCAGTGGATATGATACTTTGATTTGTTGCTAGATAAGAAGCAACTGAAATTACCCGCAAATCATGTGATCCCTTTGGCTAGAGAACTCAAAGGGAAGAACTACTACAATTTCCACAATGCTTCTACTCACAACACTAATGAATGCAGAGTCATCCACTTGCACATTCAGAAGGCCATTGAACAAGGGAAGATCAAGTTTGAGCCAACCAAGAAATCAGCAATCCACATAGATGGGCATCCTTTTCTAGGGGTGCATATGGTAGAGTTTTAGTTGGTTAAAGGGAAGACTAAAGGTCTTGACATTGACTAAGGCCAAAGAAGATGGGTCAGTCAACCCCAAGGTTCAGATATCAGCTAATGAATACAAGAAGGTTAAGCAGCAATGCGAATCAATAAAAGAGCCGATACGATCAAGGTGAGACATCTAGAGCTGGTGCTATGCATCATCATGTGACTTCTAGAATCTTGTTGAACAAGTGGCAACACTAGAAGGATAACGACTACCAATGTCGGCTTGAAAAAGAAGAATATGAGCATCGGTGCGAAGAAGAAAGGCTTGAAAGAGAACAAGCTAAGATACATTGGAATTGTCCTTTTTCAGACACTACTATAATGAGGGTTTGAAATTGCCCACAAGACATAACTGCCCAGAGTGCAGCAATTAGTATTCTGAGTTCAAGCAATCTCAAGCCAACTGTCGGTCTATCCATGAGCAGTTTGAGTTATCAATCTAATGACATGGATCAACGCGTAAAAAATAAAGGAGTTCATGATTGGCAAGGCAAGCGTATGCATGATGAAAGGGGACCATGACGCCTAAGAGGGGGGTGAATTAGGCAACTTAAAACTCTAACTCTAAACTATGGCCTCTTTTTCTATTCTTAGCAAAACCTATGCAAAAGATAAACTATCTAAATGTGAAACTACTGGTTTTGCTAGTGTGTTGCTATCTCTACCGCAAAAAGGAATTATGCAAACTAATGTAAATGAGGAAGCTAAAGAGTAAGGTAGAGATATGCAAACTTCCATCGACGACTCCGGTATTTCTACCGAGGTATCAAGAAGCATGTAAGCTTCCCCCTAGTGCTCGTTGGAGCCCCTTGCAAGGAATTCCTCGCAAGGGCCAAGCTCCCGGTCAAGTAACTCCGTGGATAGCCCCAGGGCCTTCCCCACATGCAAGTGGGTCTCTGGTGTGCCTTCTGGCAAGCCTCTCCCAGACCACTCCCCACCATCTTCACTATCAAGCTTCCGACCGAACTGCCATGGGCCTTATTCCCTTCTGTACACGGTGGCGGCCACACCACAAATGCAGTTGGTGTGATCTCGTAAGACTACAAGCCCCTCTGTTATACAATAATGGTGCACACAAGCACTGAGTGATAAGAGGTATGCAAACCTCACTAAACACTAGGCCTAAACCTAGAGCAAGCGCATAAGCGGTGGTCTAATCAACCTAAGCACTTCACAAAGTACCTACGCTAATCACCTAATGAATCACTAAGCACTATGCAAGTGGAGATCACTAAAATGGTGTATCAACACCCTTGGTATGTTTCTCAGCTCCACTCTACTCAAATGGCTGGTCGGGGGGTCTATTTATAAGCCCCACTGAGAAAGTAGCCGTTGGGGATGAAAACCACCTTTCTGCTACTGACTGGATGCTGCTGTCGTCCTAACCGGATGCATCCAGTGATCCCGACCATTGGAGCACGTGTGTTGATCGGACTTGGCGCTGAGTCCAATCACTGTCGATTGAACGTATCTGATCATGCTGGTGCTGCTTTGGAACCTCTCTAGACTTGATCGGACGCTATAGTTCCTATGTCTGGACAATCATCCACCAGCGTTCGATCAGTGCTGAGCTATTGTCGTGATAGTAAACAGTGTCATCATCATGTCTGGTCACTTGAATCCTCAGCGTCCAGTCACTGTTGTTGACGCCTGTCATTGCTGAGCATCTTGATCGGACATGTTCGATCGCTATAAGGACTGCGTCTGGTCACCTCTATGAAGCTCGTTTCTTTGTGATCTTGCCTCTGGCTTGGTTCCTATCTTCGTGCTTGGACTTTGCTTGATATCTTGGGTCTTCTCTTGTGCTTCTAAGGTCTTGCTTATGGTGTTGATCATCGGATCATCATATCGCCTTTGTCCAAGTCCCGTCTTTCACCCTATTGAACTACAAAACAATTACTTGCAAATTCATTAGTCCAATTTGGTTGTGTTGGTCATCAAACACCAAAATCCAAAGTGAATGGGCCTAGGGTCCATTTTCCTTACACATGATCAGAATTGGGCCGATCGTGATGAAGAAAAGGAGTATGTTTGTCAAGAAGGCCAATGGTGTCCAAGAGGTCTAATGAAGAACTAGAAAAGGAGAGTTCAATCCTTGAGGCATAGAGAATTAGAAGCTCAAAAATCTAGCAGACCTCGGACATGGCACATCAAGCAAACAACCGACAAGGGTAAGTCATCGGCTAATATTGATATGGTTTTTATCCTGCCCATAGAGTTCAGAGCTTCTTCCAAATATGAGCAAGAAGAGTCTGATCAAGAAGGGCTTGATGACGAAGAATTGGGAGAAGCAGTAGCTCAGCTAACCAAGATGTTAGTCAATGGAGGTGCTTGTTGTTAATTTGATGCCTTATACCATGTTCCGTAAGCTCAGAAAAGGTCCTGAAGATTTACTAGGAAACTAACATGATTCTAAAAGACTTCAGTGGTAATGCATCTAAAACTAGGGGGCAATTCATGTCAAGTTTACAATTGGAAGTAAGACTCTACTTACTACTTTCTTCATCATCGATGACAAAGGAACATACAATCTGCTCATGGGTCATGCCTGGATCCATGCTAATTGTTGCATTCCTTCGATGATGCACCAATGTCTCATCCAATGGCAAGGAGACAATGTCGAAGTTGTCCAAGCTAACACATCCATAAGTGTGGCAACTGTTGATCCTAGCATACTGGGAGTTTGAAGATTGCGAATGCTTTTCTGGTAGAAACTAGGGAAGGAAGCGTTATAAAGATCAACGATGAATGTCAACAGCTGATCCAGGCAATCGGCTCTGATAGTTTATTTTGATAAGTTCTTTAGATGATCATTTTGGATGGCTGGGCATTGATTTTTTTTGTTTATGGGATATTGTCGTTCTATTTCGAGGAATCGAGACTAGACCCAGACATGTTATATTTAAGGATTTGATAGTCGATGATGTTAAATGTCTCGTGATGGATAATTTGATTCTTTTTCAGGTTATCATCGGCTACTCCGGAAAGTGTTTTTCTTATAAGGAATGACCAAGTTGGGTCATCATCAAGGATTAACATCCGGTACTAATAGAGTATCACCTTTAGAACAAAAAAGAGATAATCCTAATTTGGCCTAAAGGGTAGAAGCCGGTGCGGCATCCATCAGCCTATAGTGCAAAAATATAAAAAGAATACAAATCGCACAAGGGTTAGTTCAAGGGAACATCCACACAGGATGGGGAAATAAACACAAGAAAAGTGACTAAGGATCTCTGTTGATTCATTCATGTTCCTAAGTACAAACTAAGGGCCGAAGAAGATGTTGTTCACCATCCCTTCAGTCAGTTGTGGTGTTCACCACTGCATCGGCATGCCCGGCAAAGTCCCCCACCAATTCGTGGTTATCGTCGCTGCTCATGAAGCTGGGCTAAAACCACTGAAGCTCATGCCTAGAGTTCACCTAGGCCATCATCAGGGCGACTACGTGGCTCTATGACAGACATCATGATGAGCAATCTCCCTAGGTGCACACAAGGATGTCTTGGAGGCGATTCACCAGCAAGTCACCTCGGGCGTTTAGAGCCTCGGCGGCATTGTTCACCGCCAGTTGGAGGGTCTCCAACTGCTTCCATAAGGGCTACAACAAGGAGAACAGGAATCATCCAAAGGAGCACAATGAAGCAAAATAAAAGGGGGATAGGGATTCTTCTTAGGATCTTACCTATGACCCTAGTGTCAGATTTATCCTAGTCGCATTTAGGCAGTGCTACTCTCCCCCTCTACAGGCGGTGAGAGCAACTTGGGAGACAGTCAAAGCGGCCTCCAGGCGCTCAGTTTCACGGGTCGCCTCCCAATGATGACCTAGTGCCTCGTCCCGCTCATGAAGATAACATCATGCATCATCTCCATTATACAAGCCTGAGGAGTCAGTATAGGAGGCTGCTGATGCCGCTAGCTGAGTTTCAAACCTCGCCAATAGATTTTGGACATTGACTATAGTGACAGTCCTGAGAAACGAAGGATTGCCAAGTTTAGATAATTATCTAAAGATTTGAAATATAATCTGACATACCCTAGAATGCGAAGAAGATGGCACTGGGAGAAGGTCCTCTTCTGGTACATCGCTACCTGGGAGCTTGCCATCCGCCATTGCCCTTGACGAGGTGAATTTTTAGATCTAAAGGCAGGAAAAGGGGAGTTGTGCGATAGCAAGAAGGAAGGGCAAGTGTAGATGTGATTTCTCGGCTATCCCTTGAAATAGTACTTATAGCCAGGATGGGCACTGGTGGATTTCTTGAGCCATGTTGGATTAAAAGGCAGTTAATGGAAGGTAGAGAGCCATTCTAGGGATTGAGGAAGCCATGCGTGGCCAGTTGAAAAAATGGCGGTTGTAGAGATCACAGATGTGAATTTTTCATTCATCGGGATTCTTTGTGTTCTCACTTGGTTCTAGTCTTATGGACTTGAGGTTTTATTCACTACAGCTTTGGGTTTTCACTTGACTTTGGGTGAATTAGCCCTAAGGATCGGGCAACTAAGGTTCAATCAACTGACTTTGATAGACCAGAGGGCCATGTCTGAAGCTTTCCTAACAACAGTCGGTTCAGAAGTGAATTGCTGATACGAAAGCCATTAATAATGAAGAAGGTTTATGCATAAGCAGAAATTGTGTCAAGCTAAAGTATGCACCAGATGCTACAAGTCAAGTATGTTGAGGTTACAAGTTCAGAGCCGCTCAAATCATGTTTAGGGCTTCAAGGCAAATGGCGTCAGCTTCTGAAATTAGTCGATTACCCTCAATAGCTGACCCTAATGATGACTTTGTTCTTTCAATTACAGATGATCTTTCATTCACTATACATGATAGTTGCCTCTGCCCTCTTTTTAGTTATCACTATTGGGAGTTGATATAGATTGGCTTTCCTCGATTTGGGTTAAAGCATCAGTTTCTTCTGGCCTTTTCAGTAATTGCTCTGATTCAAATCTAAGCTGGTTGAACTCTTCCTAGTCTAGGGAGGAACACTATCCAAATTGTTGGATCAAGAGCTAATGAAGAGATTGGTGATAGTAAAAGAAATGCCCGCTCAAGTTCAACATAGAAATACAAGTGCAAAAGAAATTTTTATTTATTATACATAACCCCTAGTTACAAACTAAAGGTCGAAGAAGATGTTCATGACTCCCTCGACCGAGGTTATGTTCACCATGGCATCACTGGCCCCCTCAAAGTCCTCCACCAGGTCCTAGTAGTCGTCAAGGACCTTGCCCTCCGAGAAGCCAGCTTCCACCGAACTGGAGGTCGGGCCCCGAGCGCACCAGGGGCTATTGCTAGGGTGACAGCAGCACCATAGCAGATGCTGTGGAGGGCCACCTCCTTGGCACGCATGGGGATGTCCTAGAGGCGAGCCACTGGTATATCGCCCCATGCGTTTAGAGCACTAATAGCGTCATCCACCGCCAACTAGACGGCCTCCAGTTGCATTGTCATGGCTGAGATCAAAGGAAAACAAGGAATCATTAGAAGATCGACAAAGTAGAAGCGACAAAGGAAGCAGAGGCTTTGAAGGTTTTACCGGCAACCCTAGCATTTGACTCTGCTAGCTACGCCTAAACCATGTTTGCCACCCCCTCTATAGTAGAGAGAGCGGCTTAGGAGGCATTCAAGGCAAACTCTAGTTACCCATTCTACCAGGTCACCTCAGAATAGCGATCGACTACCGCATTCCATTCACGACGAAAGCACCATGCGTCGTCTCCATTATAGGAGTCGATGGAATCAAAGGAAGAATCAGTCCACGCCACCGAGTGGCCATCATGGGTAGCACCAAGATGATCACCACTGCAAAAAAGAAAAGAAGGGTTAGCAAGACGAGATTAGAGATTGAAATCAAATCTGATCCTTCCATACCCCTGGAACCGAAGGCATTAGTGCGGAGGGTGGTTTTCCTCTAGGAGATCGCTGGTGATGCTGCTTGCCGTGGTCCACCAATCTGTGGAGAATGGTTTAAGATCTAAGAGGAAAGAAGAGAAGTTGTGCAGTGACGAAAACCGAAGCCAAAGTACAATTGTGGCTTCTTGACTATCCCTGAGAAACATATTTATAGCCAGAATAGGATGCCAGATTTCTAGAGTAATGTGGAATTAAAATCCATAAATAGAAGGCAAGAGGCCATCCTAGGGAATGAGGAAACCACGCGTGGTCTAATAGGAAGGCTACTGGTTGTAGACACCACAGACTTGAGATTTCATTTACTAGGGTTCTCTACATGGTCACTCAATTCTAGGTCATGGACGTGAAAGGTTATCCAACGTGGTTTTGCATTTTCATGTGCATCCAAAGGCAAGTCCTAGAATTGATCAGCTAGAGTTCAGTCGACTAGAGGATAGATTAGCTGATGGACCAAGCTTGGGATCTTACTAACAAGGGTGATCAATCCAAAGGGTCGATCACTGATGTAGCAGTTGGTGGCGGTAGGATAATTTACGCATAGTAGGACATGGTATCAGCCAGACTCAAGGAATGTCAAAGGGTCGACTATGATCACGAGTTGTAGGAAGAGCAGAGTGGCTCAGAAGATCAAAGGAAAGGAAAGGTATGATCCAATAATCACCATCAGGTGACCAAACATCATGGTCTTTGATCAAGAAGGCCGATGAGATAGATAAATGAGATCTATAAAAGGGCCAAAGAGGTTAGGTTATTAGAAAGAATAAGATTAGTGCAGACGATTGGAAGTGCAGCACATGCAACAGTCAAAAGAAGTAATTTTGGAATAAAATCATTTTATCCCAAAATTGGGGGGCGTGTGTTGACACCGGAATTTGGTTTAGGATGAGAAGACTTTGAGGTCAGAATTTATCAAGGAAAGCTAAAATATTCAGCAAGATCGGCTAACTGAATTGCCATCAGAATCGATTGGATAAGGTGATGTCATCATCTCAAAGAAATGGGCCCTATCGATAGGATTGACAAGACATGCATGAAGCAAGGAGATGCGTCAGACTTCATAGAAGGGAAAGATTTGAGGTCCAAGTTATCATGATTTAGAAAGTTTTGTTCTCTTTTCCAAGTTTTATAACCGGTCTTGTTTGACCAGGACTCGAAGTCAAGCTTCGGGTATAAATATTGAACCCCGGCTATTGTAATAGACATCCACACATCAATCAAAACAAGTACCTTTACTTTTTTGTCCCTATGCCACCTTTAGGAGTCAGAGTAGAGTAGATCTCAGCTAGTTCTTCAAGCAAGCAAGGCTGCCATCGGTTAGGTCCGACCTCCAATTTATTTGTGAGTATCTATCATGACTTATACTTTGTTTGAAAGGCTGCATCGATTAGGTCTAACCTCTTGCAAGCTTTGTATAAGTTAGTTATCATCAGTTATGATAAGGTTGCATCGGTCTGGCTCGTATCTCTTACAATTACTGATATAATTTATCCTTTGATTCTTATCAAAATTCATATGGTTGCATCGGTCCGGCTCGATCTCATACAAATTTTGAAATGGATTGGTTATCGATATTGTGTTAAATAGTTTACTATTTATCATAATATCACCAATTGCTCGATCTAGATTAAAGATTCCTCGGTCTTCATCTTTTGATCTATCATCTATCAATTGTTTTTACGCTAAAATCCAATTGTTGATGTTAGATCTCATTTATCGACCATTTTATCTTGATCTTGATCGATCATAGTGGGTGTTTGAAGCCCTGTTTCCATTAAGGAATAGGTTTGTTAGTCATTAATCTCCTGGTTTACTATCTTTGTTATCAACCTGTTGGTAGCGCAATAGATCAGGTATTGTTGGTTAATAGATCTACTTGTTTAGGGAGACATGATATCATCTATCTGCTTTGTTTCTATCGGCTATTTTTGCCGAAAGCTTGAGCTTTCACTGGGTATGGCACGCGTCCATGATTCCATCAAAACATAAGTAGATTTATAGATCGCTAGGCTTGTAGTTTGTTGTTCTACTATCAATGTTGCATCGATTTGGTCGACCTATTGATAGTGCCGTAAATTGGGTTTGGTCAGTTTGTATATTTACTTATGCTTCGGTGGTTGAACGTTTGCATGCTATATGACAAAACCCACTTAGATTGGCCCCTCGGCCGGTTGCTTATGCTTTCATGCCCATAACATGTGCTCATAATCTTGTCTAAATATGGATAGATCTATGTGTTTTGAGATTTTAATTTGTTATCATTATTATGGTAGTCTTCGATCTGCTCGACCTCCTTTGTTAATGATGATAGGTTGGATTTGATGAGCTTGTAGATTCATTTATACTAGATAAGTGATTGATCATGTGATATGCATCTGTTTACCTTGAAATCGGCTATTTTTGCCGATGGCCTATGCATTGTAAGTGTATTGGCTTTTATTATTGTACTTGTTCTTGTCTTGATCTTTAAGCCAATACAGGATATAGTCAATGCAAATGCTTTTCACTCATATCAGATCTCTACCATGATGCTTGCATGTTTTACGATCATTAGCATTAGATTTATATCATTAATATCTGATAATTGCCAATAGTGTTCATTTTCAATATCTTATATCATGAACATGCTGGATATCGACTATTTAGTCAATAGCCTTATCGAATCGGCTATCTAGCTGCATATTTGGAACTGTCTGGAGTAACACTGGCATGTTCCACCTTTAATTACTAATTACCTTTCTCTCCTTGTCAATTATAGGGTCAAATTGACTGACACGCCCTAGAGCATGACCATCTAGTCTGGTGTCCTCCTAAGTCTAGGGAGAGCTCGGGATCTGCTCCACATAGTTTCTCTTGGCTTGCTACGTGTGTCGGAGGTGAGTTCACTTTTTGCTGTCGACACCGGCTAACCGAATCAAATATAGAATTAAAACTATCAGTCTAGCCAAGACTACACCCCTTTATCTAAGTTAACAAGCACCTTAGAAAGATCCTAAACAAGCAACTAAGGTGCCGGGCTAGCAAGAGCTCACCTAACCAATTCTAGGAGCAAGGTCACACAAACCTATGCCACTAGTACTTCAAGCACAGGGGAGCTCCTACACATGCTAGTAGCAAAAACATAAAGTTCCTAAGCTCACTAGCAATGCTCAACAACAAGGCTACACAAGCTAAATTAAAGAGCACAAATTACTTAGCTACCCAAACTAAGCAATGTGACTAACAAGGCTACTCAAGCCAATTAGTCACGCAAGGGATCTACTTCTATGCTACACAAGTAAGAAGGTAACTAGCAAGCTACACAAGCTAACTAATTACAAGAGCAACTACACAAGCACAATATATGAAATGTAAATACATGCTTGTGTAAAGGGGGAATGCAAACCAATGGGAAGACAAGGTTGACATGGTGGTTTTTCTCCCAAGGTTCACGTGTTTGCCAACACGCTAGTCCCCATTGTGTTAGCCGCTCACTTGGTGGTTCGGTGGCTAATTGGCATCACTCACTATTGATGGTCATTGACACCTGTTTTGACCATCAATATTCCACCCAAAAGCATGATAAAGTGAGGTAAATCATCATCACATCTGCTAAATTTTGTTTATAATTCACCTAGTTCCACTTGTGCTTGTGGAATTATTTGTATGCGGGAAATTTAAGCAAAAATAGGCCAAATTCGTGACAAATATGAACATAGGGAACAAGTGGACGTGACAGGGGACCATGGGCCCACTTGGCTCCACCGCTTCGGCCCCACAAGGGTGCCTGCTTGAGGTGCCAAGTAGCCCTGCCATGTCACCAATCTTTCGGAGCTGCTCTAGAAGCAATGCCAAGGCGTCCATTCAATGTCGGTCTGATCAATGGCCAAGATTGGATGGCCTTGGATCGATGGGCCCATTGTCATACACTTGGGAGGCTCCAACCGACTTACCAACCGACTTCCTACCCAAATTTTGACATGTGCTAGTCCTACAACCACCATTGGGAGCCAACCAACACCGTAGGATGCAAAGGCGGTGCATCCTAGGGTCGGCCAGCGCCCCCTAGCCACCCCCTAGGTGCCCCCCTATGGCCACCGACCTCTTAGCCACCCACAAGTACCCCTCCACTCACTTTACACTATAAATAGAGGGTGTGGAGCTTGGTGGAGAAGTGCCCCATTCATTTCCATGCTCTCCAAGCTTCTCTTAGCTTTCTAGCTTAGCTTAGCTTTAGTGTAGTAGTCTGGTAGTGGAAGCAGAGCAAGAGCGGAGCTTCTCTTGCAGTCTAGAAGAGTCTTCTAGGTCTGGTATAGCTCTTTTGTAATTCTTTCATTTAGCATTTACTTTACTCAGTACTTTATATTCAGTACTTTATTATAGTATTATTGCTTTGCTTTACTTAAGTACTTGTTCATTATTGTTCATCATTACTGAGCTTAGGTGCTTATTGTTTGGCAATAGTAGCATAGGTTGTCTTGTTATTAGTAGTCTTTCGTTAGTATCGGTTCCACCATCTAGTTAGGGTACTTTGATCTCATTTCATCAGAGCTCGAATCAAAGTAGTAAGCCTATAGATTAAGCGAGGTGCTTAGGCTATAGATTACCTATGGATATGACTAGGCCTCTGGATAAATTGTGGAGGTGGCAAGTGGTGACAGCCTTATCCATCCATTGTATTCCACCATGTTAGGTCTAGTTATTAAATCATAGTGCTCATAGCAGACCTTGTCTATTTAACTCTCCTAGTTGGTAGGCGGGTTTTGCCCCAAAGTACTAGCGCATTTCTCCTAGTCATTAGTTTACCCTTAGTTACTAAAAGATAAATCGCTCGCTCTCCCACCTAGCTATCTCTAGTGTAGCTTGTTTAGTAGTTAGTTGTAACACCCGAGGTGTTTGTCACCAGTTAAGCAATGGGTTTGAGCTCACACATGACATGTTAAGTGGTGATGAAGGTGTCAAGATCAAATCTACGAGAGTGAGCTCCAACTTAAACTTGGACAACACACCCTTACTTACATGTGGACCCTTGTTAAGATTATGCAAGAGTGATGTTAAACATGCTTATTTCATGTACATTACATCAACATGCATCTATATTGACCAGTGGAAAAGTTTCATGAAGTTTGGAATCAAGAAATCACATGAAATGATAAGTTATAATCTTTCTTGGATTGCTTTATTAGGTAAATGGGAATATGAGATGTTGACCAAACCTTGCTACCTTGTCCCAATGACTCTAATTGAACTCTACAACAAAAGTCATGAAGGGTTCATGTTGAGCAGAAGTCAAGAAAATGCCTCAATCGGTCTAAAACTCTAATTTAAGCTTTACTGTGATGCTATTTTGACCTATGTTGACCAATCGCTTATTTTGCTTGCAAGGAGTTGCACCTTAAATCAAAGTTGAAGTTTGAGTGGAGTAGAACAAACTTTGTTTTTGGACCAAGAGCTAGATTAGCTTGTAAGCAAATCAAACCGAGGCTCAAACTTTGAATCTGCAGCTGCTTTCAGTACTCAAAATTTTACAAAGTCTAGAATTCATCGTCATCGACCTTGGCATCTCGCGTTCTCATGATTTTGATAAGCAACATGATCAGATCCCAAAATAAAAGTTGGAGTATACATTGTGGAGAACAGTGTGCAAAAGGATGGCACTCGTTTGACCTTGTCCTGACCATTGATTTTTGGATTTTTTTAATCAGCATCAACATGTTGACACTTGCTAATTGGATGATAATTAACCACTGTTTCAAAGACCTAATGGTTGTGACCCCTTAATCAAGTTTGTAGATCATCTAGAGGAGACCAACTTTGCTACAAGTGCCAAGGTCTGAATCTGCTTGGAATATACCAAAAATGGCATCCCAACTCTGGCACTCTGTCGCCTGCCAGGTGTTTGCGAAAATGGCAACATGGCAGCCATGCACCGCAGTGTGCCCCACCTCCATTTCCACATGCCGCCCCACACCTCTACATCCTCCTAGAGTGGGCACTGAGCCCCAAGTGCACTCGACCTCACTCCCTCTGCCCTCCCTCTATGCTTTCTCTTGCCCTCAGTGCCACACGCGTGCGCCAGCGCACGACTGCCATGGACGTCGTCGCCGAGCTCTTAGCACCACTATGCCCCATCGCCTCTATGCTCCACTGCTCCTCGCTGACTGTGGCACCTCCTTCCTCAGCTCACCCCATGCCTCTGGCCCTCCTAGACCAGCACCGACGGTCGCTGCTACTCCCCGCCGTCGGAGCAGCTGCCGGCATTCCGCCTGCTCACACAGCTAGCAGACCACAGGCCACCCTAGGCCATGTCATGGTCACCTAGAGGTGCGCCAGGGGTTCGGGATAGCTGGAGCCCACAACATCTCACCACCGACATCGCCTCAGTCGGTTGGAGCCACGAGCCTGGCCACCCCCCCTGCACTGCCGTCGAGAGAAAGGAGAAGGGGGGACCACACGCGAGAATAGGATGTTTTCTAGGGAGATTAAGTGAAGGACATGTGACTCATTTGAATAGTGCAAAGAAGGACCAGTTCGCTAGTGTTTAATATGTGTTTTCTACAGGGACCCCAATGCAAAAGCAGTTTTCCTTTTCTTTTTCATTATACGCATATAATCAACTGAACTTTGAAAAATCATAACAAATTGTAGAAAAATCGTAAAATAGAAAATTAGGACTTTTTGGAATCCTTTTGAAATTATATATGCAATGGATCTATAATATGGCATGACTTAGTTGAAAGTGTTTTCTATAAAAATCAATTTATGCAGTTAGGTTTTTAATACTAGTTATGTCTTATCTTTTTCATAACTACAGTTTTTTTGCTCAAATAAATGTGAACTTTTTATGGTAGGCTACTGATGCTATTTTTATGCTGTGATAAAAATTTTAGGAGTTTAGGCTTGACAGTTTATGAGCTATAAAAATGACAAATGCCCTATGTTACTTTGCTCATATTCTGAATAGGCCTATATGTTTGTATTAATTGGCTCAGCTCAGTTATGAATCATGCCTTGATGACAATAAATGAGTTGTAGTAATTTTCTCAAGCTTTCCAAAAAGCTAAAAATCATAATTTTTGGTTGAGCAGATTTTTAGTTATAGTTGCTTACATCTCTGTGGCTGATCCTGCCCAAACCCAGACAAGGTTGCCTTGTTGGTACTGTAGGGCCTTTTTAATAATAGAATTGTCTGTAGGTTTTTATAACAAAGTTGTTTATAATTTGGTAATATTTCTAAAATTCTAGAACCACATTTATTGGACATGTATAACTCAAGTTATAGCTGTTTAATTTAGCATGTCAGATTCTGTCCATGTTTTGGATAGAGATGCATTCATTGGATTAATTGACCTTCTTAGCTATAGAATCATATTAGGGTGATAATAAGAAAGTTGTAGGCAACTTCATAAGATTTTGAAAAGGTTATGATTCATGTATGTTGGAGGTCTAGAACTCCAATTATGCTTCTCTGAAGTTTCTATCAGTTTGCTGTACCACTGCTATTTGGGCTGCATGTGCAGATTTGCTTGTGCAATTATTTTCGTGGTGTAAATGATGTTTGCTTGTGGTTGTAGTGAATACCAAAGTTGTATATAATTTCATAATCTTGCTTGTGTTCAAATGGTATGACCATAGTCCTGAATAGTTTAGGAGTTATGAATTTGAAAAATGATCTATCATGTTTGGTCTATGCTCTGTGCAGCTTTGAAAGATTTCATTGTTTGACCTAGTTAAGTATTAAATCATGTCATAGTGATAATATAAGAGTTATAGTTCTTTCCTTAAGATTTCCAAATTATCTTAGATCACCCCTTTTTGTGTTGTAGAGCTCTAGTTATAAGCTTGAGAAATTACATGGCAGAATCTGTCCAAGTCTGGACAGAGGTGCCCAATTGTTCTTGATTGACCTTATTAATTCTGGAATCATGTGGGGTGTATGACCCTAGATACCCATGACAAGGCACATGGGCTGTGCCCCTAGGGGTGGCCCAGCCCACAAGAAGAAGCCTTGCGGGGCATGACTCTGCTCGGCGCCTACCGTAAGACACCGGAAAGATATCCTAAAGATACTACGAGATCTGTTAGGATATGTATGATCCCAAGATTCCTGTAATCAGTTATTACTTTCTGGTTATCTCTCAGATCTAACCAACTTGTAACCCTACCTCCCGGACTATATAAGGCGGGCAGGGACCCCCTCTAAAATCATGGCATATCATACGATAGCTAATACAAACCAACAGACTACAGGAGTAGGGTATTACATCATACTGACGGCCTAAACCTGTCTAACTCATGTGTCTCTATTGCCTTCTTGTTCTTGATCTCATACTCCTCTGCCGATCAATCTATCTTTGTGGGATACCATTCAGAGGACTGCCGACGATATTCTGTCGACAGTTGGCACGCCAGGTAGGGGTGTGTGTGCTGTTTCCTTGTCGAACAAGATGGCTTTTTCTGCAGGCTTTTTGTCCCTTCTGCAGCCTAGCCAGATCTTCACGGTCGGATCCATCTCGTGGGTCATCAATGCTGATGGAGTCGAAGAGCTCCTTGAGCCGGGGTAGATCGGTTCTTTGCCGACCACCCCGCATGATGAGGACATCAACACCGATCATACATCCACGCCGTCCATGCCAACACCTGCTGGTCCTATTACTCGTGCTCATGCTCGAAAACTTAATCATCAAGTGAGTTCCTTCTTGAGCTCTTGTCCATCCTGTTTAGATCTTGGAGACACGTGCACTCTTGTTTTGATTAGGAATCAAGGAGAAGACCGAAAGGGAAAAGGACTCGCGTAGGCTGCATTCGGACTGCAGCACACCTCCAACTTGTGACGGTCGCCACGGTTACATACGGAGTCGGATTGGGGTGATTCTGGACTTGTTGGAAAGCTAATAAAGTCTACTTTCATACGGATCTGACCTCGTACTCATACCTGCTCAGAAGCGGCGTCAACAGTCCAAAAATCACCAAGAGGTCTATTCTGTCCAGGGTGCTGCGCCACCTTAAGTTAGCCCAATGGGCTTGTATCATTTAGAGTCCAGTAGGGACGCATCCTAGGGTTGGAGCACGACCCAAACTCTCTTGTGGTCGTCCTCCACACGTCATATACCCCTTAGCCACCACCAGGAACACTTGGGTTTTGTTTAGATCAAGTTTAGCCTTTGCTACTTGCTTGTAGGCGCACGTGCTGATCTAGCCGCCCGTCTCCTTGTCTTCGGAACCCCACTCATAATAAGATTCAGTTTGAGGTTTTCAATTTCATCTTGCAAATTCCGTGCTTGTTTCCTTGTTCTTGCTAGTTCTTCGATTGCTTGCAGGACGGGAGCCCTAGTGGCTGGTTGTCGCGCTCCACAAGATCGTGACGGCCTTTGGAGGTGGTGTATCGGTTGCTAAGGCGCAGTCTTGGAAGGTTGTAGTCGGGCCGTGAACGTCATCTCCATCCACCAAATCGAGTTACCTCATGCCTCTCATCGAAAGATCGTCCATAAACCCTAGCGGGTTCTTATCAATTGGTAATCAGAGCAAGGTTTATCGGTGAGAGACTTCCAATCCTTCACTGTTTTATTTTTCCTATAGTTCAGAAAAGCCAAAAAAAATAGTAGATTAGTTTCCTGCAATCCTATAGACCTTTGAGCCGTGGCTAGTGCTACCTAGTTAGGGCTTGTTGAATATTCGGTTGCATCGGGTGTGTCAGATTGCTGGTCTTAGTTTATTCCCTTAGAGTTTCGAGTTCTTGTCACTTTCCTATCACAACACGCGCTATCATATAGTCTCTCTGTTGGCCGAATCCAAGTAGGGTTTGAAGTTTGAATCGGACAAGGAATCGGCTGTTCCTCTCTGTTGGCCGAATCCAAGTAGGTTTTCAAGTTTGGGTCGGATCAAGGGATCGGTTATTCCTCGCTGTTGGCCAAGTCCGAGTAGAATTGGAAGTTCTAATCAGACGAGGAATCAGTTCACCCTGTGCTACAAATATCAAACTAACCACGCAACAAGTATTCATATCTAAATGAGTGGCTTACTCTAGAGAGAGAGAGAGAGTGTGTGTGTGTGCTGAGTTACTCTTTGGGAGTGTTCTTGTTCATATAATCAGTTTTGAGTGCCCCCTGGAAAAAAATATATTCAAAAAAAAAGAAAGAAAAAAAAGAGAAAGAAGCAAAAGAAAAGAAGAGAAAGGGGCTGATCTTAGAGATTTTTTTTGTTCACTTTGGGTGGTGTGTTGTGCTCTCCTTTGTGTCCAGGCTCGCGTCTCTAGCACGGTCTAGGCTAGGACCAGCACAGTACCGCCGGTTGAACGATTATTCAGCTTGCTTTTTGTAACTAACGTGGTGCTAGTTCGTTCCTTGTTTTAGCCCACCTATAGCTCCACGTATTCTACAGCTTGATAGGTCTCGTGCTGCGGCACCGATACACTTCATCCATTGCTGCAGACTTGTTGGTAGATGACTCCTCCTGTCGAGCAAGGTAAGAACTGGTAAGAACTTGTGTAACAGGTGGAGAGTGAGCGACTTGCTGTAGCTACATCCTAGTAGTTGTAGGGCTTTTATTTCTTCACTTGTCTTCTTGTTGTCTTTGTCTTTGAACCATGCCAGGGTCCGACGAAGATAACCAAATTCCACATTCGCCTCGCACAAAGGGCATCATACAACATTTTGAAAGGAAAGTGAAGTTGCACACGGAGGGACTTGATAATGACTTGCAGGTGACAAATGACAAACTTGGGCAGTTGGAGGCTACGCAGATTGCCGCAAACAACAAGCTTGCAGGTTTGGAGAAGTCCATTGCTAGTGTGGACAAAAGCCTTGCTGCTATGCTGAGGCATTTTGATGACCTCCACAACAATGATAAAGACCAGCATAAAGAAGAAAAGGAGGAAGATCGAGAGGATGGTAGTTATGATGAAGAATACACAGGTGATACTAAACATGATGATCGAGACACTCGTGATCGACGTCGCCTACGTCACAACCGTAGAGGTATGGGTGGCCGCCGCCGATGCGAGGTACACAATAATGATGATGCTTTCAGTAAGATTAAATTTAAAATACCTCCTTTTGATGGTAAATATGACCCTGATGCATACATTACTTGGGAGATTGCTGTTGATCAAAAGTTTGCATGCCATGAATTTCCTGAGAACACACGTGTTAGGGCTGCTACTAGTGAGTTCACAGATTTTGCTTCTGTTTGGTGGATCGAATATGGCAAGAAAAATCCTAATAACATACCTAAAACTTGGGATGCGCTGAAACGAGCCATGAGAGCTAGATTTGTTCCATCTTACTATGCCCGTGATATGATAAATAAGTTGCAGCAATTGAGACAAGGTTCTAAAAGTGTAGAAGAATACTATCAAGAATTACAAACGGGTATGTTGCGTTGTAAATTAGAGGAGGATGAGGAACCTGCTATGGCTAGATTTTTAGGTGGGTTAAATCGGGAAATTCAGGATATCCTCGCTTACAAAGAATACAATAACGTAACCAAACTGTTACATCTTGCTTGTAAAGCTAAACGGGAAGTGCAGGGACGATGTGCTAGCGCAAGGACTAATGTTTCTGTAGGGAAAGCTAGTTCATGGCAGCAGCGCACGTCTACAACTCCGTCTACACGTACTCCTACGCCATCATCTAGTGACAAGACTCAAGCTACCCCCACCAATTCAGTAGCGAAGACAGCGCAAAAGCCAGCTGCGAGTACTTCATCCGTGGCATCGACAGGTAGAACAAGCAACATACAATGTCATCGGTGCAAGGGATATGGCCATATGATGCATGACTGCCCAAACAAGCGTGTTATGATTGTCAAAGATGATGGTGAGTGTTCATCTGCTAGTGATTTTGATGAAGATACACTTGCATTGCTTGCGGCTGACTATGTAGGTAGTGAGGAACACATTAATGCAGGTGACGCGGAGCACTATGAGAGCTTGATTGTACAGCGAGTGCTTAGTGCACAAATGGAGAAGGCGGAGCAAAATCAGCAACACACTTTATTCCAAACAAAGTGTGTCATCAAGGAGCGTTCGTGCTGCATGATCATTGATGGAGGTAGCTGCAACAACTTGGCAAGTAGCGACATGGTACAGAAGCTCGCCCTCACCACCAAACCACACCCCCATCCCTACTACATCCAATGGCTGAACAACAGTGGTAAGGCAAAGGTAACGAGACTTGTGCAAATCGATTTTGCCATTGGATCATACAAAGATATTGTTGAATGTGATGTTGTGCCTATGCAAGCTTGCAATATTCTGCTAGGTAGACCATGGCAATTTGATAGAGATTCGATGCATCATGGTAGATCAAATCAATATTCGTTTCTATACCATGATCGAAAAATTGTGTTGCATCCTATGTCTCCTCAAGCTATTATGCAATCTGATGTTACTAAGGCTGCAAAAGCAAAGAGCGAGAGCAATAAAAATGACAAATCTGTTGTTGATGACAAAGATGAGATAAAATTGAAAGGACATTGTATGCTTGCTACAAAATCTGATATTAATGAGTTCAATGCATCCACCTCTGTTGCTTATGCTTTGGTATGCAAGGATGCTTTGATTTCATTTGAGGATATGCAACGTTCTTTGCCCCCTGCTGTTGCTAACATTTTGTAGGAGTATTCTGATGTGTTCCCCATTGAGATACCAGCGGGGCTGCCACCAATACGTGGGATTGAGCACCAAATTGATCTTATCCCTGGAGCATCTTTGCCAAACCGTGCGCCATACAGGACCAATTCGGAAGAAACGAAGGAAATTCAGCGACAAGTGCAAGAACTACTAGACAAAGGTTATGTGCGTGAGTCTCTTAGTCCTTGTGCTATTCCAGTGATTTTAGTGCCTAAGAAAGATGGAACATGGCGCATGTGTGTTGATTGTAGGGCTATTAATAATATCACCATTCGATATCGACACCCTATTCCACGATTAGATGATATGCTTGATGAATTGAGTGGTGCTGTTGTGTTTTCAAAGGTTGATTTGCGTAGTGGGTACCACCAGATTCGTATGAAATTGGGAGATGAATGGAAAACTGCTTTCAAAACTAAGTTCGGTCTATATGAGTGGTTAGTCATGCCTTTTGGGTTAACTAATGCACCTAGTACTTTCATGAGATTAATGAACAAGGTTTTGCGTGCTTTCATTGGGAAATTTGTTGTCGTCTACTTTGATGATATACTGATTTATAGCAAATCCATGGATGAACACCTTGATCACTTACGTGTTGTTTTCAATGCTCTACGTGATGCACGTTTGTTTGGTAACCTTGAGAAGTGCACTTTCTGCACCGATTGAGTATCGTTTCTTGGCTATGTTGTCACTCCACAGGGAATTGAGGTTGATAAAGCCAAGGTGGAAGCTATACAAGGATGGCCTATACCCACGACGGTCACACAAGTGCGGAGTTTCCTAGGACTTGCTGGTTTCTATCGCCGTTTTGTGAAGGACTTCAGCACCATTGCTGCACCATTGAATGAGCTTACAAAGAAGGGAGTGCCCTTTTCTTGGGGCAAAGCACAAGAGCACGCCTTCCATGTGCTGAAAGATAAGTTAACACATGCACCTCTACTCCAACTCCCTGATTTTAATAAGACTTTCGAGCTTGAATGTGATGCGAGTGGAATTGGATTGGGTGGTGTTTTGTTGCAAGAAGGCAAACCTGTTGCATACTTTAGTGAGAAATTGAGCGGGCCTATTCTTAATTATTCTACATATGATAAGGAATTATATGCTCTAGTGCGGACATTAGAAACATGGCAGCATTATTTGTGGCCCAAAGAATTTGTTATACATTCTGATCATGAATCTTTGAAGCATATTCGTAGTCGAGGAAAACTGAATCGTAGACATGCAAAATGGGTTGAATTTATTGAATCTTTTCCTTATGTTATCAAACACAAGAAAGGGAAGGATAATATCATTGCAGATGCATTGTCTAGGAGATATACTTTGCTGAATCAACTTGATTACAAGATCTTTAGGTTAGAAACAATTAAAGACCGATATGCTCATGATGCTGATTTTAAAGAAGTGCTGCTGCATTGTAAAGATGGGAAAACGTGGAACAAATTCATCGTCAATGATGGGTTTGTGTTTAGAGCTAACAAGCTATGCATTCCAGCTAGCTCTGTTCGCTTGTTGTTGCTGCAGGAAGCACATGGAGGTGGCTTGATGGGGCATTTTGGAGCGAAGAAGACGGAGGACATTCTTGCTGGTCATTTCTTTTGGCCAAAGATGCGACGAGATGTGGAGAGATTTGTTGCTCGCTGCACAACATGTCAAAAGGCTAAGTCCCGGTTGAATCCACACGGTTTGTATATGCCTCTTCCTGTTCCTAGTGCTCCTTGGGAGGATATTTCTATGGATTTTGTGTTGGGATTGCCACGGACTACGAAAGGGCGGGATAGTGTTTTTGTGGTTGTGGATCGATTCTCTAAAATGGCACATTTCATACCATGTCATAAAACTGATGATGCTACAAATATTGCTGATTTGTTCTTTCGAGAAGTTGTTCGCTTGCATGGTGTGCCAAATACAATTGTTTCTGATCGTGATGCTAAATTTCTTAGCCATTTTTGGAGAACTTTATGGGCCAAATTGGGGACTAAGCTTTTATTTTCCACCACTTGTCACCCCCAAACTGATGGTCAAACTGAAGTTGTGAATAGAACTTTGTCTACTATGTTAAGGACTGTTTTAAAGAAGAATATTAAGATGTGGGAAGATTGTTTGCCTCATATTGAGTTTTCTTATAATCGTTCGCTACATTCTACTACGAAGATGTGTCCCTTTGAGATTGTTTATGGCTTGTTACCACATGCTCCTATTGATTTAATGCCATTGCCAAGTTCTGAAAAGTTGAATTTTGATGCTAAGCAACGTGCTGAATTGATGCTAAAACTACATGAAACCACTAAAGAAAACATAGAGCGCATGAATGCTAAGTACAAATTTGCTGGAGATAAAGGTAGAAGGGAATTGATTCTTGAACCTAGAGATTTGGTTTGGTTGCATTTGTGAAAGGATAGGTTTCCTGAATTAAGAAAATCTAAATTGATGCCTAGAGCGGATGGTCCTTTTAAAGTGATGCAACGAATAAATGAGAATGCATATAAGCTTGATCTTCCTACAGATTTTGGGGTTAGTCCCACATTTAACATTGCAGATTTGAAGCCTTATTTGGGTGAGGAAGATGAGCTTGAGTCGAGGACGACTCAAATTCAAGAAAGGGAGGGTGATGAGGACATCAACACCGATCATACATCCACGCCATCCACGCCAACACCTGCTGGTCCTATTACTCGTGCTCGTGCTCGAAAACTTAATCATCAAGTGAGTTCCTTCTTGAGCTCTTGTCCATCCTGTTTAGATCTTGGAGACACGTGCACTCTTGTTTTGATTAGGAATCAAGGAGAAGACCGAAAGGGAAAAGGACTCGCGTAGGCTGGATTCGGACTGCAGCACACCTCCAACTTGTGACGGTCGCCACGGTTACATACGGAGTCGGATTGGGGTGATTCTAGACTTGTTGGAAAGCTAATAAAGTCTACTTTCATACGGATCTGACCTCGTACTCATACCTGCTCAGAAGCGGCGTCAACAGTCCAAAAATCACCGAGAGGTCTATTCTGTCCAGGGTGCTGCGCCACCTTAAGTTAGCCCAATGGGCTTGTATCATTTAGAGTCCAGTAGGGACGCGTCCTAGGGTTGGAGCACGACCCAAACTCTCTTGTGGTCGTCCTCCACACGTCATATACCCCTTAGCTGCCACCAGGAACACTTGGGTTTTGTTTAGATCAAGTTTAGCCTTTGCTACTTGCTTGTAGGCGCGCGTGCTGATCCAGCCGCCCATCTCCTTGTCTTCGGAACCCCACTCATAATAAGATTCAGTTTGAGGTTTTCAATTTCATCTTGCAAATTCCGTGCTTGTTTCCTTGTTCTTGCTAGTTCTTCGATTGCTTGCAGGACGGGAGCCCTAGTGGCTGGTTGTCGCGCTCCACAAGATCGTGACGGCCTTTGGAGGTGGTGTATCGGTTGCTAAGGCGCTGTCTTGGAAGGTTGTAGTCGGGCCGTGAACGTCATCTCCATCCACCAAATCGAGTTACCTCACGCCTCTCATCGAAAGATCGTCCATAAACCCTAGCGGGTTCTTATCACCGCACCTGCAACTATAGATCCGATCCTGGAGTCGATTCCGAGGTCTTCTTCAGCAACGACTTGCCGTCTGCTTCCTCGCTACTAGAGGAGGCAGATCAACAACGATGATCTAATTGAATCCATCGATCGGGTCAGACGAAAGCTCGCCGATTGTCTATCCATCACCGAATCGGCTCTGGACACCCTGGTTCATCGCCGACCACCCTCAGATCCAGATCTATCAGAGGCTGCTCGGGAAACAGCTGGGGTTACGGCCCTACTTTTTGGGTTCACCAACATCGCCGCCACTTACCAACACGCCCTGAGGGGCAAACTCGCCGACCAGGTAGACTGCGCCCATCTACTCGCCGACCAGGTCGCCATCCAGCTTTTGCCAGCCGTCAACACGCTACACTTAGGTCGAAGCCCCGGGGTGCCCCTCCAGACCATCCTGAAAGAAACTCTGGGCTCCGAGTCACAGGGCTCTATGGAGACCCTTGCTGAAACCTTCTCCGGTCAATTTCTCCTTCCACCCTTCTGGGGGGCATGATCTTCAATGTCAGCATCGATAGCCCTCCTCGGAACGATGAAACCAAGGATGAGCGCGTTGCTCGAGAGAACCAGAACGTCAACCACGTGCAACAGCGAGAAAACAAGGCAACCATTACGAGGGCTGAGGCTGCTCAGAATAATCGGCTTGATTCTCAAGGAAGACCGCTCCCGCTCCACCATGACCTCGACGAAGAATTCCTCCACATTGACAGCCACGACGTCTTCAAGACTCCAAGTGCCAATTTGGCAGTAGCCGCCAATGAGCTCGCTAGTTTCCCTCAATCGCCCAAGCTCACCAAGATCGCAACCATGCTTAAAGCGGCTCACTGTTAGGTCAATGAGATTCACGAGGATCAGAGACCTTCGTGCTCTACGAGCACGATTCACTGAACAGCTACGCTGAGATCCAATCACTGCCCTAGTCAAAGCCGTTTCACCGACCAGTCGCTACCTCTCCAAGGCGGACCTAGGGGGCATCGCGCCGAACACCATCGCCAACACGACCAGGAGGTCGAACAGGACGCTCAAGTGCATCTCAGCAACCTCCGGGATGCACAACGCCATATCGAGCAACGTTGCTTCGGTCGCCATGAAGACGAAGTGCGTCACCGCTAGGAGTACGAAAAGGAGTATGGCAACCCGGACTCAGGCCTTGAGCCTATCCCCGACCGCAATGCCATAGACGATGGTGTCGACAACCCTGAGGGGCCTCCAGCTTTCACAAGGGCACTCCGAACGCTTCGGTGGCCCCGTGGTTTTAAGATCACCGGGGTCGAGCCCTACGAAAGAAGAATGAACCCGACTCAGTGGCTGCAGGCTTACGCCACTGTTGTTCACGCCGCCGAAGGAGACACTAGCATCATGGTGAATTATCTCCCCATCATGCTCATGCCACCCACCATGAGTTGGTTTACCAGCCTTGCGCCGGACTCCATTGGATCATGGGAAGAGCTGAAGAAAGTCTTCACCGACAACTATATGGCCACGTGTACTCGACCCGGCACGAAGCATGATCTCAGCCGCATCAACCAGAAGCCATCTAAGCTCCTCCATAGCTACATCCGACATTTCTCTAAGATGAGGAACTCTATTCCTAACACCACAGAAGCTGAAGTCGTCACTGCCTTTATCCGAGGACTCCACCATCACGAGCTTCACTCCAAATTCAACCGCAAGCCGCCCACCGGTATCGGTAAAATGATAACTACCGCCAACTAGTACGCCGATGCCGAGGAAGCCGAGGTGCACTTCAACGAGGATGCAGGCACTCATTGCCCATCTCACCGCTACGACGATCGCCCCGACGACCGGCGCCACAGCGACCGCTGCCTCGATGACCATAGCTACCATCACGACAGCAGCCGTGATTGGACAAGAGGACATAGGCCTGGCCAAAATCGCCGCCGCCAGCCAAAACACATCATCACCACCGTCAGTCAACCTTGCACCAAGCGCAACTATGATGAACAATACCAAAAGATCCTCAATGGCCCGTGCCCTCTTCACAAGAACACCAAACACAATATGAAGGACTACATTGGCCTAGCTAAGGAGTTCTAGGACAAGAGGCTCGATGACGACACCAACGATGGAGTCGGAGGTCGTCGACCACCTAGGAACAACAACAATGCCTTTCAGGACCATGATAAGGTGGTTGCCACCATCTTTGGGGGCCTCACCTCCACTGAGAGTAGAAGAGAACTGAAGCTCACCGCCCAACAAATGCTTGCTATCACTTTAGAGGAAACAACCGCCGACCCCAGCTATCGCTCATGGTCCGAGGTCCCCATCACTTTCAACAAGGCTGACTAGTGGGCAGACATACCCTACATAGGTTGTTTCCCTCTCATCCTCGACGCAACCGTCCAGAAGGTGCTGTTCAGAAAAGTCCTCGTTGACAGTGGTAGTGCTTTGAACCTACTCTTCGCTGGGGCCCTAAGGGAGTTGGGCCTTGCTATAATAGATCTCACACCCTCAGACTCCTCCTTCTGGGGTGTGGTACCTAGAAGGGCATCTAGACCACTTGGAGAGATCACCCTACTAGTACAGTTTGGCATGGCAAGCAACTACCGCGTCGAGCATATCAACTTCTATGTCACCGACTTCGACACCGCCTACCACGCCATACTTGGCCAGCCAGCTCTAGCCAAGATCATGGTCGTACTGCACTATGCATATCTGGTGATGAAGATGCCTTCGCCTATAGGAGTCCTGGCTCTATGGGCCAACCTCTCCATTACCTACGCCTACGAGACAGAGAGTCTCGCTCTCGCCGAAGCCATCGACCTCTCCATCCAGATGGCTAGTGTGGTCACCGAAGCCAAGACAACGCCCACCGATGACATGGAGATCCTAGAGCTAGAGCTTCCCCATGCCTCTGCCAAGTCCAAGCAAATCAAGGAGGTCGGCCTCGACCTCGACGATGTCTCCAAGACCATGAAGATTGGGGCTCACCTTGACCCCAAATAGGAAAGCACGCTCATCTCCTTCCTGCGTGCCAACACCGATGTGTTTGCTTGAAAACCTGCAGACATGCCGGGGGTACCAAGGGAGAAGATTGAGCACTCCTTGAATGTCTCGCCGACCACCAAACTGATCAAGCAGAAACTCCACTGATTCACGCCAGACAAGAAGGAGGCTATTAGGGTAGAAATAAAATGGCTCTTAGTTGCCGAGTTCATAAAAGAAGTGTATCATCTAGATTGGTTAGCAAACCCTGTTCTCGTTCAAAAAAAGAATAAAGAATGGAGAATATGTTTTGATTATACTGATCTTAACAAACACTGCCCTAAAGACCCCTTTGGCCTACCTCGGATAGATGAGGTTGTAGACTCTACCGCCGGCTATGAACTGCTCTCTTCCTTGACTGTTACTCCGGATATCATCATATCTCCCTCAAGGAAGAAGACCAGATCAAGACATCATTCATTACGCCTTTTGGTGCATACTGCTACACAACTATGTCCTTTGGACTCAAGAACACCGAGGCTACCTATCAAAGGGCCATCTAGATGTGCCTCGATCACCAGATTGGCCACAATGTCGAAGCCTACATAGACGACGTGGTCGTCAAGACCAAGACAGCCGACAACCTTATCGCCGACCTCAAAGAAACCTTCGCCAACCTGAACAAGTATCGATGGAAGTGGAACCCTTCAAAGTGCATCTTTGGAGTTCCATCTAGTATACTACTGGGCTACATCATCAGCACTCGAGGTATCGAACCTAACCCTAACAAGGTCTCCACCATCACCAATATGAAACGGCCGACATGCGTCAAGGATATATAGAAGCTTACAGGCTGCATGGCTGCTTTAAGTTGTTTCATATCACGCCTCAGCGAAAAAGGGCTACCATTCTTCAAACTCCTCAAGGCCTACGAGAGGTTCTCCTGGTCAAAGGAAGCAGACTTAGCTTTTGAGCAGCTCAAAGTGTTCTTAACAAAGCCTCTGATCATGATGGTGCCACATCCGGATGAGACTCTGCTAATATACATCGCCGCCACTTCTCGCGTCGTGAGCACAGCTATTATCATCGAACGCGAGGAGGTCGGGCATGCCTATAAAGTACAATGTCTAGTTTACTTCATCAGTAAGGTACTTAATGAGCCCAAAACTCGTCATCCTCAGGTACAAAAGCTGTTATACACCATTCTTATTACGTCGCGCAAACTCCAACACTACTTTGAATACTACAAGATCGTTGTGGTCACTGAGTTCCCTCTGGGGGACATTCTCCACAACAAAGAGGCCAATGGCCACATCATTAAGTGGGCTATTGAGCTTGACACATATTCCATCAAATTCAGAAGCAGACCTACCATTAAGTCATAGACGCTCGCTGATTTCGTCGCTGAATGGACTGAGATCTAAGAGCCCATCACCATTACTTGCCCCGAACACTGGGTGATGTACTTCGATGGTGCCCTTAACATTAATGGTGTTGGTGTGGGCATTCTATTCATTACAACGACCAAGGATAAGCTACGCTATGTTCTCCAGATACACTTTCCGGCCTCCAACAACGCCACGGAATACGAAGCATGTCTCCATGGTCTCCGTCTAGCCATCGAGCTCGGTGTCAAATGCCTCATGGTGTACGGGGACTTCACGCTAGTTATCAACTAGCTCAACAAGGACTGGTCCTGTTCCAGTGAGAAGATGAATGCATACTGTGCCGAAATTAGGAAGCTCGAAGGAAAATTCTACGGCATCGAGTATCACCATGTGGTACATGACCAAAATCAACTCACCGATCACTTATCCAAGCTGGGCTCTTCTCACGCTGTGGTTCCACCGAGGGTCTTTGTTCAAGATCTCCCAGCGCCATCCATCAAAGAAGATAAGGAAGTCGAAGAGGTTCCCCCTGCCGAGCAGTTGGTACTTGCGGTACCTTTGTCGGTCGCCGATTGGAGGGAGCAATTCATTAAGTACCTCACCAGCACCGAGGTACCCGCCTACAAGACTGAAACTGAACACCTAGTTAGTCAAAGCAAGCTTTACATGCTGGTGGACGACAGCTTGATGAGGAAAAGTGCCAAGGAAGGGATACTGCAGAACTGCATCACCCAAGAGGAGACAGTAAAGCTACTTCTTGAAATTCACTCTGGTTCCTACGGCAACCATGCGGCCTCGAGAACATTGGTCGGCATGGCTTTTTGAGTTGGTTTTTATTGGCCCACAGCCATCACTAATGCAGAAGACCTCGTCCGATGTTGTGAAGGATGCCAATTCTTCGCTAAGCAAATACATGTGTCGGCGCAAGAGCTGCAAACCATCCCAACTTCCTGGCCCTTCGCATGCTGGGGACTAGACATGATCGGGCCTTCCAAACTAGCACCAAGTGGTTTCTGGTACATATATGTCACCATCGATAAGTTCTCCAAGTGGATTGAATATAAACCGCTTGTCTCGGCTACTGCAAAGAAGGCAGTTGAGCTCTTCGAAGATATCATCCATAGATTTGGTCTACCAAATAGCATCATCACCGATCTCGAAACTATGTTTACTGGCCATCACTTCTGGGACTTCTGCGAAGATCATTGCATCTTCGTCAAATATGTCTCTGTTGCCCATCCAAGAGCCAACGGCCAGGTCGAATGGGCGAACGGCATGATCCTTGATGCCCTCAAAAAGCGATTGTATTAGAAAGAAGAAAAGCACCTAGGCAGATGGCTCAAGGAGCTTCCAGCTGTAGTCTGGGGACTGCGTACTCAAGCTAGTCATAGCACCGGCGTGACTCCATACTTTTTGGTCTATGGCTCAGAAGCCATACTACCAGCGGACGTTACTTTCCGAGCACCTAGTGTGGAAAACTATGATGAAGAGCAGGCCAAGGCTGTTCGGTCTGAGGACGTCGACAGGGCCGAGGAAGAACGCCTAATCACCTACGTCCATATAGCTAAATATCTAGAAGGCTTGCGGAGGTACTACAACCGAAACGTCAAAGGTCGTTCATTTGCTATCGGTGATCTCATTCTCTGTCGAAAACAAAAAACTGAAGGGATGCACAAGCTCTCTTCCCCTTGGGAAGGGCCCTATGTTGTCAAAGAGGTTACTCGACCAGGTTCTTATCGCCTAAGTGACTTAGAAGGAGTCGATGTTCCCAATTCATGGCATATCAAACACCTTATATGTTTCTATCCTTGAAACACTCTAGATATGTACTCTCCAATTTTATATTCAATAAAGTTTTGGTCTCCATAACTTGTCTCTATTTTGTCTCTATTGTGGTTTAACATCCACTTGCGGTCGCCGAGCTCCATGCTACTTCATAACGAACTATGATACATAATGCCATAACTGCGCCGACCGCGTTTCTCCAAATCGCCGAACATGTTTTCTCCAAAATCGCCGAACACGATTTCTCCAAATCGCCGAACATGTTTTCTCCAAAATCGGCGAACACAATTTCTCCAAACGTTATCGCCGAACACGTTATCTCGAAATCGCCGAACACTTTTCTCGATCGGAGAGCAACATCCTTTCTTTTCTGTTCTCTTCGGAGATGACCCAGTCTCCGATCTCTCCCTACACATGCTACGGGCTCCGCGCTCTACGTTATGGGTGGTTAGCTGCGGTTCCTTGGTCACACCCGTTTGTCCTACATGTCTATGGGCTCCGCGCTCGATGTTATAGACTATGGGTCAGCCAAGGCCGAGAGTTCAACATAGAATACATTGCTCGGACACCGCTTAAGCTGCCTTTATCTCCAAGTTCATACAACACCTGCCGAGCAGCACACTTTCCGCGCTGTTTTTTATGGAGAAGACCCAGTCACCGATCTCTCCCTACACGTGCCATGGGCTCCACGCTCTGCGTTATGGGTGGTCGGCTGCGGTTCCTAGGTCACGCCTGTTACTCCTACACGTGCACAGGCTACCCGCTCAATGTTATGGACTATGGGTTGGCCAAGGCCATAGGGATCAGTAGCAGACCAACTGTTCGAATGTTATTTGAACTACGCATAATCGCGTCAGGATTGAAACTGCAAAGGTTTTTTTGTCGAAATACAAGCAAACTGCATATATTGCATATACATGCACCTTATAACATTTATTCGATAAATAATTGTTTCTTGCGCTTTCGCGCTTTCTAATTACACTATCAAGGTTTTACAGATGATAATCTATGAGTAGATTATTGAGCTCCGCCATTACCATCCGTCTCACCAAATAGATCTGTCGCTGGCCAGCATCTTTGCTGCATCCTCCACCTCATCCTCCAGCTGCTGGGTCCCCACGTCGCTTAGTCCTTCGGTGAACCCACCCCCTATTGACTGAAGGTCGATGGTCGGGTAATGGGACCGAACAACCGTGAGGACATGGGTAGCGATGGTCATAATGGTGTCATGATTGAAGGTCTTGAAGTTCTCCCATGCTGCCTTGCACCTCTTGATGATGGTGTTGGGACGTTGCCGCCTGCCATCATGCTGAGTGGTCGGTTCTAGGTCGATGCAGTCAACCACTGGCTTAATTGTGGCGATTACAGTGTCAAAGTTCTCCTTTTGGACCTTGGCCTCCTGCACCAACATGTCAAACTATGCTTTGGCTTTATGACGATAGCCTGCAAGTGTTATAATGATCCATTACATAAGGAAGCTACTTCAACAGTAATTCCTGACCAGGAGGAATTCACCTTTCAGCTCCAAAGCAAGTTTGTTCGCCTACTCTATTTCCTTTGCCTTCTCTTGGCGAAGTTGATCGACAACCTGGCGCATTTGGCCGAGCTCAGCATCTTGCTCTATAAGCATAATAGTTGTCACCGAAATGTGGCTATTTAGCAATACAAAAGTACATTCGTTGATATACCGTACCTGCTTTCTGTTTGGATACACTGTTGAGTTGTTCGGTTTTCCTCTCTAGCTGCTCAGAAGTACTTTTCAGTTGGCTGGAGATGGCGGCCAGCTGCTCGGACTGGCTCCGCACCTGCTCGGAACACTACCACTAGCTTTTCGGTTAGGACCCCCTTCTAGTATTCCAGGTCCCGCGCGTTGGACTCTGTAAGGTCTCATTTGCATTGGGCCCTCTGGATATTCTTCTCTGAGAGGTTCCTGGCCTCTTTGAGTTTTTTGTTCTCCTTAGTAAGGGGCTCCATTCGCTTTATCAGCTGGCGGCGCTGCTCGACAACTCGAGATATTTCCTACAAATGAACAATGATAGTATCGTTATCCAATTCCAATAAACAACTAGGACCTTTCGAGATGCAGTATTAACCTTGATCTATTTCATCACACCTGTAAGGGCAATCTCCAGTCTCCTAAACTCCTTGGTGGTGTCCTTCTTTTAGATAATCACTATTTCATCACCGCGCTTTTGGAGGATCCGGACTGCTTGGGGTCGAGGCTCGTCATGCACGATCTCCTCCACCTCCTCCTCCTTTGTTGCAGCCGAGGGCACCACCTAGGGGCTCAGTGGTCGGATAGTGGGCCCAACCATGCCCTCCGAAGCATCGGGGACTGTCGTCTGCTCCTTCGGCGCCGCAAGCTTTTCCACTCTAGATTCCGCCGTTGCCGAAGGTGCTGTCGCTGACTCATTTGCCATTGTAGATTATCGTTCGCTACCACCACGCCCACTAGGGGAAGTGATTGGCTCCCCTGCATGCTCCCGAGCACTTGGGGACTCCAGGATGGGGTCTACTAGCATCTCCCCCGCTCCAGGGCCAGTTTCTGGTTGTAGCTCAGTCTGAGCGGGCGGGGCTGGATCTGTTGTTCGCCTTGCACTGTATCAAATCAGTTATTCAGTCACCACAAAAGTAAAGAAAACATAGTAAAGTAACTTCAGCAGAAGGACACTTATGGTTTGGTCTGACGGTTCAATTTCTTGAACCGGCGGTGCCGGACTGAGCCTCTGGGCACAGCCGCAAAGTCGACTCCCGTTCTCGGTGGGGGAATTCTCACCTCCTCCTCGATCGGCCTTGGTTCCGCCTGCTGCTCTGGGTCTGCTTTCGCTTGTTGCTTAGGGACTTCTGTTGCTTGCCCTGCGGGGACTTCCATCATTTGCTACCCAGAAATTCCCTCCGCTTGCTGCTCGGGGACTCTCCTTGTCGGTGCTTCATGGACGTCTTCGCCTACCCCAGGTTGTTGCTCCATGCGTGGGCTACGTGGAGGCTTTTTCATGCTCGGGGAAGGGTTCGCGATAATCTCATCATTGTTAGACCAATCGAACACCATGGTCTTTCGTGTTTGATTGGTCTGATCATCGTCAAGTGAGATGTCACCTGGTTTGCGGGGAGCAGTAGCCACTGTTTTCCTCTTCTTCTAGGGCCAGCTCATCTGCCGCTGGCCTCTTCCCCTAGATTTTCACTGACACTGGGGGAGGACTCTCCGTCCGACCAATATCCATACCTCCAGATTCCGAGGAGATGCCAACAGAGATTTCTTCAGGTTGAACTGGTCATCGTGCATCCACTGACGGTGGCCAATCGTTTCTTAGCATGCTCGAGAAATACACTGCCCTAGTCCTGCGAATGGATCTTCACATGAGTAGGATCAGTTTATTGCTCGGCAATGACAACATATAAAAAAACTTCTTGGAAACACACAGTCGGGATATTCACCTGAGGAGGTAGATTCTTGTAGTTGAAGGGCTTTGTGTACCATGACAACCTGAATGACGCTAGCGAAACAAACAGCTCGGCAGTCCACTCCTCAACGATGTTCCTGGATAGTATTTCTAGCCTCTCTCGGGTACCCATCGGTCTCCCCTTGAATTCAAAGCCTGGGTGCGCCCTCTCTTTATAGGGCTAGACACGGTGCACTATGAAACTTGCCGCCACCAATCCATCGTTGGTCTTCATGCCCTTTATCAAGCCGAGGAGTTCATTCACTTGCTCCATATCATCATTGCTTGGCAACTCCGACCAACTCCTCTGGCTTTCTAGGATGTGGTCGACGTTATAGTGAACCGCTAGGTGGCTTTGTTTCATGTAGAACCATCTGGTGTTCCACCCCTTCAGTGACGTGTTAAGTGGTACGGTAAGGTATTCACTCGCCATTCCATCCCGTAGCTAGAGATACACCCCGCCGACCACCTTGGAACCAGTGCCGCCTCTCTTCTTCAACCAGAATAGGTGACGGAAAAGATTGAAGTGGGGTAGGATTCCGAGGTATGCCTCACAAAAGTGGATGAAGATTGAGATGTGCAAAATGGTATTGGGGTGAAGATTGCACAGAGTAACCCCCAGAGCTCCAACAAATCCCTCAGAAATGGGTGAATAGGAAACCCTAACCCACGCCATAAATAGTCCTCGAATACCACTGCTTCGTCAGTATGAGGTGTTGGAAAGGGCTCACCGAGGGTTGGCCGCCATCCGGTGGTAACACGGTTGGGGAGAACGCCGGCTTCCACCAATCGGTTTAGCTCTGCTTCTCCTGTTCACGATGGCACCCACTCCTCATCGCGTCGGGCCATGGCGTCCGTCTTCTTGGGACTCATCTTCTTTGATTTCGTGGCTCCTTTCTTTGGCTGCCATCTCTCAGATCTGGTTAGGGTTTGGCAGCGGAGGCAAATGTGGTTGCGGTTTCTATGGAGCGAGAGATGAGGAGGAAGATGGAGTGGAAAAGGTGGGAACGGGGTATGTGGTGGCACTATTATATAGGATTTTCCCCAATGTTCTGCATTTAAGGGTTTTTTGGGAACCAATCCCGCGATCTGCGTCGCTCCGATTTCTTCGATGCGGCATATGGGGCGTTACCTGGGCTTCTGCACAACCACAGCCCATGTCGCTCATTTATCGCTGCCATTAGTTGCTACTCGCCGAAATATCATTGACTTCTCTGCCATTTATTGAGGCTCAGTAACCGACAATGTACAGCCATTACTCTGGTTTTTTCTCCACGGTTTGATTTCTTCAATGTCTCCGCCTGCAGCTTGGGAACTGGTTGCCTACTCCGCTGATCTTTGATTGTTTTTCTAGTTTTTGACCTGGCACCACATGACTACATCGTCTGCTATTCGGCTCGGGGACTAAGTGGGCACACTTCACCTTGCGGTGAATGTGTTTTCTCTCTTTTTGGGCCACGCTCGGGGACTGGCTGCCTGCTCGGCTAGTTTTTCTACTATTTTTCTAGTTTCTGACCCTGGCACCACATGACTACATCATCTACTGTCAGGCTCGGGGACTAAGTGGGCACACTTCATCTCGCGATGAGTGTGCATAATTTTTTCTTGACAACTACATGCCTATAGAAGAATATTAACTCCTACTGCTTTGTTTGAACTCTAAGTGGGCACACTTGGTCCACTGCGAAGCAATTTTTGATTCTAAACTTGAGCTCCTTACACCCTTATGGCAAGCCATACTTGGGTCACACTGCTCGACGATAGGTCATGCTGCTCAGCGATGGTTCACACTACTCGGTGACGGTACATGCTACTCGGCAACAGATCATGCTGCTCGATGATGGTTCACACTGCTCGGCGATAGGTCACGCTGCTCGACAATTCAACATGGTGGTTGGACCATGAGTTTGACTGCTCGGCATTATCCGCACCTGCTCGATGAGCTCAAGATGGCGTTGCACAACGGGTACAAGGCGCTTAGGGACTAGCTGTGGGGTGTACGACCTCGGATACCCACGGCAGGCCACATGGGCTGTGCCCCTAGGGGTGGCCTAGCCCATAAGAAGAAGCCTTGCGGGGCATGACTCTGCTCGGCGCCTACCACAAGACACCGAGAAGATATCCTGAAGATACTATGAGATCTGTTAGGATATGTATGATCCCAAGATTCCTATAATCAGTTATTACTTTCTAGTTATCTCTCAGATCTAACCGACTTGTAACCCTGCCTCCCAGACTATATAAGGTGGGCAGGGACCCCCTCTAAAATCATGGCATATCATACAATAGCTAATACAAACCAACAGACCATATGAGTAGGGTATTACGTCATACTAATGGCCTAAACCTGTCTCACTCGTGTGTCTCTGTTGCCTTCTTATTCTTGATCTCACGCTCCTCTGCTAATCAATCTACCTTCGTGGGATACCCCTCGGAGGACTGCCGATGATATTCTGTCGACAAATCACCTTGTGATGATAATAAACATGTTTTAGATAATCTAATAAGATTTCTAGAAAGTTAAGGTTCATGCTTGTTTGATGTCCATAACTCTAGTTATGCATTGTTGAAATTACTACTACTTTTCTAGTCCTAGTTCTGTGCAAATCTAAAACATTGGCATATTTGACCTGGTTCGCTTTTGAATAAGCTTTTAGTGATAATAAAAATGTTGTAGGCAATTTCATTAGCTTTCTAGAAAGTCTAGGGTCACCCTTGTTGGATGAATATATCTCCAGTTATGGGTAAAATAAGTGACTGTTGTGCTGCTGTTTAGATTTCTATACATGTGCTAGGCGATGGCTTTAGCTTACTCTTGTTTTGGCTAAACATGTTGGTTAGTTCTTGATCAATGCATGCGTGACATATCTGAACTTAAGTTCACTTGTGTGCCATGTCTAATATGCTTGCTATCCCTCTATAATAGGTTGTGTGATGTTTAGTTAAATAACTCTAGGTGCCTATGTCTTGCATGATCTTATGTTTGCCTTGAATGCTATTATGTGATGCATCTCATATTACCATTCTTCATATTCATGCACTTGCATCTTGCATCTCATCTAGGTATGCTAGATGCACCATGTGAAGGACGTGATGATGGAATCGAACCAGAAGATGGTGTTGGTGGACCTTTCCTGAAGAGGACCTTTCCTGAAGATGGAAGGACCCCTAGAGTACATGCCTGAACAGGAGATGCTTGCCAAGCGAGTGCCATCTAACAAACACTGACCTAGTGTTGGATCATAGGCAAGCCCCGGAGCATTCTAAGTCACCTATGTTTTTACAAATATTACTTGAGTCCTTTTTGTTTGATGCATTAGGTTATAACAGTTGATTGGAACCACTTGATGCATATAATTTCCTTGTCTAGAAATATACCTTTAACCCTGTGTAGGTCCAAGATCAAATATATGCTTAGTCATGCTTAGACCAGTAGAAGTCAGTTTATTTCCTGTCACCTATGAGATATAGGTGGATACCAAAGCACGGTTGGCTATATATTGCTATCGTGGAAAAGAACCATGGGGTAATGTAAATGGATGCCGAGCGGAGTCTATGTGTATGTTGACTCATGTGATTCTATCTATGCCGATTAAGGACCGTACCAGTTGTTGGCCTTTCTGACAAGATTGAACGCATGCCTATCACTTAGCTGATCGAATAACTCGTTCCGAACCATGAAGCTGAGTAGCTCAACTTAGGTCAGGGGCCCTGTTCTGTAAAAGTGCGCACTCTGAATGGTAGTAAGGATGTGCGGGGAGCCAGACGTGTGCCCAAGGGTAGGCCAGGCCTAAACGTTCCTGGCAGCTAGGTTGTCCCTAATTGTGCGGTGCTGAACGAACCCACGAAATATGGACCTGAGTTGTACCAAAGGAGACCTAAGGCTACCATGGCTGGTAGACCTAGGTTTGTGTTAGGAATAAATTCCCAGCTGGTTGAAATCGATTTGAATAGCCGTCTCTCCCGGACAGTGAGAAACTTGGCTAGTTCCAACATTGTAGTATTTGGATTATGGAATATGATGGTTCCGATGAATATGAAAATCTTACACCGCCTATGGTTACTATTGTTATGCTAATAAATGATATACCACATGTTTGGCATAGGTTAGTTGCTAATCTAGAGATGAATAGCTATAATTAACTTGATGATAGAATTATAAAATGTATATCTGAATTAGTGGCTTTTATGCAAAATATTGTCAAGCTATCTCCACTTATAAAGCCTTGCATACTCTTTGGTGTCACTTTATTTCTGGTTTATGATGGGTAAGTCTAGCTGAAGTACATTCGAGTACTCAGGGTTTATCTCACCATGTTGCTGGTGAAGTTCTCGGCCTGCTAAAGATGGTGGCTAACCGCCGATGGGCTCAGTGACTCTATATTTATTTCTCATCTATATGCTTTTATCAGAGGATATCACTTATGCTAGCAATGCATTTGGAACTTATATTAATGTAATCATAGAAAGCTATGTTGTTTTCCCTTAATTGGTTTGGAAACCCAAACTTGTACTATTATTTGCTGAACCTATTTGTAATATTATTTCTGCTACAACTCTATGTATGTGACGTGTTTTTGCTTAATCACGCGATCTTGGTTGTGATGTTTATTTATCGAGGTCCTTCGTGACACTCAGCGGACTACTGAGTTTATATAAGTGAAAGTATGCGTGTGTCAATGTGTTAGCGGGGACAACCATACTTGATCTTGTATAATTGGGCAGGTTCTGTCACAGCTGGTATTCAGAGCAAGATTAAGCATAATATTGTCATGTACATAGCTTTAAAAACAAAGTTTTGTTTTTAAAAAGCCTATTTTAGCTAAAACTTTAGCTACAGGCAAATTTATCAAAACTTATTTGCAAAACTATGCTAGCCACATCCTCCTTTATGTCTAGTTAAGGACTATTAGGTGGCTATCTAAGTACTAACTATGGGGGATGTACTTTCTTACAATTTTTATTTTATCGTTCATACGACGTGCTATTGTATGGATGTCATTCGCTTGAATGGTAATGTATGGATCACTATACCTCTACGCCCAGGTAAGCATGTAAGTTGATGAGTGGCATGACCACAAGATGTGAGCGTGCGGTCAAAGGGAAGAGATAGTTTTGATACTTAAGTATATATCTCATATATATATATATATATGGAAGTATTTAATTATGGGTTAGCTTTGGTACGGCTACATATGCATCTTCTATATGTATGTATAAACGTATTTACTTTCGGGTAGCTTTGATATGGAAGTATATATCTATGGGTATATATATATCTATGTGAAAGTATTTAGCTTGCAACCTGGAGTCTAGACTTTCATTGCTACATATATAATTGTGGGGTTGCGCTGAAATAAAATCCTTCTGTAGGTACGCTAACCATGAATGCATAGATTGAATGTAGCTGATGACTAGCTATATATCAAGAGAGTACGTGTTATGCCACCGACATAGAATGTGATTGCCGCCTTAGGCTGGCAATTTTGTGAGGATGAATAGGACGGTCATGCATCCTGATTGTGCTTGTGCATAAATATGCTTCCCTCACTTTGTTCAAATACTAAGTAACTTGTGATCAATGTGATGTTACTATCTTCCCTATGTGAATCTAGCCAAAATGCCTTGTCCCATGCTACTTGAATAGCTATGCTTGAAGATAGTGTGTGATTAGCTTTGCCTTGTATGTTTGCTTCCAAAGGAAATAGATGACAAGTTAGTAGTTAGCAAAAACTTCACCCCTTTGAAAACTAAATTGCTAAATGTAAGTAAAACTTGTTTTGTAGAGATATCCACCTACTTAGTAAAAAGGAAATAAAAGATAACAGTACCTTACCACCATGTTTCGCATGTTTATAGTGTAGTGGTGTTGCTGTAGGTGACTGCTTGTTGTGTGCGAGCTTTGTGCTTAGTAATAGTCGCTTAAGCTAATTGGATTGAGTGTTTCGAAATGCTTGCTTAAGACCATGATGTATGTGTGGATGCTCGTTATCTAGGTAGTGCCATAGTTGTCACCCCTTTTGCCATCGGTAAGCATATGAGTGTTGAAGAGCGCTATCCTAGAATAGTGTCCAAGTTTTGATAATCTCATGGTTGTCATCTCCAATTAAGTTCTCTATTAGGAGCCTAAGCCTGTTCATGTGGTTGCTAGCCCTTGAACATTGCACTACAAAGACCTTTATCCATGCCTTTGCTTGACCTTAGGCCCAAGCTTAGTTCCCTTGAATGCTTACATGTGTCATGGTTGTCTCGCTCCTAAGTGGGAGGACCTTGCTCAAAAATCCTTGTTCGGGCCTCATTGCTCCTTCTCCTACTGATAATCTAGTGCAACACTAATCACTATCTACCCTGGTTTTGGAACCTTTTCCTCACAGATCATGTCTTTGCTTTATCAACTGAATCCCTAGTCAGTGCATTGGCTTTGTCCCTTGAATATCATTTATTTTGCCTCCAACCCTTTCAAGTCTCTGGATGCTTATTAGTCTTGATCTCATGTTGCTCCTCGGCAAGATCAAATCTCATGTTAATCTTTATCTGGTAATCACTTTGGTGGACACAAGGTGTATATGGAAATTAAGCAAGAGTCCCCTGCTCAGTTATCTTTGGCAATTAGGCTATGTTCTCTTGCACTGTGTTTTAATCTTCGGATCATGTCCTTGTTGACTCCTACCCTTGTGACTACCTTTGTTTGCTATCCCCCCTTCGCATAGTGCTTGCTCCTATGCAACCCAATTTGTGCCATGTGAGATTTCTTGTGGGTTGTACATTCAGTAATGGTGCCACTGATTAGCGATCTATGGTGCCAGTGATGAAACCAAGAGCCCCTATGAGTGCACACACAAGGTTGTGTTGCTTGGCACGCACTGGTATCGAGGTTTCTAGTCATGATCCATTACAGAACTGCATTAATGTGTTATTTTCACGTGAGCTCTTCCTTGGTTATATCTCCATATCTACTCGAAAGATCCTTATATCAAACCAAAAGTAGTAGAGTTTCCTTCCAGAGTCGTCCAAAGGATAACCTTTGAAGAACAAGTCACTGATATGAACATAAACAGACTACAAGAGGTAGTAGACAAGTGACTCTAGTTGACTGGTCCCTGTAATGATGTCGATCATCTAGTGAGCAACTTATGTCATTCCCAGTTGGATCATAAAGGTGCACCACACTTAAGGTTGAACAAGTTATCAGTCGGATGATAAATGGACCAGGATATTATGTGTGGTAATAGGTCACCTGGTGCTTATGAGTTTTCTATCCAAGTCTTGACCTTTATGTGCAAGATGATGAATCGACCTTCTTTGGTGTGACACCTTTTTGCTAACTTCAATGGTGACCATCTGTTTATGCTTTGACCACAATTCTTATTGTCAAGAGTGAAGATTTGGAACCTTTTTAGTGTTGAGAGATAACCAATTAGTTACCAGTAGGAAGGTTAATCTCTAGCTAGGTAACGACTCTTTGGTAACTATCAAGGCCAGATCTCACAGAATAATGTTAAGCAAAGAAACAGCAAAGCCAGTCATCGATGCCAGTACTGCTTTCTTCTCCAAGCCCTATGTCGTCAAGTCAATTCCATCTTGGACAATCACACTGGGTAGTGTAAGATACTGTATCAGCTAAGTAAAGAGCTAGAGAAAGCACTGTCCCTAGTTTTGGTCAGCATCATCATGTACATGGTGTTATCAAAGAATTTGTTTAGGACCCTATTAGATAAAGCATAGAAGGGTAATCAGACACATTTCCTTATCTAGTAGGACTGCCCCTCCACATGAAGTATGCATTGTGCCCTACAAAAATAGCCCACCAGTCCAATGTTTGTGCATCATGAGCTGGTGCCTAAATCAATAGGTTGAAGTTGTTCCCTGGGAAGCACCTGAGGAAAACCCTAGCCTCCATCCTCGGCGAGAAGGCTACCACTATCATAAAAAAGTTAAAGACTATGAACACACTTCCTAATGTGTAAAATCAAAGGAAAAGAAGAACAGGAAAATCTATTGAGATTTCATGGCACTAAATTGGTTATTTTTAAGCCAGTGATTAGTGGCTCAAACATGGTTGAATTCATGCCAAACTTGGTGATGTCCTTCCTCGCTTAAGGTACTTCGATGCCTTAAGTTGGTTTAAGGATTGGTTGAGTAAAGCATCCGATTTGAGAGATGTTTTGATAGTACGGTCCCAAAATTTTAGAACAAAGCAATTTTGGTAGATGATTTGTTTGGATAGTCAAACGGTGTTCACTTGAGCTGAATTTTAGGTCAGTCGTTAAAGGAGTCTTGGATCTCAATGCCTACCAAAATTTTTGCACAATGGAGTAGTTGTTTGTAGGATAGGAACTGATTACCGAGCGGTATAGAATCTGTGATTTTCTCTGTTGACTACTAGCATCCCTCATATTAGTAGGTTGTGTTTGTAGCTCAGGTCATGTCGACAATGTGATGATTGTTAATACTTTAGATGCCCTAGAGAAGACTCCTAGAACCCCTTTGTGCCTTTGTTTTGCCCTCTCATATCAACAATGCATGAGCAGTCAAGGTGTTCTACAAGTCAATTTGTGCCATTACGAGTCAAAAACAATTTGAAAAGTATCAAGCAATAGATTTTATATTTGATTTTGAGTTGTTGATTGACATTACAAAGGAAGCCTTAATGTCAAAAGTAGTCCCACAAAGCTAATTTTGCAACAGTGCAAGTCAACCCAACTTACTGCGCCACTACACCATGAAGGCAAATTGTGCTCAGCCTACTTAGTAGTGTACTATTTTTCTAGTCGGTGTATACTTGCAAGTTTCATTGACCTTCAAACCTCGCTAGTCATCCTTCTTCAACAATGTTTTCCAAGGCAAACTATTCTTTGGTACCTTCCATGTGTTTTTACCCAAGAGGTTGCCTCAGATTCAACCCAGATAACTGTTGCCGCTTGGATACAAGGATTCCCTCAAATAATAATCATCAAAAATGATGGGTCAACAGAGTCAGCTATCACATTTACCACTCACTCAATGGACTCAGATAATACAATGTTATCATTAGAGAAAGAGAATTGCACACATGGAACATTATGTAGTTTTCCATCGGTTGGCATCTGAGTGATTGAATGGTTATGACCAGCAAAGATATGGTCTATTGGTTATTCAGTTTCTTACAGCCTCAGAGGATGTTTACCCTATCTGTGATCTCATCCCTTATGAAAGCTTGTACTCTAGCTACTTTGGTAGAGAACTACTTTTCAAACTATGTGAATGAACATGGAACCACTGTAATGAGTAGCTTTAGAAGCTTACAATCTAGTGCAAGGTTTATATGGTCTATGCTATATTCACTAGGGAAATAGAGACTGTGGGTAATTAGTTTATGCTCCGTAGTACTCTCTGGATCCCGAGAATGAAGTATTATGCTGTCTTGGATTCCTCCCAAAGTAACAATACTTCATGAAAGCCAACGAAGGAAATTCTTTAGACAAAACTTACAACGAAGAGCAAGTATCAAAAAGTGTCTTGACCAAATTAGCCTCTCAAATACTCTAAAGTTAAGTAGCCTAAGGCTATCACTGATGTTGGAAAATGGATGACACGCTTCTCTTCCCTTAAAAGTCTTTGGCACCAAATCTCAGGACTGAGATTCTCATAAGGGGAGAGGGCTATAACACCCTAGGTGTTTGTCACCAGTTAAGCAATGGGTTTGAGCTCAAACATGACATGTTAAGTGCTGATGAAGGTGTCAAGATCAAATCTATAAGAGTGAGCTCCAACTTAAACTTGGACAACACACCCTTACTTACATGTGGACCCTTGTTAAGATTATGCAAGAGTAATGTTAAACATGCTTATTTCATGTACATTACATCAACATGCATCCATATTGACCAGTGGAAAAGTTTCATGAAGTTTGGAATCAAGAAGTCACATGAAATGATAAGTTATAATCTTTCTTGGATTGCTTTATTAAGTAAATGGGAATATGAGATGTCGGCCAAACCTTGCTACCTTGCCCAAATGACTCTAATTGAACTCTACAACAAAAGTCATGTGGGTTCATGTTGAGCAGAACTCAAGAAAATGCCTCAATCGGTCTAAAACTCTAATTTAAGCTTTACCGTGATGCTATTTTGACCTGTGTTGACCAATCACTTACAGTGCTTGCATGGAGTTGCACCTTAAATCAAAGTTGAAGTTTGAGTGGAGTAGAAAAAACTTTGTTTTTGGACCAAGAGCTAGATCAGCTTGTAAGCAAGTCAAACCGAGGCTCAAACTTTGAATCTACAGCTGCTTTCAGTACTCAAAATTTTACTAAGTCTAGAATTCATCATCATCGACCTTGGCATCTCGTGTTCTCATGATTTTGATAAGCAATGTGATTAGGTCCCAAAATAAAAGTTGGAGTATACATTATGGAGAACAACGTGCAAAAGGAGGGCACTCATTTGACCTTGTCTTGACCATTGATTTTTGGATTTGATTAATCAGCGTCAACATGTTGACACTTGCTAATTGGATGCTAATTAACCACTGTTTCAAAGACCTAATGGTTAGTGACCCCTTAATCAAGTTTGTAGATCATCTAGAGGAGAGCAACTTTGCTACAGGCGCCAAGGTCTGAATCTGCTTGGAATATGCCAAAAATGGAATCCCAACTCTAGCACTCCGTCGCTTGCCAAGTGTTCGCAAAAATGGCATCGTGGTAGCCATGCACTGCAGTGTGCCCCACCTCCATTGCCACACACCGCCCCATGCCTCTACATCCTCCTAGAGTGGGCACTGAGCCCCAAGTGCACTTGACCTCACTCCCTCTGCCCTCCCTCTGCGCTTTCTCTTGCCCTCGGTGCCACCCACGCATGCCAGAGCGCGGCTGCCATGGACGCCGCCACCGAGCTCGCAGCACTGTCGTGCCCCCACACCTCTATGCTCCACCGCTCCCCGCTGACCATGGCACCTCCTTCCTCAGCTCACGCCACGCCTCTGGCCCTCCCTGACCAGCGCCGATGCTCGTTGCTGCTCCCCGCCGCAGGAGCAGCTATCGGCGTTCCACCTGCTCACGCGGCTAGCCGGCCATAGGCCACACCAGGCCATGTCGTGGTCACCAGGAGGCGCGCCGGGGTCCAGGATAGCTAGAGCCCGCAACATCTCGCCGCTAGCGCCACCTCAACCGGCCGGAGCCGCCAGCCCGGCCACCCCCCCTGCGCTGCTGTCGAGAGGAAGGAGAAGGGGGACCACGCGCGAGAATAGGATGTTTTCTAGGGGGTTAAGTGAAGGACCTGTGACTCATTTGAATAGTGCCAAGAAGGACTAGTTCGCTGGCATTAAATTTGTGTTTTCTGTAGGGACCCCAATGCAAAAGTGTTTTCCTTTTCTTTTTCATTATATGCATATAATCAGCTGAATTTGAAAAGTCATAACAAATTGTAGAAAAAATTATAAAATAGAAAATTAGGACTTTTAGGAATCCTTGTGAAATTATATATGTAATGGATCAATAATATGGCATGACTTAGTTTAAAGTTTTTGCTATAAAAATCAATTTGTGCAGTTAGGTTTTTAATACTAGTTATGTCTTGTCTTTTTCATAACTGTAGTCTTTTTGCTCAAATAAATGTGAAATTTTTATGGTAGGCTACGGATGCTATTTTTATGCTCTGCTAAAAATTTCAAGAGTTTAGGCTTGATAGTTTAAGAGCTATAAAAATGGACAAATGCCCTATGTTGCTTTGCTCATATTCTGAATAGGCCTGCATGTTTGTATTAATTGGCTTAGTTTAGTTATGAATCATGCCTTGATGACTAAGCAAGCCCCAGAGCATTCTAAGCCTCCTATGTTTTTACAAATATTACTTGAGTCCTTTTTGTTTGATGCATTAGGTTATAATAGTTGATTAGAACCACTTGATGCATATGATTTCCTTGTCCTAGAAATATACCTTTAACCCTGTGTAGGTCCAGGATCGAATATATGCTTAGCCATGCTTAGACCGGTAGAAGTCGGTTGATTTCCTATCACCTACGAGATATAGGTGGATACCAAAGCATGGTTGGCTATATTTGCTATCATGGAAAAGAACCATGGGGTAATGTAAATGGAGGTCGGGCGGAGTCTATGTGTAGGTTGACTCATGTGATTCCATCTATGCCGATTAAGGACCATACCGTTGTTGTCCCTTCTAACAAGATTGAATGCATACCTATCACTTAGCTAGCCAGATAACTCGTTCCGACCGCAAAGTCGAGTAGCTCAACTCAGGCCGGGCCCCATTCTGTAAAAGTGTGCACTCTGGATGGTAGTAAGGATGTGCGGGGAGCTAGATGTGAGCCCAAGGGCAGGCCAGGCCTGAACGTCCTGGCAGCTAGTTGTCCCTAATTGTGCGGCACTGGACGAACCCATGAAATGTGGACCTGAGTTGTACCAAAGGAGACCGAAGGCTACCGTGGCTGCTAGACCTGGGTTTGTGTTAGGAATAAATTCTCAACTGGTTGAAATCGATTCGAATCATTGTTTCTCCCTAGATAGTTAGAAACTTAGCTAGTTCCAACATTGTAGTAATTGGATTATGGAATATGATAGTTCTAATGAATATGAAAATCTTACACCGCATATGGTTACTATCGTTTTGCTACTAAATGATATAGCACATGTTTGGCACAGGTTAGTTGCTAATCTATAGATGAATAGCTATAACTAACTTGATGATAGAATTATAAAATGTATAGCTGAATTAGTGGCTTTTTATGCAAAATGTTGTCAAGCTACTTCCACTTATAAAGCCTTGCATACTCTTTGGTGTCACTTTATTTTTGGTTTCTGACGGTTAAGTCTAGCTGAGTACATTCGAGTACTCAGGGTTTATCCCACCATGTTGCAGGTCAAGTTCTGGGCCTGCTGAAGATGGTGGCTAACCATCGGTGGGCTCGGTGACTCTATATTTATTTCTCATCTAGATGCTTTTATTAGATGATGTCACTTATGCTAGCAATGTATTTGGAACTTATATTAATGTAATCATAGAAAGCTATGTTGTTTTCCCTTAATTGGTTTTGAAACCCAAACTTGTACTATTATTTGTGAACCTATTTGTAATATTATTTCCATTGCGACTCTGTGTATGTGATGTGTATTTGCTTAATCATGTGATCTTGGTTGGGATGTTGATTTACCGAGGTCCTTCATGACACTCAGTGGACTACCGGGTTTATATAAGTGAAGGTATGCATGTGTCAACATATTGGCGGGGACAGCCGTACTTGATCTTGTATAAATTGGGCGGTTCTGTCACATTAGTTTAGGTAGTTCACATTCAACTTCCATTATTGTTTACCTACCAAGGTACCCTTAGGTTTTCCCTTAGCAATCCTAATAGTAAATATAAATTCTAGCCTTCCGCCTTCATGTGGAAAAAATATAAATTCTACACACGATACTCACCGAGTGAAGTGCTACACAATAGTTCTGTGCGCTTGCAGAATTCCTCCACTAGTCATTAAGAAGTATCAACACTCGCCAAGCCCACACAGTGCGCACCACTAGGAACCTACCCCAAAAGTGAGGGTAGCTCAATGACATGCTCAACTAGAGTTGCTCTTCACGATCCCGGGCGAGCACAACACCTCTCACAATCCTTCTCTAGAGCATGGCACTATCCTCTTGCATGACAGAGCCACAAGCCACCAAACCATCTAGGAGGTGGCAACCTCCAAGATTAACAAGCACCATAGGCTTACTACTCAAACACCTAGTGCCACTCGATGCAATCTTATAATGCAATGCACTAGAATCACTCACTCGCAATCGATCTACACTCTTGCAAGCACAACTTAATTAGAGGGCTCCCAAGCACACCTACACAAGCCACCAAGGCTCAAGGGTGCTCAGCAACCAGCCCAACGTTGGCTAAGGCCTCTATTTATAACTCCACGAACAAATAGAGCCGTTACCCCTTCACTGGGTAAAAATGCACTGACTAGACTCACAGGAGGGCGTCCGGTCATCGGAGTCCAATCACTCCCAGGCTGCCACATGTCTTGACCATTTGAAACTAGCCATTGCTACCAATGGCTACCTCATGCACGCGCTCATTAGCAACTAACCGGACACGCCGCTCAAGAGATCGGACTCGCTCGCCCTAGCATCCGGTCTCAACATAGAGAGGTCAAGAATTGTTTTTCAACGACCGGATGCATCAGGTCTCACTTGACTAGACTCACCACTACATTTGGTCCTCCTCAGTCTATCAGCCAACGTGCTAGCGCCACAAGACCGGACTCACCTCCAAGATGTGACTGGACCTGCAAAGGCCAGAGTCTAGTCGTGGTTCAAAACCACACCGAGTGCACTTGGGACCTTCGACTGAGTCCGATGTCCTATGACTAGACTTGCTGGAGTGTCTGGTCACATCGCCATCCATGTCCCAGCCAGGGAATAGTGGCATAGGCGTGTCTGGTCCCTGGCTGAGCCAAAGTCTAGTCATGGCCAGACCACTGCCTGCTGCTAGGAACACTAACCGGACACATCCGGTCACTTGCTGTGACCAGTTTTCCATCTCCAACTTCTTCCTTTCTTCTCCTTTTCAAATGTGCCAACACCACCAAGTGGACACCACCATGTGTATATGTGTTAGTATTTTTGCAAACATTTTCCAAAGGATTAGCACTTAATTTCACCACACCACTCGATCCTAGCAATGATGCAGAGTTAGATCACTCAAGTGGCACTAGATGACCGATATGCAAATAAATTTGCCCCTCTTGATAGTACGGCCATCTATCCTAAACCCAGTCATAAACTTCTCTACACACCTATGATCGGTGAAATGAAATGCCCTACAAATATACCTTTGCCTTGCGCATTCCATTTCATCTCCTCTAGTGTTGATGCAACACATGCACCAACCATATCACAAGTGATATGATCCACTTAATATCATCACGTGACCGTATTGGTTCATCGATCTTGACACTACTAATTTTTGACCCTATTGCATCACTTTGCCTTGCATCAAATACAAATCTAATGAAATAGATGGCTGATATTGCATCAATTTTGCAAATCTAATGCAATAGGTGGTCATTATTGCATCGAGAAGGAATTGGATGTGATAGTAATTTATGTCGATGCAGTAGGTATGATCTATAGCACTAATTTCGAACAAGAGATGCAATAGGTAGAATTTATTGCATCGAACAAATTTGGTTGTGTTACTATTGATTTTTTATGCAACATGTAGGTGGTATTGCACCCATTTCTAATATGGATGCAATTTGGAAGTACTATTGCATCAGATTGATAATGCTAAACTGCAATGCAATATGTGATTTTTATTACATCAGATTAGCAGTGATTCGATGTGATACATGGTGTTGGTGTTTCGAACAAACACCAGCTAGTAAATTTATAATTGTTGCGCATTAGGCCCGGATGGTGCACTAAAGGACACAAGATTTATATTGGTTTGGGCCAAATGTCCCTACGTCCAGTTTGTCGCTGCTCGTGTTATTAGTACCAAAAAGGATTCATAGTAGGGGGTACAAACGTTCGAGAGAGGGAAAGGTCCCAAGTCTCTGATGGAATGGTCAATAGGACGCCAAGAGCTTGGTCATTGCTTGGCTATATGAGTGATGTGTTGTGTGTTGAACTGATCCATCAAGAGTCGGTCCATTTAGTGGGGAGTCCTGCCCTCCCTTTTATAGAACAAGGGGGGAGCAGGGGTTACAGATGGGAGAAAGAGGAAAATGCCGAAGGTATAGAAGGTCCTTTGAGGGAACTGGGTCTTCCTTTTTCCCAGTGCCTACCCTGCTTAACATGGTAGGTCGTGTCAGAGGTAGCATGTTCACTAATCCTCGTAGGCCATGCCCTGGCCTCATTTAGCAAGTGGGTGCGTCCCATCCTACGCTGGTGGACGGTGCGGCGTGCCGGAGAGCCGAGCTGTGACCCCTTGGGGAGTAAAAGGGGAAGTGACCATACGTCCATCACTGTAGACGATGTGATTTCTATCTTGGACCGTAGTGGCTGTCGTATGCCTATGTTAGTATCCACGCCCAAGGACTGAAGGCGGCGCCTACTACACTATGGGACAAAAGTCGGCGCCTACAACACTATTCAGGCACTATTACGTCAGAAAGGGCTTAAAGCACCCGTCCCATCATATCCTAATGGTACCTTCCTGCAGATGTGCAGGGCATGGTCCTCGGCACTACGTTTGACTCGAATGTCCTATCGTATCCTGTGCTTGTCATCATGAAGGAGCAGGGTGCGATCGTCGGACGAGGCAGAGCCCGCCCTCGGACATTGGGTGAGGCGGAGCCCACTCTTGGACATCAGGCGAAGCGGAGCCAGCCCCTAGCCATCAGGCGAGGCAGAGCCCGCCCTTGGACATCAGGCTAGGTAGAGCCCACCCTCAAATGTCGAGCAAGGTAGAGCCAGCCCCTAGCCCTCGGGCAAGGCGGATCCAGCCCTTAGCCGTTGGGTGAGGCGGAGGCTAGCCCTCGGGGGTCAGGCGAGGCGGAGCCCGCCCTCGGACGTCAGGTGAGGCAGAGCCAGCCCTTAGCCATCGGGCGAGGCAGAACCAATCTTTCATCGTTTGGGCAAGAAGCATAGTAGTGTTCTTGTCTAACTGGAAGCATCAACGTTCGATGGTCATTAGTCCCACCTCATTGGGTACCCCGGTATTAGGTCCCCGACAGTAGCCCCTGAGCCCCTGGGTGATTTGGATAGAATCGCCCGGAGGGTATTTTGATTTGAAAGAGGGTGCACACGAGCGCACCCATCGGGTGTAGCCCCCGAGCCCCCGGGTGATTCGGATAGAACCGCCCGAGGGGTAATTTCAGATCCTTCACGGGTAAGGCTGTGGGATTCAGTTTTTGCTAGCTAGATAGTTTTAAGGGAACCCTAGTATCCCGTTCGTAGGGATTTTGTCCAGGCTCAGCCTGGCTGGGACTCAATTGTGGGTCAAGACCCCCCTGCTGCTCGTGTACCTAAGTCATGGTTGCTTTCGGGCCCATCCCTCATTAGGACGGCCGTCAAGACTATTGGGCCAGCCCTTGGACCCATATTCTCTTGGTGGGAAAAACAGTCCTGGTCTGCCTAGGGAAGGCCAACCATCCAGCGCAATTTTGGTGGGAAAGGATAGGGATCGCGGGCACGTATCCCATGACATGATACAGCGGTGTGTCATGGCCAGCTTAGAGATCGAGGCGGATGGTTGCCCTTCTCACATATGTCGCCCCTATAAAACCACGGGGTTCACCCTAGGGTTCCGTACTTCACCTTTTTGACTTTACATTGTCAACCTTTGCCGCCAATCGCTAGAGCCTCCTGCACTCGCATCACGACCACCGTCAAGCTTGCATCCACATCACAGCCACCATCAAACTTGCATCTACCCCCCTCCTAGTCATTTCAATGGAGCCATGGAGTGGATCCAGTATCACCCCTCATCGCCTAGAGGGCCTCGTTTGTCGTGGCCTCCTCCGCCCGCTAACCACCACCGAGGAGTGGCGGCTACCCAATAATGAGGATCTACCATCACTACCTGAAGGGTATGTCATGTCCTTCACTCACTTCCATGAGTGAGGATTCACCATACCTACTCAAAAGTTCCTTCAGGGGTTGTTGGATTACTACTAGGTGGAGCTACAACACCTTACCACCAATGGGATCTAGCACATGGCGGCGTTCGTCACCCTATGTGAGGGATTCTTGGGGATTGATCCTCACTTTGACCTGTGGCGGCATCTCTTCGCTGTCAATCTTTTGAAGAAGCGGGTCGGCAAGCAAGAGCTGCATGCACTGATGGGATGCGTCGGCATTCACCATCACAACAACCAAGCAGAAGCGTGCCTTGTTAATGCATCTATCGACCTCCAACAAGGGGTGGCATTCACAATGGTTCTATGTCAAGGATGACGCCGCCGCCCCCTGCCAGTTTTCTCCAGGTGCGTCATCGAGGAGACCCTGGGGTCATGGAAGTGGGGCATCCTAGTTAAGGAAAAGAAGAACCTCAACAACCTTCTCGCTGCCCTCCAAACTTTGAAGGACAGGGGCGTGAAGGGATCGGGGATCATTGGCGCTTACCATGTGAGGAGGGTGGTGACCGCTGATGGCGCGCATGCTTCCCCTGCACCAGATGGAGCCCAGGGCATCGTTCAAAGGGACGGCGCTTGTCGGCGAAGTGCTCCCTCCCTCCAAAGTGGCACAGCGCATCAAGTAGGCGATGGAGCCTTCGAAGGACACTGCTGGCGTTGTCCTTGATTTTGTGTTTCTAGTGCCAAGGCATCCCCCAATGTGGCCAAAACTAGGGTTTATTGACTTCGTAAGTTTTCTTTCTCCATACTCCTTTTTTACTTGAATTTCTAACCCCTTGAAGCTAACCTTGGGATGGTGGGACCAGCCGAGGGCACTATTCTTCAAGGAAAGCCTAGCTCTGTTGTCAAAGGATTGGACCCTAGCGAAAGTGAACTGTATTGCAGTCGAGTAGGACAAAAGGATGAGGGAGCTCAGGAAGAAGGAGCTGCTACGGAAAGTAGCAAGCGCGTGATCGAGGAGAGGAGACAGACAGTGATGACGATGATGACGACGATGATGAGTTAGCTACCGATGTGGATTGGCATGTCCTAGAGGATGAGGATACGTTGACAGATGCCCATGGTCCATGCAGGGACCCTTCCTGTTCCACACGGAGGGAAGCGAGTCAGTGAGGTCGGCGGAGCTAGGCCCGTCCTTGGGTTTGGTGGGAGCCGATGGATCCGCCGCCACACTTGGGGTGCCAGTGGGGGATCGGCGGATGGGAGGGGGCGGATCTGCCATAGCCCCTAAGGTGCTGATGGAGGGGGCGGCTCTATCGCCGCACCCTCAGAGACAAGGGAGACAAGCCCCCCTGCTCGGGAATAGGGGCAGGCTCGAAACGGTCCTACCCAGACGAGTTGGGGCAGGGGTCCGAGGCTTCATTCCCAAAATGTTCCCGCTGTCCAAAGGCGTTAGAGTAGGTCACTGATTCCCCTATTTCCCCCCCCCCCCTTTTATTTTTCTATTTTGACCCTATGCCTTTTACCTCTTGTAGGTTCTTACGACGGGGCCGCTATCTAGGGGCTGGCGCCCAAGAAGAGCCTTGCCCTTCAGGTGGGATGGACATCATTGCTCGACGTCGCTCCTATTTTGGGCAGGAGCGGCACTGATGCTACGGCCTCATTGGCTGGTCTAGCGCCACCTGCGGTGGTGCCCTCGCCCTCGGTGGTTGCTGAGCAAGCGGTAGTGGAGGTGAATCTGCCATCTGCATTGGAGGGAACAGAGCTACCATCCGTGCCAGTGGTGTCCTCTGTGGTGGGCGTGGCACCGCAAGCCAAGGGTCTGGTGTCACTGGTGGAGGTGGCAGTGACTGCGCCATGGCAGGAGCAGCCGGATGTAGCCACGGTGGTGTCCGAGGGGGCGGACAGAATCTATGCTACCGAAGGCCCAGGCAGAGGTGACCGTGACCATGACAAGTCCCGGTGCCGCTGGATGTAGCCACGGTGGCGTCTGAGGGGGGCGGCGCAATCCACGCCACCGGTGGCCCAGGCTGCGGCGCCCGAGGTGGGCTAGATGGGGGAGGATGTGGCTGGAGGATCTCCTAGCATCATGGCGGTGGTGGAGAGGCCTAGCGGGGGGTTGCCCTCGGCCCTAGTGTCGGGGGGTAGCTGCTCGCCCACACTGGGTGAGTTGCCGCTCCACTTGATGGATCCCCAAGACCCAACGTCGACTCTCTTCTCGCTCGACGATGCTGCCAAGAGCATAGAGCAGGGGAGTCTTGACAAAGGGATCTCAGTGATGATGGGTGTCCTAGATTAGGCCCGGGTCATCCTGCACAACATCATCATTCCCAATGGCCAGGTATCCGTTTGATCTTTCATCTCATTTTCTTCTTGTCTTCATGTTTTTTGTATTTTTAACACTAGTCTTCCTTTCAGTCCCTCATTGCTCATAGTCGAGAGAAATCCCAATTCCTCCATGAGCAGAAGGTGGAATGGGACTGCCTCACTGAGGAGGCCCGGCTGCATGGAGATTTGAGCGCCCAGCTCGCCGCCGCCTAGTAGCGGGAGACCAAAGCACGTCGAGACGCAGAGGGGATCCATGGGATGTTTGAGGACCTATCGGTGAGGGTGAAGCTAGACGAGGATGCGGTCGCTAGGGTTCGAAAGGAGCAGGACGAGCTACTCCAAAAGGACATCGATGCCCGCCAACGAGCCATTGAGCTCCTAGAGGAGCTGGAGACGGAGCGAGATCTCAAGCTAAAAGCTAAGGATAGGTCCACGACGCTACAACAGAGAGCGAACCAGGATGTCGAGGTGATCGCTCGGCTGCATAGGGAGTGGGATGAGCTACTCTAGACCAAACAAAAACTTCGCTCAGAGCACAGCACGGCCCATGAGGAGCGCGACCGAGCCATCTGAGAGCACGATGAGGCGTGTCGGGAGGCCAGGGCCCTCTAGGCAGAGCTTGGAGACATGGTGGCTCGAAGGCTAGAGGCTAAGGAGATTTCTACTGGGCTAGGCACGGAACTCACCAAGGTGCGGGGGACCCTCTATGCTCTGCCATCGTGGTGGTCTATGATGACCTATAGGTGGCGCAAGAGGAGGGGACTAGCTCCCTTACGACTCATGCTGCTGGTATCACGGCACGGGTGGGCCAGCTTGAGGAGGATGCCTTTCACGTCGGGATCACCCAAGCTTTCACTGTTGCTCATTCTCATTACGATCAGGAGATCAACTTGGAGGTAATGAGCCAAGGCTTTACACCTGGCTATGAAGACCCCGAGCCGGTTGAGATCGAGAAGGTGGTGACTCCCCTTGCGTGGAACTTAGCGAACAGGCTGAAAGACATGGTTCTCCCTTCGAGGAAGTAGTTAGTCGAATAAGTTTGATAAACATTTATCTGTAATATATGGACAAGCGTCGGTACTTTTGTGTCAAAAAATAGATTGATGACTTTGTTTCGCAATTTCATTTTGTTTGTTTGATCTTACCTTTTTTCCTTTTTGCGATGAAAAAAGATTTATGCGATCCGACCCTTCCGCTCGTTAAGACTATAGGGCCCGAGGTGTTCAGAGGAAATTTTGATTGTGCTAGTAAGCGAAATTACCATAGCCATCTGAACATGGGCTTTTGCGGTCTTACCAATTTGTTCCCCTGAACCTTGCCACTAGTCTCGACATGAGGAAAAGGTCTGATGTAATGACTGTTTGGAAAAAAGAAAGGAGGTACTCGAACCTTTGTCAGCCCCCAAGTGACATCTGACCCCTTGCGGTCGCTAGGGCCGGATGTTACTGGAGATAGGAGCGAGGGTCATGAACTTAGTCTTGCATTTGCACGTACCCCTTACTTAAGATTTTGGCGATCGCTCCATGACTGTGTGTTTGGTCTTATCACTGGCCCATGGCAAGTCACGGGCTTTGTCTAGTTGGTCCATGGCATCTTTGTGGGATGCCTTAGCTCCCTGTTTGTCATATGCTCTGATTCTTAGCACTCCGTAGTCGAGGTCCGTCGGGAGGACGGCCTCAGAACCATAGACCATGAAGAAAGGTGTGTAGCCGATGGCCCAGCTAGGAGTTGTCCTTAGGCTCTAGAGCACCGCAGGGATCTCGATGACCCAACGTGCGCTGAACTTGTTCAACCGGTTGAAGATCCTAGGCTTAAGGCCCTGTAGGAGCATGTCGTTTGTGTGCTCAACCTGTCCGTTCATTCGGGGGTGCGCGACGGTAGCCCAATTGTCTCGGATGTGTTGTTCATCGTAGAATCAAATGAATTTCTTGTTGGTGAACTACGTGCTGTTATCTGTGATGATGGAGTTTGGTACTCCGAAGCGATGGATGATGTCGAGGAAGAACAGCACAGCTTGCTTGGACTTGATCGCGGAGATCGGCCAAGATTCAATCCATTTTGTGAACTTGTCTATGGTGACAAGCAAGTAGGTGTAGCCCCTAGGCACCTTTTTGAGAGGCCCAACCAGGTCGAGCCCCTAGACCGTGAAGGGCCATGTGATGGGGATCATCTAGAGTGCCTGGGCCAGGAGGTGAGTCTACCGAGCATAGTACTGACACCCTTTGTAGGTGCGTATGATTTGCTCGGTGTTGGCTACTACAGTGGGCCAGTAGAAGCCCTGTCGGAATGCATTCCTAACCAAGGTCCTTGGTGCAGCATGGTGGCCATAGACCCCACTGTGGATGTCGCTCAGCAGAAGTTTTCCCTGTTTGATGGGGATACAGAACTACAGGATCCCGATGTGGCTTCGCTTGTAAAGTTCACCCTATACAAGAACGAAGGATTTGGCGCAACGTGTGAGCCATTGAGCTTTTGTCTTATCCATCGATAGCGTGTCGTGGAGGAGGTAGTCGAGGTAGAGTGTTCTCCAGTCATCCAGAGGGTCGGGCTCTATTGCTGGATCCTCTTCAAGCTCCATGACACCGGGGCCAGGCGAAGCCATCGGTTGGTTAGCCCCTGGGGCTGGATCAGATGGCGCCATCATCGGCCCACTCTGACCATTCGTAGTGCACCGAGGGTTTGTGTTGGTCATTAGCAAAGACACCCAATGGCACCAGTTCTCGTCCGGACACTGCCTTCGCAAGTGCGTCGGCCGCCTCATTGAGGTGCCTTGGGATGTGATTGAGTTTGAGGCCGTCGAACTTGTCTTCTAGTTGTCAGACTTCTTGGTAGTACACAGTCATCTTGGCATCATGGCAGCTTGACTCCTTCAGGACTTGGTTAACGACTAGCTAAGAGTCACCCCGAATGTCGAGGCGTCAGATGCCCAACTCGATGGTGATGCGTAGGTCGTTGATGAGTGCTTCGTATTCGGCCACATTATTTGATGAGGGGAAATGGAGCCGAACCATGTTCCTCATGCGAAGCCTGAGAGGTGATACGAAGACTAGCCCCACGCCGACATCCTTTTTCATTAGGGATCCATCGAAGTACATCATCTAGTACTCTTGATCGATGACCGCTGGTGGTGTCTGGACCTCGGTCCATTCGGCGATGAAGTCAGCCAATACCTAGGATTTGATCACCGTTTGGGAGGCATATGTGATGCCTTGATCCATCAGCTCAAGTGCCCACTTTGTAGTTCTTCCCGTGGAATCCTAGCTCTGGACGACCTCACCTAGGGGGAATGACATCACAACCATCATGGGATGTGACTCGAAGTAGTGGCGCAGCTTCCTCTTGGTGATGAGGACGGTGTAAAGGAGCTTCTAGATTTGGGAGTAGCATGTTTTGGAGTCAGATAGTACCTCACTGATGTACACAAGACACTAGACCTTGAGGGCATGCCCCTCTTCCTCCTGCTCTACTACCAGGGCAGAGCTGACCACCTACATGGTGGTCGCTACGTATAGCAGGAGGGATTCTCTGTTGCTTGGAGGAACTAGGATTGGGGGCCTTGTCAGAAGTAGTTTGACCATGTCAAGCTCCTCCTAGGCCTTGGATGTCCACTCAAAGTGGTCGGCTTTCTTCAAGAGCTGATAAAGGGGGAGTCCTCATACACCAAGGTGCGAGATGAATCAGCCGAGGGCGACGAGGCACCCTATGATTCGCTGAACCCCCTTTATGTTCTGAATCGAGCCCATCCTTGTGATGGCTGAGATTTTCTCTAGGTTGGCTTCGATGCCATGCTTGGAGACAATGAAGCCGAGCAGCATACCCCTCAGGACCCCAAAAACACATTTCTCAAGATTGAGTTTGATGCCATTCGCTCGGAGTTTCGCAAAGGTTTGCTCAAGATCGGCAATGAGGTGGTCAGACCATTTGGACTTAACATGATGTCGTCAATGTAGGCCTCAATGGTCCGCCCGATGAGGTCCCCGAAGCATCTGAGCATATATTGCTGGTACATTGCCCCAGCGTTCTTTAGATCGAATAGCATCAAAACGTTGCAGAACGATCCAAAGGGGGTGATGAAAGACGTCGCGAGCTGGTCGGACTCTTTCATCATGATTTGATGGTAGCCGGAGTATGCATCAAGGAAGCAGAGGGTTTTGCACCCTGAGGTAGAGTCGACTATTTGGTCTATGCATGGTAAAGGAAATGGATCCTTTGGGCATGGCTTGTTGAGGCCCATATAGTCAACACACAGCCTCCATTTCCCACTCTTCTTTCGTACAAGGACGGGATTGGCTAACCACTCTGGGTGGTGTACTTCCCTGATGAATCCGGTGGCCGACAGTTTTGCTATCTCCTCACCGATGGCCCTGTGCTTTTCCTCATCGAAGCGGCGTAGGCGTTGCTTCACCGGCTTGGAGCCTGGATGGATTTTCAAGGTATGCTCAGCGACCTCCCTTAGAATGCATGGCATATCCAAGGGTTTCCACACAAAGATATCTTTGTTGTCGCGGAGGAAGTCGACAAGTGCGCTTTCCTATTTGGAGGAGAGCATGGTACCAATGCGTACCGTTTTACCCTCAGAACTGCTAGGATCTATGAGGACCTCCTTGGAGCCCTCTATCGATTTGAATGACCCGGACGACTTCTTTGCATCGGGCGCTCCTTCGGCGACCTTCACCTTGAGGGCGGCGAGTTCCCTAGAGGCGGCGATTGTCGTGGCGTGGCCGCAGCACTCGACCTTGCACTCGTAGGCACACTGGAAGGAGGTGCCGATGGTGATGACCCCATGGGGGCCTGGCATCTTCAGCTTGAGGTATGTGTAGTTGGGGATGGCCATGAACTTCACGTAGCATGGACGTCCCAGGATGGCATGGAAGGTTCCGGGGAACCCAACCACCTCAAAGGTGAGGGTCTCAGTCCTATAATTGAACTGATCCCCAAAGGTAATGGGTAGATTGATCTGTCCGAGTGGCATGGCCTACTTCCTAGGCATGACACCATGGAAAGGCGCTCGGATTGGGTGGAGGTGCATTTGGTCGACGCCCATCATGTCGAGCGTCTTTGCGTATATGATGTTGAGGCCACTGCCTCCGTCCATCAGGACTTTTGTGAGGCACTTTGGGCTGATGATTGGGTCGACCACAAGTGGATACCTTCCTAGGTGTGGGATGGCATCCGAAAGGTCGGTCCGATCAAAGGTTATGGCAGACTCCGACCATCAGAGAAAGGGAGGTGTGGCCGGTTGGGTCGTGTAGACTTGGTGGCGTGCGACCTTCTAACGATGTTTGGAGTCGTAGGTCATTGATCCCCCGAAGATCATGAGGCAGTTGTCTGGCACTGGAAAGCCATCGTCCTTCTCCTCGGCATCATCCATAGCAGGGGCAGGTTCCTTCCCCTACTCCCCTTTGTTGGAGCCTCCGGATAAGAACTTTTGCATGAGGCTGCAGTCCTTGAGCGGATGCTTTATGGGAAAGGCATGGTTCGGGCATGGCCCCATGAGCATTTTTTTGAAGTGGTTTGGAGCGCCCTCCATGGGCTTTTGACCACCCTTGTGGTCAGCAGCAGCCATGAGTAGGTCCTCATGTCATTGCTTCTTATTTTTTCTTTTAGCGAAATGATTGGAGGTGCCTTCGCCGGCACCCTCGTCCCACCTTGCCTTGCCCTCGAGGCGATCGAAGATCGCTCCGACTGCCTCTTCTCCTAAGGCATGGCTGGTGGTGATGTCTTGGAGCTCCATGGTGGTCCATAGGCCCTTGCATCCTAGCTTATGAACCAAGGACTTGCAGGTCATCCTAGACAGGAAGGCTCCTATCACGTCAACGTCGGCGACGTTAGGGAGCTCATTGCACTACCAGGAGAAGTGCCAGATGTACCCGCGGAGGGTCTCATTGGCCTTCTAGCGGTAGTTCTTGAGGTCCCATGGGTTCCTAGGGCGTTTGTACGTGCCTTGGAAGTTTCCCACAAAGATCTCATTCAGATCCGCCCAACTCTGGATTGTGTTGGACGGCAGGTGTTCCAACCATGCCCAAGCTGAATCAGCCAAGAATAGTGGAAGGTTGTGGATAATTAAGTCATCATTATCCGCACCACCGGCTTGATAGGCAAGCTGATAGTCTTTAAGCCAAAGCCTAGGGTTTGTCTCCCCAGAGTACTTAGGGATATTAGTAGGTGGTTGATACCTTGGCGGGAACGCAGCGTTGAGGATGTTCCAGCTGAAGGCCTGAGGCCCTAGGAGGCCAAGGCTTGGGCTCCAGTCCTCGCTGCTGTTGTAGCATCTGCCGTGTCGATGATGATAGCCATGGTGGGCTCCTTCCCTTAGGTCATTGTAGGTGTGTCTGTGGGCATCGAGGGTGCTATGGGCATCATGGTTGTGACTGAGACATTGATGCACCAGGATTGCAGCGCACTACCCACCGCCTTGCGGCGCTTGGTGGACTGATGCATCCCTGGCGGGGCGCATCAAGGGCGTACGCTGGCTGGCATCAGGCTCGTGTCGTTGAGACAACGAGCTCTCCACCTACTGCGCTGCCGCATGCTCAAGTAGCGCGCGAATTTCATGGTGGACCCAATGATCCTCGGGCGTCGTGGCCTCTAGAAGGCCATGAAGTAGGGCCATTGCAGCGGCGATGTTCTGGCTTGCCCGAACAAAGTGAGGAAGGGTTTCACCGTTGGTGATTGTAGGGGTATTAACCCCTATACCCTTATGGCTAGGATTGGGCCAGCCCAGACTAGGGGGTCTAGCCCACTAGAAGACGACATGTGGCCTGACCAATCTGTTCGAAGTCCCACGCAAGGAATCAAGGCAGATTTGGAGATCAAGCAAGATCATGGTCGGTTAGAATAGGAATCCTTATCTGGCCACCTATGGCAATTGTAACTGGTTAGGATTAGTTTCCAGATCTGTAACCTTGCCCCACGGACTATATAAGGCGGGCAGGGGACCCCTCTAAAAAACATCTCTCATTGACATACAGCAATACAATCAGACGCAGGACGTAGGTATTACGCCTTCACGGTGGCCGAACCTGGATAAAACCTTGTGTTTGTCTTACATCACCATCTTGTTTGTAGCTTGCGCATCTGTCTGCCGATAATCTACTACCTTGGGCATACCCCTAGGTAGACTGCTGACTATATTTCATTGACAGTGGAACACCAGGTAGGGGGTGTGCATACTCCTCTCTAGATGAATAAGATGGTCATCATCCCTGGTTCCATGGCTCTGCCGAACGGCCTCACGCTCACCATCGGCCAAATCGCCTGGACCACTGCTCCAACGACTACATCTCCATGACCACGGAGGAGGCGCAGATTCAATCTGTGTCGACCACTGCTTCATCTGCATTGGCTATGGCTCCAACCACGGTGGATCTGGCTCCAGCCATGCCAGCATCATCTTTAGCCATGCCGACAACCCATTGTCTACTTCCTCGCTACAAAGGGAGGTAGATCGACAACACCAACCTGCTCGACTCCATCGATCAGGTCGGCACCAAACTTTCTGAAACCCTAGCTCTGGTAAGTTCGATTCAAAGTCAACCTAATGAGCAGGTAACCACTACCCACAACAGATCTACCTGACTAGCTTGGGCCAGTCATCCTACATGACTCGGTACGGATCTCGTGGTCACATCTACTCCTAAAGGGCACTCTGTTTGTCGCCGGCCAGCCCCCACGATGGGTCTCCGGCTCTCTGAGTATAAAGCCTCGATGGAGAACTACCAGGCTTGGCCCTACGGCCTGTGCAACATTGTCAACATGGTCCAGATTGAGGATTATCAAGAAGGATCGGTCCACATAGTTCAAGAGGGTGGCTCAAGCTCCTCGTCCGGCATCGCATCTAATGGCTCCATCCACACTGAGCTCCAACATCATGACAATGAAGGCATTGAATATGATCTGGATATCCCAGACCATGCCTCGAGGCTTCCCACAATTCCCATCCTTCCCACCAAGGTGAGGAGACTTGATCAATGTTGTCAGTAATGACGAACCATCGGCAGTTGGCGAAACAGAACAAGAAAGGCTAGCACGCGAAGCACGCAATATTGACCGGTTTAATCACCGACAAATCGAAGCTGAGGCAGAAGAGGAGGCATGACGCATAAGGGTCTAGCCGCATGACCTTAATAATGCCTTTGATAGGGTGGGGGACAAGTAGGTCTTCAGGACCCTAAGCGCCAACATAGCTGTTGCTATGGCGATAATGCAACGACTACCCAATACCCCGGAAACCTAGGTAGTTTGTGATGATATATAAGCTTGCCTGATGGCTGCTATGGCCTAGACCATAGAGATTGTAAATCAAGCCCAGGCTCCATCCGTCTCAATTGAATCAAGCCACAGCCGCTAGTACTCAAGTCGCTCACGGCCACCCAACCAACGTGGCTCGCGCAACAATGACCCATCAGACAACTGTCAAGGCGGAAACAGTGGCCATGATGGTGGTCGGGACGACAACCGCCGTGACTACTAGGATGACAACTGCTGAGACAACCACGATAATTGCCGTGATAACCACGGTCATAGGGTTAACCAGGGTGGCAACCAGGATCGCCGTGATGGCAATAACGATCTCTGCCATTACCTCGGAGAACGCGATCTACGCGATCGCATTAACCAAAGAGCCAACGATCGTGCATCCCACAAAAGCTATCGCTGTATGGAATATGATACTACCCATGGCCCTCTAGGTTTGAAGCAGTTTACTCCACACCTTCACCAAGTCATATGGCCTAAGAACTTCAAGCTCAAAAAACTTCAGAAGTATGACGGCAAGGAGAACCCCGAATTATGGGTCATGCTCTATGAAACCGCATGTAGATCAGCCATGGCTGACGAGCACGTCATGTCTAATTACTTCCCAGTCGTCGTCGACCATGCAGACCACCAATGGCTGGTCAGCTTGTTGGTGAACTACTTTGATTCTTGGCAAGAGCTCAAGCAAGCATTCATCGACAACTTCATTGCTACTTGCGAGCAACCTGGTAACAAATATGATCTACAGCGGATTCGAGATCGCAAAGATGAGCCACTGCGTGAGTGCATCCGACGCTTCTCGAAGATGCGCATCAAGGTCCCGTCAATCTCTGATAATGAGGCAATTGAGGCTTTCATCACTGGTCTCCGCTTCCACGATGCCCTAAGGGACAAGCTCCTCCACAAGAGACCTGAATCAGTCACAGCGCTCCTGGCCACTACTAAAAAATATGCGGATGCCGATGATGCTAAAAAGATAATCATCAAAGAAGCAGTAAGGGTTCCATGCTCTGACCACCCCCCACTCCATGATGACTACCGCAGCAACCGTGGTCAGAACGACAATTTTGATCACCGCAACTAGCGCAATGATTCCCACGACCACCGCGACCAGCGTAATCAGTGGCGTAATCGCCATGACGATTACAGAGGCAAGCATGCTCAGGAAGACGATGGTGAGGTCAACACCATTAAAAAAGGTGGCGGACATTGCAACTATGAAGAAGACTACGCCAAAGCATTGAAAGGATCCTGCCAGCTCCATCCCAAGTCAAACCATACCATGGAGAATTGTCGTGTCCTCAAATCTATCTACACGCGCCAACAGGCTTTGGATACATCCGACAAGCCTAACGACGCAGGGGAGCAGCGTAACGAGGACAACGATGATGAAGACGTAGATCCCCGTCACAAGTATGTCAAGCCAACCGATCGCGTCCACACCATCATTGGAGGCAAAGTGTCCATCGAGACCAAATGAGAACGCAAGCTACTCGCCCACGCTTGCTTGAATGTGGCCAACGCCAACAACCTCATCGCTAATCCACGACTCCCTCCTTGGTCTCACCGTGAGATCTCCTTCAGCAGAAAGGACCAATGGGCTACAATACCTGAGCTAGGACATTTTCCTTTGGTTCTCAATCCTTGTATCAACAAGGTTCAGTTCGATAGAGTGCTAATTGACGGTGGCAGTTCCATCGATATACTGTTCAAGAATAGTTTGCCAACCCTAAAGATAACATAGGCTGATCTCAAGCCATACGAGGCACAGTTCTAGGGTGTTCTCCCTGGATAGAGCTCCACACCTCTTGGGTAGATCACGCTACCTATGCAATTTGGTACCCCGGACCACTTCCGCACCGACTACGTCAACTTCATGGTCGCTGACTTCGATGGCACCTACCATCCTATCCTTGGTCGACCAGCGCTCACCAAATTCATGGCCATACCTCACTACAGGTATTTGGTGCTCAAGATGCCTACCGAGAAAGGGGTTCTAACTCTCAGGGGCAACATATACATAGCTTATACCTATGAGGATGACTGCTTCAAAATAGCTAGAGGCTCACGACCTCTCTATTCGCATGGCCAAGACCATGCTCGACTGCCAAGAAGACCCCTAGCCAAACACCTAGAGATCCTAGAGCTTGAGGCCCCACTGCAAGAACATCAAGTCTAAAGAGCACAAAGCGATCCAGCTGGTCGACGATGATCCCAGCAAAATGGCCCTTATCGAGGCCAACCTAGATCCTAAATAGGAAGGCGTGCTTGTCAAGTTCTTGAGGAGCAACTGTGAGTGTGTTCACATGGAAACCCGCTGACATGCCCGGTGTACCTCAGAACTTGATCGAGCACTCCTTAAATGTCGACGGCAAGGCCAAACCTATCAAGCAGAAGCTACAACGATTCGCTCACTGACAAAAAGGAGGCTATTAGGGTAGAAGTTACATAGCTTTTGGTAGCCAGATTTATCAAAGAAGTGTATCATCTGGAGTGGTTAGCCAACCTGGTTCTTGTACGCAAAAAGAATAATGAATGGAGAATGTGCAGTTGATTACACTGATCCTCAACAAACACTACCCTAAAGACCCCTTCGGCTTACCTCGTATAGACGAGGTCATAGATTCAACTAGCCGGTTGCGAGTTGCTTTCCTTTCTCGATTGCTCCTCTGGTTATCACCAGATCGCTCTCAAAAAGGACGACCAGATCAAGACATCCTTCATCACACCCTTCGGTGCTTACTGCTACATGATCATGTCATTTAGGGCTCAAGAACGCCAGGGGCTACCTACCAACGTGCCATACAGGCCTGCCTCAAAGACAAGATAAAAGACAACCTCGTCGAGGCTTATGTTGATGATGTAGTTGTTAAAACTAAGGAAGCACACACCCTTGTTGACAACCTCGAACGTACCTTTGCAGCTCTTAACATATTCCAATGGAAATTAAACCCAAAGAAGTGTATCTTTGGTGTTCCATCTAGTATATTGCTCAGCAAAGTCGTCAGTCATGACGGCATACGCCCTAACCCTAGAGAAGGTACAAGCTATCTTAGACATGAAGCCGCCCAAAAGGTGAAGGATGTTCAGAAGCTTACCAGATGCATGGCTGCCCTAAGTCATTTCATATCAAGATTAGGCGAAAAAGGACTACCAGTTTTTCAAGCTGCTCAAAGCATCCGAGAAGTTTGAGTGGTCGAAGGAAGCGGACTCTGCCTTTACACAGTTGAATCAATTCCTTACATCACCTCCTGGTTCTCACTGCTCCTAGAGAAGATGAAACCCTCCTGCTTTACATTGCGGCAACTACGAGTGGTCTCCACTGCCATGGTGGTCGAGCGCGATGAGCCTGGCCACATCTACAAGGTACAGCGACCAATATATTTCGTCAGTGAGGTGCTCAATGAATCCAAGACCAGGTACCCCACAGATTCAGAAACTTATCTACGCCATACTAATCACATCCCAAAAGTTGAAACACTACTTCGATGGATATCGTGTGGTGGTCATGACTGAGTACCCTCTGAGATACATCATTCGCAACAAGGATGCAAACGGGCGCATCAGTCAAATGGGCAATGGAGCTATGCCCTTTCTCCTTGGAATTTGCAAGCCGTACTACGATCAAGTCTCTGGCACTTGTCGATTTCATCATCAAGTGGACAGACTTAAGCACACCTGCCTCTTAGGGGCCCTGACAAGTATTGGAAGATGTACTTCGATGGCTCTCTCAACATCAATGGCATAGGAGCAGGAGTCCTTTTCGTGTCACCATCCAAGGAGCAACTCCGATACATCCTCAGGATTTATTTTCCGACTGTCTAATAACGCCACCGAGTACGAAGCATGCCTACATGGTCTGTGCATTACGGTCGAGCTCAATGTCAAACATCTCCATGTCTATGGAGACTCAGCTCTGGTCATCAACCAACTCAACAAGGACTAGGATACAACTAGCGAAAAGATGGATGCATACTGCAAATCGATTAGAAAGCTGGAAGGCAAGTTCTATGGCATCGAGTACACACATGTGGTCTAGGACAAAAATCAAGCAGCAGATGCGCTGTCAAAGTTAGGATCATCCCGAGCCAAAGTCCCACATGGCGTATTTATTCAAGACCTGCTCACGCCTTCCATCGAAGAAGAAGATCCCATGGTCGACAAGCCTCTAGACCAGCCATTGGTGGCTACGGTTCCGGCATCAAACACCACCGAACCACCTCCGACCACTAAGGAGCCTGACTGGAGAGTACCTTTCATCAAGTACCTGATAGATGGTAGCAGGTTACACTGATCGGATAGAAAACGAATGCCTGATGCATCGTAGTAAGCAGTATCTGCTCGTCGATGGCAAATTGTGGCGCAAGAACGCGGAGGAAATCTTGATGAAGTGTATAACCCAGGAGGATGGTGAACATCTCCTAGACCAAATCCACTCTGGCTCCTACAGTAACCATGCGGCCTCAAGAACGCTGGTTAGCAAGGCTTTTTTAGCAGGGTTCTATTGGCCGTCAGCCATAGCCGATGCAGAGAAGCTAGTCCGCCATTGTGAAGGTTGTCAGTTCTTCACCAAGAGAATCCACGTACCAGCACATGAGATTCAGACAATACCAGCATCTTGGCCCTTCGCATACTGGGGACTAGATATGATCGGGCCTTTCAAACCGGCCCCTAGGAAATTTACATGCGTCTTTGTGCTGATCGACAAATTTTCCAAGTGGATAGAGTACATGCCCCTGGTCAAGGCATCTTCAGAAAAGGCTATTGCGTTCATCGACTAGGTCATCCACCGCTTCGGCATACCCACCAGCATCATCACTGATCTAGGTACTCAGTTCACCGGGAATGCTTTTTGGGACTTCTGTGCAATGAAAGGAGCATAGTAGTAAAATACGTCTCAGGTGGCACACTCTAGAGCTAATGGACAGGTCGAGCGGACAAATGGTATGATCTTGGATGCACTTAAGAAGAGGATGTACAGAGAAAATGATAAAGCTCCCGAAAGATGGCTCAAAGAGTTACCAGCTGTGGTCTGGGACCTCAGAACCCAGCCCAGTCGCAATACCAGCGTATCACCATACTTTATGGTTTATGGCGCTGAGGCAGTGCTCCCAGCAGATATAGCCTTTAGATCAGCACGGGTAGAGAACTTTGATGAAGATAAGGCCAATGAAGTATGGGAGCTAGAAGTAAATAGTGTAGAAGAGAAGCGGCTCGATTCTTGCGTACGTATAGCCAAATACCTTGTTGTTTTGCGCAGGTACTACAACAAGAACGTCAAGGAGCGGTTCTTCATGGTTGGGGACCTAGTCCTAAAGTGGAAGACAAATCAGGCTAGCAGTCCACAAACTCAGCAACCCCATGGGAAGGGCCCTTCATGATCAAGGAGGTTACACGACCAACATCTTATAGGTTAGCTCACCTGGACTGGTACAGACATACCCAATTCATGGCACATCGACAAGCTTAGGCATTTCTATGCTTAACCACTGAGATATGTACCCTCTTGTACTTTCAATTTAATTCAATAAAGCTATTATGATTTCTCTGACCACTCTAATGTGTCACTTCGAAGTCTATTGTTATTCTAACTCAACCAGTTAAAACCGACCACCATTCCTTCTTAGGTTTTTGGAGCAGGCCCTAGTCTCTGGTTCCTCCCAACGCGTGCATGGGATCTGCTCTCTACACTATGGGTGATCGGCAGGTCCTCTCTGGTTTGACTTGTGTGTGTCTACGCGTGCACTAGCTACACACCTCACACTCCAACCAGAAGACAAACCAGGGCCATACAAACCTTTCAGGATGACGTGTCGACTAAACTGGTACAACTAAACAGAACGCTAACATGTTCTCACTTAGTTACACCAACATGATATCCAAGCTTAAATACGTTTTCTACAAAACAAACAAGCTTATGCTGATATATAGTTACGTTATTACAAGCTTGCCTGAAAAGGTCCAAGTTTACAATAACACAACTACATCTTCTTCCATAGCTATAACCTATACTATTGGCTGGTCGGGGCACGCGGCACCTGCTACTTGTTGGGCCTGACATCGTGCAAGGGTCTCGGAGACTCTAGCATTGATCGAGCTGAAGAAGATGGCCCCACCAATGCCTGGCTAGTCGAGACCGCAGGCTTCGCCGGTTGGCTTAAAAATGACGGCGCTTCTAGCTAACTTGTTGATGGCATTCCCTATACAGGTGGGGTCACGCCTCCACACAAGTTAATGTCGCCAATTATTTTCGCCAGACAAGTCCAGCTGGGTCATCCGTAGCTCCTCAGCCTTGTCTGGATCTACCTCCTTCGGGTATCTAGCCTCTAGGCGCTTGAGATCGATCAAGGGGTAGTGAGCATATACCATGCTTAGCACATGTGCGCCTGTGTACTCACCCGTCTCCTTCATGAACTCCTGGAACCATCCCCATGCCTATCAGCATCTCTCGATCAATCCCAGCTGCGGTGTCCTTGGCACGTCCTCTGCTAGCGCCGGATCGATGAGGTTAAGGACCGGCAAAATGCCCGTTGCCACCTCCTGGCACTGGTTTTTCTAGGTGTCATGATCCTTGGTGATCTCTTGGCACTGCGCCTTCCAGCCATCACGATCTTTTATCACGGCCTCCAGATGCTTCTTCGCATTGATTTTTATAACTGCAAACCGTACATGCTGTTAAGACGCTATATTACGCCAAACTACGGCAGGCAACAAAAATGGGCAAAGGGGTTTGGAAAACTTACCTTTTAGCTCCTCTATCATCTTGGTCATGTGGTCCCAGAGCTGCAACTGGTCTTGCGCCAGTTTTTTGTTGTCCTCTTTCAGGCGATCACACTCCATGACCGCACGACTGTTCTCCTCTCGGAGACAGACCACTTCGGCTTCTAAGCCTGCACTACAGCTGTTACTACCAACAACGCAGGTTCTGGTTCTAGGACTCTTGCACCATCTTTTCATGGTTGGCGGCTTCAAGTCGCTGGCACAAGCGTTCCACCTCCACCGTCAGCTCCTTGTTGCTTGTAGCGATCCCCTCGATCTGGTCAAAGCATTTCTTGCGGTACCTTGCGGTCTTCATTAAGTCCTATGTGTAGATAGCTAAGTAAGACAGCTGTGACTAGACAGCGAGATCAGGGGGTGAAGCGAAGCTTACCTGCACTTCCATCACTAGCCGTTTCACCGCCCGTTCAACTTTCTTGGTTTCTTCGACCTCTGGGATTTCCTCATGGACAACCCATTGGTCGTTCCGCCAATGCAACACATGCACATGTTGTTGCTTGTCCTGTGGATGGCCTAGGACCTCCTCCACTTCGTCCTCTTCAGGCTCTTCTTTGGGTCTCGGTGCTGGTCTGGCGCCAGCAGCTTCAGCGATCACCAAAGCCTTTCCACGGGCTTCAGCGTCGGTGAATGTGGGCTGTGCTCTCACCTCTGGTTGTTGCTCCTCGGTCTGCTCTGTCACCCTTAACGCTAAAGTGTTGCCCTCAGTAGGTCTAGTGCTCAGAGCACTCATGCCCAGCTCAGTTGGTCCCTTGACCACCTGCTCGGGGACTGTTGTCTAACTGCTCCCTTGCTAAGGCCTGATGGATCTTCTACTATGGCTTCCTCGGTGGCCGACTGTTGGGCAGTCTGCTCTGAACTTATTGGTGGAGCCACGAAACTTCCGGCTAGCTGGTCTGGACTTTCTGTGGACGCCGAACTAGTACATCCGAGAAAAGTTTAGAAGGCAACCATATTCAAGCACAGAATGATATGGTGAATGCGCGTCTCTTCGGCCACACTTGCTCCATGTGCTGTGCGAGTGACTCCTGGTCTCCCTCTACATCCAGCACTGTCGCTGGGCCTTGGTGCTCGACACCTCTGCCGCTTGTCCTTCGCGCTGCAGTGGTCGGTGGTGTGCTCGATCGGGTTGTTGCTCCCATTGCCGGTCGCGTTCCTTGCCTAGGTACTCCCGAGGTTGACCTGGCTACATCCTTCACTGTCATTGACAATGTGGGTCCCATAAGCGTGGAGGAGACACCCTGCTCCATCGACTCTAGTTGTTTCCTCCTCTTTTGAGGGACAAGTCGAAAGGTGTCTGCATCCTCTCCCTCCTCTATGTCATCGTCCGACCAGGAAAAAATCGCCTGTCGCCGCTTGCTGGTAGGTTTCTCCTTTGGGCCCTCCTCGGGCTCATTGATACTTAGCGCCCCCCCCCCCGGTGAGTAGGGTGGTTGCTTATCCCTTCTTCGGCTATTTGGGGCCAGCCGGCCGCTTACCAGCGGCTAGGGCCACTGCCTCCTCTCCAGCTTCGAGCACCGCCTAGTCGATGTCCTCGTCTTCGATCTCGATGCTAGTCTGGGTGGTGGGACTAGCTCCTTGTGGCCACTCCACTCTAGGGGGTGGCGACACAAACACTGTTGCTCTATCCCGATCATTAACCTAGGTAACAAAAATGGGTGAACACAGTAAGTTTCCACTTATCCTACCACAATATAAAACTACGGGTACAAGGCAAGACGAGTTACCTTTGGGGGAGGTCGAGCAAGCTTGAAAGCATGCTCGATGTCATTCAATCTGGCATAATTTGGATCATCTAAGTTAAATAGCTCTCCAATTCTAGCTTTGACTTCAATTTTCTCAAGCGCCTCCTGCCTCGTCCTTATCGGGTCCGCGCTACCTTGATATTCATAGACAGGATGTACTCTCCTCTGGCAGGGCTAGATCCGTCGGCTGATGAAGTTCCCAACAACGCTCGGACCATCTAGTTTTTCCATGGGATCATTCCAAATATTTCTAGAATCTATTTCAGGTGCTCGGGCTTCTCTGACCAGCTTGTCCTCTTCTCCGGAATGTACCCCACGTCACACAATGTAATCATGATCGGCTCTTCATGGATGTAGAACCATTTCTTATACCAGTTGATCTAGCGATGTGTTCCATGGGCAGTGCAGGTACTAGGCTTTCATGCCATCACGGAGGTTGAGGTACACACCCCCAGCTATCTTCGAACCGCCGCTTCCTTTCTTCTGCAGATAGAAAAGATGGCGGAAAAAATCGAAATGGGGCTGGAAGCCACCATATGCTTCACAAAGATGTATGAAAGTGGCGACAAGGAGGATCGAGTTGGGATGCAGATTGCAAATCCCAATCTCGTAGTAAAGACAGAGCCCCTGGAGAAAAGGATGTACTGGAACCGCAAATCCCCACTTAAAGAAGTCTTCAAACACCACGATCTCACCTGGTTGTGGATCGAGGTACCCCTCACCTCTGGCGCATGCCATCCTGTAAGCTCCTTGTTGTGGAGTACCCCCATGGTGATGAGGTCTTCAATGGTCTGCTCATTGCTTCTCGATTTCCACCACTCCTTCGCCATGACTCCTACTTTCTTCTGCGCATCGCTTTTCGCCATGACCCTAGCCTTGCTGATGAATGAGGAAATGGCGAAGGATTGATTGGTGGTAATTTCGAAGGTATTAGGGTTGGCGAGAGGAAGAACATGGTTGCGGCTGCGAATGGCAATGGGGTTCAGTAAAAAGTAACTTACCTATCTTATACTGTATTTAACCCAAGAGTTATGCCATTTCATCTGCCCGAGATTCTTGGGAGACGTGCGCATGTGCCGTAGATGGTTGTTTTCATAGCCTCGAGATCTATGCTAATATATGCGCCTCTTCGTTGCCAGTGTGGGAGGGCCCACGCTGACACACCTACTTACAGGTGCCACGCAACTGTTTGCTTAAAAAGACAAAAAGGCAGTATGACGTGCTATACCCGTCTACTTCTTTGACCAGACATGTCAGATTGGACTTGACAGAGCAAGTAAATAAATAAATATAAAAAATAATAGTACAAGTGGCATATGGTTTTTCGCCACACTTCTCGTGCTCAGGGACTATCGCGACTATCCTTGTGCTCAGGGACTGTCCAGACCACCATCGTGCTCAGGGACTGTTCCGACCACCATCGTGCTCGGGGACTATTCAGACCACCATCAGTGCTCGGGGACTGTCCAGACCACCATCATGCTTGGGGACTGTTCCGACCACTCTCATGCTCGGGGACTTCCTCGACCACTCTCCTAACATTTCTCGAGACCGCTCTCCTCGGCTACATATGATTTGTACTCACATATAGTTGAGAGGCATTTATTTAGACCTTGCTACAAGGCTGATACCTCGCCTTCTAGCAAGCTCGGGGACTACATTGGTATGATGCACCTGCCGGTGCATCTCGTATTGCTTGTACGACGATTGGATTCTCAACTTCAGTGGGAGTTCTTTTTAGACCCTGGCACCACGTGCCTACGTCACCTACTACCAGGCTCGGGGACTAAGTAGGCACACTTCACCTTATGGTGAATGTGTTTATTTTATCAACCTCTAAGCTCTAACTGTTGGCCATAACTACTATTGTACAAGGGTCACTTACATTTCTTTTCAGAAATACAAGTGGGCACACTTCATCAGGAAAGAAATCTTTTTCTTTTTTCTTTAGAGCACCATGCATTCTTTCGGACAACCAGGAATCTTTGGCTATAATCGTGGTCTACTGCTTTCTGTTCTGACCAGAATACTAGCACATTCGCTTGGTCAATGTTTCAACCAGTTGGAGATGACATGAAGACGGATCGCATTAGCCGAAGGAGATCGAACGGCGTGTCACAGCATAATACATGGTACTCGAGGACTAGCTGTGGGGGTATTAACCCCTATACCCTTACAGCTAGGCTTGGGCCGGCCCAAACTAGGGGGTCTAGCCCACTAGAAGATGACGCGTGGCTCGGCCAATCTGTTTGGAGTCCCACGCAAGGAATCAAGGCAGATTTGGAGATCAAGCAAGATCCTGGTCGGTTAGAATAGGAATCCTTATCCGGCCACCTATGGCAATTGTAACTGGTTAGGATTAATTTCCAGATCTGTAACCCTACCCCCTAGACTATATAAGGTGGGCAGGGGACCCCTCTAAAAAACATCTTTCATTGACATACAACAATATAATCAAACGCAGGACATAGGTATTACGCCTTCGCGGCGGCCAAACCTGGATAAAACCTCATGTTTGTCTTGTGTCACCATCTTGTTTGTAGCTTGCGCATCTGTCTACCGATAATCTACTACCTTGGGAATACCCCTAGGTAGACTACCGACCATATTTCGTCGACAGCGATGATCCTTCGGTTTACATCGCGGGCCACGGCACGTGCGTGCCCACCATCTCCACGGCGCCTGATCTCCTCATCGACCTCCACGTACTCTCGAACAAGCTGTTGTCCGACTTTGTCTATTTCCTGCTTTCGGGCTCTTAGCTGCTCCACCCCTATGTGAGGTGGGGCCACTGTCCCCCTCTCAGTTGCACCGCCGAAGTTGCCTATCGGGGTAGTTTCCTCCGTGGAGACGCTTTCGACGTGTCCCTCAAAGGTTTCTGCCATGAAACATTCCCGGGAGGGATGATGGCTCCCCCTACTAGAGTCAGAGCTAGAGTCCGACCCCGGCCCCTCCGCGAGGAGGCCGTGGAGGGACTCCGTAATGCTTTCGATCATCCCTATGAACTTGTTGTTCAGTGGGGGATAGGATCAGTGCACTAGTGCCACAAGGTGGCTAACGATCGCCGTGGCGTTACGGAGACCAAACAGAAGCGCCGTCGGGGCACTCCGTGCGGAGTGTTCCGGAGTGAGGGTGAGGCAGCGTGGGTCCTCCCTAGGATGGCTGTGGTCCAAGGGAGACACCGGGCTGGCTCTCAAGCCTCCCAGTAGTTGAAGTTGACGGAGGGGAGAGACTAGACGGTGGCGTGGGCCAAGCGCCAACTCTCCTCCTAGCCTGACGATGAACTCTAGGTCACAGAAATGCACATGCGCGCCGGGGACCCAACTGATTGCGTGGTTAGCCATTTGAGGCCTGATTTGGAATACGCAAAGGCCCCTACCTGGCACGCCAACTGTTGATGTTTCGAACAAACACTGGCAAGTAAATTTATAATTGTTGTACGTTAGACCCGGATGGTGCACTAAAGGACACAAGATTTATACTAGGTTCGGGCCAAATGTCCCTACTGTCCAGTTTGTCACTGCTCATGTTATCGGTACCGAAAAGGGTTCGTAATAGGGGGTACAAACGGTCGAGAGAGGGAAAGGTCCCAAGTCTCTGATGGAATGGTCGAAAGGACGCCAAAAGCTCGATCACTGCTTGGCTGTATGAGTGATGTGTTGTGTGTGTTGAATAGATCTATCAAGAGTCGGTCCCTTTAGTGGGGAGCCCTACCCTCCCTTTTATAGACCAAGGGGGAGCAAGGGTTACAGATAGGAGAAAGAGGAAAATGCTGAAGGTATAGAAGGTCCTTTGAGGGAGCTGGGTCTTCCTTTTTCCCTGTGCCTACCCTGCTTAACACGACAGGCCGTGTCAGAGGTAGCATGTTCCTTGATCCTCATAGGCTATGCCCTAGCCTCATTTAGCAAGTGGGTGCATCCCATCATACGCTAGCAGACAGTGTGGCATGTCGGAGAGCCGAGCTGTGACCCCTCGGGGAGTAATAGGGGAAGTGACCATACGTCCGTCACTGTAGATGATGTGATTTCTGTCTTGGACCGTTGTGGCTGTCGTATGCCTGTGTTAGTATCCACGCCCGAGGACTAAAGGCAGTGCCTACTACACTATGGGACAAAAGTCGGCGCCTACAACACTATTTGGACACTGTTACGTCGGAAAGGGCTTAAAGCGCCTGTCCCATCGTATCCTGATGGTACCTTCCTACAGGCATGCAGGGCATGGTCCTCGACACTGCGTTTGACTTGAATGTCCTGTCGTACCCTGTGCTTGTCATCATGAAGGAGCAAGGTGCGATTGTCGGGCAAGGCGGAGCCCGCCCTCGGACGTCGGGCGAGGCGGAGCCAGCCCCTAGCCGTTGGGCGAGGCGGAGGCCGCCCTTGGATGTCGGGCGAGGCAGATCCCACCCTCGGACGTCGGGCAAGGCAGAGCCAGCCCCTAGCCATCGGGCGAGGCAGAGCCAGCCCTTAGTCATCGGGTGAGGCGAAGGCCAGCCCTCGGGGGTCGGGCGAGGCGGAGCCCGCCCTCGGACATCGGGCTGAGGCGGAGCCAGCCCTTAGTCATCGGGCGAGACGGAACCAATCTTTCGTCATTCGGGCAAGAAGCGTAGTAGTGTTCTTGTCTGACTAGAAGCGTCAACGTTCGATGGTCGTTAGTCCCACCTCATTGGGTACCCCGGTATTAGGTCCCCGACACATGGTCACTATTGCATCGAAAGTTTTATGTTGCATGATGTTGAAACATATCTTTGAGCCACAAGTGCCTTAAGCCCTGAGGCCAAGGATAAGGACTTAGGGGCAGAGACATCACTCCCTAAGCCGCCCATCTCCCTATGTCACACCACCTGTGAGCCGCTATACGCCGTAGACTAAGCCGGGACGCAAAGGCAATAAAGTAACCAAATTTTCCTTATTTTCTAATAGCCAAAAAATAATAACAAAAATTTAGATGCTCAAATACAACAAGGCAACAACTAATCACTATTCTCACCATTTGTTCCATTGTTGGAACCACATCCTCCTGATCACATTCAAAATCAATTTCCACATTTGGCTAATTGTCACACCCAATTTTAAGGATAAAATGGGATGCATAAATCTTATATGCACCCAGAGATCAATCGCACACATAAGCTGACAAATTACAAAGTATCATCATAAGTGTTTATTACATCACGAAGAATAACTCCTTACAAAAACATCAAGTCTATAATAAAAGCGGAAGAACTAGATAACTACTCTCCATGAGAGCCGCCTAAACTCCACAGGGACGTCGACTAGTGAACCACAAGTCTAGTAATCCTCAGGGTAGTCATCATAACCACTGTCATTTGTTACTCATCCGGGATTTTTATCCACATAATAAAAATAAACAAGCATAAGTACATCTCGTACTTAACAAGGATAATATGGGGTTACAAAGCTCAAAAGACTGACACTGATTGTACTGCAGGTTAGCATTTTAATAAGTTATAATTTTAGCATTAAGTAGCTTTAAGTTATACTTAAGCCCCAATTAAACCACATGATCATAACCATGAATAAGAGTCATCATTGGAATTATCATCATTAATAACATCATCATCAAGTGAGCAACTATTCTGTCAGTTTTCTGGGCCGCTCGTGTCTGTGAGCACAGCTGATATACCAGTTTTACACTCTATAAAGGTTGTACACTTTCACCATGAGTCGTGTTGCCCATATGTCTGGGTTTATAACTCCCTAAAACACTACCAAAATGAGCAGGCAAGGAGATGGGTGTTGGCGGTCCTTAACTCACGAAATCTGACCGCTAAATTAATCTAAAATGACATGAAACAAATCAATAACCATAGTCATATGGTTTATTTCTGACCAGTTCCACGAGTTTTTGTGGCTCCAAGTTGTTTTGCAGGATATACTCAAAATACACGTTAAAAGGATATTAAATAGTACAGCTTGACGAAAATAGGGCACGAAAGGAATTCGAAATTTGTTTCACAGCAAAACAGTTCCGAACAAAGATTTAGAGCGTACAATTGCTAAGAGCTCGTCGATCCGATTTGGAACGAGAAGATATTAATTTTCCAATTAAAGAAAAGGAGAAGCCAACTCTACCAGCAGCATGCACGAGTTGAAATTTCTACATCCAATCCACGGATGCAACAGCAGGGCCCAACGGCCCACACGGGCAGTGAACTCTCCGAGAAGGCACAGCAGCAGATGCTGTCGGCGGTAACAGCAGCATGTGGGCTAAGAGGGCTCACCATTGCCAGCGCAAGCAGTAGCATTTGCTGTCCATGCTCACGCGCGTGAGCAGCAGCCCAGACGGTGACGGGTACAGCACAGGCAACGGCCAGAGGCGGTGGCAGAGAGCATGCGCGACCAGGCCCAAGACGACGCACTACGATGGGTCGGCAGCGTTCCCACGTACGAGGAGGCCCGGTCTTTGGTCGGTTCTGTATTACGGTGCGGCGGCTCCAAACCGACCTTGACAAGGTCGGTTCCTGGCCAGGTGTCCAAAGAGTAAAGGAAGGAAGGAATATTATCGAGATGCTAGGAGTATCTTCACTTGTCCAAGTTTCCTCCCATTTATAAATAGAGACCATCTCCCTCACTTGTGACACACAGCACAAGGGCTCTCAAGGCTCTCCTCTCTACCATTTGTTCAAGATTTAAAAGTAACTTAGCTTAGTTGAGAGTTAGAGAGAGATGCTCAAGTTCCGAAGGAATCCTCGGAGATTCGGTATAATTTTGTATCGCTCCTTTGTAAGACTCAAGTATTAATTTATTTACCTTCTCTATTCACTACTACACTCGGACTTTTCACAGCCACGTCCTAACCCCCATCACAGTCCAATTTTGGCCTCGGCAGTAAGCTGTCGGCAGTGATGATCATAGCCCTCACTGTTGCTATCTGAGACCGTCTGTGGTGTACAGTAACACCGTCATATTGGCTTATGATCCGTCCGTGCTAAGGTCCTTACTTCTGTCGTATTGGAACATGACCCTATGTTGGTATGCACTAACACCGCCACATTAGCAAATGATCCTTCTGTGTCGAGGCTATCATCACCATGATGTGGGCACATCAACCGCTTGTGTAGTGGTCACGACACCGTCGCCTTGTACTTCGACCTGACTGTCAACTATGCAGGTTCGCTGTCGCTTCGACGGCTGAGACGTCTATAGAGGTGAACATCACCGCCGCTTCAGCATATGAACCGTTAGTACAAAGGTCATGGTCACCATCGCCTTGCACAACGATCCGCCTTTGATGATCGTTTAGTCAGGTGTCGGGTTACTAAACGATTCGGCGGTGATACACTTTTGATCCCTGCCACATAATACGTATAGCGACGATGTTGGACGTTTGCACCACCAACAGCAGTGGTGATAACAAAACAATAAAATAGCTTACTGAACACAAAGCATACAGATATAATAATTACATCCATAAACCTTATTCTTATAATAACAATGGTCGCTTACCATAATATCATTCTCAACTGATTTCCTAACACAAGCGGTACATATATTGCAAACTAAAGGTATTGATCTCTATAGACTTACATAACGAAACAACGTAGCTATGCTCCTCCTATGTGGCACTCCTGCTTGCTAGGCAAAAATAAATATAATTAGTGCATCTTTCGGATTTATAGCTAATGCACCATGGAACCCCTCTTCTTCCTTCCTTAGCCAATGTAGGAAAATTGTTCAAAAGCACTCAAACTCAACCTGCACAAAGCAGCAGTATTAATGATATTGAACACACTATTCCTTTAGTTACCAAGCCCAAATTGTCATATATATAGAATCAAAATAATTACCTATCTGAACAAACAAAATATAGCAAATGCACATTTACTACTCTGCTAATGACTCCGTGAACAAGGGAACATAAAGAAGATAGAAAGGTCCGTTGATACATAGACTCTAGGTAGGTCTAGGATAGCGGATGACCCATGTAGGGAGGACATGAACTTTTCTATGGTTCGTGTCATATGCAAGCAGTGTTCTGTCCTCTCCAACAAGAAAAATCAAATTCCATTCAAGGTGAACTACAATCACTCTATACTCCGCATCACAAACCTCGTAACCAAATTCAATATTGTTCTATCCAAATATCTCCAGCGTGGTCACCATATGCTTCAGTGTCCATCTATTACTACCATAGTCTTCAAGGATCCAGATTGTCTTCAAGGATCCAGATTGAAAGCTGAGTCATAGTGTAAATATCAGCAGTACATAAACACAACTGACCCTAGGCTTCATGGATCGAGATTGCATCACCACATGGCTTCTATATTTTCATCCATGTCTTTCCATCCATATCAACAGCAACAATCTAAGAGAACTCGAGCCAATGCATAAAACCATTAAGAAACACACTTCTCGCATATGTGGATACTATAATACCGTCGCCTCATTCAGATTCTTTAAAGCTCCAAGCTGCACTCTTAGATGAGTAAATGCTCACACCTACGGAATCACCCTCCCTCATCTTCCCATATTCAAACACATGGAAGTGAGAGGAGACTGTCGGATCGAACCCAAAGGAGCCTCGCCACAAGAACGGAGGTTATCCGGTAATAGCAACCATTTGTTAGTCGCTGGATTGTAGACAACATAGCGACACCCAAAACACCAGCAGAGGATGAGGCCGCTGCAGCAATCTGAGATGACAACATCATGAATGGGGAAGGGCAAGAAGGACAAGGAGGGGTGTTCACCGGTGACGCTGGTGAAGTGGCGTTTTTCTTTCCAAGTGCGATAGAAGAATCCGGCAATAATCTAGGGGCAGCTCTTTTTGGTACTCGGTGTTTGAGATGAGGTGGTTCTAGGAGCGGCAGACACACTTGTAGCTACACAAGGAGCCGACAGTGAGGCGGCGGAGGATGAGGACCAAGACATGGTCTATTAGGATGCCCACTCCCTTCATCTTGTTTGGGACCTCCTCCATCTTAACAAGGATCTGCTAGAGTGGCACACACACACTAATCAGATAGATGCTTGCTTCCTACTTATACTTACATGAGTGAAGAGGGGAATTAAAATCCAAGAAACATAGATAAGGGAAGTGCGAAAGCATTACCCTTACGTTTGGATCTTGTAGCAGTGAGCTCGAGCGGGCACAACGGTGAGTACCACCTTGGTCACCGGTGCATCTGTGGGGGGCAGTGAGGTGTACCGACACCACGGCGTGGAGCACTAGATTGTCGGTGGTGAGTGGCAGTGATGGAGAATAGTAGCACTAAGGTGGAGGCAGATAGGGTGGGGGAAGTAGGCGGTATTTGTAAGCTAAAGTAGGAGCCGTGGGAATGTAAATTTGAGCAAAACTTTGTAAATACACGCAGGGAGACTTGGGCGGTCTTGGAAATTGACGATAGAGGCGCCATCCTGAGTTCCTGACCGTCTAGAAGCAGGCAGTGAAGGCTACCGGCGATGGTGGTTGCATGTTACGAATATCACCTAACGACGGACAGTGACATACGGTCATGAAATCTAAGGTGCTCGGGGGCTACCATCACACTACCAGTTGTAGAAGACCGCTTCTCCATCACACAAAATAAACATCGCAGCAAAGATAAGGAAGATCCCAAAAAATACATAAGTTAAGAACATTTCATATTTCATCTAAATAAAATATACATATTCTACGCTAAAAATTCAGTACATAAAATAAAAATCCTACTACAAGAATAGCTTCAGCGAGATGCGGATGACCCTCCAGTCGGGCCTTCTCCCTAGGCTTGTAGTAGGGGCCCTTTCCCATGCGACGCTTGGGTTTATTGTGTTAATTAAAATATAGTTAGATTCAATTGGTGACAGAAACTACGTAGTAACTTATAAAATTGAAAGAAGGTTGATCACAAAAAACATCATCACAGTAGAGTTATTTCTTCAGTGCCTTCTCCTTGCGCACTTCCTTGTCAGCCCTATTGGCCGCGTGGCGCTTGTCCCTATGAGCCTTCATCGCCTGATTGCCGCTGCTAGTCCCCAACTCCACCAAGCTCGCAGTCGTGGGCCATGGTGTCGTTGCTCAAGATATACTTGGCCAAAGCACTATGCTCGGGCCCAGAGATCCCCTTGCCTCTACAAGACTTCCCATTGGCGTGTTGCAGCAACTCGCGAAGACTCCAGGATGACACTTTCTTGCCACAGCAAAAAGGACACACAAAGGTGCCCTCGCCATAACCACAAAACCTGATGCCTCCATTGGAGAGGCCAAGTAGGAGCTCACTCTCCTTCTCTTCGAATTCAGCCTCATCTGAATATGAGTTTTCGCTCTCGGAGTCACTGTGGCCTGCCATGCTTGTAGAGGAGGTGGACGAAAGAAAGAAAAGATCAAATGCAAAATTTTGCAAGTTTAGAGTGGAGAAAGAAACACACCATAACCCCTTCTTATACGAAGCAATGGCGACGATTAGCATGGCAGCGTCGACTTCCATAGGCGCATATTTTCTATAGCCACGCCTCGTAGTGTACCCTACGCGTCCATTCAATGGCGACCATTTGCATGGCAGCGTCAATTCCCAAGGCGCGTATTTCACATCGCTTGGCCGGGCAACGTACCCAAAGCGTTCTAAAACATTGGAAAAGCAACTGCCACAATGGTCATCAATTAGGAGTGTGATTCACACGTAAGAACACGGCATACCCAACAATGATGTTGTGGGCTACGCGCCATGGAGATTGTGTCCAACGTCCAAGATCAAGTGGCACAGTGCACTGCGTGGCCGGACAATACTCTTTAAATAACCAAGAAACAAAGTTTCATCACAATAACCCCTCCACAATCAAATTCCCCCCCCCCAAAAAAAACTCCTCCTCAATCAACGTATGTCGCGCTATCCACATGTCGTACCTCCATCCACACCGGCAATAATGGCAGCGAGGCAGCGCCCCACATCACTGACGGCGCTCCCTGCTGAGGTGCAAATTGAGATCGACGATGACCCCGCTGTGACCTCGGAGCGGCCCATGGATGAACTCCGCAGCCTACGAGTGACGTGCTCGTCCATGCGCTACATCTATAGTGACCCTACCATCAGGTCGGCGTGTGGCAGTGATCGGTGTAGATGCGGGGCGAGGTCATTGTGGCAAACCCACCCTAAATAACACGCTTTGGAGGTGCTCGTCTTTCCTAGACACTAAGCACCTCGAAAGTGAGCTACATCGGACAGTTTTCATCGAGCACACCCCAAGGGAGAACTCGAAACTAATCTATGTTTTACATCCAGAATCCAATAATGAGTACGAGCTTACAACACTTAGTCCATTTCATACAACAAGAGTTCTTGGAAATTATTTATTACAATACCAAAGTCCAAAGTGCTGATAATTAAACAGCGGAATGAAAATAAACATCTAGCAGAAACGATACAAGGATCCGTATGTGCCCACTAGATGAATCCTCCACACAAGAGCTACTCCTCAAGTTGCACCTGCAACATGGGTAAAATAAACCCTGAGTACACAATATACTCACAAGACTTACCCGACTAGTTGGAATAGTTTCTCGACTCTCAAGGATATGTAGGCAATATGGGTTTGTTGTTTTCTTTTTGTTTGTGGAAAGCCTTACTAATAGTTCATCCTTACAATCAAGTTTTATTAGCAGTCATAATTACTTCATTAGCTAACCATTCTAGGTAAGCACCTGTTCTACTTTCAAGCAAGGGTTAAGCAATCAGAACCACTTCACCATCTTTCATCTTCCAGTTTTTACTACGGTGCTAGAACATAGCCAATTCATACCGTCTCACAAAAACGGTGATTTGCGAATCAATGTATCCCTAGCTGAGTACCCTAAAACACATGCCCCGTTTGTACCCTAGGTACAAACAAGACCAACCCATTCCACTCCTAGTCATGGGGTCTAGGTCCCCGTCCAAACTTAGACTCCAAGCCCCCATACTTGAGACCTAGTCTCAACATGGTGCTTAGACCTCCACCTTTCTCCACCTCCAATAAGTCGGTATAGAAAGAGCCAGAACCCATGATAAGAGCGTAACGAGCCTTCCCGCTCCCATAAGCAAGTATGTGCTCAGGATAATAAGTTTGTGACCTGACTACCATCCATAGCAACGGATGGTTCTTAATCGACACGAACAGAGAAAATAGTGTAACCAAACTAAGCCCCATTGGCCAAGGACACAACCTGTTACACCAATACCCATACCATATCCCTACCCTATCTCCATTTTTCCTTTCATCATTTTATTATGAGAGTAATAATAATCCCTTATCGTGAGCAACGGCAGGTTACTCACGCTACCGATGACCTAAGCATAGCATCTACTCAAACCTACACTAGTAAGACTCTTAGGACAGGTATATCTATGCATGAGGTTTCCATAAAATTCCTATAACGTAAATGCACATAACATATATAAACAGTGATTATCAAAAATAAGGGGTTATACACCGGGGCTTGCCTTGGGCAGGCACGGTGTCAGCTGAGTCAGTTAGTGGTGGCTCTGGGACCTCCTCCTACATGAGAATCTCTTCCTCATACTCCTCGATGATCTCCTCGAACTCAGTGATCACCGGTGGTCACGATCTTTGCCAGCTCGTTCTCTACAAGCATGCGATGATGATCCAACACTTAGCATTTAGGCAACAAGCAACTCTTAGACTAAGAATACACACACTAAGCTACTAAGCTAGCTCTAATGACCAAGGTACTAAGCTAACTATCATCTTTACTGAAGCAAAGTGTTGGGTTCAACTAACAAACACCTAGCTTTATAAATGAAGGATATATCTTTATTTCTGTTGATGATTTAATGTATATTGAAACAAAGAGCATTTAACTACCCTAATGCTTAGTCTATTCTAAAGCCACAAAAATTACAATGAGCACATAATAATACAATGAAGCTACTATAAAAATTTCAGAACTAAAGCTATCATCAATTTACCACCAAAATTTCCTACAATAATTAACTTAATATTATTAAGCATCTTCAATTGATTTAATAGCCCCTAATGTCAATACATATAAACATGAACTAAATACACCAATAGATGGAGCACAATTTTAGGAACCTAACCAAATTTGTTTCACATTTTTTGGACACCTACATGATTTTATATTAATTACCATAGATCAGCTTAGAAATTAAATTAGAAAACTATTTCTAATTCCATATGAAAATGAATAGCGAATCTCTTCGCATGGCCCACATGCGCGGCCCGCACAACCCAACGCGCACACGCAGCGGTCCGCTGAAGCGGCCCACGCGACATCGGCCCACGCGCGAGACAGCCTGCGATGGGGGAATCCCGCGCGCGCTGGCGCTTTTGCAAAATAGACCTCACACTTCTCCTAAATTACAACTAAGTCCTAACTGCTATTTCCCCTTCTCATAAGACTTCTCACTTAACCCCCTGGCTTTCCTAGAATTCCCTCGTGCGCACCCCTAGCTAACCCGTGCCAGGCGACACGGCGAGCGGTGGCATGGGATGGCCACGCCAGCCACCAGAGACCCGCACTAGCTTGTCTGTCAGGCCAACACTCAACTATGGTCTAACCGCCTACACCGAGTGGCAACACGGGGCGGCGGGACGCACTGGAGCGAGCTACGGCGGCGCGCGACCATCCGTGATGGTGACACAACTGCTCTAGCGAACCAAGGCACCTAAGGACCGAACCGGCTAGCGAGTGAGCATCAGTAGACTACCATGGACCTAGCCAAGGTGACGGTTGGAGAAGAGGGTGACGGAGAAGGGTTGGCCACATGCGGCTGAGCCATGCGGCGGTGCACCGTGGCGGCATGGTCGCATCAGCGATGACAGGGAGGTGGTAGCGGTTTGGCTATGGCACATAGGGTGAAGTGGGAGTCCAGGCGATTCTAGTGGTGTAGGTGAATTGGCTCGGGAGGGACGGTAGGAGGGCTGCCCTCGACCATGGAAGAGCGTGGCCTTAATAGCACGGCGGTGGGAAAACTTCAAATTGGAGCTTGGCCTTACACGGTTCGAGGCTGGGTGGGGGTCGGGCAGCGAGAGGACGTGATGTTGAAACTGTGGATGCAGTGAATTGAATGGAGGTGATCGTTCACTGGGTAATTTGATGGCGTGGCTCGATGGTGGCAGCAGAGAGAAAGAGAGAGACGGGGCATGGTAGGTGGGCTCAGCTTGGCCTTGCCTTGGCGGGATGCGGTCGGCGTGATCGTGAAGGCCCACGTGTAGGCACTAAGGACAAGCGTGCGTGTCCACGACCGGCATGGCCTGTGCGACCATAGTGCCATAAATGGCAAGACGACTGTGAGCTCTACCACGTGCGTGCGGCTGCGGCGAGCACCAAACTGGGCTAGCAGCGGGGTATGGGTGCAGAGGTAGGCACGAACGTGACGGTGAGGCGATGGCACCTACAACGGCTGTGACGCGACACAGGGCGGGTCGACTGGTGCGGCGGGATAGCCCACGTGCATGTGGTGGCAGAGCGAGCGGCAACAGCGCAGCACAGTGTCGTGGTGGTGTCGGTAGCAGCAACGTGAGGTAGGGTAGCAGTGCGCAGACACAATGAGAAGGTGACGGCGTCGACAGTGGCTTCGTCGTGGCACGGGGCGGGGCAGGCGGTAGCAGAAGCTCTGCGCGGCGGGCCATCGGCAGCCGAGCCACAACCAGGCCAGAGGCAGCCATGGCCGGCCACGCGTGGCAGCGCACGCATGCGCAACCAGTGTGGTGACATCATGCACCCGAGCTAGGTGACCGCATCCACCCTGGCGAGTTAGGCCGAGAACATGTCGTACACGCATTTTAAAGCACCTATAACAACTAAATGATTGTTTCTGGACCTAAACCATCTTCACCGTGCTCAAGATGGCATATGAGGCTACCTAACCTGAGCTAAAACACGACACCACCTCCTAACTCGATTTCACAAAATAAATCACCAAACATTGCACTATCTTGATGCTTATATATACTTAAATTCTTCTAAATCCTTGAGCTGAATTTGATTTCAAGTTCCATTTTTAGGCTATTAGAAATGTTATCTAGTAATGTTATTTTTTCACAACTAAGTATTTCATTGTCATCTACAAAGTTCATATCCCAAATTCTATTTAAGTGCCACATATATGTTCTATAGTATTTTTGTTCAATAAAAATTAGGTTTTAAACCCTACATGATATACATGAGTTGTGTAATAGCTTCTCATTTAATATTTTTATTGATCATTTTAGGTTGCAATACTTCATCTATTCATTCCATCACATGCACTAACACATAAATATAATGCTCATGATGTGTCTTAGTAAATGATTTAGGGTGTAACACCGAGGGTGTTACAGTAGTCGAACAACTGCGTCAACTACTTCGCCCTCCTTGCTAGGCTGACCCAAGTCAGCAACCCGGAGGCTTGCTTGCTCACCGGGATACAAACCGTATTCACTGGAAAACGATAGCCCTCCAGCCATGCCTCGACTATCTCACCGGCGCTACCAATGGCGGGCACAATGTGGTGGCCTATTTGGTCGTTATATTCCTCTATAGGCACAATGGCGGTGCTCGCGACAACAACACTGCGAGGCAGCACATAAGACGGGTTGAGGGCGAGGAAGAATCGCAGGCGGCGGTGGCGGGCGGCGACGGCAGACCAATGAGCAGCACTACTAGATTTTGACCCTATTGCTATTTGACGTCATTTGCATCACCACAAATTGTGTTGTAATAGAGGTGTGTTTTACAATATTTATCCAAAAAGGTGGCAATAGAGGGACTATGTTGCCACAAAAATAATGCATTGTAATTTTTATGTTCGGTGTTGCAACAGGTGAGACCTATAGCAACTCTTTTTTTAAAAGTGTTGCTATTGGTTAATAATATTGCCAGTGATGACATTTAGTTGCATTAGTATTGTTGGCCATTGCACCTATCTAGGTGCTCTTGCAACCAAATAGAACAGTGTTGCTATTGCTTGAAATTATTGCCACAGTGTTGTTGGGTTGTAATATTTCTCACGACCATTGCAATAGGTAGACCGTGTATTGCAACTAAATTTCTAAGGCGATGTAATAGCTTGTTGCTATTGCCATAGTTTTTGTTGGTTGTAATATTTCTCACAACCATTGCAATAGGTAGTTGTTTATTGCCACAAAATTTCTAAGGCAATGTAATAGTTTGTTGCTATTGCCTACAGTGTTGTTGGGTTGTAATATTTCTCACGTCCATTGCAATAGGTTAACCATGTATTGCAACTAAAATTCAAAGGCGATGTAATAATTTATTGCTATTGCCATAGTTTTGTCTGGTTGTAATATTTATCTCGACCATTGCAATAGGTAGTTGTTTATTGCAACTAAATATTTAAAGCGATGCAATAGCATGTTTCTAAGTATGCATGGTCGTCACGAGTAAGGATTCTCATTCCAGCATTCTTGGGTCTAGTTTGGACTTGGACTTAGATGTAGTGGGTTCTTGGGCCACAAGCTTTACCTATCAAAACCTTCCAAGGAGCATTAGTCTTTGACACATCAATCAACTCGGCGTAGGAGCATGGGATTTGTACACATCAGCACCAAATCAGATGTTGAAGTGGAGTATGAGCTTCTATCTAATCGAAAGAAGAAGCAAAGGCTTTTTGGTACTGCCACAAGTAAATTTTGTTGCTATAGAATAACATGTGTTGTTGCAATATTGTATTCTATTGCAACACTCCTATTTGGTGGGCCTTTGGGTGTGAAAGGCTAGGAAAACAAGGCACCAACACCCAATGTGAATAAGAGAAATTGGTGCCCTATAGATCAAGAAACAACGGCTCCATGCCCTTCATTATTAGGGCATCAACACTGCGATGCTCAACACACACCATCTACATTGACAATGCTTGCACCCTGATTCATCTTGCCTTTGGTAAAGTTCTTCTAACGATCTTGTGGGCATGTACTCTCCATGCTACAGATTTATGCAATTCTAATTGAATTCATTTTATTAGCATACTGGGTATACTAGTATGTATTTAGTAAAAAAGGCGTACCCTAGTGCAGAGAATTCCCGCTCTATGCGGGGTCTGGGAAAGGGTGTCAGTGGCAAGCCTTATCCCTCGCCTGTGCAATGCAAGGAGACTGCGACTCGAACCCAAAACCTTTCAGTCACAGGTGGTAAGACTACCGCTTGCACCAGGCCCGCCCTTCACTAGTATGTATTTAGTCAGCCTAATAATTGTTTGCTTAAGTATACTAGTATGTATTTAGTCAATTTTTTTTGGGACAAACATATACATTAGTTCATACCAACTACCGGGTCATACATTCACCCTGTTCGCTGGTTGGTGGTGGTGCTGGTTTAGACTGACTGGTGCTAGTTTTTTATGAGAAGAAAACATTATTGACTGGTTGAATAAGCCTAGGTGAGACCAAAGAGCGAACAGGGTGATTACATATATATCGTGGGTCCAAACATAGCCACAAACTTACATTAGTTCATCCAAACCAACTACCAACACATGTAGTGCTTCTATGCCAACTCCCGGGTCATATATACATATATATACACATAGACAATCAAATTACTATGCAAATAAGCCCAACAGCATATCATAACATTCACCATATTTCATTACATTCATTGTCAAGTTCATATCGACAGAAGTGACAGTTTATATAGATAAAATAAAACACAGCATTACATTCGTCCTTAGGCAGGTAAGGACATAGACTATCTGTTGAGCAAGTCCCCAGCTGCTTGACCTTGGCCATCCATAATGCCTTTTGTCCACTATGCAACCAGATAAAACACAACCACTTCTCCAAAGTAACCGCAATTCCTGTTCAAATCAATCGAATTAAGTTTATTCAAAAGCAACAGCTATAGCAAAAGGTAGTACATAGACGGTAATCAAATATCAACTTGTTGAGGAATCAAAATAGTGTAATTGAAATAAATATACAAATTAACTCATATTGTAACTTCTGGTTATCAGCACTGAATATATATATAACAAAACAATTATAATTTTGTACTATTCATGAGCACTTTTAGATTAGAATTAGAGCCATATCCAGTTATTCTTGGTGTCAAGAGCAAGAGCGAGTACCTTAGGGTCATGGAATTTGTCCATATCATGCATACACAACACGAGAAGCAACCATCACTTACTGAAGCAAAGAAATCAGTCAAAAAGGCACTTTACATATGTGTACTGCACGAAGAAACCAGATAGCTGATCCAAAAATACAATCAAACAAGGTGGTGCAGCTACAACTTTGCTACAACATGCAGTAGCCAGAACCCTTCGCAGTAGTAACCACTGCAAATACTACAGCTATGCAACAGGATGCAAATATTCCTTACCAGATTTGTGAAGGAATGAAAAATTGATCTACTGAGTTTCAGACACGGCAATATAAGTTGTGTGACTGTTTTTAGAAAGTTACAGACACCACCAATATTATAGCAATGCAACAGGATTCAGAGTTTTAGACAGCAGCACTGACATCTGAGTGAGAAGTATAACTCTATAAGCTGCTGAGTTGCTTAGTTATGGCTGTAAGTAGTACACTGGATTAGCACTAGTCATACTTTGTAAAACTAAATAAATACAGAGAATCCAGTGTTATCACCTTTCAGTGTCATTTTAGTACGTATTGCTTGCTGGTCATTTTAGTACATATTGCTTGCAATTTAATTTCATGGAGAAAGTAAATTGTTCTACCAGTCAAAACTACAGGTTGCTAAACATGTATGCTACTTAAGGAGAAGTATAAAGCAGAGCATAGGTGAGCCGAGCTGTTGCCAACTGCTGCACAGAACAGAACATTTTAGCCGAGCTGTTGCCAACAGCCAGACAAGTTTGATGGTGGCACTGTAGTAGGACAACATTTTATTAATGAAAAAAGCACCAGCAGCTGGTTTGCTTTCACAGACTCGTTGGTTTTCTCTGCAATCAAACCACACACAAAATTAATTGCATTGGAACACAGTCGTATGAGCATGAACAAAGACTGAAATCACCAACTCACAAATTGAAATAAGTGCAAACATTTCTAGTTGGAGTGCTGCTTGTGCAGACATGCTAATTAGCATCTATTTATTATTTAATATGTGCAGACATCCTTATTGGTGCACATAAGTGGTCAGAGATATTTCTTAAATATGTTCAGACTTGCATGTAGTAAATTATCAGAAATGTTCAGATAGAATATTAGACGATAGGTTAATTCCCCTAAGCATTTACTGTCCCCTATTGTGGTTGACAAACCACAGACCAGATTTGGCCTCCTAGCTGGTCTGTTCTGCATGCTGCTGCTACTGGAATATTATTTGTACTACTTAAGTGACAATTATTTGGCCCTAAACCTGTACTGGTACATGCAAAACATGAACTGAAAATACCACTAGGAGAATGATTATTAATAAATGGGTACCTTTGTGATTTCTGTAGGTTGCCAAGCACCTTGAATGTCCTGCTTGTTTGCAAGCTCCAACACTAAACTTCAGACTAGTGACTGAGAATTTTGACTTTCAAAACCCTGTGTAAAATACAACATAATTGTAGTGTTTTGGTGCAGAGCTCTGAAAAGGGAAAAAGCTCATCCATCAACATGCGGCAGCATAAATACATGCAGAGGCAGCACGCAAAAAAGAAAAAGACAATGCAATTGGTATTGCAGATATGGCTGCCTTTTTATTCAGGAAAATACTACATCTAACACTATCTGTATCAGGATATGAACACTATCTGCATGGAACATCACTACAGCTCTATATTTCAGATTGCATGAACACTATCTGCATATGAGATGTGCCCATTTTCAGTAAAGGAAGGGCAATCAGAGAGGACGTACTCTAACAGTCAGTTTCTGTATCAAGAATATTTGTAGTTAAGCAGGAATCAGTTAGTTTACCTCATCAGCATTTATATCCGAGAAGTGAACCTGAAAAGCGCAAACCATGTTATGAAAACAGCCAATTTCAGGAAGACAAGACATGAAGACAAAGTAGCCCAAAATGTTGCCAGTGCCATGGGCAGCAGATATATTAATCGATAAATATCCATGTCTTAATAAACAAAGCAAGAATACAAGCAATATTCTATCCAAATTTCTACCCAAGAATCAAACCTTTCGGCAGCCTAGTCCTTGAGTGGCATGAGCTCAGCCTTGAGCTGCTGTCTTGAGCCACATGGAGCAACGGAGCCATCTGTGTAAGAGGGCACGACGCGTGCGAGGGGCGCCTCACTGACAACGCCGTGCGTGATGTGGCTCTTCGCTGAAGTAGACCGTCTAAATGAGTCTCTGAAGTATTGTACAAAAGTGGGAAATCCAAATCGCACTGTCATGGCTGTCATTAGCCAATCACTTTGTGGCACTATCAAAATAGTAAATCATTAATCTAGAAGCCAATTGGTGCACCAGGATCCAAAGATGAAAGGAGCACGCACACACCTGTCTGAGGTTATTATCGATGCATCTGGAGTTGGCAGTGGTCTTGTTGGGGTAGTCCATGACATTGCTGCGCAGCTCCCTGATAGATCTCTCGAACTTGTAGTTGTAGTAGTAGAGATCGAACTGCGAGAGCTTGCCCCTGATGTCGTCAAGAGAAGGCGAGGAGCTGCGCGTAGAGGACTTAAACATGACGTTGCTGCCCAAAAAGACATATTTTATTTATAAGTATTAGCCAATAATATACTTTTTGAGAACCCCGCTGTGACCTCGGAGCGGCCCATGGATGAACTCCGCAGCCTACGAGTGACGTGCTCGTCCATGCGCTACATCTATAGTGACCCTACCATCGGTCGGCAGTGTCGGTGATGTGTAGATGCGGGGCGAGGTCGTTGTGGCAACCCGCCCTAAATAACACGCTTTGGAGGTGCTCATCTTTCCACTAGACACTAAGCACCTCGAAAGTGAGGCTACATCGGACAGTTTTGTCGAGCACACCCCAAGGGAGAACTCGAAATAATCTATGTTTTACCAATCCAGAATCCAATAATGAGTACGAGCTTACAACACTTAGTCCATTTCATACAACAAGAGTTCTTGGAAATTATTTATTACAATACCAAAGTCCAAAGTGCGATATTAAACAGCGGAAATGAAAATAAACATCTAGCAGAAACGATACAAGGATCCGTATGTGCCCACTAGATGAATTCCTCCACACAAGAGCTACTCCTCAAGTTGCCACCTGCAACATGGGTAAAATAAACCCTGAGTACACAATATACTCACAAGACTTACCCGACTAGTTGGAATAGTTTCTCGACTCTCAAGGATATGTAGGCAATATGGGTTTGTTGTTTTCTTTTTGTTTGTGGAAAGCCTTACTAATAGTTCATCCTTACAATCAAGTTTTATTAGCAGTCATAATTACTTCATTAGCTAACCATTCTAGGTAAGCACCTGTTCTACTTTCAAGCAAGGGTAAAGCAATCAGAACCACTTCACCATCTTTCATCTTCCAGTTTTTACTACGGTGCTAGAACATAGCCAATTCATACCGTTCTCACAAAAACGGTGATTTGCGAATCAATGTATCCCAGCTGGAGTACCCCTAAAACACATGCCCCGTTTGTACCCTAGGTACAAACAAGACCAACCCATTCCACTCCTGTCATGGGGTCTAGGTCCCCCGTCCAAACTTAGACTCCAAGCCCCCATACTTGAGGACCTAGTCTCAACATGGTGCTTAGACCTCACCTTTCTCCACCTCCAATAAGTCGGTATAGAAAGAGCCAGAACCCATGATAAGAGCGTAACGAGCCTTCTCCCGCTCCCATAAGCAAGTATGTGCTTCAGGATAATAAGTTTGTGACCTGACTACCATCCATAGCAACGGATGGTTCTTAATCGACACGAACAGGGAAATAGTGTAACCAAACTAAGCCCCATTGGCCAAGGACACAACCTGTTACACCAAATACCCCATACCATATCCCCTACCCTATCTCCATTTTTCCTTCATCATTTTATTATGAGAGTTAATAATTAATCCCTTACGTGAGCAACGGCAGGTTACTCACGCTACCGATGACCTAAGCATAGCATCTACTCAAACCTACACTAGTAAGACTCTTAGGACAGGTATATCTATGCATGAGGTTCCATAAAATTCCTATAACGTAAATGCACATACACATATATAAACAGTGATTATCAAAAATAAGGGGTTATACACCGGGGCTTGCCCTGGGCAGGCCGCGGTGTCAGCTGTGAGTCAGTTAGTGGTGGCTCTGGGACCTCCTCCTACATGAGAATCTCTTCCTCATACTCCTCGATGATCTCCTCGAACTCGTGATCACCGGTGGTCACGATCTTTGCCAGCTCGTTCTCTACAAGCATGCGATGATGATCCAACACTTAGCATTTAGGCAACAACAACTCTTAGACTAAGAATACACACACTAAGCTACTAAGCTAGCTCTAATGACCAAGGTACTAAGCTAAACTATCATCTTTACGAAGCAAAGTGTTGGGTTCAACATAACAAACACCTAGCTTTATAAATGAAGGATATATCTTTATTTCTGTTGATGATTTAATGTATATTGAAACAAAGAGCATTTAACTACCCTAATGCTTAGTCTATTCTAAAGCATAAAAATTACAATGAGCACATAATAATACAATGAAGCTACTATAAAATTTCAGGACTAAAGCTATCATCAATTTACCACCAAAATTTCCTACAATAATTAACTTAATATTATTAAGCATCTTCAATTGATTTAATAGCCCCTAATGTCAAACATATAAACATGAACTAAATACACCAATAGATGGAGCACAATTTTAGGAACCTAACCAAATTTGTTTCACATTTTTTGGACACCTACATGATTTTATATTATTACCAGATCAGCTTAGAAATTAAATTAGAAAAACTATTTCTAATTCCATATGAAAATGACAATAGCGAATCTCTTCGCATGGCCCACATGCGCGGCCCGCACAACCCAACGCGCACACGCAGCGGTCCGCTGAAGCGGCCACGCGACATCGGCCCACGCGCGAGACAGCCTGCGATGGGGGAATCCCGCGCGCGTGGCGCTTTTGCAAAATAGACCTCACACTTCTCCTAAAATTACAACTAAGTCTAACGCTATTTCCCCTTCTCATAAGACTCATCTTTAACCCCCTGGCTTTCCTAAGAATTCCCTCGTGCGCACCCCTAGCTAACCGTGCCAGGCGACACGGCGAGCGGTGGCATGGGATGGCCACGCCAGCCACCAGAGACCCCGCACTAGCTTGTCTGTCAAGCCAACACTCAACTATGGTCTAACCGCCTACACCGAGTAGCAACGCGGAGGCGGCGGGACGCACTGGAGCGAGCTGCGGCGGCGTGCGACCATCCGTGATGGTGACACAACTGCTCTAGCGAACCAAGGCACCTAAGGACCAAACCGGCTAGCGACTGTGAGCATCAGTAGACTACCATGGACCTAGCCAAGGTGACGGTTGGAGAAGAGGGTGACGGAGAAGGGTTGGCCACATGCGACTGAGCCGTGCGGCGGGTGGCACCGCGGCGGCACGGTCGCATCAGCGACGACAGGGAGGTGTGTAGCGGTTTGGCTATGGCACATAGGGTGAAGTGGAGTCCAGGCAATGCTAGGTGGTGTAGGTGAATTGGCTCGGGAGGGACGGTAGGAGGGCTGCCCTCAACCATGGAAGAGCGCGGCCTAATAGCACGGCGGTGGGAAAACTTCAAAATTGGAGCTTGGCCTGGTTCGAGGCTGGGTGGGGGTCGAGCAGCGAGAGGACATGATGTTGAAACTGTGATGCAGTGAATTGAATGGAGGTGATCGTTCGCTGGGTAATTTGATGGCGTGGCTCGATGGTGGCAGCAGAGAGAGAAAGAGAGAGACGGAGCACGGTAGGTGGGCTCAGCTTGGCCTTGCCTTGGTGGGATGCGGTCGGTGTGATCGTGAAGGCCCACGTGTAGGCGCTAAGGACAAGCGTGCGCATCCACGACCGGCATGGCCTGTGCGACCACAGTGCCATAAATGGCAAGACGACTGTGAGCTCTACCACGTGCGTGCGGCTACGGCGAGCACCAAACTGGGCTAGCAGCGGGGTATGGGTGCAGAGGTAGGCACGAACATGACGGTGAGGCGACGGCACCTACAACGGCTGTGACGCGACACAGGGTGGGTCGATGGTGCGGCGGGGATAGCCCACGTGCATGTGGTGTAGAGCGAGCTGGGCAACAGCGCAGCACAGTGTCGTGGTGGTGTCGGTAGCGGCAACGTGAGGTAGGGTAGCAGTGCGCAGACACAATGAGAAGGTGACGGCGTCGACAGTGGCTTCGTCGCGGCACGGGGCGGGGTAGGCGGCAGCAGAAGCTCTGCGCGGCGGGCCATCGGTAGCCGAGCCACAACCAGGCCAGAGGCAGCCATGGCCGGCCACGCGTGGCAGCGCACGCATGCGCGACCAGCGTGGGTGACATCATGCACCCGAGCTAGGTGACCGCATCCACCTGGCGAGTTAGGCCGAGAACATGTCGTACACGCATTTTAAAGCACCTATAACAACTAAATGATTGTTTCTGGACCTAAACCATCTTCACCGTGCTCAAGATGGCATATGAGGCTACTAACCTGAGCTAAAACACGACACCACCTCCTAACTCGATTTCACAAAATAAATCACCAAACATTGCACTGTCTTGATGCTTATATATACTTAAATTCTTCTAAATCCTTGAGCTGAATTTGATTTCAAGTTCCATTTTTAGGCTATTAGAAATGTTATCTAGTAATGTTATTTTTTCACAACAAGTATTTCATTGTCATCTACAAAGTTCATATCCCAAATTCTATTTAAGTGCCACATATATGTTCTATAGTATTTTTGTTCAATAAAATTAGTTTTAAACCCTACATGATATACATGAGTTGTGTAATAGCTTCTCATTTAATATTTTTATTGATCATTTTAGGTTGCAATACTTCATCTATTCATTCCATCACATGCACTAACACATAAATATAATGCTCATGATGTGTCTTAGTAAATGATTTAGGTGTAACACCGAGGGGTGTTACAGTCGTCGAACAACTGCGTCAACTACTTCGCCCTCCTTGCTAGGCTGACCCAAGTCAGCAACCCGGAGGCTTGCTTGCTCACCGGGATACAAACCGTATTCACGGAAAACGATAGCCCTCCAGCCATGCCTCGACTATCTCACCGGCGCTAACCAATGGCGGGCACAATGTGGTGGCCTATTTGGTCGTTATATTCCTCTATAGGCACAATGGCGGTGCTCGCGACAACAACACTGCGAGGCAGCACATAAGACGGGTTGAGGGCGAGGAAGAATCGCAGGCGGCGGTGGCGGGCGGCGACGGCAGACCAATGAGCAGCACTACTAGATTTTGACCCTATTGCTATTTGACGTCATTTGCATCACCACAAATTGTGTTGTAATAGAGGTGTGTTTTACAATATTTATCCAAAAAGGTGGCAATAGAGGGACTATGTTGCCACAAAAATAATGCATTGTAATTTTTATGTTCGGTGTTGCAACAGGTGAGACCTATAGCAACTCTTTTTTTAAAAGTGTTGCTATTGGTTAATAATATTGCCATGATGACATTTAGTTGCATTAGTATTGTTGGCATTGCACCTATCTAGTGCTCTTGCAACCAAATAGAACAGTGTTGCTATTGCTTGAAATTATTGCCACAGTGTTGTTGGGTTGTAATATTTCTCACGACCATTGCAATAGGTAGACCGTGTATTGCAACTAAATTTCTAAGGCGATGTAATAGCTTGTTGCTATTGCCACAGTTTTTGTTGGTTGTAATATTTCTCACAACCATTGCAATAGGTAGTTGTTTATTGCCACAAAATTTCTAAGGCAATGTAATAGTTTGTTGCTATTGCTACAGTGTTGTTGGGTTGTAATATTTCTCACGTCCATTGCAATAGGTTAACCATGTATTGCAACTAAAATTCAAAGGCGATGTAATAATTTATTGCTATTGCCATAGTTTTGTCTGGTTGTAATATTTATCTCGACCATTGCACTAGGTAGTTGTTTATTGCAACTAAATATTTAAAGCGATGCAATAGCATGTTTCTAAGTATGCATGGTCGTCACGAGTAAGGATTCTCATTCCAGCATTCTTGGGTCTAGTTTGGACTTGGACTTAGATGTAGTGGGTTCTTGGGCCACAGCTTTACCTATCAAAACCTTCCAAGGAGCATTAGTCTTTGACACATCAATCAACTCGGCGTAGGAGCATGGGATTTGTACACATCAGCACCAAATCAGATGTTGAAGTGGAGTATGAGCTTCTATCTAATCGAAAGAAGAAGCAAAGGCTTTTTGGTACTGCCACAAGTAAATTTTGTTGCTATAGAATAACATGTGTTGTTGCAATATTGTATTCTATTGCAACACTCCTATTTGGTGGGCCTTTGGGTGTGAAAGGCTAGGAAAACAAGGCACCAACACCCAATGTGAATAAGAGAAATTGGTGCCCTATAGATCAAGAAACAACGGCTCCATGCCCTTCATTATTAGGGCATCAACACTGCGATGCTCAACACACACCATCTACATTGACAATGCTTGCACCCTGATTCATCTTGCCTTTGGTAAAGTTCTTCTAACGATCTTGTGGGCATGTACTCTCCATGCTACAGATTTATGCAATTCTAATTGAATTCATTTTATTAGCATACTGGGTATACTAGTATGTATTTAGTAAAAAAGGCGTACCCAGTGCAGAGAATTCCCGCTCTATGCGGGGTCTGGGAAAGGGTGTCAGTGGCAAGCCTTACCCTCGCCTGTGCAATGCAAGGAGACTGCGACTCGAACCCAAAACCTTTCAGTCACAGGTGGTAAGACTACCGCTTGCACCAGGCCCGCCCTTCACTAGTATGTATTTAGTCAGCCTAATAATTGTTTGCTTAAGTATACTAGTATGTATTTAGTCAATTTTTTTTGGGACAAACATATACATTAGTTCATACCAACTACCGGGTCATACATTCACCCTGTTCGCTGGTTGGTGGTGGTGCTGGTTTAGACTGACTGGTGCTAGTTTTTTATGAGAAGAAAACATTATTGACTGGTTGAATAAGCCTAGGTGAGACCAAAGAGCGAACAGGGTGATTACATATATATCGTGGGTCCAAACATAGCCACAAACTTACATTAGTTCATCCAAACCAACTACCAACACATGTAGTGCTTCTATGCCAACTCCCGGGTCATATATACATATATATACACATAGACAATCAAATTACTATGCAAATAAGCCCAACAGCATATCATAACATTCACCATATTTCATTACATTCATTGTCAAGTTCATATCGACAGAAGTGACAGTTTATATAGATAAAATAAAACACAGCATTACATTCGTCCTTAGGCAGGTAAGGACATAGACTATCTGTTGAGCAAGTCCCCAGCTGCTTGACCTTGGCCATCCATAATGCCTTTTGTCCACTATGCAACCAGATAAAACACAACCACTTCTCCAAAGTAACCGCAATTCCTGTTCAAATCAATCGAATTAAGTTTATTCAAAAGCAACAGCTATAGCAAAAGGTAGTACATAGACGGTAATCAAATATCAACTTGTTGAGGAATCAAAATAGTGTAATTGAAATAAATATACAAATTAACTCATATTGTAACTTCTGGTTATCAGCACTGAATATATATATAACAAAACAATTATAATTTTGTACTATTCATGAGCACTTTTAGATTAGAATTAGAGCCATATCCAGTTATTCTTGGTGTCAAGAGCAAGAGCGAGTACCTTAGGGTCATGGAATTTGTCCATATCATGCATACACAACACGAGAAGCAACCATCACTTACTGAAGCAAAGAAATCAGTCAAAAAGGCACTTTACATATGTGTACTGCACGAAGAAACCAGATAGCTGATCCAAAAATACAATCAAACAAGGTGGTGCAGCTACAACTTTGCTACAACATGCAGTAGCCAGAACCCTTCGCAGTAGTAACCACTGCAAATACTACAGCTATGCAACAGGATGCAAATATTCCTTACCAGATTTGTGAAGGAATGAAAAATTGATCTACTGAGTTTCAGACACGGCAATATAAGTTGTGTGACTGTTTTTAGAAAGTTACAGACACCACCAATATTATAGCAATGCAACAGGATTCAGAGTTTTAGACAGCAGCACTGACATCTGAGTGAGAAGTATAACTCTATAAGCTGCTGAGTTGCTTAGTTATGGCTGTAAGTAGTACACTGGATTAGCACTAGTCATACTTTGTAAAACTAAATAAATACAGAGAATCCAGTGTTATCACCTTTCAGTGTCATTTTAGTACGTATTGCTTGCTGGTCATTTTAGTACATATTGCTTGCAATTTAATTTCATGGAGAAAGTAAATTGTTCTACCAGTCAAAACTACAGGTTGCTAAACATGTATGCTACTTAAGGAGAAGTATAAAGCAGAGCATAGGTGAGCCGAGCTGTTGCCAACTGCTGCACAGAACAGAACATTTTAGCCGAGCTGTTGCCAACAGCCAGACAAGTTTGATGGTGGCACTGTAGTAGGACAACATTTTATTAATGAAAAAAGCACCAGCAGCTGGTTTGCTTTCACAGACTCGTTGGTTTTCTCTGCAATCAAACCACACACAAAATTAATTGCATTGGAACACAGTCGTATGAGCATGAACAAAGACTGAAATCACCAACTCACAAATTGAAATAAGTGCAAACATTTCTAGTTGGAGTGCTGCTTGTGCAGACATGCTAATTAGCATCTATTTATTATTTAATATGTGCAGACATCCTTATTGGTGCACATAAGTGGTCAGAGATATTTCTTAAATATGTTCAGACTTGCATGTAGTAAATTATCAGAAATGTTCAGATAGAATATTAGACGATAGGTTAATTCCCCTAAGCATTTACTGTCCCCTATTGTGGTTGACAAACCACAGACCAGATTTGGCCTCCTAGCTGGTCTGTTCTGCATGCTGCTGCTACTGGAATATTATTTGTACTACTTAAGTGACAATTATTTGGCCCTAAACCTGTACTGGTACATGCAAAACATGAACTGAAAATACCACTAGGAGAATGATTATTAATAAATGGGTACCTTTGTGATTTCTGTAGGTTGCCAAGCACCTTGAATGTCCTGCTTGTTTGCAAGCTCCAACACTAAACTTCAGACTAGTGACTGAGAATTTTGACTTTCAAAACCCTGTGTAAAATACAACATAATTGTAGTGTTTTGGTGCAGAGCTCTGAAAAGGGAAAAAGCTCATCCATCAACATGCGGCAGCATAAATACATGCAGAGGCAGCACGCAAAAAAGAAAAAGACAATGCAATTGGTATTGCAGATATGGCTGCCTTTTTATTCAGGAAAATACTACATCTAACACTATCTGTATCAGGATATGAACACTATCTGCATGGAACATCACTACAGCTCTATATTTCAGATTGCATGAACACTATCTGCATATGAGATGTGCCCATTTTCAGTAAAGGAAGGGCAATCAGAGAGGACGTACTCTAACAGTCAGTTTCTGTATCAAGAATATTTGTAGTTAAGCAGGAATCAGTTAGTTTACCTCATCAGCATTTATATCCGAGAAGTGAACCTGAAAAGCGCAAACCATGTTATGAAAACAGCCAATTTCAGGAAGACAAGACATGAAGACAAAGTAGCCCAAAATGTTGCCAGTGCCATGGGCAGCAGATATATTAATCGATAAATATCCATGTCTTAATAAACAAAGCAAGAATACAAGCAATATTCTATCCAAATTTCTACCCAAGAATCAAACCTTTCGGCAAGCCTAGTCCTTGAGTGGCATGAGCTCAGCCTTGAGCTGCTGTCTTGAGCCACATGGAGCAACGGAGCCATCTGTGTAAGAGGGCACGACGCGTGCGAGGGGCGCCTCACTGACAACGCCGTGCGTGATGTGGCTCTTCGCTGAAGTAGACCGTCTAAATGAGTCTCTGAAGTATTGTACAAAAGTGGGAAATCCAAATCGCACTGTCATGGCTGTCATTAGCCAATCACTTTGTGGCACTATCAAAATAGTAAATCATTAATCTAGAAGCCAATTGGTGCACCAGGATCCAAAGATGAAAGGAGCACGCACACACCTGTCTGAGGTTATTATCGATGCATCTGGAGTTGGCAGTGGTCTTGTTGGGGTAGTCCATGACATTGCTGCGCAGCTCCCTGATAGATCTCTCGAACTTGTAGTTGTAGTAGTAGAGATCGAACTGCGAGAGCTTGCCCCTGATGTCGTCAAGAGAAGGCGAGGAGCTGCGCGTAGAGGACTTAAACATGACGTTGCTGCCCAAAAAGACATATTTTATTTATAAGTATTAGCCAATAATATACTTTTTGAGAACTCAAACATATTCATGCTTATTTATTGGAATTACTTAAAAATGCTACTGCACTTGCCAACACACGAGAAAATCCGGTGCTGTATCTAAACTGTAAATAGCATGGACAAAATTCAGAGAATAGCAACACTGGCAAAACTCAGGTACAGCTGAAAAAACAATCAAGCAGCATAGTAAGTCATGCTCAAACAATCTAATCTGTCCAACGGAGCAGCAAAACAGTAAACAGCATAGTACACTTCTCACGCACACAATAACAACAACAACAAAGCCTTAAGTCCCAAACAAGTTGGGGTAGGCTAGAGTTAAAACCCAGCAGAAGCAATCAAGGTTCAGGCACGTGAATAGCTGTTTTCCAAGCACTCCTATCTAAGGCTAAGTCTTTGGATATATTCCATCCTTTCAAGTCTCCTTTTAATGCCTCTACCCAAGTCAACTTCGGTCTTCCTCTGCCTCTCTTCACGCACCGGTGCCTCTGGAGGTCTCCGTTAGACATGTCCAAACCATCTCAACCGGTGTTGGACAAGCTTTTCTTCAATTGGTGCTACCCCTAATCTATGACGTATATCATCGTTCCGAACTCGATCCCTTCTTGTATGACCGCAAATCCAACGCAACATACGCATTTCCGCGACACTTATCTGTTGAACATGTCGTCTTTTCGTAGGCCAACATTCTGCACCATACAACATAGCAGGTTTAATCGTTGTCCTATAAAACTTGCCTTTTAGCTTCTATGGTACCCTTTTGTCACATAGGACACCAGATGCTTGGCGCCACTTCATCCACCTTGCTTTGATTCTATGGCTAACATCTTCATCAATATCCGTGTACACACTTCATCCACACTTCTCACGCAAAGTGAATAAATTAATCTTCTTGACTAATAAACAAGTGCTGTATTGATTAAATAGATTACATGTGTACACACTAATAAAAAATTCAGGGAACACACCTAATCTAAACAATCTAATCCTCCTAAATTTAGCTGAACACAGAACCATCGGATTGCAGATATTTCATCAAACAAAGAAATCATGTAGATCTAGCAGGGTGAGGGATTACCTAGGCAAGGCATCTGCTTGGTTGCAGGCTTGGAGGCGTCCAGCTCATCTAACCGCGCAAGAACGTCGGCCGTCACCGTGTATACCACCCCGGCCACTCGGCGGACGCCCACACCCAGGAGACAAACCTAGGTAAGAGATCAGAGTCAGTTTGGGAGAAAGAAAAAAGGGAAATGGGAGAGAAGAGATGGAGTAATGGAGGGTGAACGCGCCTCCATGATGACTGTGAACGGGAGGGGAGCTCGAGCCACGGGGTCGGAGAGGGAGCGTGTGCCGTCAGATCGGGGATGGAGTGAGCGCCGTCGGGTCGGGGACGGAGAGCCGCGCCGCCGGGTCGGAGAGGTGGTGCTCGGCCTGCCCACGGGGGTGTGCTTGAGGAGGACCACCACCGGCCCCAGGGTGCCCTCGGAGGAGGACCGCCGCCACCTTCTTCTTTGCGGGCAAGAATGAGAGGAATTGCGGGTGAGAGATGGAAGACGATGATGAAACACAGGATGAACGATAAGGTTGTACAGGAGTGGTACGAGTAGGGGGGGAAATGGGCCGTGGCGCCAATTTGGGCACTAATGGAGCCAAGCACCAAAAGTTTGGTTTTGTTGGGTATTTGCCGCCGAGTTCTAAAAAGAGCTACAAGTGCCACTTTTTCTCTGCCAGCTCATATGATATTTAAAAATTATTTATAGGACTCTGAAAATTATCATTCTTTATTTTTATTTTTTATTACTCCATCCATCTCAAATAAGTACACGTCCCACACTTCGTGAAGTCAGACAAACTTAAGTTTGACCGGTCTATATGAAAAAATACTAAGATTTATAATATCCAATGGTCATCATTAGATTAGTTACATCATATATTGTTGTACTAATCTTATTTAGAGACGTAAATGCTAATACTATTTTCAATCTAATCAAACTTGAGGTTTGTTTGACTTCTTGAAATGCGAGACATGCACTTATTTTGGGACATAGTAAGCAGTTATATGGGTCATTGCCTATATGTAGATTACATTGCTAAACATCGAGTAAAATTCACCACCGGTCCCTAAGCTTTGCCGATGGTGTCATCTTGATCTCCGAAACTAAGTGATATCAGTGTTGAAATAAATCTTAGACTAACAAGGTCTTAGGCTTAGCCTAAACATGATCACTAACTTAATCTTACACAGAATAAATCTTAGTGACTAACCAGAGAGTTTGTAGATGCCATCTAAGCGTCTCTATAGATGTAGTGAGGTTGATGTAGATGAAGTAGATATACCAATCTTCACTAATTAAGAGCCGGGGCTCTTCTTGATAAAAAACTTAACATAGATCCGATTTGAAGCCTCGTGTACTCCTGGAATAGGAAATCGTGCTTCTAAACCCTCGTAATGCCTAATCGATCGGTTAGATGGATCTAAGTGTTGAGAGATTAGCCTTAATCCCAAATCAACCTCTCTCTCTCTCTCTCTCTCTCCTCTCTCTCTCTCTCTCTCTCTATATATATATATATATATATATATATATATATATATAATCTCGTAAATTAACATAGTAATTATCGTAACTCAAAGTGCTATAGAATAAGTTATTTTATAGCCAGTTATAGGGTAGTAGTTCTATGGGAGAGTATATTCAGTAAGCCAGCTACGAAATAAGTTATTCTGTAGCCACCTGCATTTACGATAATTTTATATACTAATTTACGATAATATCAATACATATTTACGATAACTGGGTTACTATAATATATAGGGATATTTACCATAACGTTATAGTAAACCACTTAGTAAGGAGTTACTATAATCTCGTAAATTAACATAGTAATTATCATAACTCAAAGTGGCTATAGAATAAGTTATTTTCTAGCCAGCTACAGTGTAGTAGTTCTATATATATAATATATATATATATATATATATATATATATATATAGTCTCACTTTATTTGCGAAGGATATATAGTCTCATTTTATATGGTGTTTTTGGGTCAGCTATCTAATTATGGTTGAATGTCATTCTAGTTTATTTTCCACTCCCCTTAAACTACGAAAATGCTATCCTAATTCATTTGATCAATTTTTTGGATTGACACGATGACTCAAAATAGTTTGAACTTGCATCCTTAGTCTCAAACAGACCACTTATTCTTTATTAATAAATATCCTCTTGATGTACCAGATATTATCTATCCCTATTAAACCCTGGCTATTGTAACATGCATCTCAACGATCAATAAAAACCAGCACCTTTACTTTTTGGCTTACGCCACTGAAAGCTTTAATTTGGTTTTGGTTAATTGATGAAATTCTAAGTGATAACCTAGTTTATCAAAGTGATTATGAGATAGGTAGCACTACTCCAAGTAATGAAGCAATGATAAAAATCATGGTGATGGTGATGGCATGATGATGATCAAATGTTTGAACTTGGAAAAAAGAAAGAGAAAAAACAAAAGGCTCAAGGCAAAGGTATAAATAGTAGGAGCCAATTTTATTTTAGTGATCGAGACACTTAGTGAGTATGATCATATTTAGGATCGATAGGCCATACTATTAAGAGGAGTGAAACTCATATTGAAATGCGGTTATCAAAGTGTCACTAGATGCTCTAACTCATTGCATATGCATTTATGATCTAATGGAGTGCTAACACTCTTAAAAGTATTTATGAAAATATGCTAACACATGTGCACAAGGTGATATATTTGGGTGGTGGGCACATTTGAGTAATGGTTAGAAACTTCACCAGCGGAGTGTCCCGCCCGTAGAGTGCGGACAGTCTGACGGTGCCACCGACGCCCTATACAGAAAAAACAGGGGTTCACAGAGTGACCGGACACTGGGGTGCAGTGATCGGATGCTAGGTTCAGAGTCCGGTCAGTGACAGCAGTAAGCACACGGTCTCGGTCTTGTGACCGGACGCTGGGGTGTAAACTGACCGGACGCTCATAGTCTGAGTCCAGTCAGTGCTGACGTGAGGCGTACAGAGGAAACGTTGAGTGACTGGACGTCGGGTGAGTCCAGTCGAGCATGACCGGACATGTCCAGTCGTGAAATTTCACGTTTGGAACCTTACTGGAAACGACCGGACGCTGGGGTCCTACGTCTGGTCACTTTCTAACTAACGCATCCGGTCATCACTTGACCATTGAGATCGGGTGATCGGTGTTTGAAGCCGATGACACGTGGCAAGCATCGGGCGACCGGACACTGGGGTCCTACGTTCGGTTGAACTGACCGGAGCGTCCGGTCACCCCGTATTGTGCCCAGTGAAGGGGTACAACGGCTTTATTTCGTGGGGGCTTCTATTTAAGCCCATGGCCAGCTCAAGCTCACTCTCTTGGCCATTTTGCATTGATATCGCAACCTTGTGAGCTTAGCCAAAGCCCTCCCACTCATCTCCATCATTGATTCATCATCTTTGTGAGATTGGAAGAGAATCCAAACGCATTGCTTGAGTGATTGCATCTAGTGGCACTTGGCATTCATGTTTCGCTGTTGGATTCACTTGTTACTCTTGGTGGTTGCCGCCACCCGACGGCTTGGAGCAGCGAGGATCATTGAGCGAAGGTTGGTGATTGTGTCCGGCTCCGATCATGGTGATTGTGAGGGGTCTTGTGCCTTCCCCGACGGAGAGCCGAAAGGTAACTGAAGCGCCCCTGATTTCCGCGAAGGGAAAACCACAGAGTCGATGTGTAATAAGACCGTTGTAGATCATATTACCCAAATTCTAGTCGAATATCACACCCATACAACGATAATATCAGAATACAAATAGTGCGGAAGTACATAAATTATTACATCGCTGCATTGGCGGAATCAAAAATAGCATTTATTCAGAACAGCTTGAAGATAAGATCGCCAAACTCGGGCGTAGGAACGAACCCTTCAACCGTCAAACTCCTCAGAGCTATACTCCTCAGCAGAACCTGTGTGCTAAAATTTATCAGTACAATTTGTACTGGCCACTCCCACCCTATGAGCATTGCTTTGTGAAAATTGGATGCAAGTTGGATATATTCAAAAGGAACCTATAAGGTTGGGGTTTCCTATGTTTTAGCATATCAAGTATATAATAATAGTTGGTCAACACCATTCCCACACACATTCCACCCCATTCCCTTTCTAGAGCTAGGTTTCGATCCTGGGATCGATATACCACCATCTCCACACCATCACCACATCACTACCATACCATCGCTCAGTCGACAGGCCAACTCCCTCTCGGCACTATCTCAAGGCCCGTAGCCCTTGGCTACGACCGACACTCTCTCATAGGGGAAGAGGAGAAGGACTCATCTCACTATCTAGTTTAAGCGAATCCCAGGAAAGGTCCATAGCTGACAAGTTGGCACATGTATCGATCGATCAACCATACACTCTGCAGAGGTTTTACATAACCACAAGATCTACCTTCCTCGCTGACCATCGTCAACTGGGCTGATTCCGGCCACTTGCTAGCCTAGGATAATGCCACTCTACCATTCAGCCCTGGTACACCCCAAGTCTAGTCTGGGGTGGTTGAAACTATGAGTCATGAACCGGGTCCACAAGTTCTCCATGAAGTCTCGGAAGGGTGTGGGGGAAATCCTCCATGCCCCGTACCTCCTTACACTGTCCGCTATTAACCTAGCAGTAGTGGCAATATCCTACCAAGTAGTCCGGCCGTCCCGCACCATATAGGGCGAGTGGTACGTAAGGCTTCCCGGTGAATCTGAGTACTAGTAAGTCCTTAAGGTTGACCAAGCCAGAATGTCTCCATCAGGGGCTCCATTTATCGTGCCACCACAACACCTCCACCCTGGGCTCCTCCCATCACAGGTTCACACCCAGGGCCATCTCATATACCGTTTACCCACCATAGGTATCCATCTCCAGGGGTGCCCAGGTAGCACCACATGGCATGACTTGCCCTAGGCTCATCGTATACTCCAACTTGGTCGACACAACCCTTACCCTCCACGCACCCAGGTCACACACGCAGCACTCTCCCCATAGTCCAGTTTCCACCATGCATCAATGTAGTACAAGCGTAGTAGAAGTAATAAGCAATATAGCAGCAAGCGTGTGTCTAGCCTAATAGCAGGGTATGCAGGGGTAAGGTTGCGTCAAGGTAAAGGCCATCAAGTAAGCATACTACCATGCAAGTCCTATCATTGTATGATTATAACAGTAGGTAAAGCAATAACAGTTCTATATTAGCCATGCGTAATAGGTGCTATGAGATTTGGTGGGATGTGACACCTTTAGTGTAGTCATCTCCGTACTCCTTATGGTACTCACGATCCTCGTCCGTCTGGTTCTCCTCCGAGTCTGCAACGATCGCATTATAGTCGCGTTAGTGACATCTATAGAATAGCACAAAGAAGCAATGAAAATTCAAAAGAGCCAAATGCACTCAAACATGGGTTCATTGCGTAGAGCTCAATTTTAGATGAATTTTGGTCTTGGTTTCATATTTTTCTGAGGTTGTATGAATTAGTTATGAATTTCTGAAGATTAAATCATCTCTGAAAATGGAAAAAGGCTGAATTAATCTCGGGCTGACATGTGTCACGCTGTGACTGGTCCACGTGGCATGCTAACGTCAGCATGACATCATTGGCTCAGCTCTGAGCTGACAAGTGGGGGGGCCTGCTGACGTCATCATGATGTCAGCATGATGTCATCATCGTCATCAGTTCCGACAGGTGGGTCCAGAGGCTCTTGAGTCACTGACATGTGGGTCCGGTCAAAGTCAATGTCAAGTCAACAGGTGAGTCAACGGTCAATGAATCAGGGTCACTGACGTCTGGGGCCAGTGCTGCTGATGTCAGCAGCTGACATCATCGTGATGTCAGCATGACGTCACCTTGGCTATGTTGTTAGTGACAAGTGGGACCCGCGTGACGTCGTCATGACGTTAGCATGATGTCACTTACCGACAAGTGGGTCCAGCGGCTCTGTGTCTCTGACATGTGGGCCTAGGTCAACAGTCAACGTTGATCGGTCAACGGTCAACTCGGACTAGGTCACAAACGGGCCCTGGCGGGCTTGGGTTGGGCCAGTCTGGGCCGAGCCGGCCCGGACACGTGGCATGCTGTGGCGCTGCCACGTCGTTGCCATGGGCCTCCACTGGGCATTGTCCATAGCTCGGCCCACACTATGTGGTTCATGGTGGATTGGCGTTCACGGTCCTTGGACCGTAGGCTGGGTCTTTGGTGGACCGAGTCTATGCTTCTTCTCTCTGGCCTGGTCCATGTACACCAGGTGTAGGTGCGTGCGGTCGGCGAGGGAATCCTCTGCCTCCTTCCCTGGCGTGCTCCCGCCGGTGATGTGCTCACTGGCGAGTCTTCCACAGCGGCAATGGCGTCCAATTGAAGTGGGGAAAAGCTTCACCAGGCCATGGCGAACACGATGGTGGGGTCTAGGTGGCGGCCGGAGCTTTCTAGGACATTGGCCACGGCGGTCGGCAGCTCGGTGGTGCTCGCCGGTGGTGAGGTCGCGCGTGTAGGCTGGTGGCTCGGCTAGGCAGATAAGGGCTTCTATGGGTCAGTGGGAGCACGGTGAGGGCGTCCAAGGCTGTGGCAGAACCTCCTAAGTTATAGGGCCCACATGCACCTGTCACTGTCCGACGACCTTTGACATTTATGCATATGTTTCCATTAACTTAAAAAGACTGTCGGGTGTCCTCGGGGAACCCTGAATCATCCACGATTTCCGAGCAGGATCACGTTACAGAGTCATTGCAGTATTATAACATTTATTCAAATATATGCATCAGAGTAAAAACAGCGGAAGTCTTACAATAACATAATTTACAAAACAGTAGTTTCAAACCTAGCAACTAGGTTCGATGTTTATTACAAAACAAAATAGTGGAGTGGCATTATAATATAATACAAAACACACAAGGAGATTGCCCTGCCCAAGGGCCACACATTTACTTCTCATTGTCACCACAAGGTACAACTGTCATGCAACACGATCCAAAACAGATCTGCTCATGAGGCTCACCTGCAACAAGGGTCAACGAACCCTGAGTACAAAAGTACTCAACAAGACTTAACCGAAATAAAACTGATAGAACTCAGGAATGCAGGTTCAGGGATTCAAGGTATGGTTTTAGCAATAATCGAAGTTATTTTGCATAAAAGCTCTTTCAACAAAGTTCTTTATTTCAACAATTTAAACTTCATAAAATCATATACAAAGATGACACGATCCGTAATGCGATCATGAAACTTCATATCCAACACCTTCATCAACCATTCTCAAGTTCTAGTTATTAATACTACGATGATGAACAGTGAGTTGAGTCTCCATAACCGAGGAGCAACGACGATTCGAACCGATTAAACCCAGCTGGGGATTCCAGACCACACGACATATGCAGGTCCCCGACTCACATATATCAACCTACCCTCGGATCCTCTAAAGCAAGAACGGGTCCGCGCCACCCGAGAATACAGTACTCCACCAATCTAGCCCGTTGCCACGTGGGTACACGCTATTCTTGCCATCTCTCCACTCCCAGTGCGCGAGTAGCCATTCTCGTAATAGAATCGCCAAGTTCAGGCTTACCGGAGTATGTGGTTAGTACTACAAATTCTCACCTCATGCAATTCAACAACGGACGTGCCTTAATTGACACAGGCGGAAAGAACCCGCTCACAAGACCTCCATGTCTTGTGGCTCACACACACCGAGTCCGCCTGGTCTAGATTTATTACTCCACATTCCCATATCACATGCTAACATAATTAACCGATGTTCCATTTAAAACTTGCAGGTGGCAGGTAATCACCCGACTTTCATCGTTCTACGCATAGCTAAGCAAAACTGGGCATATACGAGTTTAAAAACTGGTAATATGGTAAATATGGAATAACAAGTATGGTAATGCACCAATTTGGCTCTTACTTAACTCCTAATCACTTAATGCAGTAACGGAAAGCAAAAGCAAAATTAATTTGTAAAACACAAGGTAGGGTTGTATGCATCCGGGGCTTGCCTTCGTTGACGGAAAAGTCCGATTCCTGCGACGTCACACAAGTATTCGATCCGACCTCAATAGAAGGATTAACCTCCTCAACAGCTTGATTAACTACCACGTGTTCACCTTCGTTCACTACACGTAATAACAATACCATGTTTAACATGATGCGGAATACGAAACATGATGCTCGATGATGGATACAAAAATTAAGAATTTGAATACAACCTTCCTTCGCGGTACAGTTGCAAGTCAAACAAACTAAATCTTTTTTGTAACACGTACATCAACTGCCAAGGATCATTATCAACAAATGACCCAAGGTCATCACTCAATCCAAAATTACAAACAAAACCTAAATCACTAAAGGTTACCATTTGCTTTTATGAATTAATTATTTAATTAAAATTATGAAATAAATCAACTTATTCTAATTGAGCTCAAAATTTTAGTAAATGTTCATTACATGATAACTAAGTGGCAAAACAAATTTCATAATTTTTTGGACAAGTAAATAAGCCTAGAAAAATCATGGAAAGTCATTTATTAATTAATTGAGCAATTTTTATCATACCCCAAAAATACTGAAAATCAATATTTCAAATTTTTGTTATATAATATACATCATAGAGAATTCACACAAAAATTTTCATAATTTTTGGAGCTCTAAATAATTCTACACAAAAATAACAAATTACAGCACTATTCATTTAATTCTGAAAAATAGAAAATCCACTTAGAACGCTGAGTCACTGACAACCGGGTCCCACATGTCATCTTCAACCTCCGACGTTGACCACGGCAGCGACGGCTCTGACCGGCGATTTCTCGCCGACGGTGAGATCACCGGCGACGACCAACATACCAAAATGATCACCAAGTCTAGGCGCATCGATTTATGGCACTAACGCGATCAATTACGGACTGAACCGAGCACTACGTCGACCATGGCGGCCACGACGGCGCTGCTGCACTACGCCGGCGATGTGAGACCTGTAAAGCTTAAACGGATGGCTCAGGAAGCACCAGCAGCTCACCCCGAACGCGTTGAAGCAAGGAGCGAGGTCGGAGAAGCAACGGAGAGGCGTGACGACGATCACGGTGATCACGGCGGAGCAAAACATCGTCGGCGATGGTGTACCGGCGACTGCAGTGGTCAAAATGAACAACCAACTATGGAGTAAGCACCACAGTATCGAGACGAAACAGAATCAGCCAAAACCAGGGACGAAGATGCACCGTGGAGCTCTGGCCGCGGCGAATCGCGCTCGGCGGAGGAGTTGCCGACCGCGAGGAAGAAGACGATGCAACTCGAGTTCCTGACTTAGACTAGCTGAATTGGTGGGTTGGCTGGATGCGCAAGGATACGGCGGAGCTGGAGCACGCTTTGCCGAGATGGCAACGGCGCTAAGTCGACGGCGAGAGCTCGACGGAGCTGCGGCGGTGGCGACGGGAAAAACAGAGGAAGAAGAAAAACGACGACGACGGCGCCTTGGTTCAAATAACACGGCTCAGAAGCTCAAGGAAGCTGCGCTGTGGCCTTCACCGCGCCAGCGCAATGCCAAAGACGGCCACGACCGCGCCTGGAAGCAAACCGAAGATCGCCGGCCATGTAGCTTCGGTGGTGGACACTGTTCATCCATATTACAGAATTGCCATTCGCCAAAATTCACAAATTACTCTCAAATTTTCATAACAACTCAAAAATCTCCAAAAACAAAAGTTGTTCAAAATCAAAAGTTCTACAACTTTGCTTTTATAACCATCTTCTAGTTCGGTCTAGATTTTGAAATGATCTTTTAAATTCAAATAGGGGATATTTAACGAATTACGCCTTTTTGAATTACTCAAAATTTTTCTAAACAACTTGAAAAACTCCAAAAATAAACTTTGCTTAACTTGCCAAGCTCTACACTTTTTCTTTTGGGATCAACCCCAAAATATGCTTAGATTTTGAAATGGATTTTCAGGGTAGGATTTAAATGCTGAAAATCGGGGTTTTCTCGAAAAATTCAAAAATCCAAACAAACTTTAAATTTAAGTCAAACAATACAATTCAACACATACCACATGAATATAAACTCGTTTTAGTGTATGCATCTCAAAGTTTTCACCAAATGCCAAATGCTTTGCAATGCATATGATGATATGTCAGGTTTTAGTACTTTAAACACCCGAGGTGTTACATTCCTTCCCCCTAAAAGAAATCTCGCCCCGAGATTCAAAGCCATAGAGTAAGTAATGGAAAAGGAAATGTGTCAATCCAAAAACATCCAAAACTTGCCTATAAAACAGCTGAGGTTCCTTTACAAAACACAACTTGTAGCAACCGAGCACAACTAATACTACTCGATTCTATATTGACGCTAGAAACTCTGGAAACTTTTCTAACAAGTAATCTTCTGATTCCCAAGTAGCTTCCTCTTCTGAATGTTGATTCCATTGTATTTTATAGAACTTGATTGTCCATCTTCGAGTAACACGGTCTTTCTGATCTAACACTCGGATAGGATATTCGGAATAAGTTAAATCCGGTTCTAGTTCCACTCCTTCAACTTCAACATTCTGTTCAGGCACTCGGAGACACTTCTTCAATTGAGAAATATGGAACACATCATGCACAGCTGTGAGATGTTCAGGTAATTTCAAGCGATATGCCACTTTTCCATACCTCTCCAAAATTTGATATGGTCCAATATATCGGGGTGCCAACTTTCCTTTAACACCAAAACGATTAACTCCCTTCATTGGTGATACTTTCAAGTATACAAAATCTCCTTTGTTGAATATCAATGGTCTCCGTCGTCTATCCGCATAACTCTTTTGACGGGATTGAGCTATCTTCAAATTATTCTGTATTTGCCTAACCTTGTCTTCTGTTTCTTTCACAAGGTCAACTCCAAAGAATCTTCTTTCTCCAGGCTCAGACCAACTCAATGATGTTCTGCATCTACGACCATAGAGTGCTTCAAATGGAGCCATTCTAATGCTTTCCTGATAACTATTGTTGTATGAGAACTCGGCCAAAGGTAAGCACTCATCCCACTTATTGGAATAGTTAAGGACACAACATCTTAACATGTCTTCAAGTACTTGATTAACTCTTTCAGTCTGCCCATTAGTCTGCGGATGATAAGCTGTACTATACAGAAGTTTGGTACCTAACGAAGCATGTAAGTGTTTCCAAAAGCTGGAGACAAACTGTGTACCCCTATCTGACACTATGGTTTTTGGTACCCCATGCAAACTCATGATTCTTGCCAAATACATCTTAGCATATTGGATCGTAGGATATATGGTCTTGACTGGAAGAAAATGTGTTGACTTAGTGAGTCGATCTACAATAACCCATACTGAGTCAAATCCCTTTGATGTCTTGGGTAGACCAACAATAAAATCCATACTGATGTCCTCCCACTTCCAAGATGGAATAGGTAATGGTTGTAACTCACCAGCAGGCCTCAAATGTATAGCTTTCACCTTTTGACAGGTATCACACTTCGCTATATATCTAGCAATCTCTATTTTCATTTTAGTCCACCAGAATCTTTGCTTCAAATCATGGTACATCTTGTTGCTTCCCGGATGGATAGATAACCTAGTAGCATGTGCCTCATCTAGAATTGACTGCCGCAACTCAGGAACTTTTGGTACCACCAGGCGATCCTTGAACCATAATACATCTTCATCATCTATACTAAAACATTCTGCTTTTCCATCCCTGACTCTTTCCTTGATATGGGATATACCCTTGTTTTCCTTTTGAGCAGCAATAACTTGATCTCGAATAGTAGCTTCAACAATTATGTTGGTCAAACTTCCTTGTTGAATTACTTCTACATTCAACTTCTCCATTTCTTGGCATAAATTCAAACCCATTGTTCTCACTGTCAGACAATTGCAATAACTTTTGCGACTAAGGGCATCTGCAACCACATTTGCTTTACCCGGGTGATAATGTACTTCCAAATCATAATCCTTAATCAGTTCTAACCATCTTCTTTGTCGCATGTTTAATTCTGACTGAGTGAAGATATACTTTAAGCTTTTGTGATCGGTGTAAATATGGCACGTATTACCAAGCAGGTAATGTCGCCAAATCTTTAGAGCATGAACCACAGCTGCTAACTCCAAATCATGAGTAGGATAGTGTTCTTCATGTTGCTTAAGTTGCCTGGACGCATAGGCAATGACTCGGCCTTCTTGCATCAACACACATTCAATACCAATACCTGAAGCATCACAATAAACATCAAATGGCTTCTCGATGTCAGGTTGGGCTAACACTGGTGCAGTAGTCAACAGCCTTTTTAAAGTCTGGAAAGCCTCTTCACAATCTGATGACCAGACAAACTTGACTTGGTTCCTCAACAATTCAGTTATAGGTTTTGATATTTTTGAGAAATCTGGAATAAACCGACGGTAATACCCCGCCAATCCAAGAAAACTCCGAACTTGATGAACTGTGGTTGGCGGTTTCCAATCAAGCACATCCCTCACTTTGCCGGGATCAACTGCAACTCCTTCGGCTGACAAGACATGTCCAAGAAATTGCACTTCCCTAAGCCAAAAATCACACTTGCTGAACTTGGCATACAATTGATGTTCTCTCAAATGAGTTAGAACAATTCTAAGGTGTTTGGCATGTTCTGTCTTATTCTTGGAATATACTAGTATATCATCAATAAACACCACTACAAACTTGTCTAGCTCCGGCATGAATACTGAGTTCATCAGATACATGAAATGAGCGGGAGCATTTGTCAAACCAAAAGACATCACTAAGTATTCATATAATCCATATCTTGTGGTAAATGCCGTTTTGGGAATATCTTCAGGCTTTATCTTAATTTGGTGATACCCTGATCTCAAATCTATCTTGGAGAAAACTTTGGCTCCGGCCAATTGATCAAAAAGCAAATCTATCCGAGGTAATGGATACTTATTCTTGATGGTCACTTCATTCAACGGACGATAGTCAACACATAACCTTAGGGTCTCATCTTTCTTTTTCACAAAAATTGCCGGACATCCCCAAGGTGAAGAACTAGGTTGGATAAACCCTTTCTCAATCAATTCTTGTAACTGAGTCTTCAACTCGGCCAATTCCTTAGGTGGCATCCTATAAGCTCTCCGAGAAATCGGAGCTGTTCCAGGTTGTAACTCTATATTGAACTGTACATCCCTATCGGGTGGTAGACCGGGTAAATCTTCAGGAAACACATCCAGAAATTCACACACTACCGAAATATCTCTAATCTCTTTGACAGTAGTCGCACAAATCTTGCCCACTGATCTTCTTAGGGTTGGAAGTTGGATGAGAAGTTGAGAATTACTATCAGGCAAACTTACTCTTAAGGTCCTATTCAAAACATCTATAACAGCCTTATGCTGATACATCCAATTCATTCCCAAGATTACATCTATATCCTGATCTTTAAGGATAATCATGGTAGTGGGAAAAATATGCCCACCCAGGTTTACGGGTACCTGGTATACCATTTCCTTAGTACACAGACATCCCCCGGGCGACTGTATAAAGAAACTTTCCTTTGTTGCCCCAATTGAAATTTCATACTTCATGACAAATGTTCTATTGATGAATGAATGCGATGCGCCAGAATCAAAAAGAATAACTGCAGGGTGATTGGCGACAGGAAACATACCCATCATCACTGGCTCTCCTTCAGGAATTTCCCCGGCTTGAATATAGAACACCCGTCCTGTCTTCTTCTCATCTTTGCCCTTCTGAGCATTCTGATTGTGGTTCTTGTTTGGTGCCTGACCCTGTTGTTGATTGGCAGGGGTCTTCTGATAATTTTGATTAGCCTGCCTAGGATATGGACATTCCCTGGAGAAATGACCAGTCCTTCCACAATTGTAACATGGATAGTTGTGACCCTGGGATGTTGGAACATTGCCACCAGAAGCATTGGTTGACTGTGAGTTCGGATAGGTTATAGCAGGACGGACATTTGACTGTTGCCCGGCTTGGAACTGCGGCGGACGATAAGGAGGACGATAATGGTTTACGGGATGATAAATCACTCTCTGCCTCTTTTGGTTTCCACCAAAAGGTCCAGACGGCACATTCTTTTTCTTCTTGAGCTCCTTATGCTGCCGATACTTTGCCTCTGAAGCAATTGCAATATTTACTGCCTCATGATAAGTGATTTTCGTACAGGCTGTCATCATTGTCTGCAGTTTGGTATTCAGACCTCTCATGAACCATTTCTTTTTCTTGGCATCCATATTGACATGTTCAGATGCATACTGCGATAGATGATTAAATCTTCCCATATACTGCATTACGGTTTGATCTCCTTGCTTCAAAGCAAGGAATTCATCCAGCTTCATAGCCATCACTCCTTCCGGGATATAATGGGCTCTGAAAGCAGTGCGAAATTCTGTCCAAGTTAACGGAATGCCTGCGGGTTGCATGGCCATCAGATTTGCATACCAAGCACCAGCTGCACCTCTAAGTTGCTGGGCAGCAAACACCGGTTTCTGAAACTCTGTGCAGTGAATAAGATCAAATTTCTGCTCCATGGTCCTAAGCCAGTCATCAGCCTCTAGTGGTTCATCTGCCTTGGTGAACACCGGGGGTTTTGTATCCGTGAAATCCACATAGGTAGCCTCATGCCTGTTATGATTGCGGCCACGGTTTCCATGCATCTGATTCTGATTACTTTGAGCCATCTCATGAAGCAAACGAGAATTTTCCATAGTCACATTGACTACTGCAGCGATAGCATCAGCCAGATTGGTCGGCATTGGTGGCGGGTTGGGGATATCATCATCATCTTGTGAAGTACCAGGAATATGCGATCCCCACGTACGACGCATCTGTTCATAACAAACCAAACTTTATTCACAAGTCTTTATTCAAAGATCAAAGAGCTTACTACCCGCATTACATCGATGCCACTTATTTAAACACAAGAACACATCTAAACAAGACTACTAGCTTAACTAGATCTTCTATTACACAACTCTACTCTTTTCCGTGATTACTTCAAACTTCAGGCTCGGTATCCATTCCGGAATTGTTACCGCCTTCATCATCACTTTCATCTATCATTACTAATTCTTCAGGATCTTCTTCTTCTTCCTCTTCTGATTCACTTTCATCAGCAAGGATGACACCTGGGTCCATGGCATCAGCTTGAGGCTCATGATTCGGGTTTAGTAGATTGCTAAGCCTATGAACTTCCTCATGTAGATAGGTATTATGTTCTTCTAAATCTTCTACATAGAATTCTAGCTCATGAGTTCTAGCTCTAGCTACATCTTCCCTATGCCAAGCCTCATTTCGTCCCTCCACCGTACGAACTAACATGCTTTCGCAGTTCCTGTGTGCGGTGGTGAGACGCCTCAATTGATCCTGTAATTCTCCTAACTGTATAGCATCCAAAGCCCTATCTCTAGTAGCTTGTGCTAATTCTGCAGAAATCCTCTGTATCTCTGCTTGGGGATCAGGCCTAGAACTGCTACTGCTAGCACCATCGTTTCTAGAGGCAAGTTGGTGACGAGGAACTCCTTTGGGTCCAGTGGACTTATGGGGCGTCATCTTGGCACGAGCCATACTGTAGGAAACCAATTTAATCCAAGTAAGACCATTTGATCAAAGTCTAAAGAGCAGCTATGATGGATTACATTACTCAAACCAGTCTCACTACTCAACTCCAGACTAATAGGTGAAGGAAGTAACGAGTGAATTAATAATGATGCATGAATCGTTCTTACGAACAAAAACATCAAAGTTTATAATGCACATAAACAACATTTATTTTTATATAGGGCATAGTAAGATTACTACTCCACCACACAAGACCCTTTTAATCAAATAAGGAATGGTGAGAAAGAAACAAGATAAGTCAGAAGCAATTTGGACCAAATTATCAAGTTAAATTTAGTCATCCAAATCCTTTTGAAGTTTTTGTAAAACAATACAACAAAAACCTTGTAACGATCGCTCTGATACCATTCTGTGGCAGAACCTCCTAAGTTATAGGGCCCACATGCACCTGTCACTGTCCGACGACCTTTGACATTTATGCATATGTTTCCATTAACTTAAAAAGACTGTCGGGTGTCCTCGGGGAACCCCGAATCATCCACGATTTCCGAGCAGGATCACGTTACAGAGTCATTGCAGTATTACAACATTTATTCAAATATATGCATCAGAGTAAAAACAGCAGAAGTCTTACAATAACATAATTTACAAAACAGTAGTTTCAAACCTAGCAACTAGGTTCGATGTTTATTACAAAACGAAATAGTGGAGTGGCATTATAATATAATACAAAACACACAAGGAGATTGCCCTGCCCAAGGGCCACACATTTACTTCTCATTGTCACCACAAGGTACAACTGTCATGCAGCATGATCCAAAACAGATCTGCTCATGAGGCTCACCTGCAACAAGGGTCAACGAACCCTGAGTACAAAAGTACTCAACAAGACTTAACCGAAATAAAACTGATAGAACTCAGGAATGCAGGTTCAGGGATTCAAGGTATGGTTTTAGCAATAATCGAAGTTATTTTGCGTAAAAGCTCTTTCAACAAAGTTCTTTATTTCAACAATTTAAACTTCATAAAATCATATACAAAGATGACACGATCCGTAATGCGATCATGAAACTTCATATCCAACACCTTCATCAACCATTCTCAAGTTCTAGTTATTAATACTACGATGATGAACAGTGAGTTGAGTCTTCATAACCGAGGAGCAACGACGATTCGAACAGATTAAACCCAGTTGGGGATTCCAAGCCACACGACATATGCAGGTCCCCGACTCACATATATCAACCTACCCTCGGATCCTCTAAAGCAAGAACGGGTCCGCGCCACTCGAGAATACAGTACTCCACCAATCCAGCCCGTTGCCACGTGGGTACACGCTATTCTCGCCATCTCTCCACTCCCAGTGCGCGAGTAGCCATTCTCGTAATAGAATCGCCAAGTTCAGGCTTACCGGAGTATGTGGTTAGTACTACAAATTCTCACCTCATGCAATTCAACAACGGACGTGCCTTAATTGACACAGGCGGAAAGAACCCGCTCACAAGACCTCCATGTCTTGTGGCTCACACACACCGAGTCCGCCCGGTCTAGATTTATTACTCCACATTCCCATATCACATGCTAACATAATTAACCGATGTTCCATTTAAAACTTGCAGGTGGCAGGTAATCACCCGACTTTCATCGTTCTACGCATAGCTAAGCAAAACTGGGCATATACGAGTTTAAAAACTGGTAATATGGTAAATATGGAATAACAAGGATGGTAATGCACCAATTTGGCTCTTACTTAACTCCTAATCACTTAATGCAGTAACGGAAAGCAAAAGCAAAATTAATTTGTAAAACACAAGGTAGGGTTGTATGCATCCGGGGCTTGCCTTCGTTGACGGAAAAGTCCGATTCCTGCGACGTCACACAAGTATTCGATCCGACCTCAACAGAAGGATTAACCTCCTCAACAGCTTGATTAACTACCACGTGTTCACCTTCGTTCACTACACGTAATAACAATACCATGTTTAACATGATGCGGAATACGAAACATGATGCTCGATGATGGATACAAAAAATAAGAATTTGAATACAACCTTCCTTCGCGGTACAGTTGCAAGTCAAACAAACTAAATCTTTTTCGTAACACGTACATCAACTGCCAAGGATCATTATCAACAAATGACCCAAGGTCATCACTCAATCCAAAATTACAAACAAAACCTAAATCACTAAAGGTTACCATTTGCTTTTATGAATTAATTATTTAATTAAAATTATGAAATAAATCAACTTATTCTAATTGAGCTCAAAATTTTAGTAAATGTTACAGAAAGGCCATGTAGCTTCGGCGGTGGACACTGTTCATCCATATTACAGAATTGCCATTCGCCAAAATTCACAAATTACTCTCAAATTTTCATAACAACTCAAAAATCTCCAAAAACAAAAGTTGTTCAAAATCAAAAGTTCTACAACTTTGCTTTTATAACCATCTTCTAGTTCGGTCTAGATTTTGAAATGATCTTTTAAATTCAAATAGGGGATATTTAACGAATTACGCCTTTTTGAATTACTCAAAATTTTTCTAAACAACTTGAAAAACTCCAAAAATAAACTTTGCTTAACTTGCCAAGCTCTACACTTTTGCTTTTGGGATCAACCCCAAAATATGCTTAGATTTTGAAATGGATTTTCAGGGTAGGATTTAAATGCTGAAAATCGGGGTTTTCTCGAAAAATTCAAAAATCCAAACAAACTTTAAATTTAAGTCAAACAATACAATTCAACACATACCACATGAATATAAACTCGTTTTAGTGTATGCATCTCAAAGTTTTCACCAAATGCCAAATGCTTTGCAATGCATATGATGATATGTCAGGTTTTAGTACTTTAAACACCCGAGGTGTTACAAAGGCTCAAGGCAGGGCTTCGGGTCCTCATATGGCTGGTAGGGGCTTCATGGCATCCACGGCGGCATGGTGGCGACGGCGAGGCACGCAAGAGCACTATGGGGCACCGATGGGGCGGTCACGGCGTGGTTGTGGATGTACGCGTGAGTGCGTGTGTACCCCGAGGCCGAAGACGGCCTTGGCCTACGTGCTCCCGGTGTGGAGCGCCATGACCGAAACAGCGAAGTCCGGCGGCAGGCAGGGGAAAGACCGGGGCTCACCGTTGGTGTCGTGGGAGATAGGATGGCGGTGCAGTGGCAGGTCGTGGCAATGTAGAGACGAAGCCATGCAGTGCCGAGCAGCAACGTCGACGTGCTTGATCGGGGCGACATCCTCCGCTCCGGCGACACCAGCGACGTCGCGTGGCTTCAGCGCTCCCCCTTCTTCTTCCTCTTCTCCCTCTTCTCTCTTGGCTCGGGTGCGCTGTGGATGGCCACAAAGTGGCGGCAGGGCAATGAGAGAGCTCAGGGGCTCCTGGGGCTAGGGCTTTTATAGCCGAGCTCCATGGCATCCATGGCGGACGGCGATCGAGCGGTGGAGGTGCGTGCATTGCATCCAACGGCCCGCGCGTGGTTGTGTAGGCGCGGCGCAAGGGGAACAAGGCCATGCCCTGGGCGTGACCCCCTGGCCCGCTCCTGCCAGCGCTGTCGGCCTCCGGTCGCGTGGGCAGTTGAGGCGTGGGCGGAGAAGATTTTTAAATTGCTTTAGTTGATATGCCAGCACTAATCAAATTGCTTTAGTTGATTTGTAGATTTTTAAATAGGCTATTCACCCCCCTCTAGCCATATTAGGACCTTTCAGCCACCCCTAGGAGTGGGAGTAGAGTAGATCTCGATGAGTTCTTTAGCAAGCAGTGCTGGCATCGGTTAAGTCCAACCTCTGGTTTGTCTATGAGTATCCGTCATGACTTATATTTTGTTTGCAAGGCGACATCGGTTAGTTCTGACCTCTTATAAGCTTGGTGTAAGTTAGTTATCATTAGTTAATTGTAAGGTTGCATCGGTCCAGCTCATATCCCTTATAATTATTGATATAAGTTACCCTTGATTCTTATCAAAATTTGTACAGTTGCATCCGTCCGGCTCTTATCTCATACAAATTTTGATACGGATTAGTTATTGGCCAAATCTATTAAGATTGGTAGGGTCTCCTTGCTGTTTTTAGTAGATTTGCTAGTTATCGATCTTGTTATAATTAGTTTCTTACTATTTGTAACAAAATCACCCCTTGCCCGATTAAGATTGAAATGGATCAACTTTATATCTCTTCGAATCATTGTCTTGGTGCTTTTCCCTGTTTACATCTCACTTTGACGATGGCTTCGGTTAGTTTAGCCTTTTTGATCCAATCTTGATCGAAGATAGCATGTGGTCAGGGCATATTTAACCCTAAGTAAAGCTTCCTAGTTGATGAAATCTAGTCTAGAACTGCTATTATGGCTGCCATCGATCCGGTCGACCCCACTGTTAGCATTATAGATCAGAAATTGTTAAATAGTAAGTCTTGCTTATGGTCAAACATAGCCTCTGGCTGCATGCTATGTCCGCATCGGCTATTTAGCCGATCGCCTGTGCTTCCATGATCGTAGCATGTTTTCATGATTCTGTTGAGCGTGTATAGATTCATATTCTTTGAAGGTTTAACCTGTTATCTTTATCATGGTTGCATCGAACCCCACTGTTAGAGATAGTAGATTAGATCTGATGAGTCTATGAACTTATCCACATTTAATGGTTAGGTGCTTGCATGTTACGAGTTTACTTTCATTAGAATCAGTTGTTTTAGCCGATGGCCCGCACTTTGAGAATATATTGGCTATTTACATGCTTTTACTTGTTCTTGTCCTGGTTAAAAGCTAGTATGTTTATCATTTAATGCTTCCATGTCTACTTTGTTACACCTTTTGCATGTTTTCATGATGATCGGCTATTAGATCTATGCAATTGAGTATATGATAATTGCTGATATGCTTGTTTTATTTATCATGCATCATGAACATGCTAGATATCGACTCTCTAGTCGATAGCCTTATCTCATTGGCTACTTGGCCACACATTTGGAACTGTCTAGATAGACACTAGCATGTTCCACCTTAAATTACTGATCAATCTTGTCTCTTTGTCAATTATAGGGTCAAATTGACTAGCACGCCCTAGGTCACGACCAACCGGTCCGGTGTCCTCCTAAGTCTAGGGAGAGCTTGGGATCTGCTCCAAGCGATTTCTCTCGGCTTGCTCTGTGTGTCGGTGGTGGGGATCAACCCATCACTTTTTGCAGTCGACACACTCTTGGCACACCTGGTGGGACCACAATCGTCAACATGGACAACAAAGCAATCCTTAAGGTCAACCTTGAAGACCTGCCTAATGTCCAGAAAGCACTCATTGAGTAGGTGGTGGAGGAGTTTCATGAGAAGGGTCTGTTGTCTTACAGCAGGACGTGTGATTCAGTCGTTCAGAAGACTCTCCTGCCAAGTGTCCTTCTACATGGACAAAGTGAAGATGTGGAAGCAAGAACTACTGCCCATTTGGTCCACAAGACTGTTCATGAAGCCTTTACAAATCACATTAAGGTGTTAGCCAACACAATTGGCATTGTTATGAAGGAAGTTTTCTTTGGAGCGCCAGTTGATCAGGTGGGACTATCATATTTCAATGGCTATAATCCTTCGGCTGTTGGAAGCAGTGTGCCTTGTCCTAGTCAGTAGCCATGGGCAGTATCAGTAGCCACCAGCGCTGTAGCTTCTAGGAGGACAAGCTCAAGATCAAACCCTGCAAGCATTAGGGGGCAAGGTCAAGCCCTACCAATGGTAGGGGGGCAAGGTTAGATGATAGGGGGGCAACCGCCATTCCAACAATCACCTAGTGCCCCTGTCACTCAAATAGTTTAGCAGCCTACTAGACAAAACCAAGTGTATTCGGTCCAGTAGCCAACCTCTCTAGCTACTCAATAGGTTATGCATCGGCCGGCTTAGGGAAGATTCAATACTTCCTACCAAACACCTCAGTGGGCCCATAAAATTGCTCCATCAGTTCAGAGGATCATCAAGAATGTTGATCCAAACTACTTCAATAATCGATTACAAGGATATGCAACTCATAATGCTCAGATCGACTATCTAGAAGGATATCACTTGGTTTCTGATGCCAGTACGTATGAGCTTATGCCACATTCTAGGTACCAGAATCCTTATAATTATATTGCGCAGCAACTTCAATAGTCTCTGGCTTAGGGTCAACAAGTTCAAGTACAAGGCTCTCAGGCTTAGACTCAAGGGCAGCCGAGACAAGAAGTCACTGGCATGGATGCTGATGAGTTCATCAATAGAGTTACCGCTATGATGTAGAGCTAGTTTGGTCTAAAGCCTAAAGGATAGGTTGGCTCCTACCAGCGCCCATACCTAGCCTAGTATGATATTGTGTAACTCCCTCCACGCTACAGAGTCCCAGATTTCTCCAAATTTACCGAAATAGATGAGATGACAACCATGGAACATATCAGCTGCTATCTCATTTAGCTTGGAGATGCCTCTATTGAGGAGGCACACAAGGTTTGATATTCCCCTTGTCCCTATCTAGACCAGCCTTTAATTGGTTTTCATCGCTTGAGCCAAACTTGATCATTAGATGGGTCGATCTAGAGAACAAGTTCCACGCATACTTCTATAGTGGGACAGGAGAGAAGAAGATTACATATCTAACAAGCATGAGGTAGAGGAATAATGAGTCAGGCTCCGAGTTCATTCAAAGATTCAGAGAAGTAATGAGCCATTGCTACTCATTGAATCTGTCTATTGGCCAATTTGCTGAATTGACCCTTCAAGGGATGTCTCCATTAATCAGAGAGAAATTTGATGGCTAAGAGTTTGAGAGTTTGGCCCATTTAGTTCAGAGGGTGTATGCTTTTGAGAGTTAACATCGGTCCCTGCGCAAAGAGAAGTATTTGAAGGGTACTGCTGCTATGTCCAATCCATACAATGCAGACTCTAATGGGGATGATCTAGAAGTCACAACCATCGAGTGGACATAAGGCAAGGCTCTTGTATCTTGTCCATGGGTGAAGGAGATAGAAAATGCCTACAACTTTGATGTCAAGAAGGCCGATAACATCTTTGACTTGCTGTTGGAGAAGAAGCAATTGAGATTACCTTCGAATCATGTGATCCCTTTGGCTAAGGAACTTAAAGGAAATAAATACCGCAAGTTTCACAACGCCACTAATCATAACACTAATGAGTGCAGAATCTTTAGCTTACAAATTCAGAAGGCCATTGAATAAAGGAAGATCAAGTTTGAGCCAGCCAAGAAACCAACAATGGACAAAGATAAGCATCCTTTCCTAGGGGTGCATTTGGTAGAGTTTTAGTTGGCTAAAGGAAAGATGAAGGTCTTGATGTCGGCTAAGGCCAAAGAAGATGGATCAGTTGACCCCAAGGTTCAAATATCGGCTAATGAGTGTAAGAAAGCTAAGCAACAACACGATCAGCAAAAGAGCCGATATGAGCAAGGTGAGACATCTAGAGTTGGTGCCATGCGTTCTCGTGTGACATCCAAAATATTGTTGAACAAGTGGCAACACCAAAAGGAGAAGGACTACCAGTGCCAGCTTGAAGAAGAAGAATATGAGCGTCGGTGCGAAGAAGAAAGGTATGAGAGAGAATAAGTTGAGTTACATTGGAACTGTCCTTTCTTCAGACACTATTGGAATGAAGGTCTGAAACTACCCAGAGTGTAGTAATTAATATTCAAAATTTAGGCAATCTCAAGCCAACCGCTGGTCTATCCATGAACATCTAAATTATCAATCTAACGACGTGGATCAGAGCATAAAAATGAAGGAGTTCATGATCAGCTAGGTAAGCGTGCATATGATCAGAGCTAGGCCGACCGTGATGAAGAAAAAGAATATGTTTGGCAAGAGGGCCAATGGTGTCCAAGAGGTCTAACAAGGAGCCAGAAAAGAAGAGTTCAAGCACTTGAGGAATAGAGAACTAGAAGCTCAGAAGCTTAGCAGACCTCGGACATGACACGTCAAACAAATAGCCGACAAGGGTAAGCCATAGGCTAATATTGATATGGTCTTCATCTTACCTGCATAATTCAGAGCTCCCTACAAGTATGAACAAGAAGAATCCAAGGGAGAATAATATGATTGTGGGGGTATTAACCCCTATACCCTTATGGCTAGGCTTGGGCTGGTCTGGACTAGGGGGTCCAGCCCATTAGAAGACGATGCGTGGCCTAGCCGATCTACTCAGAGTCCCGCGGAAGGAATCAAGACAGACTTGGAGATCAAGCAAGATCCTGGTCGGTTAGAATAGGAATCCTTATCCGGCCACCTATGGCAATTGTAACTGGTTAGGATTAGTTTCCAGATCTGTAACCCTGCCCCCCAGACTATATAAGGTGGGTAGGGGACCCTCTCAAAAACACATCTCATTGACATATAGCAATACAATCAGACGCAGGGCATAGGTATTATGCCTTCACAGAGGCCGAACCTAGATAAAACCTCGTGTCTGTCTTGTGTCACCATCTCGTTCGTAGCTTGCGCACCTGTCTGCCGATAATCTACTACCTTGGGCATACCCCTAGGTAGACTGCCGATCATATTTTGTCGATAGTGGCACGCTAGGTAGGGGGTGTGCGTACTGCTCCCCAGAAGAACAAGATGGTCATCATCCCCGGTTCCATGGCTACGTCGAACAGCCTCACGTTCACCATCGGCCAGATCACCTGGACCACTAGCTCTGACAACTTCATTGCCATGACCACGGAGGAGGCATAGATCCAATCTGCATCGACCACTGCTTCACCAGCATCAGCTACGGCTCCAACCATGTTGGACCTGGCTCCGACCACACCAGCATCGTCTTTGGCCACGCCGACAACCCATCGTCCGCTTCCTTGCTACAAAGGGAGGTAGATCGACAACACCGACCTGCTCGACTCCATCGATCGGGTTGGCACCAAGCTTGCTAAAACCCTAGCTCTAGTAGATTCGATTCAAAATCAACCTACTGAGCAGGTAACCACTACCCACAATAGATCTACCTGACCAGCTCAGGCCAGTCATCCTACATGACTCGGTATGGATCTCATGGTCACGTCTAATCCTAAAGGGCGCTCCGTTCATCGCTGACCAGCCCCCGCAATGGGTCTCCGGCTCTCCAAGTGCGAAGCCTCGATGGAGAACTACCTGGCTCAGCCCTACGACCTGCGAAACACTGCTTCCAACTACGTGCACAATATACAACGCTGCTCGGATCTGTGTTTTATACCTCGACCTCGGCCAAAGCCACGCAACTTCGTCAACATGGCTCGGATCGAGGAGTATCAAGAAGGATCGGTCCACATAGTTCAAGAGGGCGGTTCAAGCTCCCCGTCTAGCATTGCATCTATTGGCTCTGTCCACACTGAGCTCTAGTGTCGTGACAATGAAGAAGTTGAATATGATCTGGATATCCCAGACCACTCCCCGGGTTTCCCACAATTCCCATCTTTCCCACCAAGGCGAGGAGACTTGATCAATGTCGTCAGTAATGACGAACCACCGACAGTTGGTGAAACAGAACAAGAAAGGCTAGCATGTGAAGCACACAATATTGACCGGTTTAATCACAGACAAGTCAAAGCCGAGGCAGAAGAGGAGGCACGACGCATAAGGTTCTAGCCACGCAATCTCAACAATGCCTTTGATAGGGTAGGGGAAAAGTAGGTCTTTAGGACTCCAAGTGCTAACGTAGCTGTTGCTATGGCAACAATGCAATGACTACCTAATACCCTGGAAATCCAGGCAATTCGTGATGATGTATAAGCCTACCTGACGGCTGCTATAGCCTAGACCGCAGAGATTGCAAACCAAGCCTAGGCTTTGTCCGTCTCAGTCGAATCAAGCTGCAGTCGCCAGTACTCAAGTCACCCACAGTCACCCAACCAACATGGCTCGCGCAACAACGACCCATCAGACAACCATCAAGGCAGAAATGGTGGTCATGATGGTGGTCGGGATGACAACCACCACAACAACCAGGACGATAATCGACGAGACAACCACGGTCGCTGAGTCAACCAGGGTGGCAATCGAGATCGCCATGATGGCAATAACGATCTCCGCCATTCCCTCAGAGAATGCGATCTGCGCGATTGCATTAACCAAAGAGCCAACGATCGTGCATCCCACGAAAGCTATCGCCGTATGGAATATGATACTACCCACGGCCCTCTAGGTTTGAAGCAGTTTACTCCTCACATTCGCCAAGTCATATGGCCCAAAAACTTCAAGCTCGAAAAACTCTAGAAGTACGACGGCAAGGAGAACCCCGAGTTATGGGTCATGCTCTATGAAACCGCAGTGTAGATCAGCCATGGCTGACAAGCACGTCATGTCTAATTACTTCCCAGTTGTCATCGGCCATGCAGGCCACCAATGGCTGGTCAGCTTACTGGTGAACTACTTTGATTCTTGGCAAGAGCTCAAGCAAGCATTCATCGACAACTTCATTGCTACTTGCGAACAACCCGGCAACAAATATGATCTGCAGTGGATTCGAGATCGCAAAGATGAGCCACTGCGCAAGTACGTCCGATGCTTCTCAGATATGCACATCAAGGTCCCGTCAATCTCCGACAACGAGGCAATCGAAGCTTTCATCACTGGTCTCCACTTCCACGATGCCCTAAGGGACATGCTCCTCCGTAAAAGACCTAAATCGATCACAACGCTCCTAGCCACTGCTAAAAAATATGCAGATGCTAATGATGCTAAAAAGATAATCATCAAAGAAGCAGCAAGGGTTCCATGCTCCGACCACCCCCCACACCACGACGATTACCGCGACAACTATGGTCAGAACGACAATTTTGATCGCTGCAACCAGCGCAACGATTCTCGCGACCACCATGACTAGCATAATCAGCGGCGTAATCGCCATGATGATTATAGAGGCAAGCGTGCTTGGGAAGATGACGGTGAAGTCAACACCGTTAAAAAAGGTGGCGGACGTCGCAACTATGAAGAAGACTATGCCAATGCATTGAAAGGACCCTGCCAGCTCCATCCCAAGTCAAACCATACCATGGAGAATTGCCATGTCCTCAAATCTATCTACACGCGCCAACAGGCTCCGGATACATCCGACAAGCCTAACAACGTAGGGGAGCAGTGTAATGAGGACAACGATGATGAAGACGTAGATCCTCATCACAAGTACGTCAAGCCAACCGACCGCATCCACACCATCATTGGGGGTAGAGTGTCCATCAAGACCAAACGAGAACGCAAGCTGCTCGCCCGCGCTTGCTTGAACGTGGCCAATGCCGATAACCTCATCGCCGATCTGTGGCTCCCTCCTTGGTCTCACCGCAAGATCTCCTTCAGCAGAAAGGACCAATGGGCTGCAATACCTAAGCCAGGGCATTTTCCTCTTGTTCTCAATCCTTGTATCAACAGGTTCAGTTCGATAGGATACTGATTGACGATGGCAGTTCCATCGATATACTGTTTAAGAACAGTTTGTCAGCCCTGAAGATAACCCAGGCTGATCTCAAGCCATATGAGGCATAGTTCTGGGGTGTTCTCCCCGGACAGAGCTCCACACCTCTCAGGCAGATCACGCTACCTGTGCAATTTGGTACCCCAGACCACTTCCACACCGACTACATCAACTTCGTGGTCGCCGAGTTCGAAGGCACCTACCATGCTATCCTTGGCTGACTAGCGCTCACCAAGTTCATGGCCATACCTCACTACAGGTATTTGGTGCTCAAGATACCTACTGAGAAGGGGGGTTCTAACTCTCAGGGGCAACATATACGCAGCTTACACCTACGAGGATGATAGCTTCAAAATAGCAGAGGCTCACGACGTCTCTATTCGCATGGCCAAGACCACGCTCGATGCCAAGAAGACCCCAGCCGATCACCTAGAGATCCTAGAGCTCGAGGCTCCTCGCAAGAACATCAAGTCCAAAGAGCACAAAGAGATCCAGCTGGTCGATGGTGATCCTAGCAAAACGGCCCTTATCGGGGCCAACCTAGATCCTAAATAGGAAGACACGCTCATCAGGTTCTTGAAAAGCAACGTGAGTGTGTTCACATGGAAACCCGCTGACCTGCCCGGTGTACCTTAGAACTTGATCAGGCACTCCTTAAATGTTGATGGCAAGGCCAAACCCATCAAGCAGAAGCTACGACGGTTCGCTCACGACAAAAAGGAGGCTATTAGGGTAGAAGTTACACGGCTTTTAGCAGCTAGATTTATCAAAGAAGTGTATCATCCGGAGTGGTTAGCCAACCCGGTTCTTGTACACAAAAAGAATAAGGAATGGAGAATGTGCATCGATTACACTGATCTCAACAAACACTGCCCTAAAGACCCCTTCGACTTACCTCGCATAGACGAGGTCGTAGATTCAACTGCCGGTTGCGAGCTGCTTTCCTTTCTCGATTGCTACTCTGGTTATCACCAGATCGCTCTCAAAAAGGATGACCAGATCAAGACATCCTTCATCACGCCTTTCGGCGCCTACTGCTACACGACCATGTCGTTCGGGCTCAAGAACGCTGGGGCTACTTACCAACACGCCATACAAGCCTGCCTCAAAGATGAGAAAAAAGATGACCTTGTCGAGGCTTATGTTGACGATGTAGTTGTTAAAACCAAGGAAGCATACACCCTTGTTGACAACCTAGAGCGTACCTTTGTAGCCCTTAACACATTCCAATGGAAATTAAACCCAAAGAAGTGCATATTTGGTGTTCCATCTGGTATACTACTCAGCAACGTCGTCAGTCATGATGGCATACGCCCTAACCCAGAGAAAGTAAAAGCTGTCTTGGACATGAAGACGCCTAAAAAGATGAAGGATGTTCAGAAGCTTACCGGATGCATGGCTGCTCTCAGTCGTTTCATATCAAAATTAGGCAAAAAAGGACTACCATTTTTCCAGCTGCTCAAAGCATCCGAGAAGTTTGAGTGGTCGGAGGAAGCAGATGCTGCCTTTACACAGCTGAAACAATTCCTTACATCACCTCCGGTCCTCACTGCTCCCAGAGATGACGAAACCCTCCTGCTTTACATCGTGGCAACTAATCGAGTGGTCTCCACTGCAATGGTGGTCGAGCACGATGAGCCTGACCACGTCTACAAGGTACAATGACTAATTTATTTCATCAGTGAGGTGCTCCATGAATCCAAGACCAGGTACCCATAGATTCAGAAACTGATCTATGCCATACTAATCGCATCCCGAAAGTTAAAACACTACTTGAGTACCCTCTGGGAGACATCATTCGCAACAAGGATGCAAATGGGCGCATTGTCAAATGGGCAATGGAGCTATGCCCTTTCTCCTTGGAATTTGCAAGCCATACTACAATCAAGTCTCAAGCACTTGTTGATTTCATCGTCGAGTGGACAGACTTAAGCACACCCGCCTCTCAGGGGCCCATCAAGTATTGGAAGATGTACTTCGACGGCTCTCTCAACATCGATGGCGTAGGAGTAGGAGTCCTTTTTGTATCACCATCCAAGGAGCAGCTCCGATATGTCCTCAGGATTCATTTCCCGGAGTCTAATAACACCGCCAAGTATGAAGCATGCCTACACGGTCTGCGCATCATGGTCAAACTCGATGTCAAGCATCTCTATGTCTATGAAGACTCAGGCTCTGGTCATCAACCAACACAACAAGGACTAGGATACGACCAGCGAAAAAATGGACGCATACTGCAAAGCGATCAGAAAGCTGGAAGGCAAGTTCTATGGCATCGAGTACACACATGTGGTCTGGGACAAAAATCAAGCAGCAAATGCACTGTCAAAGTTAGGATCATCCTGAGCCAAAGTCCCACATGGCGTATTTGTTCAAGACCTACTGACGCCCTCCATCAAAGAAGAAGATCCCACGGTCGACAAGCCTCCAGACTAGCTATTGGTGGCTACGGTTCCAGCGCCAAACACCACCAAACCACCTCCGACCACTAAGGAGCCTGATTGGAGAGTACCTTTCATCAAGTACCTAACAGATGGTAGCAGTTACACCGATCGAATAGAAAACGAACGCCTGATGCATCGCAGTAAGCAGTATCTGCTCATCGATGGCAAATTGTGGCACAAAAACATGAAGGAGGAAATCTTGATAAAGTGTATAACCCAGGAGGATGGTGAACATCTCCTAGACAAAATCCACTTTGGCTCCTGCGGCAACCACACGGCCTCGAGAATGCTAGTTGGCAAGGCTTTCCGAGCAGGGTTCTATTGGCCGTCAGCCGTAGTCGATGCAGAGAAGCTAGTCCGCCATTGTGAAGGTTGTCAGTTCTTCGCCAAGAGAATCCACATACCAGCACATAAGATTCAGACTATACCAGCCTCTTGGCCCTTTGCATGCTAGGGACTGGATATGATCAGGCCTTTCAAACCGTCCCCTGGGAAATTTACATGTGTCTTTGTGCTAATCGACAAATTCTCCAAGTGGATAGAGTACATGCCCCTAGTCAAGGCACTTCAG